>NC_064677.1:5449792-6055324 GCF_023278565.1 Colletotrichum lupini | reverse complement strand
AAAGCACTAAGGCTGCATGTCACCAATTGCACCAGGGCTAATTTTCTGGAAGCGCCGCGGTCCGTCATTGCGACTCGTACGACATGCTGATCGAAATGGCAGTACGCAATCGTTGCCAGTGGGTTTGGCCCCTCTGGATTTCGGTCTGCCATGGCGCTGGTCTGGCAGTCCTGAGAACGGCGGATATGATAATTACTTTTTGCAATACGGAAGAAAGCTAGAGAGCTCCCGGAAAGACATCACAACCACCGGCTCGGATCTCGGGGAGCCACTCGATTCGGCAGGCCAATAAGGCGCTGCCGAAAGCCCGGAATGCGTTGCCGGGAGAAAATCGGAACGTTGCATTGAATCACAGATATCAAACTCGAAGAACTCTTGCTCGCCCTGGAGCAACCGAGAAGGGGAACGTCGCTCGTCCCAAATCATGGGGCCTCCAGCCATAAATACTGCCAGGCTCAAAGCTACGGTCGCCATCGGGCCAGCCGCCTTCGTGATGGCAGCACCAGCAGCAGGTGGTGCAGGTGAGAGGAGGGTCACGTAGGGAGAGGTTGCAAACCACGCATGCACCGACATGCAGGTTCTTGCATTTGGTCCTTCGACATCACACCTGGGAAGCCAGTCAGAGCTGGCCAGACATGGGCACATGGCATCCAATCCAGCGCTTGCAGATTCGGACACACGGTTCACGGGAAGAGCGTGTTCCCCACGTACACTACCTTTGGCATCAGGCCCCGATCAGGGACGAAAGGAAGGGAGGGGGGGGGGGGGGGGGGGGGGCATATGCCATCTCGGCTCAACCTTCTTGAGCCTTTTCCAAGTCGTCTTCCTTTGGAGTGTGGAAACTCAAAAGGTGGGGTGCGCGTCAAGCCAATTCAGTAGCCCCGGTAGATGTACGTACGGACTTCTTTGCGTCGAACTTCGGATGAACCCTGCTGTTGACATGCTTTCTTTCTTCTGATTGAGAAGGACTTTTTTTTTGTTTTGTCGTTATTTTCCCCGCGTCCAACTTTCTTCGAGCACTAGCCACACGTCAACTTATCTCTAATGGCTTTTATGTGTGCTCCGTGCATGGCACATATACAATAGGCCAGGATGGGAGTCGGTGCTCATATAGCACTCGGCAACTTGAAGGGCAATCAGTTATTTGGTCAGCGGATAAAGTGGTTTGGATTCCGAGAGCTCAACGATTGAAGCAGTCCTCGGTTTGAGAGTTTTTGGACTGAGCACGAACAAGTCGTCGTGCTCTCTGAGACTACTATTCTTCCTTCCCTCGAAGACACATGTTCAACTCTGTTCACTCGCAGCAGCTTCCGATTATTGTCACTCAATGGCGGCGTGGCAAGCTTGGAAGACTCCGGGCGCGAAGTTCTCACCAAGGCCGCTCTACGATGGCTATACTCAAGGACGAGCTGCTTCGAGCAAGACGTGAAGCTGTAGTAGTCTGCAAAGATTCACTTGAACATCGATGAGTAGGCCGTTCGAAATTCTTTTATACTGGGCCCAGATTCTGGATTCCAGATGTAGATCCTGGTATATCTGTATCGGGAGTTAATATCAAGCTGCCACTTGGGTCAGAATCCTGTAGCCCCCTTCCCCAGGAACGTTGTACGTCTACTTCCTGCAGCCAACATCTCACAGATATGTTTGTGGTCTGCTTAATATTGTCTCTGATTATGTTGCCTCTGGCTTGGATGGCGGTCTTCGAACTATATGGTGCTTGTTTCGATCTAAACTCAGAATCATTGTCGAAGTCTCTGTTGAGATTACTTACTTATAGGGCCTTGGTTTGGACGCGCTGGAGCAAGCTCCCTCTTCTCCTAAGAGTCATGAAATAGGGAATGGGATAAAGTGGGAAAGGGGCGATCGAGGCTGGGCTCATTTCTTGGTAGAGACGGCATTCGCATTGCTCGTGTAGAAACCTACATGTACACGAGGGCTTATGGGGATGCCGACCTATTTAGCTATAGACTATTTATAATTTCGTTCGATGGGACGAAAAAAGATAGTAGTGGTAATCTAACCACGCAATGTAGCTTGGATGATTTTTTTTTTCTTTTGTCTCTCGACTGCGTTATGTGTTTAGGTGGGCGGCGTATTTGAGGAAAGCGTCGGAGGGGGACTTTTACATGTTCGATTCTCGTTTGTCCCTAGAATTCCTCCTCCTACGGTTCGTAAATTACTACTGAATAGAAGACTCATTGTAAATACAAAGAATGAGCTGAAACAAATGGCCTCGAAGGATCAGATTAAAGTAATGAGTGATTGGGGAAAAAAAAAGTTGTACCGACGGCGGGACTTGCACCCGCAACCTTTGGCTGAGACTCCCTCGGCGAAGATAGGAGGCCAATAAGCTACTATTGCTCCACGACGGCGTGCTTGTAACCATTCGGCCATCTGATCTTTGGCTCTGTTTGTTGGATTTCAGATGGCGGGAAGGCGCTTTAAGAATGGGAGAGGGAGAGTGGTGGGCGGTGTGAAGTTTCTGGGTTTGTGTGTATTCCGTTTGTTCATGTCCTTAGGCTGCAAAGGCTTTTTTTTTCTGAAAGGCCCTGAAACATAGCGGTAGTGGGACTTACAGAGAATGGATTATCTGTATGGCTTGATGAATCATTAGGGGTTTGGGAGGTTTGCGATTTCGT
Organism: Colletotrichum lupini; assembly: GCF_023278565.1. Lineage (NCBI taxonomy): Eukaryota > Fungi > Ascomycota > Sordariomycetes > Glomerellales > Glomerellaceae > Colletotrichum > Colletotrichum lupini. Next base: position 6,052,685 of record NC_064677.1, on the reverse strand, counting down.
CGTGATATCCCAATAATGGTTTTATCGAGAGCTGAGTAAGATATCAAAGGCACCAGGATAGAATTGATGTCCTCTTTCGGAGCCGAAAAGGGCAATAGCTCACCTCTATATGATGTTCTATTGGGCTCTGATAGGTAGTAAAGGGGAGGCGCCGGCTTGAAGGAGGACTGGTCGCTCTCAACCTGCCCAAGAAAGCCAAGGGTATTCAAGATCGTATATCTACAGCTCCATTCTTCATATGGAATTTTTGCCTTTCATGGGATGATTAGATTGAAGGTGCTCCATCGCCAGCAGATATACTGTCTATAAGTCTGGCACGGGAACTTAGTAGACGGGGAATCTCATCAGTTGATATCAAATACATTGCGGCAGCGCCATCATATCCAAGCAGGTTGGTCGTCCCAACACAATGCTTCTTTCGTATGAAAGTGACACCGCCCCAGGCAAGACTATTCATTTCAACCATCCTGATCTTCTCGGAAAACGGTTCATTGACGGGAGTGACTGGGCCTAAACCTCCACTTCAAGTGACCTTCTGCCGTTCTCTCACTCCTCGAAATCGCAAGCATTAGCAATATGCGCCACGGCATCAATATTCCGCTCCAAATCCTCAACCTTCTCCCGCGCCGTCTTGACAGCAGCCTTGCCCAACGGAAGCCTCAGAAACCTGCCTCCCTTCCCCTCCTCCTCCTTCACTGCCTCCGCTGACCCCTCCCCCGTAACAAAATCAAACATCTGCCTCGCAGCCCTCACCGGATCCCCAGCCTGCTTCCCACCACCACCCTCCAAATACCTCAACACCCCCTCCGCCGCCGTGCCCTCATAGAACGCGCTCATCCGCCCCGCGGCGGGCGAGAAGCCGGGCTGGTCCCGGAATAAAGTCCGAAACGGGCCCGGTTCGACGAGCATAACGCGGATGCCAAAGTCGGCGTACTCGGCCGCCAACGACTCGGAGAGGCCCTCTACGGCGAATTTCGAGGACGAGTAGGCGGATACGGCGGCGAGGCCGCGGAGACCGCCCGTGGAAGAGATGTTGATTACGGTACCCGAGCGTGCGGCGCGCATGTGCGGGAGGACGGCTTGGGTTGCGCGGACTATGCCGAGGAGGTTCGTGTCGAAGAGGGTTCGGAAGTCGCCGAGGCTGTGATTTGTTCGCTTGTCAAATTGTGATTTGGTGAATACTTGATGGCCTGGGATTTCTCACCTGAGGTCCTCGAAGCCGCCGGCGATGCCGTAGCCGGCATTGTTGACGAGGACGTCAATACGCCCGTGGAGCTGTGCTGCGCTGTCTACCTGTTGTTGGACATTATCTTTTGTGACGTCGAGGGCGATCCAGTTGCCGCCTGCTTGCTGGATCTCCTCGACGAGATGGGGCGTCTTTTCTGGGGATCGCGAGGAGGCGATTACGAGGTGGCCCCTTTTCAGGACCTCGCGGGACAGTTCTAGGCCCAGGCCGGAGGAGCAGCCTGTGATGAGCCAGATTAATTGGGTCATTGTTGCTTTGATGGTGAAGGAAGTTGGGGGGAGGGGGTTAGATGGGTTTGGGGGCAATCAGCGAGGACAAAGTGAAAGGAGATGGTTAGGAAATGGTCTTTTTAATTCTAGCTAGATTTTAAGTAAAGGAAATGATACTCGAGGTTCAGATCTCTTCTACTTTGAATAAAGCATTCATTGCATATCATTACATCACAGCTCTTTTCTCCACGAAGAGCTAGGCAATGAAGTGGCTATCTTCTCGGACTTAAGGAAGAAGGTAGAGATCGGGTTCTTCGTGGGCCCGTTACCTGCGAATCGATTCAAAATCAATCACTGTACATCTCGTTTGACGAATTTGCAGATTTACGGCGAATGTTTTCCAAGTCTGGCGATGCGTGGTGAGGTCTAGTATGTCGGACGAGACCGGACATATGGCTGCGAGTCAGCTAGTTGCTGACCGGGGGCAAAGCAAGACGAAAACAAAACACCACATGTGGATTCGATGACAACCCTTAGCTACGGTAAATCCGTATATACTGTGGCTTCTGTAACGTCATAGCCGCAAACTCTCAATGATGAGAGTGACAGTACAAATGTCATATAAAGCCTCCCGCGACTACGATAAGATGGATCATCACAACTTCAAGTTCTCACTCGTCTGCGGAAGTAAATCCACGAACCATTCCATCAACAACCTCCTCCCTCTCTCCTGAACAAACCACCACCACCCCCACCATCATGGCAGACCGCTACGTCGCAATCCACGCCGACCCCAAGGGCCCAGGCGACGCCCGCCCAACAGCAGAACAAATCGTCCGCGACGAAAACCTCGTCCCCTCAGGCCTCGCCTCCAAAACCGCCCTCATCACAGGCTGCTCCGCCGGCATCGGCACCGAAACCGCCAAGGCCCTCTACCTCGCCGGCGCAACCCTCTACCTGACGGCCCGCAACCTCTCCAAAGCCCGCAAAGCCCTCGGCGACGACCTCGTCAACGACACAGCCCGCGTCCACCTGCTCGAACTCGACCTCGAATCCCTCGCCAGCGTCCGCGCCTGCGCCGCCGCCTTCCTCGCCAGCACAGACGAGCTCGACATCCTCATCTGCAACGCGGGCGTCATGACCCCGCCCGAAGGCCGCACGAGGGACGGCTTCGAGACGCAGTTCGGCACGAACCACCTCGCCCACTTCCTCCTCTTCAACCTCCTCCGCCCCGCCCTCCTCAAAGCCGCGACAACCTCCCCATCCCACACCTCCTCCCGCGTGGTCATCGTCTCCTCCGTAGCCCACCGCTTCGGCCAGCCAAACTTCGCCAACATCAACTTTGACGGCTGCTACGACCCCATGGCAACCTACGCCCAAAGCAAGACCGCAAACCTCTGGACGGCCAACGAGATCGAGCGCCGGTACGGCGCCCAGGGCATCCACGCCCTGAGCCTGCAGCCCGGAGGCGTCATCACGGAGCTGATGCGCCACATGCCCGAGGAGCAGCAGGGCGGCTTCGCCAAGCACCCGTACCTCTCCAAGATCTTCAAGACGGCGCCGCAGGGGGCCTCGACGTCCGTGTGGGCCGCCACGGCGGCGGCGCTCGAGGGCAAGGGAGGGCTGTACCTCGAGGACTGTCAGATTATCGGGCCGTGGGATCCGGCTGGGGAGCCGTGGGGGCCCGGGTACGGCGAGCACGCGTATGACGTTGAAAAGGCGACTTTGCTTTGGGAGAAGTCGCTCGAATGGGTCGGGCTGTGAGGTGCTATTGGCTTGACGTGATGAGATGTGATAGAATAGCAGAATCAAAGAAGAAAACATTACCCAGCGTTTCTCTTGGCGGACAACTCACTTCAATGTTTCGTATGCTCCTCATTAGCTTCCGCGTGCGTGAGCTGCTGTACAAGACTGATAGAGTGACATTTTGAAGTTACGAGAAGCCTCCAGGCCGCATGCGAGGACACTCCAGTGAGGATAAACACATCCAGAGCTTGCCACCATCCTTAATAAAACAGAACATCATGTACATTTGCCCCCTTGAGTATACTACACTGAACCTTGGATCAGACTCCTTGAAAATGCTCCCGAGCCGAATACATGTACAGTAGATCAAAAATCAACAAAAAAAAAAGAGACCGTTCATACAATGCCTCACAGTAGGCTCTATCTCACTGTTCTACACATCAAAGCTGTCTCACGCCGCCTTCTTCTCGGCAGGCACCTTCTTCTTCAATGACCCGGGCGGCGTCTTGAGGCCGGCAAACACTGCGGCGGCCACGACAGCCATACCCGTGGCACCCATGGTGTACGCAACTTCGCGGCCAGCCCACCAGTATACGCTGGTAAAGAGAATCGGCCCCAACCCACGGCCAAGCTGGCCCCAGCTGCGGAGGATACCAAGCTTGCCACCGCGCTCGTCCTCGGCAGCCTCGAAGCTGCTCAGCGTGTTAAGACCTGAGACAACGGTTGCGGATGTGACAGCAAGACACGTCGCTGCGGCGTACAGCCCGCCGGTGGTCGTGATGCGGCCCAGGAGGATAAAAGATGCCAGACATGCCACGACACCAGTGCGCACGGAGAGCAGAGGTGGGAGGCGGCGAGTGACACCACCCTGAAGAATCGAGGCGACGAGACCAACGAAACCGAGGAGGCGGCCGTTCTTGGCGGACCCGAAGGCGAAGAGCTCATAGGTCATGAAGGAGAGAGAGGACTCCATGCCGGAGAAGAAGAGGAGGAAGACGAAGTGGACGGCGTTGAGAAGGAAGTGCGAGTTCGTTCGGACCAAGGGTGTCGATTTCGGTTTCGTCGTGCTCTTGCCATCCTTCTTCGCGCCGCGGCCCTTGCCCGTCAATGAGGGGAGGGTTTCGGGGAGGCAGAAGTAGAGGTAGACAGTCTCGGTCAGAATAAGGAACAAGCTGAAGCCGGCGGCCGTGGCGAAGGGGTTCTCCTTGACGGTGCTGATGCTGCTCAGCCAGGCGCCCAGACCGGGACCAAATGTGAAGGCGATGGAGAAGCAGGCACCGATGAGGGCCATGGTGGAGCCTCTGCTCTGCTCGTCCGAAATGTCCGTCGCCATGGCGGTAGCGAGCTGAACGTTGCCCTCGGACAGGCCGCCTACGACGCGGGAGGCGACAAATGTGCGGAAGTCAACGGCGACGACCCAGAGGAGCACAGAAAGGATGTTACCGCACATGGAAGCCAGCAGAGCGGTGCGGCGGCCGTGACGGTCCGAGAGGTGGCCGATGAGCGGGGAGGCGATGGCCTGGAGCAGACTGAAGAGGGAGCCGAGGGCGCCGCCGAGGAGAACAATATCATAGCGGGAGTCGATGGGGCGGGCAAAAGCGGCCTTGTAACGGTTCAGACCGGACAGAACGGACTGGAGGAGGGTGGCGGGGCCGGTTGCGTTTGCGATCTCAGGGCCGACCTCGCGGTCGCGGTAGAATTCGAGTAGCTTGGGGAAGAGTGGGAGGATAAAGGTGAAGGAGATCTGGAGGAGCAACGTTCATTAGTTCTGGGAGGCAAATGGTGGGAGGCAGAGGGCCGGAGCGGCTTGAGGGTGTGGGATAATACCAGGTCGAGAAGCAGAGAGATGGCAATGACCCTGAGCACACGTTTGCGCGTGGAGGGGTCGACTGCCGTTGAGGGCGACGGTGATGTCGCTGCGACTGCCATTGTCGCAAGCCTGCGCTGATTGTCTTGTGTGTAAGAGCGAGGTAAATCGAATCGTGGAGGACGTTATATTCGGTGTTCGTCAACAGTTAGTCGTTGTATGGTGATCCAGAGAATGAGCGTGGGGTAGTTGGAGAGTCGAGTCGAACAGGGGAGAAGAAGAGAATCAGCCAAGGCAAGAAAAGAAAGGTCAAGTCTGCATCAGGCCGGGGACTCGGAAGTTGAAGATGAGAAAGCGGAAACGAAGAAGACAAGTAGAAGAGTATGCAGAAGTAAGAAAAAGAATATCGAGGTGGGACGACAGGTGACAGCACAACATGAAGGTACAATACAACGGATGGACACTGGAGGGGAACGGGGCCACTCAGTAAAAGGAACAGCGTGGAAGTCACGGCGCGCGGTGTCCAAGCTCCCCCGTCATTGCCGTCGGCCGGTGCATTGCAGTACTGTACCTGTCCGTGGTGGTGGAGAGTGGTGCAGAAACATGCTCTTTCTGCCCTTGTCCCCTGAATTTGGGGCCATGGTGGTGATCCAGTCGGCCCAGTCCGATGTTTCAGGGTCAGGGGCTGACGCTGGCCGCCCCAATGGCTGGGACTTGGTGGGGCCCACCCGACCTTCAGTGCTCCTGTGCTCCTGCACCTTGCGGCCCACGGGCTTAAGGTGCTGCTGCGCTAAACATCGGACGGCACCCACGCCGGACCGGGGATTTGTTGACTTGTCCCCCCCACCCCGGACTCGGCCAAGTACGTATCCGTAGTCAGCTGCTATTTGGGATGATTTAATTGGACGCTGCTTCAGCAGGCACTTTGACCTCCACATCGGCAACAGGCGCGAACTTGGACCTCACTTACTAACTTCTCTCTACCTATTTCTTCTTCTGTGCATGTACGAGAAACAATCCGATCTCTGAATATCTATCCTACTATCATCAATTATATACACACTTGATCAGACGCTGCAGCACTGCCATTCGATCCCATCTCACATCATCAGATGACAAAGTCTGCCGTCAGCATTACCGTCCATGCTTCGCATAGTGCTGGGAGATGACGGGCAGCCGAGGCCAAGACCTTTGTGCTTGTCCTTCCCGAATTGACGCCAATTTCTCAGACTATCGCAACTCTAAAGGGCCCGGCGATGGAACAATGTCACACTGGCAAAGACGGTAATCCGCATTTCCCGAGCTTGCTCAGCCACCAATTCTGCCCAAATTGCAGCACATCGCCGACATATTGAACAAGACACCGGCACTGGACTATCCGTTGCACACTAACGATGAACGCCGCTGGGATCGTCAGTCAGTGCTGTCTGTCAAACACCACGCGGATCCCCTTGGATTCCTAGATTGGCTCGTCAGTCACCATACACAAAACCCTTCAATGCGATCCGTCGAAAACGTACCTTATAAGGGATTGGAATAAAATAGTCCGCAGCCATCTCACAGTCTCTCACCGTCGTCTCAAAGATCCTGAGCACACCAACATCACCCGCCCGCCGGTCCTCTCCTTCCTTTCCACTACCGTCCACGACGCCCGCTCCGCCCCACCGCCGGAATAGCTTCGCGAGCATGAGATACAACTCGGCCTGCGCTAGCGCCATCCCGAGACACACCCGCGTGCCCCCGCAAAACACGGTCAAATACTTTTCCAGCCGCTCGCCGTCCTCCACCCACCGCTCCGGATGGAACCCAAACGGGTCATAGTAAATGCGCGGATCCGTCTGCGTCTTGTACGTGCTCATCCCAATCACCGTCCCGGGCGGGAGGTGCACGCTCCTGCCACTGCCGTCCTTGTCGTGATACACCAGCGTCTCGTCGGGGCACACCCTCGCCAGCCGCGAACTCGTCCCGAATCCGAGCCGCAGCGCCTCCTTGACGACACCCCGCAGGTATGGCAGGTTCTCCAGCTCCGCGAGCGGCACCACGGCATCGCGGTCCGGGATCGCGGAGAAGAGCTCGTCGCGCAGCCGGCGCAGCGTCGAGGGCCGGTTGATGAGGTGGAACACGGCCAGGGACAGCGTCCACGACGTCGTGAGCGTGCCGCCCTGCACCAAAATCTGTCCGTCCTGCGCGAGCCGCGAAACCGTCTTCTCGGCGGGCGGCAGGAGCTTAGAGGAGAGCATGTCGTGGAAGATTGTCGGGTGGCTGACGTCTAATTGCCACTTTTCCGTGTGCTGCGTGGCTTTGATCTCGCCGATTTGGTCCTTGATGTCGTTCTTCATCTTGAGGAAGCCGCCCCAGCCTGTTTGTGGATGTGAAATGTGAGTAATGAGCCGAGAGTGAGAAGCCATGATAGTGTAGAGGCAAAGAACAACTTACCGGGAACGAAACGCCCGGAAAATGATTCCGGTAGTGCGTTGACCAGCGTCAGGGCCCAGTTCATATGCTTGATCATGGGCCCCAGATGCGTACCCATGAGGAGGTTATCCGTCACCACCTTGCCGAACGTCTCGTCCTCGACTGCGGAAATCTCATTAGCTTCCACTACTGATGTATGCCAACCTTTCAAACCGCGCTACTCACTTAGGTGGTCACTCCTGGCGAAGCTATATTCGTTAATGACATCTGATCCATCGCGTCAGTAACTGAAAACTCCGAATCCTTCCAGCAAAGGCATTGAGGCCAGGGGTTGGTTTTGGTTTACCATTAGTAAAGGCCGAAAAGGGATACATGACGTCCAACGGCTCCTTGGACCTCTCGCTAAGTTCCAGAAGACGGTCAAGCAGCGCATCGACCCGTTCCTCGATAACAGGCTGCAACTTGCGGACTGTCTGCGTCGAGAAGAAGGGGTTCAGCGCCGCGCGCCGAAGTTTGTGGTGATCATGGTTCACAGTCGCCAGCGCGCTCTCTCCAGGTATCGTTAGCTCAAGGCATTTGCCTTCATGAAAAAGAGAGAGACAAGGCTTTATGATATTGCTTACCAGGGGATCCAAACTACACCAGTCCACATTAGCAAACGCATCCACTGTCTTCCCAACCTCCCTCTCAGGAAGGGGAGATCAAAGTTGGAAGACAAAACAAGAGAACAAAACATAAACATCACATACTTGCTGCGTATAAAACCCCCACTTCTCCCTGACCCTCCCCGGTCCCGTATACAGCTCCGAAAAGAACTCCGGGTCGCCGACGTGCACCTCCCACGGACTAATCCGCACCACGGGCCCGTACCGCCGGTGCAGCTCGATAATCTTGAACGTGTACTGCCCGCCGAGGACAATGTCGTAGTAGAACTCGTACAGCTGCGTCAGCGCCGCGAGGCGCGGACCCGGGACGTGGGAGACGGGGCTGAAGTAGAGGCGGCGGACGCCGAGCTGGAGGGCGTAGAGGAGCCAGAGGAGGGAAAGGAGTGCTGCGAGTCGTGTCGGGGTGAGGGCGAGGGTGGTTAGGCCCGAGAGGACGGTTTGGATCGCCATCTTTGAATTCGCTTCCGTGCGGGTGTCCTTTGCGATAGAAACTTGCTGGAGCACGGGAGAAGATGGTAAGTTGCTGTCTCTCAGTCTCTCTCAGCTCGAGCTGTATCTACCCGAGGGGCCGGGTCCCATAGACCATATAACAGACCACCACCACCGCTCTCTACGCCGCGTCACTACCATCACCTCACCTCACGAACCCCCCCAAACTACTGCGTGCCGGGATACGTGCTTAACGGGAACAAAAGTGGCGCCCAGCTTCGAACAATGAGGTTTAGCAAACCGGCCTAGCGGCGGCGCTAGTACAGGGTGGTCGTGATGATGGCTTGATGGGGAACAAACCAAGTAGCTACTAGCTGCGCTGCGCTGAAGCAGCTTTTTTCGTCGTCATCTTGGCGGGAAGAAGATTGTGGGTATTTGGTCCTGGAACTATGTACTGATCCTGAAAGCAGGTCCTTCTTCTCTTTTTTTACTTTTTTTTTTGCTGCCCGCCAGCGTCCGTGTCGAAGACGAAGAAGAAAGTTTTCGGGTGCGTCCATTGACGGACTAAGGTAGGTTTTCTTGCGGCCGGAGTAGCGTGATGAAGGTCCGAGGCCATAGCTTCGGGTACCCTAGTTGAGTAAGAAGATACCGGATGAAAGAGAGCCAATGACTTCTTTCAGGGACACACACTCTTCCTCAACTACATGGTATCTTGGATCTGGTATCTTGCGTCGTGTTTCGTCAGATACATGATCTCGGGTGGATCGTATTTGGCGATGAACATAAGATTCTGGAACCGATCGATGCTCCGTGTGTTGTTTGCCTGTGCCGCCAATCACCAGGAGATTATTACCCTAATTCAGCAATGGAAATCATATCTCCGGGCCTCGTAAGGAAATTATACCACAGAGCAGCAGGCCCAGGGAGCTGGGTTTGTTACACATAGATCTCATTATCATAAGATCGGACAGATCGGATCTAGCAAAGGGAGAAATTGTGCCGCCAAACATTGATCCTTCACGTACGGGGCAAGATTCCTTCGATTTGCACGTTGAAAGGATGAGACGTGGTTTGCCATGCCAAAACTGAAACCAACAGAAACACACAAACAGAGCCTCATGGGTTCTAGCCTCTAGATTGGAAGCAAGCAAGCAAGTAAGCACCACCACAGAGGCGCAGCATCGACCTACCTAAAGCAAGGCACGAAGCACGTGAGGTCTTGAAAGTTGGGTTACGAACAGGCCCACCCCGACCCCCGTTTCCTGGAGACCGGAATGAAGTCGAAATTGACTTCCCAACGGCAAACACCATCTCCGTCCGTATGGACAGTCCCGGAAGGAAGGTCACCGAGATCCGGCATTGGCACCTTACTCCGGAAGGGGCTTTGCACCCGGCTTCGCCGCCCGCCCGCGGAGACCCGTTGCATGGGAATTCAGAGTTGGCCAACAGGAGAATGAGGAGAATTCCGTCATAGCAAACCCTTCCTACGTAATCGAAGCAGAGAGCTCTCTCTCTCTCTGTTCCTCGACGATAAAGCTTGTTTTATCTTCGTCTCTGACCGAAGCGTGCAGTACGTCTGCGAGGATAGCTTGACCCACCAATGAAGAATCGACCCTGCCAAGTTGCCAAGGCTTCGATGACAAGAGAATGCAGAGTATTAACCAACCACGCCAAACCATCACCGTCTTTGCGGATTGGTAGTGCTATGCAGACATGACGGCATGTTGTGTACAGCAGCAGGCGATCGGTGCTGTGCCGCAGATGAGGAGCAGAGGAGGAACTTAAGAGGAACTTAAGAGGAGGAAAGATCCCCTAAAGTCTGGACCAATTGAGTTCCAAAAGTTCAACGTGTGCCGGGCGACGATCTGCAATCAGTGTTACTCAAATGACGTCGCGACCGCCCTCTCGTCTCCTTACGACTTCGATCGTCTCTCGCTGTCCTTCTCTCTACGGATACTCCAAAGTTCCAAGAGGCCTGTGAGATTGTAGATGCCATCGTTGCCAAGGATTGTATTATAGATGCCTAGAGGGTGGGAACATGTTCGTAAATTGTTTCCTGGAAGAGCGAGAGCATTGGCGCTGACTACGGATACACCAGTATGAGAGCGGAGTCAAGTCGAGCACATGGAGAAATAAGCTTCCAGGGAGCATGGGAGTTTGGCACGACCTTACCTTGGTCCACTCCACTGGGATTATGCCCCTGTACTAAATGTGCGATAAGCTCCGAGGGAAGCATTGGTCCCTCCTCTCACAAGCCTCTCAGGGAATCACAGCCCTCCGGTTGCCTCCGTGGTGCTCCAGTTCTCCAGAACAGAAGGGGGAGGGAGGACCGCACATGGCCGCTCCGTAAGGCTGATTGAAAGCTACGCCAGGTCCCCCGCTGTTGATGCTGCCAACTGGGGGTTCTTGGTCTTGGTCTTGGTCAGTCTCCAGGTTCAGAAGGGGTCATCCCTCCAACAGCGCTTGCAAGTATACACCATGCATGCCCCCCTGGCAGCTTTGAGAACACCGCCCAATACTGTGGTTACCGCGATGCCGAATGAGGAACTATCAAGTCGCGACTTCTTCGACTTTTCCTCTCTCCTATGGAGCATCTCGTACCTACAGGCTACAGCCTATTACCACGAGCTAGGACGGCGCCAAGGAAGAGCCCCTGGCGGGCTGTCATGGCGAGATTATACCACGCTACGAATACCGTTGTACCTTTTGCGCGCAAATTGGCGAATGGTATCACCTACGGCTGATCTTTTGCCAAGACCAGACTAAGAAAATCCTCAATCACACCTTGTCAACTCGGTCTCCTCGCTCTTTCTCACCAGCCAGCCAGACCTTGCCAGAGTGGCAGAGACGTGATCGTCGCCGTCTGCTGGGCCAATTCATGGCATCCTCCAAGTGTCTTTCTGCTGGGCAGGTCAAGCTTGTTTTCCTTGCTTACAACTAACTTCCTAGTTTCGGGGTTTGATGAATATGCGCAGCTGCGCAGCCTCTCAAAAGAGGTCAAAAAGATTGCAGGACAGAAATGACGAGAGAGGGGGCCGCCCAACCAACAAGTTCAACCCCCGCCTCACCCCCAGACCATCTGTATCTGTACGGTGTGTGACGGTGTAACTAGCAGGGCTCAGATCAAAGGCCAATGTTCGGTGGCCTGGGTGCGTGGTGGTGGTGGTGGGACTAAACCGCCGGCCGCCAGTCGACGCATGTAAGACGCTTGCGGTGTCTTTGATACTTAAAGACTTGGCAGCCCGCTGCTCTCTCTCTCTCTCACTGTCTTCAGCCTTAGATCCATTCTTACTTTGCTTCATCGAACATTTCCTCAATCACATCTTCCCCTCAGTTCGAGTGTCTTGTGTAACAGAGTCTCCCACAACCAATCAGATATCCTCCAGCGAGGGACGAGAACCAATCGATCTAAGCGCCGCCGCCAGCTCACAACAGTAACAGCAACACACCTACCAACAAACCCAATCCGACCCAAGCACACATGGACTTCATCCTCGAGTCCCGCGTCCCCAAAGGCGGTGGCTCCAGCGGCAGCCGCGGTTCCAGCGGCGGCAGCAAATCCTCAAAATCATCCAAATCAAAGAGCGGAAAGAACAAGTACAAAGGCGGCGGCCGCGTCGGTGCCGCCGGCGGAGGCGGGGGAGGTGGAGGAGGCGGCGGCTTCAGCGCGCTTCCCCTCTGGGCCCGGATTCTCATCATCGTCCTGGTTGTGTGGTTTGTCCTGTTCCTGGTCTCGCTCGCGTTTTACACGGTCAAAGGTAAGGCTCGTCTTATTGCAGGAGTATCCGAGAACAGCATGACTTACACCGGAGAACAGAACACAAGCGCAAAAAGGAAGGAAAGAAATTCCGCATCGGCCACGTCCTCGGCCACGCCCTCCTCGTCTCCACGGGCCTCTGGATCCCCTTTACCCTCTACCGAAAATTCATCTCCCGGCGCAGGGAAAAGTCCGGAGGAAGTGGCGGCGACGGCGACGAAACCAAGCGCTCCGCTGGCGGCACATACGCCAAGATTGAAGAAGGCAGGAGATCCGATGACACCGGGACCCGAGACTCTTGGTATGCCGGAGCCGGAGCCGGTACCCACAACAATAACAACAACGCAGACAGCAAGTATGAGCCCATGGGCTACGCGCCCCATTACCGGTCTCCGTCACCTGCTCCGCCCCCGGCGACCGGTGCTGCTCCGGCTCCCACCGGCGCGGCGGCCGAGTATTACATGCCGCAGCCGCCTTCTCAGACGGCGCCGACTCAGCACCCGCCTCAGTATAGCTAAAGGATGTCCCGGTTCGGATTACGTCTCGGGCCATGATCGAATGATGATGGGCTAGGTTTCTACGATGATACGCCTTGTTCCAACGTTTTGCTACTTTCTTCCCTTCTCCGGATCGATACCCCTTTTCCTCAATTTAGCGTTTCGTATTACCTTTGTCAGTACAAAAGGATGCATGTACCGATGTGTGTCACGAAATAGGACATAGAACAGAACTTCAAACTTTACTACTACTCATCTGATTTTTGGGTACATACCTCCTACATCACCACTCTTCACCTTGCAGTATCTCTCAACCATACGCTCCAGTCGCCAAAACAGATGTTCCATAGTCCACGCACTGCGAGACCTGGAGTTCTTGTGCCCCATTTATAGATGCGACGCAGTCCGGTTCCCGTAGGGCCTGCCAATGCTCCAACCAACGAAGCTTCCCTTTCCACCTCCTCAATGACATCGGGCTGGTATCTCGCCTCTTGTCCTTTAGTCAGCCGTAGACTGCGCGTTGATAGCCGACGGACGGCGTAAACACTCTTTGTCGTCCATCTGAGAGGCTAAGGGGAGGCGCCACAGCCATCGCCCTCAAGGCCCAAAGCTGATGTCAACTTATGTGGTTTTCTGCTGAACCTCGTCAGCGCGTCGATTCATCCCGCTTTGTTCTCTCTCTCACTTACACCGCGCACCCGAACTTATTGGCTCATCAAACATCTAGCCCCTGAGCCCTGTCTAACAATTCAATTGACTACTCCTCCACACTGGTTGGAATTCCCATCAGTCTCGAACGTCCCACACAAAATATGGAAGATCAAGTGAACACAACCATACTACCGAGCAGCCGACATCCCGAGTCTCATGAACCCTCTGAACGAAGCCATCCATCCTTAGTTTACAGTACCTCTACTTCTTAGCTGCAGCCCCATCACCGCCGCCCCCAGCCCGATTCTTACTCGAAGCCGACGCGGAAGCGGAAGACCCCGAACCCGTGCCGTTCCATCCTCCCATCTGCCGTTGTTGCTGCTGCTGCTGCTGCTGTGACTGCTGTTGCGCCATCTGCATCTGCATCTGCCGCTGCATCATCGCCCTCTGAGCCGAGGCTCCGTAATCACCGCCGTCGTTCTGAATAGCGAGGCTTGCCTGGGCACCAGCACCAGCACTCGTACCAGCACCGCCGACAGACCTCGGCTTCTTCTTCTTTGCGAATCCTCCCAGGTCTGTGGTATCGTACCCGCTCCGACCCATTCTGTTCCTCTCCCCTTGCCCTTCCCTTTGCCGCGTCGAACGTACGGCCTTTACACGTATTTCGTGTAAATATTTCGTCGCGTGGTGCGTTGATGAACCTGGTGGACGTGTGAGAGGCCTCCTCGCCTCTTGTGCTTGCGACTTTCCGGAAAGGAACGATTCCGAATCCCAAATGGCCAAGTCGATTAAAAGCGCCCGTATGCGCCAACTGGAATCGTGTCTTTCAGCTTCCTTCCGACAATGGAAAAGTGAGCTTTTCTTTTTTTGTGAAGGGTTGGCCCGGTCTGGAGGAGTCGGTCTCCTCTCGTATAGTGATTCAAAGTAGATTGATAAAATGAGTGCGTCAGGGCGGCCGCGGTCGTAGAAGAGCAGGCCCTCGGCAACCAGATATCGTCTCGTAAAGTCTCGTGTGTTTGCTACTTTCTCTTACGAATGACATGGTCTGAGTGGAATGGCCTCAAATTTCTGCTCAAGGTAAAAAGCGATAGATGGATTCAACAATGACTCTCGTTATAGTAGACTTGAAGTCAAGAAAGCTGATTTGATGGTAACGGATTGTTGATTTCGACCGTTGATCCCCCACCAAATATCACGAGTGGAAGTGTGTGGATATGGGGTTGAGTTTGGGTGTGTGTCTCCTGTGTAATGACAAAAGTCGCAGAACCAAGCAACATCTTCGACCTCCATGCGTCTTTCCCTTTTGCTTTATACGAGCCAAATACCAGAAACAGAGCACTAGAGTCGCAAATCCCGTCTTGCTTGTCTTGCTGCTTGCTCCAAAAGAGATCATGGTTGCGAAATCTGTCCCAGACTTTCTTGTATTTTGTTTGCCCGTCACTGACTCAGCCTGTCTCAGGAGGCTTTTCCTTGGTGTCACTAAAACTTCGTCAGAAAACAAGGGAGATGGACAGAGGACGTGTTCCTCATTGTTGTTGTTTTTTGCTTTTTCCTCTCCGCCCTCTCGTCCTCTCCCCTTTTCTTATTCCCGCCCCGACGAAATGCAAATGCACTATCGTTGTCTTCCTGTGCCTGGAGAAGAGAGTGAGACAACATATCCGTACGAGACCCCCCTCTCACTGGTATTTGTTGAGCAAGGGAGGTAAGTCTGCATTGGCATGTCTCCTCGTGCCCCTGGCCCCCTGGCCCCTCCTCCCCATTGTCTGGACTGACACAAAGTTCCGAAAGACAATGAACCTGAAAGAGACATGCAATACAGACGCTGTCAAACCTGTCAAGCTTGTTAGATCGTTCGCAAATCTCGGGGAGACCACGGAGATGAACCCGGCTGGGTGGTCAAATGGGGCACGGCTGGGATTGGATCGGGACCCGCTCCGCCAGCATGACGTTCTGTTGATAAGTTCCATTCAAGAGGCTCAAGTAAGACGTTCTTCGTTCCCCTGCGATGATCGTGATGATGAGGGATGAAGCTCGCCCCCGATGATTCAGAAGGATTCGCTCATTAGACATGGGAAGGGCGATAAGCACTTATAAAGAGCCCCCGGGAGTCAGGCCTCGCTAGTCAGGCACAGCGCCACCAGGAAATGTCGTCTCATTCCGTCACGGGAGGGAGTGGTCGAGATCCTTCTCCTGCGCTTTGGAATTGCGTTCATCAGCGATGAGATCTGACATATTCCAGGCGATAAACCGAGGTGGCGGTGACTTCCACTACGGCCTTAATCCAAGGCAACGTCGAACCGAAATATCGATGCTTAGTGTCTCAAATTCCGAGACAGATTTCCTGGCGCCATCTTGCCGTGTGTTCCAGCACTGGTTCGGCCGCGATAGATGGTCAAGCATTCTTCTGAATACCCTAGATCTATCGAGTAGCATCGGCCAAAGGTAGCAATTTGGTATTCTTAGGAAGAGGAAGTGTATTAGGATCGGAATGAGGTCCGCCAAAAGAAACCATCTATACGAAAATGTACAAACTTACGCCATTCATCCACACCATAATCAGGCCGATAGGTCTTGGGATGTTCTTGAAGGGCATTGCCACAAAGGACCCCAACAGCTTCGTGCTGCTATTTGCCAATCTCCGTTATCAAGGCATGTTGAGCCGTTGAATAGGAGTAGCTCACTGCTTTGTCGTATGTCCATCATCCATGGGCTTGACAGCTTCCTTCGGTCTATCGGTCGGCTCCTCCTTTGCCTCAGCTCGATTTTGGGCGAAAGCGTCTCTGGTGGTCTTTATATTAGTGTACTAGCTCCGAAGTCCTATCCAGCGATATCAACATTGCTTGTTCGTACCTGAGAATGTTGCGGCAGCTGGATCGAGGCGTATTCTCTATCGGTGGAGATAGGCCAGCCTTGGTTGGTTGAGGATTCCGCTCTGCCGTGGCATCTTGCTGATCAGACAGTCCCGAGTCCTCGCTCTGCATGTTTTGTCTTGTCTCCCTGTGGCTGTATGGCGACTCGTGACCACCCTTGCTCTTCTTCTTATCCCGACCGAGGAGTCGTCGAAGCCTGGCCCGAAACCCTCTCTTCTTCTGCTCCTTCTTCGCCACCCTCTTCTTCGGCTTCTTGCTGCCACGACGCCTTGGACGCTGCTCCGAACCAGAAGAAGGTGCCGAAGAACCCCAATTATCCGCCAGGATATTCGGCGGCAGCTCCAGGTCGTCTACATCGTCAACGTCGTCGACATCGAAGTCCTCTTTGGACGAAAAGGGCCCCCGGGACTCGGTCGATGCCCTCGACCTCCGTGTCCCCCGAGACGGCGTCATCCGCGACACGAGCATGGCCTGCTTCTTTTTCATCGATCCCATGCTCCAGTTAGATTGAGAATTCAGCCTTTCCAAGGACGCCAAGAAGGACTGGCTTTTGCCGCTGCTGCGGCTGCCTTCGCGGCTATGTAGTCTCTTGCTCTTATCTTCGCGGTAGGGGGAAAGGAGTGGAGCGATTGGTGGTTCGTTCCAAGAGGCAGGGCTGGGTCCGGCCATTGTATTCATCAGCGAACTTTTGGGGGTATTCTAGCAGGTACATGTACTCGTAGCGATGTGATGTTTCGTTGCTTCAAGCCAGGCGGATTGTCGGATGTCGAGAAGGGTGTACGATGGATCTGGAAGCTCAAAGCTCGAAGCAGGTGAGGTCTTTGCGACAAATGTGCCCAGGTAAGAGAATTAGAGGTAAGTGAGCTTCTCAATGTGATGCTCCTTCGTAGAAAGTCAAATGCACCGAGAACCTGCCCCAATAGCGTCGAGTGCCGAGTTGAGGAAGGCGAACCTCCAATCGAGGCAGTTTGCACGCTTGTCGCTGCTATCAATTTCCATTGGGAAGCCGCGTTGTACACTCAAAATAACACTAAAAAAACACCGTGAGCAAGTAAGATATCGTTACTTGGCATAAAGCGGCACTCTTCACAACACCATATGCAACTGGAGTTGAGTTGCAACGTAAATACTATCGTTGATTCACACTTATAAAAAGACGGGCAAGTAGATTCGCACCGAGGTATCATCAGCCGTACAGATAATCCTCGTATCAGAGTCGTGAAATAATAGCAATACCCAAATACTCCTCCCCAAGGGCCGTGAGACCGTGATACATACGTTCAGGAAGCCACCAAACTCCTATATCCTTGTCCAACTGAACATCATTAATACGCTTCTCAAATTTTCACATCCTCGTCAAACTCTCAAGGCCAGCGACTGGGGCCAATAATCTCGCCAGGTGCCACTTGCGTCCTGATTGCCGTTCCCTTCCAGTCCATCGTTTGAAATACGTCGACATTACCCCACCATTGTGGTGGCCTGGCGGATGTGAGGTACAGCGTGAAGAAGATGATGAGGGTGGCCACGATGAGGCCACAATCGAGAGCTGCCGAGGTAATGTAGTTGTATTGCAACCACCAGCCAGTGTAGCGACGCTTGATGAAGAAGTTGAAGATGGTGCCGACGAGCGCCCAGCAGAGGTAGATGTAGACACTGGCAGGGGGGAGCCAGCCGGAACCTCCGTAGAGGAGGGGGGTGTTGACGTAGCGCCAGATGCTCTTGGGCCACTTCCGGGCAAGGAACCAAGTAATAACTGGTGTGATGGCGCCAACGAGCCAGAACCACTGGAGAGAGGCGTACAGAGCTTGGCCGGAAAAGATGCGGGCGGGGCCGATCGCACCCCAGATGATTGATGCGGTGAAGAAGACACGACCACCGGGGCATGTGTAGCTGTTGGGCTGGTCGGGCTGGCAGACGTCGGGGATGGTGCCGAGGGCCCAGTTCATGACAGCAATCTGAACGATAGCTGACCAGAGCGACGCGACAAGCTGAGAGGCGAACATGGTACGAGGGGGGACCTTCATGTAGTGACCGAGCTTGAGATCCTGTGCAAAGTACAGCGCTTGCGACATGCAGATGTAGCCGTAGTTCTTAAACATCATCATCGCGAGGGGTCGGCCCGGCACCATGTAACCGATGATGAACTCGGTCAAAACGTTGAGGCCGAGCTGGATGTTGGTGATGGCCTGTACGATGCCGATAGGAATGAGCCAGAATACGGGAATCAGAATGCACACAACGTAGGCCCACGCAGGGAACCCAGTTGGCCACCCGGCAACAACACCAAACGAGATGGCAACCATGACGACGAAGAGTGCTGAGAATGATTGTTAGCCTAGGTCAAAGGAAAATACCATCGACAAAACGTACCCAGATACCACCAGTCCTCGGCGTCACGATACTTCTTCATCAAACGCATGTGCACGTCGTCCTCTTGATGGCGTGCCAGCTTGAACTGACCCCAAATTTCGGTGCCATGGTACAGAACAACGTGGACGACAACGGCAGCTACGGCGGCGAACGACAGAGCGTAGGCCAGAGCGAATTGAGTCGGCAGGTAGAGAGGAGAGTAGTCGTTGTAGGCGGTCTCGTTGAATTGCAAGTTAGCATCGAGGATTCGGGTGACGTTGTAGACGGCGCCAGTATTGTCGAAAGATTCGGAGCTCTGTACGGGGAAGTAGTCGGAATACCAGGTTCCGGAAAAGTGGATGCCGGAAGAGACGATAACGAAGAAGATGATGATGCCCGCAATCACATTAGCGATGGCGTGGAAAGGCGGGATCAGCGGCGATGTGAGGTAACCTGAGATGACGGTCCAGTCAAATGAGATGGGCATGAGTCCATAACCTGAAAGGCCACCAAAGACCTTGTTGACGATCTCGTTCTTGGGCGCAATCCAGCAGATCCAAGTAAAATACGAAAGTCCTTGGAAAATCCAACCGGGGAACCAGTACCAGATGAAGGCGCCGCTGCTGACGATGAGGAACCAGCGGTAGCGGCCAATTTTCCAGCCGTTGGTCTTGGTCGGGTCTGAGCCGGAGTGATCGTGGAGGGTGTAAAAGAGAGCACAGTTAACCAGGTTCGAGGGCCAGATCATGGCAGAGGGCCACACAAGGAAGCGTCGGGCCAGACCGGCCAGACCGTATCCAGTACAAAGGGTAGTAATGCCAAAGAGCAACTGGAAAGCCCAGCCAAAGTGCTGCTTGTAGAAAAGCTGCTGTGCAAGCAAGACATCGGTTGCGTACAAGACACCACCTCCATAGGCAGCCTAGTAATCATAGTCAGTTCTGCCGTTGATTTTTTTTTCTCTAAGAAGCCTCTTTTGCCGCGACTCGAAATCTTGGCTGCTCTATTCCCCAATCTGGAGTATCGACAGCGCCCCGCTCCTGATAAAAATCGTCCAAACTCACATTAGACATGGCCACAATGATAACGTGCTCCTTGTAGTTGAAACGGCCGGGTTTAAGGTTGAACTTGACACCAAAGACGTTCTGCTCCTTGTCGGGCATGACTAAATCCCAACCCAGGCCAATGGGATAGGCGATAAGTTGGACGACATAGGTGGTGATGGTAACGCTGGGGTTGCGGAGTGAGAAGAGCATGTTGACACCGGAGCCAACGGTGCAGAGAAGCATGCCGATGACCCATGCGCGAATCGTATTTGCTGGCAAATCGACATCGTAATTCCGTACTACAGCGCGGACCTTTGTTGCGGCGGCGCATCATGTTAGCGACTTGAACGAGTTTCTCATTTTGGCTTTTTTTCCCTCTGTCTGTCCGTCGCACCGCGATACAAGGCTCTCAAGGCCTGGGCGGAGTTTCGCGACGTACCTCTGGATAGGGCGAGTTGTCCTCCATAAGAGCCTGTTCAATTTCGAGACCCTTCTCGGCGTTTCCGGTAGCAAGCGCGGTATCGACATCGTTGAGCTCATCAATTGGCATGTTCGGATCGAGCTTGTGTGCCTTCTCGAATTGAGCCAGAGCCTTCAGCGGCTCGATGCCCGTGGCCTCGGCATCGTCTTCGAGGGCGGGGTAGGGCGTGATCTCCTCGGGCTCGCCACGTTTGCGAAAAATAGACGGCATCGTGACGACTGTGCCTCTCTCCTTCAATCTACTGTCGACAGAGTAGGTTGAAAGGTGAGGGTTTAGGTACGCCGATTGCGGATGGGTTGGAGAGCGACCGACGAGATAAGCAAGAGGACGAAAAGAAGGCCTCAAGGCCACAACGGGGGAGACTGGGGACAGCGGGCGCCAAGGGCTTTTTCAATCAAATCAAGCGAAAAGATGGCGGCGGCGGCGGCGAAGGTGGTGCCGGTCGGCAGTCTGCAGGCTAACAAGACACCAAGACAATGTGACAAGGTAGAGTCAGCCCGCCAGACGAGTCAAAGTCCCACTCCCCGAAGATGTTGAGATTGAACACCAGCAAGAGGTAAGCTGGCTTTGGGCCTCTGTGAACTCGTGAAGTAGTCCCTAGGGATTCTGCAGAGTCGAGAGTGTGTGCCAGTTGTGTGTTTTTTGGATTAAGATTCGCAGAGAGTCGAAAGAATGGCGCGCCCAACGATACCCATGAGCCGACTCTCTACCCTCACTATCCCGTATCTATCCCTCCCCAATATCGTCCCGTGTATGTGTGTGTGGGTTCTTCTTTGGGGCCTTGTCGGCGACTTGAGGCGCTGGAAGGGACGGGGGACCCAAGGGGACTAGAAAGAAATCGGTCCTCTAGCGTGCTATCACGACACCAAATGCAGCGGCGACGCGACAGCCCGCAGGTCCAGCGGCCGTTTGTCGACCTTCCTAAATTGGGGTAGCGACATCCGAGGGGCTGTGGAGGAGGCGAGGGGAAAAGAAGAATGGTTCGCCGGGGACATGGTGACATTGGAAGGACAATGGGCGACAATTCTGATCCACACCTCTCAATCTCTAGTACAACTCGGAGCCGGGACACACACCTAAAGCTGACTCTCTGTTGGTCCAAAGTCGACGCCTCGGTGGCTCGATGCCTGCTGGTCTGGCTGGCTGGAAAGACGAAAGGATTCTGGCTGTCCGGCTTCTTCCCATTTCGAGCTGCTCTGCCTCCCACCCCTTGTCCGCGAAACTTGGGGATCAGCAGATCACAAAGTTGCCGATGTGCCCCTGCCACCGATCCGGGAGTTGGTGCATGCTGCTGATCGTCCAGGAGCAAAGTTGGGGGGACGAACAATTGACGGACCAACTGCAAACAGCTACGGTTCAACTTCGTCCGATATCTGGAGAGTCCGTACTTTGGCACGTTTAGCCTTGCCATCGTTTTCGCAGTTCGCGTGGCCAGTTCGTGCCAGTTCGAAGATTGCCCAAGTGCCAGGCCGCTTGTCCCAAGGGTCTTGGGCTCTCAGTCTGGATGAAAGCCACAGCTGCCAGCGTGCCAATGCTGGAATGCCACTGTAGCCGTCCATTCGGCCCAGCCGCGGCCATTGCGCGAGACTTGGCGAGTCACTGCAACGGGACTTTGGTCGAATTGAGCCGTATCGGCCAATCACCAGTCGTGACTTTCGACCAGGGGCTTTCTGGGAGAGCCTGGCTTATCTCTGGTTGGTGAATGGACCAATGTGACTGGAGACTGGGAAACCCCCCGTCAGTGCTGACAATCTAATCTTATTTCCGATGGTGTCTTCTCCCACTGTCGTCGGTCGATGAATGCTCACCGGGACATGATACTCTTTTAAGGTTTATCGAACACGCGTTGTTGGACGATCCACAGATTGGAGTCCTAGCTCGTGAACCCCTGGATTTGAAGTGTCGGTTATCGATGGTCCATGGAAGTATCCGTGGACCTCGGTGGGTTTTCCATTAGACTTGCATCATCTCCTGTTTGCTATTCTTCTGACTACCGGTCCTCCGTGATACGGTGGTATTGGACCTTCTTGAGGGCTCTGGTTGATTAGAAGAGGTGTCAACCTCTCGCAGTCAATATTTGGAGATTTGAAACCCCCATAATCGAAGCAGTAGTTGTTGTTGTCCTTGCTCTAACACATTGAAGATAATGACCGGGATCAAGTAGTCGGACACAGTTCAAGGGGATGTACGCTTTGTTGAATAATCTGATCTTGCAATGAAAACTATCAGCTTCCTTTCGGATCAACTCTTGAAGCGTCGTTCTCGGAGACGTAGCCTAAGGAGTATCGGCATTGTGGTGATCCATAGCCATTGTAGACTATGGAGGTCTATCGTCGAAGAAGACTCCAGTTCGTTAGGGGGCGGCCTCACCCAGAAAGAGGATTCGACAGCATTGAGCAAGAAGAAGAGGAAGAACACAATGATAGCTTGACATGAGGTGGGTAAGGTAAGGTAAGAAAGATTTCGGGCAAGACTGATCACCTCCGGATTCCACGGCGATTTTTGGGTTCCTGCCGTCTGCCGGCGTACCTGCTGCGAAAGTGCAGTGCCAAGACGGGAACGGGGCCCACCCGAGCTGTCACTGAACTCCTGGAGCAGTGGGAGGAAGAGCGGAAGGAGCCTCCCCGGCTGTTCAGGTCCGGGCCCCAAGTCGCAGCTTCCCAATGTTAAATGCCGTCACCCATCCACTCTGTAGGGCCAGACCACCTGAGCATCTGCGATCCAATTGTTCCTTCCCTGCCAACCTGACTGCATTTTACAGGTTACCTCACCAAACATGTCAGCCATGTCATAGCACGTAACAAAAACTCCTTCTCCTCCGCTACTCGTTCGGCAAAGAAAGTCAATTCTCAGCTGCACTGGCGCGACACGCAAGTCATCGTACCTACGTAAGTACTCGATGAAAGAGGAATCCACCGGCAAACTCGGCATTGGACTGTACCTATGGGGCACTGAGCTGCTCCAGTCCAGTTCTCCCCCATTCACTGAGCCTGCTCCACGTCCCCAGCAAAAGTTGACGAGCTGATGCTGCACCATCGACTGCTGTTGGCCATGGCCTTGGCAGAGAACCCTGGAGGTCCTCGCACTAAGAGGCCAGAGACATCATTCCTGTCTAGCCCATCACGATTCCCTCCCCTCCTCGGCCCGTGATGCTGGGGCTACGAGGCGTGTCTTTCATGCACTTGGAGCTGCTACTTCCGACAAAACTTGTCCACAAGGAAACTCCCGTGCTCCGCTCGGTCTACCGTATGTCGTCATTCATCCCTCATCATCGGCTTGACGGCCACCTTAGCTGCCTCCAATGCCCAGCATCCTTCGTGATCTGCTGTTGTATTTAAGCCTCAAGCGGTGATCCCCCAGACTTGGCAATCTTGATCTCAACATCAATCCATCGCATTTTCTCTTCTAGTGCATGCCCAATCTTCATCTACACTCTTGATACCATAACCGCAGTTGCTAATCCAAACGTCAATATGCCTCTTGCAAGTCACGTAGGTCTCGACAAGCATCCTCCGTCGATGATTGATGCGTCATATGAAGATGTTGCACTAGAATTGACGCTTTACGCAGGTCAACCCAGAGGACATTGTCCAACGCCTCCAGGCAACTCACATCACAGCTCCGGGTAATGCCAATGCTTCCAGCCATGGCACATCATCACACATCCAACCCTATGACAGCCGATACACCAGTCAAACCAACATTCCCAAGTACAAGATCCCCGATGAAGGCGCCCCAGGAGACACCGTCTTTCAGATGATTAGGGATGAGCTGGACCTCGATGGCAAACCCAACCTGAACCTAGCCAGGTGAGCATTCACGATATTTCCAATAAAGATCCTCTCACTAACAGTATATCAACCTAGTTTCGTGGGAACATGGATGGAACCCAATGCCACCCAGCTCATGCAGGAGAACCTCTCCAAGAACCTCTCAGACGCAGATGAGTACCCTGCCATGATGGAGATGCACCAGCGCTGCATCAGCATCATCTCCCACCTGTGGGGTGTCCAGCCTGGTGAGAAGGCCATCGGCTCCGCAACCACGGGCTCCTCCGAGGCCATCCATCTCGGCGGTCTCGCCATGAAGCGTAGATGGCAGCTGAAGCGCAAGGAACAGGGCAAGGACACCTCCAAGCCCAACATTCTCATGGGCTCCAACGCGCAGGTCGCCTTGGAGAAGTTTGCCCGTTACTTTGACGTCGAGGCCCGCATCTTGCCCGTCAGCAAGAAGAGCCACTACCGTCTGGATCCGGCTCTTGTGAGAGAAAATGTCGATGAGAACACCATCGGCGTCTTTGTCATTCTCGGAAGCACATACACGGGGCACTACGAGCCCGTTGAGGAGATTTCGCAGATTCTCGACAAGTACCAGGAAGAGACTGGCATCGACATCCCCATTCACGTCGATGCCGCTTCTGGTGGCTTCATCGCCCCTTTCACCCACGCAGGGGTCGGCGGTTCCAAGTGGTATGTCATATTGGCTTGTTCTCTTCTGATCACATACTTACAGCCCGCAGGAACTTTGAGCTCCCCCGTGTCAAGTCAATCAACGTCTCAGGCCACAAGTACGGCCTTGTTTACGCCGGCCTCGGCTGGATCATCTGGCGCGACCAGTCTTTCCTCCCAGAGGACCTCATCTTCGAGCTTCACTACCTCGGAGGCACAGAAAAGTCGTTTACTCTCAACTTCTCCCGCCCAGGTGCACAGGTTATCGTGCAATACTACAACCTTATCCACCTAGGCTTCGACGGCTACCGCTCCATTATGGAGAATTGTCTCTCCAACGCCCGTATCCTCGCTCAGAGCCTCGAGGCCACGGGATGGTACACCGTCGTCTCCGACATCCACCGCCGTGCACCTCACAAGGAAGCCAGCGGCGCTGTAAAGAAGATTGTGAACCAGGCCGCCACCGCCGTTGGAGGCGAGAGTGCTGCCCCGGGGGAGACCTCGGCCGACTACGTTGCCGGCCTGCCTGTCGTCTCTTTCCGTTTGACGGATGAGTTCAAGGCCAAGTACGAACACATCAAGCAGGAGACCGTCTCCCTAATGCTTCGCGCCAAGGGCTGGATCATTCCCAACTACCCGCTCCCACCCAATGAGGAAAAGATTGAGATCCTTCGCGTCGTTGTCCGCGAGACTATGACGTTCGATCTTCTTGAGCGATTGTTGACGGACATTGTCGAGGTCACGGAGACACTTATTGAGAATGATCAGATCGATTTGCAGGTTCTGAAGAAGCATCACAGCCGCAGGCGGGTGCGCGTCAAGGGCGATGAGGAGAAGCACAAGAAGGGGGGCGCTGCCAAGGGGGTCGAAGATGGAGTTAGAAAGATGGAGGATGGTATTCATCGTGCAGTATGCTAAGGCGTAGAGGTGTTGGCAAACAAGTAATTTCGGTACAACGGTAGCAGCGAAAATTTCATGACATTTTAGCTTCAAGATCTCCTTGGTAATATTTGCCCGATCGGCAAATCCATATGGATAGTACATAAGGGCGTCTCATACCCAAGGGACCATTATGAGTCTACTCTCATCGAGGATTGCTCATGTCTCAACATCTCCGGAACCCATCGCAGCGTCCGACCCGGAACAAAAATCATAAATAGCCATGCACCAAGCTTATTCTATGTTTTTAGTCTAAGCTTGAGGTAGGGTATCTAGCTGCCACTTCTTTTGGGAGTGTCTTTAATCTGGTAGTCGAGCCGAGCTATAAGCTGCGCGCTTCGCGAGTGATTCTAATAGTCTTGTTAGGCATTCCCATGTTTTCCTGTCCCCAAAAAGATCATACCTGATGTAAGAGTTTGCCAGGTTTTTGGCCTCTCTACGAGCGACATAGCTTCTTCTTGGAAAGCCCCAGTCTCCCCTATGTAGGAGCCTTCTGACAGCGGCTTACCACTCAGGTATCACTTGGTGGTGTTTTGTTTCGGTGAAGAGAAGGGCAGCCAATTCTCATTCACCTCCAGCCGATTGAGCAGAAGCTTCAGCTGTCGTGTCCTCAATCATTGCGTCCGGCCCTTCAACAGTCTTGGGTTCCCTAAAAGGTCGTCTTTTCTGACGGGGCGCGTTGACAGGAAACCGCTTGACATTGTCGCAGGTCTTGCACTTAATGACCATAACATCGGCCCAAGGCTTCTTCCCGCCCTTGCTCATATTTTCAACCGTCGTAGTGCAAGACATTCCCTCGATGAGCAGTGAGTCACAGAACTTGCACATCATCTGCTTGACCGAAGGGCTCGGGCGAATTTGAGCCTTGAGAGAGACGGCTCGGATATCAGAGACAAATCGACGAGCAACTTTCTCATTTGTCGAGCGCAAGTTTTCGATCCTGGCGAGCGGCGCGTCTTCTTGAGACCGTGATGATGAGTTTGGAAGTGAGTCGGCGCCCGGGATCTGCAGAGTCGCCAGGTATGAGGCGGCCTGATGCAGGTAGGATACCCGCGTATATGCGTGCCGGTTTGGCAGGCTTTCGCTCTTGGGCTTTGCCATTCTCGCTCGTCCTCCCTGCGATTTGTCCCACGTTTCAGACCCTGAGTGTCATTGAAGTCTGCGTTGCAACGAGAGTCAGTGTTAGACCTTGTCGTAAAAACTTCTGCAGGGGTGGTGGGGATGTATGGCTGCCAAACATGAGTGTTTCTCCAGTTCAAAGGTTAAGGTTAAAGGCAGGTGTTCACCGTGTGGACCATAGATGGACACGGTCTTCTCAAAAACGGGTCTGGTCACATGACGTCGCCTTTTGGGGGTGAGACTCAGCCGCCTTTCCTTACGCGAAAGCTTTTGACCTGCGCTGCCCGCCTCACCCTTCGCCTCCAGTTCCACGTCGTCCTTGGATCTTCCACTTCCACATCAACTACGGCGCCTCCTTCCATCACGCCCTCCAACCCTGCACCTCCAGTTGCCATCCGCTTTTAATCCCCCCCGCCTGTCGTGCACTTTTCTCGACACGAATACGCGGGTTTTTTCATTCCTGCGATTTTTAGAGTCTTTCGACCCTCCCTCTTCACGCGACACAGATCGTCACGCCTCTCCTGACATCTCAAGCTTCGCATCCGCAGCCTTGGGACCTTTTTCGCCGTTGCGCATCAGTACAACGGCCATTTCTTCTCCGCCACTTCAATAACGACACCCCCGACAATTGACAACATGTCTGCTGAGGAGGATCTCATCGACTACTCCGACGAGGAGCTCCAGACCAACGAGACTGCGGCCGCCTCCAACGGAAAGAAGGCTGACGCTGCCGCCGGTAACGCCGTCGACAAGAAGGGCAGCTATGTCGGCATCCACTCGACCGGTTTCCGCGACTTCCTTTTGAAGCCCGAGCTTCTCCGCGCTATTGGCGATTGCGGTTTCGAGCATCCTTCGGAGGGTCAGTCCTGAGTTTATGATACCCTAACCCATACATCATCCCCTCCCCCATCAGCAAAGCGTCCGTCCATCTCGCAAGCCACACAAAGAACAAAAAGCCATCGACGTCGCCATCGAAGAAGAGAGAGAAGAAAACGTACCGAGAAGCGGGAGTCAAGTTGGACATCCAAGTTTTTGTACGGGCACTGCTCGCGAATTCACCGGTGACAGGTGGATTTATACAAGCGGCCGTTTCGGGGGAAGCGTGACAGCACCCCCAGGCTGCGCGAACACTGCGGTGTTCCCGAGTGCACTTCAGTCGGTCGGTTGCTGCTAGAGCTTTGGCTCACGGCGGTCTGGCTTCTTTTGTATCACAGTCGCGAGCGACACGGGGCGCATGCGACGCCGGCGCTCGCGATTCGTGCTCTGCCCCGGTCATCATCTTGATTGAATGATTGGCGTATTGTCGTAGTGGAGGAGGAGACCAACTCGACAAAATGGCTTCTTTGCGCAGATGGACGGGCCCTTTGCACGCCCTCTACGTCGTTCTTCTGCTCTTGGAACACATATCTAACTTCGGCGCGATCCAACAGTCCAACAAACCTGTATCCCTCAGGCTCTCCTCGGTGGAGATATCATCTGCCAGGCCAAGTCTGGTCTCGGAAAGACAGCCGTCTTCGTCCTGACCACCCTGCAACAAGTTGAGCCCGTTCAGGGCGAGGTCTCCGTGTTGGTTATGTGCCACACTCGTGAGCTTGCCTTCCAGATTCGCAACGAGTACAACCGTTTCAGCAAGTACATGCCCGATATCAAGACTGGTGTCTTCTACGGCGGTACCCCCATCCAGAAGGATGTCGAGACGATCAAGAACAAGGAGACCTGCCCCCATGTCATCGTGGGCACCCCTGGCCGACTTAACGCGTTGGTCCGCGACAAGGTTCTCCGCCTCGGCAGCGTCCGCATTTTCGTCCTCGACGAGTGCGACAAGATGCTCGACCAGATCGGTGAGTAACGGCCTCACACCCGCCGCCGACCAAACCTCTAACATCAACCAGACATGCGCCGTGACGTCCAGGAGATCTTCCGCGCTACCCCCACCCAGAAGCAGGTTATGATGTTCTCAGCCACCCTGTCCGATGACATCAAGCCCATCTGCAGAAAGTTCATGCAGAACCCTACCGAGCACTATGTAGACGAGGACACCAAGCTCACCCTGCACGGTCTTCAGCAATACTACATCAAGCTCGAGGAGCGCGAGAAGAACCGCAAGCTCAACGAACTCCTGGACGACCTTCAGTTCAACCAGGTCATCATCTTCGTCAAGAGCACCCTGCGTGCAACCGAGCTGGACAAGTTGCTGAGAGAGTGCAACTTTCCCTCCATCGCCGTCCACTCCGGCGTCAGCCAGGAGGAGCGTATCCGCCGTTACAAAGAGTTCAAGGAGTTTAACAAGCGTATCTGCGTTGCTACCGATGTCTTCGGCAGAGGTATTGATATCGAGCGTATCAACCTGGCCATCAACTACGATCTGCCCGCCGATGCCGACTCGTACCTGCACAGAGTCGGTCGTGCCGGTCGTTTCGGTACCAAGGGTCTTGCCATCTCCTTTGTGAGCACTGACCAGGACCAGGAGGTTCTCAAGTCTATTGAGAAGCGCTTCGAGGTTGCTCTTCCGTAAGTTTCTCTCAAAACTCTCAGCTTATCTTGTCAAGTCTCTAACGCATTTCTTAGTGAGTTCCCCAAGGAGGGTATCGATGCCAGCACCTACATGGCCTCTTAAGCGCGTCATGCCACAGTTTGGCAGAGGAATCTGCTGGTGTATTTTCTTGGTTCTGGTTTCGGGAAATTGCAAAATTTGGACGTGGGTGACGCACACGCAAAGCGGTCACGCAAAAGGGAAGAAATGAAGCTGCTTTTAAAGTGCAACTGAGAAAAAGTCTACCAAGCCTCTCACGGAGAGGTCTCTTGCTGTTTGTACAGAGTAGTTATCAACATGGAATCAAGACTGGATCACCACGCTCATTGTAACTGATCGATTGTATGATGTTTTCCCCACGACAGGCTCGGTCTGCGGGATGCTACGGCTTAGGCCATGCTATCACTTTGTGCAGTACTCTAGCTTCCTAGCCTGGCTTGCAGATGTCTTGTCCGGACTTGGGTGCCCACGATGACAACGCCTTTACCACGCCGATGAATGCTACCCGGTCCAGTATTCTCCGTTTGAAGTCTAGCACAATACTCGGCCTCCTTTCCTAGGAGGAGGATGATTAGGTGTAGATACTTGTGCTTTCACGTCGTCTTATGGTAAGTGCGCGCTATGTCATCGATGAAAGACTTTACAAGTCAAGCAACTCCAGGGTCTACACCGACTGTATTGAATCCTGCCCTATTTCACAGCCTCTAAACAAAGGTCCCCCATCAAGTGATTAATGACCTCTGCAAGGTTGCTGGGCACGGTGAAGATGTGGTTCTGGAGCAGCAACATACTCGGTAACCCGCCCACAGTGAATTTGAATATGCTGACTCGGCTCTCTACTGCGCGGAGGCCGTATCGGTGGTTGTTGTTTCTCAATACGCGGTTCGGCGTCGGTAGCATGCTGGCTGTCGGCCTCGTCGGCGGTCGGGGCTTGCTTCTTCGCACTCTTGCTGGGCTTCGCGGGGCGCTTTCGCTTCGGGGGAGGGTTCGCTTTTTTGTCGGCTTCCTTGTCGGCTTGGGTCTTGGCCTTTTGCTGCCTCTTGGTCAAGGGCTGAAACAGCTCTCAAAGTCGCCAAGGGAAAGCTGAGAGAAGGTTCCTCGTAGGTCTTCGAAACAAGAGCAGCCTGGAAGTTTATGAACATAGTTGTCACTGCTTACCTATTCCACTGGCAATACATGAGAAGCAGCACTGCTTGATGGCGAATAGCCTAGACTGGTATGTCTAGCTAGCGGAGAGCTGTCAGAGGTCACGTCCGCGCTGGGACACTTCACCCGGCCTCTTTTTTGCTCTTTCCTGTCAGAATGTTGTTACATCTCGGAGGTGCAGCAACATCTCGGAGGTGCTAAATGGTGAAGCGACACTAGGCAAATGGTAAGGGGAGGGGGCTTTGATATCGTCTCACGGCCGGCCCCTTGATAGAAATACGGTGTTTAGAAGTCGCAAGTCTAAGAAGAGCTAAGAAAGCTGATAATCGCTGATACTACGCCCTGCCTACGATGCGTTCTACTGCATAATGGTTGTCAAGGATCTTTGGAGGCAAACATTGTTTCGATACTTGATGCAGAACGGTTCAGCGTGTCCCAAAGTCATTCGATGGCTCATGCTTGCTGCGAACCCACAATATTTATGTTTACTTCTCGCAGCGTAGCGGCCCCTGCCATAGAAACGCTGTCGCAAACGGCTTCTAGAGGAGGTGTCTTGTCTTGGAGCTGGGTCGTCATCACAGTCTTCCGCTATCAATCGTTGCCGAGGGTACATTACGCGTACGACAGCAGAGAGAGACCAGGAAAGGATCGAACTTTGTGCATCACCATGCCTAGAGTCCAGTAATTGGGCTCCTAGTGACCACGCTTTGACACTATCACTATGATCACGAACTCACCACATCGTCTTCAACCTAATTTAGCACATGCTTGCCATACTGGTCGCACAGAAATGACACCATTCCCATCTGCAAGACAACATAAGGAATCCCGAGTGGGTTGCTCACGGTTCTCATTTCCAGACGCTTCTTTCCTCGCCCTCATGCGCCCATCAAAGCACACACCAGACACGAGCCCTACCATTGGAATCAGAGTCGACCAACTAAGCTGTTCCAGTAGTAGTTCAGGCGATTTCCGGTACTGAGAGCTCAGTTCCCGACGCGAATATTAAAAGACCCTTTCTTTGCAGGATTCTACCGTGTCTAAGAAGGCAACCATTAGATGTGGGAAGACCTTTTTCATTCTTCTGTTGTGCTACCAACTGTTAGCCTATTGGGCCCCCTGAGTCGCTCCTGGAGCATCGACCCAAAGCCTTGATATATGATTCACTATATGTAGTCCTTGCATGCTCCACCCCTTTAGCTATGGGGTATCCTTCGCGGAATATGTGACTGGCAGAGGACAGCAATTCGGGGGACCGATAATTTGGAATCGAGCATCGATGCTGTCGCGATACATCTGTAAAACTTAGTCGAAGCAACATGGTGAGTACTATATTGAGTGGAACCCGTGACTTTCAGTCCGAGAGTTTATGTTGTCTGATTTTCATTCCTTAAGCTACTACAAGGTTTATTTATACCTTCAGTTCCCAGTCTCTTTCCTCAGTATTACATGCCGAATATCGTCTGGTAGTGTTCTCCCTTGTGAGGGGAACACATTTCCCTATGATTCCCAACGTGATTGGTTTTGGGGACAGCGTCACTAGTTATCAATATTAAAATCCATCTTGCAACAAAAACTTCGCTCCGCAGCACAATCTGCTTCTACGTCGCGAAGGGAGGATAGGAAACGAGTTTCATGGCCAGGGTAATCTGATAACTGTCAACTTGAAACTCCAGCAGAGCGAGTATTGTGCACCTTTGATAACTACGGTTCCACCATCAAAGTCTTCAGACCTCACCTCGACCTCGACATGTAACATCCAGCCTCGCAAATTTCCCAACCAAACAACCTCAGCATGCAAACATGTCCATCCCTAAACAGAAACCACACACCAAAACTCTGCGTAAGTATCGCAGCAACCATGGCCGTCATTGTCGAGCATTCTCATACCCTTTTCCCTCACACCAGCCCGACCCAGATCCGAAAGGACCTCCGACCGCCAGAGAAGAGAAAGCTTACATCAAGAGTCATCACATCTCCCCATGACACCCAAGGAAAACTCTTCAATCAAGCATGACTTACACAAAAAGGGACACAAATCCTCTTCGTCCCTCCACACCTTTCTTCCTCCCGCTTCCAAGCGAGGCCAATAACCCAAAGTGGCCGTCTCACCCGTCACCTCCCGAGGAACGGCCAAGCCAGGCAGAAAACACCACGAGGCCTCAAAACGACGATGATTCACATGCTTACCCGTACTCTCCCGTGCTCCTCTTGCTTCCCTCACTCTTCAACGGAATGGGTAGATAGCTAGCTAGCCTCGGTCCTGAATCGGCCTCGTTGCCTACCGCCTACTTGCCTACCTGACTGCTAGGTAGTCCATTTGTTCCAGAGAATCACCAGCCGGTAACTGTAGAAATTTTCACATATATCACGAGATCACATATGACGCATCAAAAGCAACGCAGCAAACGATGCAAAGAACCTAGCTACCATGCACCAACTCCATGTCAGGCTCCCACCCTCGACTTCCCCAATATCAGCCTTAGCCAAATATCAAAGTCAGCCTACATACCAACCAACAAAGCCTCGCAGCCTGACCCCTCAAAAGCGGCTGAGAGACATTATACCGCCCAGCCTGCAGGACAGCCTGCCGAACATATGTCATACGTAACAAAAGTACAAGGCTTGGCCAAACGCAAGCGCCGCATACCCGGAAAGCCAAAAGCCTACTTTCACTTTTCCTTCTCGCGTCTTCGTACACGGCTATGAACGTTGGCATGCTGCAGTGCCGTGATCGTCGCGTCTTCATGTTGGACTCCGCTCCGCAATGAAATGTACTCGGTAACGTATCCGTAAATGACCTTTGTAAAATCCCACAATCATTGTAATAGTTCCCCCGTAGTCTGCCTGCCAGCCCGTAAGGCGCATGCGTTTTTCTTTTGATAGCCTTACGTTTCCCATGTTCGTCGCAGCAAGAAAAAAAAACACAGCCACAAAAGGAGGCTGAATCAAGCGCGGGCAGCCAACCTACTCTAAATCTCTACGTTTTTTTCTGCTCTCGAATGCTGGCTGGCTTTCCTGCTGCGCCTGCGCCTGCGTACGCGCGCCTACTTTGACTGGGGACAGCCGCGTCCGCCGTGTGCCTCGGTTACCAGCACCTGGGGTCCCTTACGAATGAATGCAAAGACAGAGCATCGTGGACTCCGTTCGAATGCGTGCTAAAAGTGTACCGATACTCTAATTATAATTAAGGGAGAAAAAAAAAAAGAGGGACCCTGAGGAGCCGAGAGACTTCGTCACTGGACACGAGTCTTCCCACCGCGAGTCGTGCGCGAAACCCAAGATCTGGGGCAAAAGCATATCCGGCGGGGAGGGGACAGAGGCCAAGACTCAAAGGTGGCCGCAGGGCCGCAGCGACTCCAGCAAGCTGTCACGCGGGAGCCGGATAGGTGGGCGGTGGAGTCTCGGATTGCGCAAAGCGGGAACCATTGCAGCTAATCGACACGGGCTCGACAAAGAGTTCGGAACACCTTGGCCCTTTCTGCCTCCGATCGTTCGGGCTCGCTTTCTACGGGAGAGGTCGGGTTGAAAGAGGCATCGTAGGTTCAACCGTCCAGTCCAGTAACATTACCTCTTCGGACTTGTCTCCCCCGCAACGGGCCATATTTGCGGTGATAAGGACAGCACATCGTAAGAGTCATCCTCCATGACGGAGAGGACAGGTCGCTTCCATGTTGACACGTCGGCGAACCGGTGACTAAATCGCCCACGCTGTCCCTCTATCGCCGACACCGGTCCATTTCCTCCTCTTGCAGAATCCACAGTGTTCTTCCCAAACCTGAGGCCGCTGGAGCGATTGCGTGCACGCGGTGCTACCTGGCGGGTTTTGACAAGGGCGTGACGGCGGTGATGCGAACTTGTGAAGTTTACACGATGCTCCGCGTCGCTAGGCTGGTCCAGCCCTGTCCCGAGATTCCCAGGGAGTCATTTGCCCGAGGCTGGGGGGGACACTTTCGTCCTCGCATTTTGTAAAACCCTATTGTTCAAGGGATTTCGCGCTTCATGACGTCTAGACTAAGACCGGAGCAGTGTGTTAGCCGCTGGCGCCCGGGGGATCAGATCTGAGATGAGATTCACGCCGTAAGCCCATGCAAGGCTACTGCTCAGCTGCCTGCGCGTGAAGAATTGCACAATGGATGAGGGATGGCTGGGCTGCCTGTTTGACAATGACCTGTTGAAGGGTTCCCATAGGCTGTCGTGCCGAGCCAAAAGGCCAATCAGTATCCATACTCTGTAGGCCTCTCCTACTGTTCCCTTGGTGATTCGCCTAGTGGTGCCGGTGAAGCCGGGGTTGCAGACGGGTGGATGACATCCAATCCATGCTGCTGCCTGGTTCAGGATTTGGGAGGAGGGGCCCCCAAAGGGCTTGGTGATCCCTCGCCCGTAACAAGTGGGTGAGAGCGGTCACCAGGAATAGACAGATAGATCCATTGTTGAAGCAGGGTGGCAAGGTGATTCGCCCATCAACTCTTCTCCGGGTCCGTTTTCCATGCGAGCATGTCTCATCAACGGTGCCCGACTAAGAGTATCTAACTGCTAAGGCTGTGGAAGTGGACGCCTCGACCTTGATTCTTCGGATAGGCCTCCGGAACCCCATCGTCGACGCCAGCCTCTCTCCATCATACCATAGGTAATACTTCACGGATCACGACGAAGGTAGTCGGACTTTGGGACGTGGCTGGAATGGCCCCCAGATCGTTAGTAACGCCGCCTGCAGAGCTGAAGGGTCACGCGAGGTGCCGCTGTCGCGTCTCTCCAACAACTCAGCTCACGGATAGCCGTGAAACCAGGCTCAAGTTCCCACAGGCTGCGCCGCTAGCGCCAAGCTGTCTGAGTGATGGCCTCGCAGAATCGAGGATCGAGGGGATGAGATGCTAGTAGGCAATCTGACTGCTCACGCTAGTTCACGTCTTGCTTACAGGAAACAAAAAGACAAACGTCCCAATCACCGACACTTCCGGGGCAGCGGACTGTTCTCCACCATCCATACCTTGGCGTGGAATACGTTTGGACTGCCGCTTACTGTGCTTGCCTCCTCTTGATGTTACTGAACAGCAGGCCGTTCAGACGACTTTGCCAGTTCACATAGTATTAGCCAGGCGGGGGGGGGGGGGGGGGGGCAAAATGAGGGGGTTCCGTCCGCCACCAACAGCTTGTCTAACGTCAATATTGGCCAAAGTTCACTTGCTAGCTCACCTGAGTGACGGCAAATCGCCGGCGACGAAGCGTGACTGAAGCCTAGTGGTGTAATCGCGTCCCCGCAGTTGATGACTTATGAGTAAATGGCGTCGACGAATGACAATTTCTCGATTTGACAAGCGGTGTTCCGTGGGATCACGCTGACGGAATAACGGCAGACGTCTCTCCACATGTCGAAACCTCCGCATCACGGGTCTGCGTTGCGTTTCTCGCAAACAAGTCGCTCAACATCATCGTCGAGTGATGTCTATCCGTAGATCTCCCCATTCACCAACACGCGGGGTGATCCGGGTGGGACGTTCAATATCTCCAGACTCCAGGTTCCCGACTCCAGAGGGCACGAGGAGATCACGGAAAGGACTCCTCGCTATCGCCGATGTCCGTAAGCGAGCCATATCAGGGGATATTTGTATCGCTGGGCCTTAGTCATGCTGAAAAAGAGCGAGATTGTCGCTCAGATGAGCTCTCGGGCATTGCTGAAACCCAACGCAATTCCCGTCAGGGGGGATCATCACCCCATCGTGCCCATGTGGTGTGCCAGTCGAGCTAGAAAGCCGCGATCTTCTCGAAGCCTTCCGCTTTAGACCGCTCGAGGCCCTTGGTTGGCCTGGGCCAACCGATTCTTTTCAGCAGGCAACCAAATTTTGTCTCGGTGACTCCTTTGGTGTGTCGCACTTTGTGTATCTGAAAACCAGTATGGTGTGTTGTTCGAGATCGAATGCGCACCATCAGCGAAAAGTCTTCATGGTCCGGCGCAATATCGAAGCGAGTTTTACCGAAAGGCTAGAACGGCGTGTAGCTGAAAAGAGCCATACGAATATTGGGTTGCGCGCCGCGCTGTTCGAACTTCGAGGCTTGAGCTGTAATCCAGCTCACCGTTTGCTTGAGTCGTGTGCATCAGCCGCGCGGCAAACCACGGCAGCGGTGTCATGCAACTCACCGTCGTCGTTCTCCCTCAATAGTAGCAGCGTGTCTCCGTTGAAACCATCGTGAACATGATACAGTCATAGCATAGGCCTTTGCGAAAACTCCTTATCTCGTGGGCCGAATCGAGCGAATCCGAGAATCTAAGGGGATGCGCAAACGAAGCCTCGCTTTTCATGCCACGGCGCTGTGGAGACGCAAGTCTTCAAGCCGCCACATGGCAGCAAGATCCTCAGGTTCGCGAGCTGTGCCACATAGGAGAGCATCCCTCTGCTTCTTTGGTTTCTTTTGTCGAGGCTTGAGACGTATTGAGAGCATGAGAACCCGGCGCTCATTGGTCAAAGAAGATCACGTATCACAGGAGGCTTAGGATGTTAAGAGCCTACTCGCGATCCCGTACGAACTGGGAAAACAACACATGTGCCTCTTCGCAAGGCGCACGCAAGTCTTTGGCTTCACGAGGGACATCCACAGTCCTCCGTAAGACAACGAACCTGTTGCACGGAATCCGATCATGTGTACGGATATCGTAGAATTCCGTCCTGGCTTGGAGAACAGATCTCCACGCTATCGTTCTGCTCTCGGAGTAAGCTCCTCGGGCGAATGAGATTTCGGACAGACAACGGTGAGAGTTTGTCCAATGAGCGCCAGCTGTGTGTTCTTCGCCCCTCTTTATCTCCCCTTCATCGACGCTGCCCTGCCGCCGAACGACAATCTGAGTTCGTTGGCCTGCATCCAAGACGGCAATGCTGGACAGATTGAGGACAGCCCTCCAATGAAGGTCTGCCGCGGGGCGGAGCGGGGCTGGCTGCGACGGAGGTGTGTGACATGGCAATACCAGTAAAGCTGCAGGCTTTCCTGCAGCTTGCAGCTAGACCGAGTGATGCCTGCGAACTGCACAAGGGGGCGGTGGCCAGATGACGGCATTTCGAGGCAAGCAGACTCGAATCTTCACGTTCTCCCTCCCCCCTTCAGCAAACTTGATGCCATTCCCGGCCCCCAACTTCTAGAAGATTCATAGCTTTGAATATCCGTTGGTGGGGAGAAGTTGTGAGATATTTGAGGGAGCATATCATCAACCCGGCCATTTTTGGTGTACGCCCGGAGTATTGCTTGACAAGCCTGGCAAGGTACTTGAGGAAATACTGGGCAATGATGCCAAAGCTTGCAGGTTCGGTACGAATCGGAACAAATCTCGTAGTCGCCGGGGTTTAAACTGGCGGTCGGTCTCCCGCGCGCCCAGCCGTCTCCATTTCTGCCCAGTACAGAACCACGAGTGCAGTCCGGCGGGCGAGACGAGCCGGTACATGTAGCCTATGTATTGAACTGAAGAAGCCAAGACCACCAGGCGAATGAGCAGCAGCAGCCGCCCAGGACCTTTGGCACTGATTGGCTCCTTGTCTCTCCCGCAGCGTTTTCCGTATACTTCTTGACAAACAGAGTGCTCCCTGTCCTGTGCTCCTTGCCCTCTTGATACTGACACTTTGCTCTGATGCTCCCCTCTTGTCTGGGGCCAGGTACTTCCAGCAAAGTATAGAGCATCCATGGTCTGCTTGGGCGACTTGTGCACATTGTGCACCTTTCTCCCAATGAAGATATGCAGCGTGTGGGGGTTTAGCTTGAAAGTACGGAGTACTGCCTCAGGTCGTTCCAACATGATTGACCTCACAAAAGTGTATCAGGGTTCTCGCCTGGGATGTTTCGAGGCATCTATTTGAAGGTCAAGCAGGTGTAATGTGTTTGAAGACCAGGCAAGAGCCATGCTTCGCAAACATTTAAGATCATTCTCTATGTTTAAGGAATGATTTGAAGCGTGAATGGCCTTGTGCTTATTTGCGAGACGACTGCGTCTTTTTAGAAAGGATGCAACATGCAACCACGTAAGCAGTTGATAGACAAGACGCGCAGACGGCACCCTCGGGTCGTGAAAGGAGGGACAAGATGGCAATATCGAGCTGGAGGATTATCGAAGAGTGAGGCTTGGTCTGTGGATCCAAGATAGGTAGAGGATACGTAAAATGAGATGGATGCTGGTGATAGTGTGGCTGAATCCACCGGATGCGATCTGTTCCATTGTCCCCGAGACGTCCGTGTTTTGTGAGAGTCCAAAACCAAGTTGGTGCACCCGTATCACTGTAGCTTATTAGACGGCTGACAAAGATGTAAACTAGGTAGAGCGGCTGAGAAATCGCCTCTGAGAAAAGGAAGCGCCGGAGACGCGCAACTGGCATGCCGTGGTCCGTAAGCGTCCCGTCGAGCGTCTCTTTTGACCTTTGTAATTCAGGAACAAAGCTCTGAACCTGAAGCGGAGTTGGTGGCGGAATCTGAGGGGGCGCACTTCGGTATCTCGGGGCTTGAGGAACCACTGAGTGTCACGGGAGCCCGTCGTCGGCGGACAAGTTGCAGCGCGGTATCCGTACCCAAGTTGGAGGATGAACCCTTTCTCAGCGACAGTTTGTCATGCTCCAGGCTTGCAAAGACCACTGAGCCACTGGGGTTTGGGCTCTGAGTGTGTATGAGGTCACTGTCTAGGGAGGATTCCGAGGACCCTAGAACGACCCGTCCAGAGGCCCATCGTTCCTGTATGGATACCTGATGGAGCTCAGGTTGTCGACCTCGGCAGGAAGTTCCGTCGGCTCTCGATCAGTAGTCCGACAGCGAAATTGGGGTGATATCATCGTTGGACGCGCTCTACGGCATTTCGGTGGAAGAGTGCTCGCGATGGTAGGGGCTGACGCCCTTT
Source organism: Colletotrichum lupini (assembly GCF_023278565.1). Classification (NCBI taxonomy): domain Eukaryota; kingdom Fungi; phylum Ascomycota; class Sordariomycetes; order Glomerellales; family Glomerellaceae; genus Colletotrichum; species Colletotrichum lupini. The sequence goes on along the minus strand of NC_064677.1, from coordinate 6,013,469 downwards.
GAATGTTGCTTTGACTTTGTAAGCCAAGCCGCAGTATTCATACACTGAGTACTCCGTATGCCCCATCAGTGGTCAGGTCAATGTCTGCATGGCCGTGTAAACTCAACTCGGTAGCCCATCGAGATTCGCCAACAGCGCTGATTGGAGCTGACGCTTTTGTGTGGTGCGTGCGCGTGTCGGTATCTCTCGTAGGTGATTTCTGGCTGTGGCTAAGGTAATTAGGAGCATTGCGGTTGGCTGGCTTGCTTGCCCCGATTCCCCGAGCTCTCAAAGGGTGTGTGGTGGCATGATGAGACAGGATGATGGCACGCAATCTCTCTCCCCTCGAGATATTCCTCTGGATCAAAGCTTGGTTGTCTAGTGGCGAGACTTTGGGCGAGACAACAGCTGTTGTCAGTCGATTCTTCGAAGATTGTCGCGTGCGCCGGGGGTCGAGTGGGCTCGCTTGCAGCTCGCCGGATTAATAAATCGAAAATGTTCAAGGCCAATATCTCGTTGAGACCAGACTCGTGATACCCTCATAAGCACAAGCCGTGGCGTGTTCATGCTTACACGAAAGACACGGCGTGCTTCATCCCCAGGTTGCAAGGGTTATCGAAGGTCTGTGTCTCTATCTCATCCTGCAAATCTGGGTTTGTCGCCTGGCTGTAATTGCAATAACCAAATAAAGGTGGCGCTATAGCTGGAGCAGGTGTGGATGGGCGGAAGAGAAAGGCATGGGTAGGTCGTTGAAAGAGGGCGTCAATGTCTGCAGATTTCGAAGTCCACGGCACAGGATGAGGATTGATTGCGATGGCGTGGCGGAGGGGGGGCTTGATGGTCAACGATGACTCTTTCCCCCCCTCCTTCCCTGCGCTAGCATCCGTGCCTGCCACGCTGCCTTACCCCGGGGGGCTCCTTCTCTCTCTTGCAAGTTGCAACTGCACCTCAGTCTGCTCCTGCCTGGCCGGCTTGGGGCTGGGCAGCAGCAGCCATTCAGCGGTGCAGCTTGCCAGAAACCACAAAGGCTGGGCCACTGCAGAGGGTGTGTTGCTGCCGCACACGAGTGGTTGAGAAGCCATTTTAGGCTTGGTGGGGCTAACCTCAAACGACATGGCGTGGAACAAATTTGACCAATCAAGAAGGAGGTTACGACGTGAGCAGCCACTTGGCGACGGAAGATGCCAGAGCCAAAATAGTCGTGCAGAAGATTTGACGCAGGCCGTGAGGGGATAGCGAACTTGGGAAGAGCTCCAAGCTCCAAAAGCTCAGGCACCGGAGCAGAAAGCCAGACAGACAGACAGACCCCAAGGTTGCTAGGCATCAAGGGGTGGGATGAATGCTGCATGGAACGAGATGGAAATGGATACCTTACTTTGCAGTACGGTACACAGTCTACCACAAGGTCACAGTGCCGTTTGGTCTGGTTGGTGGCGATGGAAAGTTCGGGCATCATCTCGGGCTTTTGGGCCGGGTGGGAACAGAAGCAGAGATACCTGAACGGTCATGGGCATGAGAGGACAAGCACCGAAGCAGGTAGGAACGCAGTTGATGATTGAGCAGTTTGGGGCCTTGGCCAGAGAACAAGCAGAGAACAGAAAGCAACACTGGAATAGACACATGAGAGGTGGGTAAAGTGGAGTTTGGGTATACAGCTATCAATGTGTGAGAGAGTGTGAGTAAGAGGAGGCAAGGGCATTTTGGGGGCATTTGGTGTGTGTATGTGCTGCGTGAGAGGTGTGTATGAGTAGCTGGATGAGTATGAGTAATAGCAGTAAAGATGAGTGAGGAGCAGCGAGGGAAAGACACACTCGCTTCCAGATGAGAAAGAGAGGTGGATGAGAGTGTGAGTCTGAGAGCAATGGAAAAAGAGTGGAGACGGTGGCTATTTTTTTTTTTTTTGGTTTTCAATATGCCCTCCACCCCGGGAAGGAGAACGACGCGACCCACTTTGTATCACTGTATGAGCCAATGAAAAGACAGACGAAGAAAAGACAGTGGCCGAATGCTGAGACTCGCTGGGTGTTCCGGGCCCCGGCTGCATCCTTTCTCTCAGGTCTCCCCTCTCCCCTCTCTTTTTCTTTCCCAGGGAAACCGAGTGAGGTGTGAGGTGAGGTGAGGTGGTAGTGGCCAGCAAGAGGTCGGTGCAAGGCAATTGCAAGTGGCAGCAAGTCCCCATCTGCTCCTTCCCACCAACCCTTAGGTACCACCCTTCCACGCCTTCCAGCCTTCGAATCAACGTGTGCACAACTTCCCAGGTTCCAGTTCCCAGTGGCCCACACCAGTTTCCCATACCAGAATCCAGTGTCCGGTACTTGTCTCCATGTACCTTTGCCCGTCCCGTCCAATGTATCTTTTTCCTACCGGGCTTGCTCTTGCCTGTATCCGTACCGTCGCGACGACAGCAGGGTCAGAGTGAAAGAGAGAGTAGGAGAGACCTGCCCGTGGAGTCTGGCTGGGTGTGTGAGTGCTCCCCCAGGCATTCAAAACTATCGCCGCGCCCACATCGCCGTGCACCTATGTCCTCCCCCCCTTCCTTTTCCTTTTGATCCATCGAACAATCGCCATCGCCATGTTCGATTCCAAGGTCTAAATTTGTACGACAGCGACTCTCCGAAGTCTGCTAGACGTGCCTCATCTCGGGAATCCCTGGGAAGAGACTCTAGACCAACTCTCCGCTTATTCCTTTGTAAACTTGCTTTCTGGGTCGTGTAGCAACACGTCTACTACGCCTCTCACTCTCTCCTCTCACTCCCGTCCTCGCCAGCAGATCAGTCACTCACCGTGTCCTAATCTACCGGATCCCTTCATCCTCGCCTCCAAGAGTCATCTCGGCCACCCTCGGTCACGTTACTCATCGAGCATCACCGCAACACATCATCATCATCATCCTCAACAACACACGACAACCGCCTGACCCTCGCCATTCCTAGGCTTCCTTGTTTGCAACCGCAGCGGCATTCACTTGTTCCTTGCGGCTAACAAAGGCATCAACCTACGGATACTTTCCATTTTCGGCACAAGCTCCACCACCAGCAACAACCATCACCATCCAGCCCAGGCACGCAGGCTTTCAATCCCTCTTACGCTGGGATATTTTGAGATCGGATTAAGGCTTCAATAGAGTCATACGCCTTTCTCATCATCACCCAACGGACCCTCTGCTGCCTACCTGCCTACCAGCGTTTTCACGCAAGCTCCTTGTCTCTCACAGTTACTCATTTTCCTGCCTTTCAACCAAAAAATATCTCTCCGATACCCTGCAACTATCTCATTCGGCTCTGACACATTATACTCATTCCTTTTTAATCAACTTGCCCCGGCAATATCCACGACAATAGCTCACACGACGATTACGACTCATCTTTCAACCTGGCTTCTCATCAGCTGACCCAGCATCTCCTTCGCCACACTCCTCTGTAGTCGCCAAGAGACATCTTCATCCGAGGGACTCAAAGCACTGCCTGCAAGGTTAGTACCAAGCCCAGTTTGATTTTCTGCACAGCATTTTCCCCCCAGCCCAGCACCAGCTAGCACGAACACGTCAAACGCCGCAAAAGTGGATGAGAAGCAGCATGAGTGAGTGAGAGAGTGAGAGTCATAGAGAGAGAGAAACAGAGAGACAACGCTACCTATCCGGCCTGCCTGTCACTCTTCTCCCCTTTGCCTCTCCTGGTTCTCGAGAGCGATCACGCACTCAACCGGACCACTCTTACCCACCCCCTGTCCACCCCCGGGGTCTCCTTCTCGGCCTTCCCTAGGCTGCCACTGCCACTGCCACCTTTTGCACCTCTCAATCACTCTCTTTCCTTCCCGCGCGCACGCACTCACGCACTTTGCACTTTCCCCTTCTCCCCTGTGTGGTCCCCCCCCCCTTCCATCTTCACACCTGTCGGTCACTTGGAGCCACCTGCCTGGGCGGCAACCCAACCAGGTTCACCCCCCTTCGCCACCCCAAACCCGAAAGAGTCATCCACACCCAATCTGGGGCCCTCGAGCCAGACTTGAGCCACCCAAGGGGTCCTCCGACTTCGTCACGCCAGGCCAAGTCGCCCCTCTGAACACGTTCGTTCGAGATACCACGGGCGGCGCAAGGCGAAAAAGAGTCACACCTCATCCCACCTGCTTGGATATAACCTCTCCTCGCAGCCACACTTGGCCCAGCGCCTTGCCTCCCCTCACCTCTCCCCTCACTCTACCCTTCCGACTCCGACTTCGCCTTCCTTTAATCAACCTCACCAACTCTCCTCTCAACCCTTAGCCACCCTATCATCACTCACCTATTATACGTCTAATATTATACACTTCATCGCATCGCATCAATGGTGGCTCTGCAGTAGCTCACCATATAATCAGGACCTTTTAGCCCCTCCTATTAGATGCATTAAACATACGATGCCTCTTCGAATTACAAAATCTACTCCAGTCGCCCGTCTTGTTTCGTCTTCCGGTTTGATCCTTCGTGTAACGTCGGCTGTGGACATTTGCGTCTAAAAGCCGCCACCCCTATCTACGACTCTCAAAGACTTTACAACAGTAACTAGTAGCTGTTGTGAAGTTGCGCGTTTCTGATACGGTATCACGATCTGCTCATACGAACCCTTTCACGGTTTACCCGGTTGACTTAGCTTGACGGCGACTGGAGGAATCACTCCCATATCGAAACCCCCCAAACGCCAAATACCCTCCGCCACTTATATCCAAGATGAAGTACGCCACCGATGATTCGTCGGCTTTCATCAGCACCTACCAAAACAACACCTACAGCTCCTCCCTCGAATCCCTGACCTCCACATCGTCCGGCTCGGTTTGGTCTGCTGTATCCTCTCAATCATCTACCTCGACATCCCCCACCAACACCTCCGACTCCGATTCCGCCGACGTATATTGCTTGTCGCGACCCTCAGCCGCATGCGACACTGCTGTTAGATTCACAAGCCCCTGGCCTAGACAACCTACTCAGCAAGCCGCTGCTGCCATTCCCCAGGAGCTGCGACAAAACCCCAGACGAACCAGTGGGAGCGCCACCCGCTCTGGAGCACCCCCGACCCTGGTTCGCCAGGCTGAGCGCAAGGTCAACTTTGTCGACAACCTTGTTGGTAAGCAGTATTGAACATGTGTGCAGCCGTCCAGTCTCCTAATCCAATCGTCACTCTAGATTCTTCGACACAGATCGTCGAGGCCATCTGGCCCCTTTCCTCAGTCGTATGTCGCAACGAACTCGGCAACAAGGCGGTGTTACCGCTGCGCACCTTCATTCAGGAGACCCTGCGCCGCTCCCGCACCAGCTATTCCACCCTTCAGGTTGCGCTGTACTACCTGATTCTGATTAAGCCCCACGTCCCGAAGCACGATTTCACCATGGAACAGCCCGACGACAAGCAGGAGTGCCGCGCACTTCAATGCGGCCGCCGCATGTTCCTCGCCGCTCTCATCCTCGCCTCCAAGTACCTCCAAGATCGTAACTACTCTGCCAGAGCCTGGAGTAAGATTTCCGGGCTCAACACGGGGGAAATCAACCAAAACGAGATTGCATTCTTGCTGGCGGTCGACTGGAAGCTGCACATCACCGACGAAGTCTTCCAGCGCTGGACAGAAATCGTCTTGAAGTACACCCCTCCGTCCCCTCCCGCTCCCGGAACCTCCGCCCAATGGTATGCGCAACAGAGCTCGAACTGGAAGATGGTTATCCTCAAACTCAATCCCGAGCTGGACAACATCGAAGGCTTGATTCCCACGGCGCACGTCGCTCCCAGCTCCCGCACCTTGTCTCGTCACCGCACCATGCTGCCGGCGGCGCAAGATGTTTTGGCTACGACCGGCGTTTGTGGATTGGGGTACGACTCAGCCGAGCTTACCCCTACCCCGAGATCCTACCAAACCCCGAATATTATGGAGCCTTCCCCGGCCACTGTATACACTCCGGGCCGGCTGGCTCCCGCTCTCGGGTTACTTCCCACCCCGCGTCTGACGCCCCAGTCGAGCGGATACAGCACTCCTGCCGTGGGTGCTGCATCCCACCTCAGCAAGGGCAGCGCGATGGGTCTCGCCATGGTCCAGGCCTCATGCGTCAGCGCAACCCAGTGCCTCGATCGCTGGCCTGTTGCCAATACCTCGTCTCCTCAGGGTTACTTCCCCGTTCGTCGTTCTTCTCTCGCCACTTCAATCTCAACCGCGTCTTCTCCCGAATCCATGGTTTCTGATACGTCGCGCACCTCTCGCTCCTCCTCCATCTCATCTGCCTCCTCACTGGTCAACGCGCCGGCCCCTCTGGGGGTCCAGGCGCGATTCCGGTCTGCGAAGCTGTGCAGTGAGAGGTCAAGCTTGAGACCGACTATCGCCTCGGTTCCTGAGGACTACGAAGAGAATTGCATCACCTCTTCGCCTGAGTCTTACACCGGCCCGGTTGGCAGACTCTGCGAAATGTCGTTGGATACTCCTTTGGCTCAGAGAGAACGCGAATTGGATGAAATGGGGCATGATCCCGCGAATGACGCCGCACGGGCACTACAGGAGCTTCAGAACTACCGTTCCGACGACTCTACTCCTACTGCGATGTCTTCCCGTAAGCGCGCTCGAGGTGTCTCAATCGTCGACAGCTGCCTCCAGGAGAATGTTCGGGATATGCTCACCGGTAACTACTCGGGCAAGCAATGGACCCAGGATCTGGTTCGCCCTCGCAACAGCCAGATGGGCACAAATGACCGTGGCACCCCTCGCAAGCGCGTCTGCTGCGCCAGCGAGGCTGCTCCGGCTTACGAGGCATCAATGCTTCATTCAATCGACGGATACCGCGGACCGGGCATGTGGGAGGGAATTCTCAACTGAGCACATTGTGCACACCTCCCGAGATACCCATTGGTCAACAGTTGAACACATCTTGACCTTTTTGTGCAATATCCTCCATTTCCTTTGTCAAAAACGAAATCAATACGGGGCGGCGGGATACGGAAAGTGCTAATGATACCACCTTGGCGGTTCATCGAGTCCTTAGAACAGCTTAGATGGCGTCAAGGAACGGCACGAAAAGCGTGATAATCTTTGCATGCATCAACAGGTCAAGGCATATGGGGGCGGTGGATGGCGAAGAAGCTACTGCGGCATTTTCGTCGCGTTTTGTGTTTGTACGACCACGCCGAAGAAGAGAGTTGATATGCGTTTTGAATTTTTTGCGTTTTTTAATCGGTTTGGGAATCGAGCTATCGCTGGTTCTCAGGCTATTTGCACTCTGGGATTTGGAGACGACAGGGTCTTCCGCATCGAATCGCCCGCGATCAGAGTTTGGGAGAGTGTGATTGGGCGCTCGATGGGAGATCCGAAAGGGGCGACCAAAACGAGCCATCAAGAAACACATCACCTCACTCGCTGAGAGCGGCACCTGTTATCCGCCGCGATTCATCGGATATGTTTTCATCACGCAAAAGCGCATGGAAACGACACGGCACGTGTTACTACAACTTCACATGAAAGCGATGAAGCTATACTCGAGAGATTCATAGCTAGCTTTTCGACCACGAGACATAAGTTGTTGCTTTGTCTGGCCTATCAAATCAAAATCTTACCAGATTTGGAACCGAGTTTTCTTCTGCGTACCTTTGTGCTGGAAACAGCCTTGTTGACAACGTGCTTTGTGAAAGCAAGTACCTTTGGTGTACTTGCGACTGCTTATTCATTGAACGGAGAGCTTCCGATGACTGCTAATACGGTGACATTAGGTGCCTCTTACGTTTGACTGTCAGTAGTCGAGCCAGGCCTTTTGATACGGAGCTGCTACCAACGTGTTGACCGTAACCAAGCTGCGGACCTCAGTCTGACCTCAATCAACCGTCCGAGACGGAGCCCGAGACGGGAAAGCTTGATGCAACAGACTACAAAAAACCGGTTGATTTTTCTTTGACAAGCGTTTTGACCCATGAAAAAATGACGAGATGTCATTTGGTGGCAGCGCGGCGATTGCTGCTGCTGCTGCTGCTACCACTACGAATACCTTAACGCCCGATGGTTTGTCGGCGATAACGCGGCGCGCGGCCGGCTGAGGGGGGGGGGGGGGGTTGTCGAAAGTGAGCGAGCGTGAGAGAGTGTGAGTCATACCGCACGGCCGCCGCCCGTGGTCCCGGCCTCCAACGACACCACCACCTCACCAGCGTCACCACCATTGGCGGTGACCACCGTCCAACCGATGTTCGGTGGTGGGTTTCCCGCTTGCCGCTTGAGGAAAGTCCAGTATGGACTTTTGAGCAAGAGATTTCTTTTCCTTTTGCACTACCCTGGTCACGCATCGGGCAGGGGGCCGCCGGGCAAGGTAGGTCTTTTGATACAGGTTTATCATGTGAAGTCTGGTTTTTGTTCTTTTTTTCTTGTAACAAGACGCTTGTGAGTGGCTGACACCCGCATATCGGTGCTGCTTCATTCTTCTATGAGGACTAGCCAGTCTCTAGTCTGGGAGAGGCCATGCGTGAAACGGTCCCAGGCGCCCGTTTCGGAGGTTTCGGGAAGGTGATGGAGGGATGATTCAGCATGATGTTGAATTTTGTTATATCACGGCTGCTTACAAAGATGGATGAATAGTGAGAGTCACTCACCGTTTTACCTTTCACACTTTGGGCTCCGGCGTGAGGGAATGCCGGTGACTATTGGCATCCGCGTAAGAGGGGGATGGATTCATGGAGCAAGGGGACGAGATATGTCACCGAGTGGTGGAACGCATATTCTGGGAGGCGCTTATGGATTTCACGATTTGAGGGGCGGGTTTACGTGCCCGATGAGAAGGCCTTACACGAGGGTTCTTGAGGGCCTTTGGTTTCCTTGGATCGGAATGACGAGTGTCTTTCTCGTTTTGGATGGCGAGGGGGGCGTGGTTCTTGGTGTCACGGACTTACAATGGAGCTTGAGAGCCTGGAGAGCCTGGATTCTGAGGTTTTCGTCACGATGGATGGCTCGTTTGGGTTCGTCCTCGTAGGCAGACAGACAGGCAGTCACTTGCGCCGTGCATGTCGATGAAGGGGGGCCGGAAGGGGGCGGTTTCGTCACGTTTTACTCGACTGCCTGGACCCGTGGGCCCGTTCTACCCGCATCACTCTCAAAGGCGGCGAGGACACAGGCCGTGCTGATTCTCTGAAGAGTTTTCGAAGGTTTGTTGGAAGACTATTTTCGGATGCGAAAGGGCGTCAGATGTCAACTACACTCGATCAGGGACGCCGAGACGAGGGGCCGGGGGAGCTGGATGATCTGTTTCCTAGTGGAAACCAGTCATCGGTGTAAGTGATGCCTTTGCAGTCGGCGACTTTTTGGGGGGTTTTCTGATCCGGATATCCCGGTGCGGTAGGTCTTCCCGTTCTGGCCGCCTTGCTCACTCGGTCAGCGCCCATAGAAGTGTTTTCTTACTTTCTACGTCTCTATTTCTGTGACGGAAGTATCGACATAAGGAGAGGGGAAGGGGGAAGACATAACGGCCGGCCTGCCCGATTCAGCTCGCCGAGTGGAGAGGGGTTTTCCAACATCTTACCCTTCGGTGAGATGATTTTGGGGTTAATCAAAGTTGGCACGGGAAGAGAGCTGCGAATGCGTGCGGCGCGGATGCCGAAGGAGCCTACCTACCTTATGCAATGTATCCGTATGTGTTTGCAGATGTGTTCCTGCCCCGCAGGCCGGGCGGAGTAGGGCGGGGGAGGCACCGAGAGACCCGGCGGTTGGGAAGTGAATGGGTATTTCAGAATCTTGGGGGATACGGAGGTGTTTGACTGAGTTGCTCGAGGGGGGAACGGGGATCTTCTGATGGATTTTTTATGTCATGTCGTTTGCGCGCACGCTTTGGGGCATGGAAGTAGATGGGTTTGGATGCTTGATACCAGCAGCAGGAGGGGTGATGTTCGAGCTCGAGTTTCCTTGCTGTTGATGCTTATGCTCTTGATCAATATCAAATCTCGAAGGTGACGATGGTATGTTTTAGTATGCAACAAAGGAGCGAGCTTCGCAAGGCAGGTGTGAGTCTATCTTGCGTCTTCTTGATGCGAGGAGTCTTCAAAGGACCATTTCAATTCCAGGGTACCTCTCATTTGGCTTACTCGCTTCTCCTCAAGTGGGCAGTTTTCCTCGGGGTCGGTGGTTCTCAGCCAGGCGGCCCTGAAACCTTGTGCTTGAGAATCAGAATGTAGCACTCACGAGAATAATGCCGTTAGCTTCTTGGACCTTTTCGAAGGTGTTTCTCCTAACCATTGCTTCAACTATTGGGGAAGGTTATATGTACTTCGATCTTCGTGAGGTGTTTGCTCGACTTGTTTCTCATGCCTCCATTCAATCCGACAGAAGAAACGCGCTAGATATTGTTGCCTCACTTCAAATGGGTCTCTTGAACGAAATAAACCTAGTGCAAACACATGTGGAGTGAGGAACAAGAACTCACATACCTTCTATCCAACAAGATCATCTCATCCAACGAGGAAAGAAAGTAGGCCAATAGAAATACTCTTCTTTCTCCAGGTATCCTTTTTGATAAACGTCAACCGACCAGTTTACTATCAAAAATCCTTAGGACAGCAAAAAGCAAACGCCCAGCTTCCACAATCGGGAGAGAGCTCCGCAACATTGTGGTTCCCTCGCCTCCTTTGACTCCCAACAGAGAAACGACAAAATCGACTGCGCAAAAAAAAAAAAAAGAAAAAAAAAAAAACACTTGCGGCCCAATTCCAAAAAGGAAAGTATCCTCAAAAATGCAAAAGAATGAGCAATTCTCCCCTTCCAGAATCGAACTAGAGACCTTTCGATGACAATGTAACCATTACAGTCGAACGTGATGAACCAACTACACCAAGGGGAGGATCGGAGCTATTGCTCCGCTCGGTGTTGGAGTTTGGGGGATGACAGCAATCCTAAGTACCTCTTCGCCCCACACCGCCAAATCTTTGCGACAAATTCCCAGAGGAGGTCCACAGACATCATTTAACGCAAGAAAGGAAAATCTTGGTCTAAAATATCCTGCCCGTCTCATTTTGCATCCAAGTAAACAAAGTGATTGTCTGTACCCCTCTGCCCGTGCTGTCACTAGCAAGCGGTTTCTTGGTACCACACATTCGATGTAGTCGTGATACATAATCAAGCAGTTCCTCGACGATGCTAGCTTTACTGCTACCTTCCTAGTCTTTTCGGGGTGCATTTAGTCCAATTACTTTTTTTTTTGTTTTCGAGAGAATTGGCTAAGTAAGGATAGCACCAGTGACAATGATGGCAATAGTAATAGGATGTAGGGACGTGAAGTCAGCGGATGTCCATGCCGCTCACTATGATAGTTTGGAAGCAGGCATATGAAAAAGCTGATTCTTTTTTGTATCTTGATATCTCAAACTCAAGATCCCACTTGGCCCGGATTGCCAATGCTCATCTTGTCTCACTCGTCGCCCATACACCCAGAATTACATTACAATAGGCATGTAAGTCCCGTAAGCTCATAAGTCATATGCAACACCAATGCATGCTTTTCAATCCACATAGGCCGTTCCCTTCCGTCTGTACTGTTCAACGATTCCGCGGCTGAGGTAGAAGACCAGCAGCCATGATCGAAGACGGCGCCAATCGATCGTGGCGGCTAAGTCTTGATGTAAGCAGATCGACCACGCGGCGATGGTACTCAATCATCCGTTTCTCAAGTTCAACGAGCTCAAACAGAGGCCCCGCGGTACTGCGGGCCCTCGCGGCTAGCAGCCGACCAACTTTATCGTGCTCTTCCTCCAGAATTTCGAGCGGCCACAGCGACGCGTTGTCTTCCACTGCGTGCGAGGGGAAGTAATCTTCCACCAGGAGGAGCATCTCGATCAAGCGGCCGTCTAGGTTGCCTGAACTGCGATGCGTGACGGCATTTTGGAGGCCGACGCGAAGAGTCTGTGTGCGTGTTAGTAATTTCCCCTTTACACTTGCTGCAAGTACAATGCTTTTTGGCTAGATGCCAACTTACTTCCCAAGTCTGAGTCTCTGGCTGAATCTTGGCGCCGCCTCTCCGGAGCCAGAAAAGAAGCCTCTGCTGCTCGAGCGTCCACGGGCCGGTGAGGATATCGTCTGGGATCGTCGTCTTTGGGTGTACGTCAACGTAAAAGTCGAGTGCCGGTTTGGAGCCGTTGAGGCCGTAGGAGAGCCAGTCGTATTCGAAACACCCGCGGGAGTCAAAGTGACCGAAGCCGCCTACTCGATCATGTGGTGATTCGAGAGGGTTATCCTGCTCTGTATCTTCTTCATTCTTGAGGCTCACGTGGGAGTGTGAGTACCACCTGTTACGAGCGAAGCGCCAAGCCCAGACCTGTCGGGCCTCAAAGATGACGTCTACGTTGATCCATGGACTGCTCAGTAGCGAAGACTGGTCATAAAAGTCAGCAAGATGGAAAGCTTTCCTGCGGTGAAATTGAGTCATACCTGAAATTCAGAATCACCTGGGAATAACTCAGGGAAGCTCTCATAACGCCATAGTCCTCGCCCGTCGTCTGCGGCGCCTTGTTTCAAAGCCGTCTTGATCACTCGCTTATCGACACCAAACCAGCAGTCCCAGGTCGGATGGAAGGCGGCGATGATGATGTTGACAAGAGTAGATCGCCCAGACAGCAGAGCGCCGATGCGCGGGCTGCAACGGGGAAGATTGAGATTCTCACTGAGGATGAATATATGCTCGGCGATCTCAAGGGGAAAGTTCTGCTCAAAGAGCGAGAAGCGTTTGGCGACTGGACGACTTGCAAGGCGTGACGCCCGCTTCTTCGCCAGTGATGATGATGATTCCTTGGTCTGTGGTTTGGAGGAAGCGGGTTTGCCACGCTTGCCTCGGACTTTGATCGGGGTCAACTGCATGATCTGCCCATGGACAGACAGCCACCTTTCTCCCCGTTTGCGCTCTCTCTCGCTCTCTCGTATCCCCAGACGGGCTTTTATCTCTGCGGTCTCATTTCAGAGATGAGAGTCGAAAATAATTGCCGAGCTTGATAGACCTTTCTATGAGAGGGGTATCAATGAGGATGGTTTGAAGAAAGAGCTGGAGCTGAGGTAAGAATGGTGTAAGTGAAAAACCTTGTGCCTCCAACTATCAAACCTCGTCTGGACTTCAAAGGGACGATGCGCTCGGCAGTTGAGATACTATGCAAAAGAAGCCAAAGAGAAATACTGCAGCCAAGCAGGCGTGCCAGATTGATTGCAGATATTCTTGCCTCCCCGTGAAAACCCTTCAACAAATGCCCTTTTTTTTTTTCTCTCAACCCGCTAATTAAGTTACTAGAGGGTCCTCGAGATTTCCCCCCATGTGGGTTTCGTACTGTGCGAGAGCCGTGTTGAATGACATCAAGGACTGTCCGTGATCACCTGGACCGTGCAGCAGTGGTCCCAACTTTAAACTCGCTGCGCGGTAAAACGACCAAAAGAAAAAAAAAGTTGGTTGAGTGACGACAATTGAGAGCTTTCGCGTCGCCAATTCCGACCCTGCAGACCATCGTGCAAGTGAACCCGACAACCTTCACGAGGGAAGCATAAAAAATTATATGCGGTGAAGGGTCCTTCGACCGCGATGCCTCCCGCGATGCAGACTCGAGTACCCTCGACAAACCTGCTCCGATTCCTGCGGTCGCAAACGGAGGCCTCAATCTTCAGCAGCCGGAACCAAGGCATCGATTCCGCCGCCTGTATCTCCCGATGCGGCGGCCCCCCTCGACCAGCAGCTCAATACTCCCGGTGCCTCGCGAGGCGGACCCCAAAGACGGGCACGAGATCCCTCTCGAGTGCGACGACGACGACGACGACGAGCCGTAGACGACCCGAGCTCCACATCACCGCCGCGGCCCGGATATCCCGCAGGCCAAGAGCCCTCGAACCACTAGCGACAGCAGCATCGTCGTCGCCCTCGACGGCCACCGCCTTCTTTAGCACAACCCGCGTGAGGCAAGATGCCTGTGACGACGACCCATCGGCCCCCCGCCGGCGGACCTGGAAGGAGAAGCTCTGGGGCATCAGGAGCTGGGGCGGCGCCAAGGCGCTGAAGCCCAACGACCTCCCCTTCCACGACGAAGGGGGCTCCATGTTCAACAACCGCCGCGTTCTGACTGCCAAAGCTGCGCTTGAGCCGAGGCTGCGGTGCACAGAGGTGGACGAGAACGGCGAGGTCATCTTGGTGGATGGCGAGTTCAAGAAGACGGAGCTCATCGCAAAGGTGAGAGAAGTGCTCCATGGGGGGAATAGATAATGAGGGAGACTCGGTGATGAGAGACTGGATCGCTGACGAAAGATATGATGTTTTGTAGTACGGCCTGCTACCCCGCGACTTGCGAAAGATTGACTCGTCAAACCTCCCTCACATCTTTGTCCGCCAGTCCGCCATCCTCCTCAACCTCCTCCACCTCAAAGTCCTCATCAAAAAGGACCGCGTCCTCCTCTTCGACGTCTACGGCTCAAAGACGTCCTACCCGCAATCTGCCTTCATGTACGACCTGCAAGGCAAGCTGAAACAGAAGAACGCCCAGGGCGGCGGCGGCAACGGCGTAGGCGGTCTCCCCTACGAGTTCCGCGCTCTCGAGGCCGTCCTCACCTCCGTGACGTCGGAGCTCGAGGCCGACTTCGAGTCCGTCCGGGACCCCGTCATCCGCGTCCTCAGCGAGCTCGAGCACGACATCGACCGCCACAAGCTGCGCGTCCTACTCATCCTCTCCAAGCGCGTGAGCACCTTTGAGCAAAAGGCCAAGCTGGTCCGCGACGCCATTGAGGAGCTGCTCGAGGCCGACGACGACCTGGCTGCCATGTACCTCACCGAAAAGGCCCACGACCTCTACCGCGGCGTCGACGACCATACCGAGGTGGAGCTGTTGCTGGAATCGTACAACAAGCTCTGCGATGAAATCGTCCAGGAGGCTCAGAACTTGGTGTCTGGCATCCGCAACACTGAGGAGATGTAAGCCCCTCCTTTTCTACTCCCAAAAGCGACTCTCGAGGCTTCCACAATTCGAACACATCACTAACATGGAAAACCCACCCAGCATCCGCGCAATCCTAGACGCCAATCGCAACGCCCTCATGCTCCTAGACCTCCGCTTCAGCGTCGGCACCCTAGGCCTAGCAATGGGCACCTTCCTCGCGGGCCTCTACGGCATGAACCTCGAAAACTTCATCGAGGCCACCAACTGGGGCTTCGCCGGCGTCACAATCACCTCGACAATCTGCTCCCTCATCGTCTGCTGGTACGGCCTCGTCAAGCTCCGCAAGGTCCAGCGCGTCAAAATGATGTTTGACGAGCGCGGGCCCCTGACGCGCAACACTCGCTCCCTGCTGTCGTCGTCGTCCTCGTCTTCTTCCTCGTCGTCGTCAGCGCACGCTCAGCAGCAGGCCGTCGGTCAACAGCACTGGTTCCAGGACGACGGGCCGGGGAGCCAGCTGGACGCGAGGAACCGCGAAAAGATGCGGCGCGTGACGAATCAAAAGGCTGCTGCGGCGGCGAATGCCAAGAGCACGACCAAGAAATGGTTCCAGTGAGCTAAGCCTTGGTAGCGACAAGGAAGAAAACGAAACAGGAAACAGGGAGAAAAAAGAAACGAATTCCAACGGGCAGGGCATGAAACAGAAGAGCAAACCAGCGATAAAGCCCGATATCGTTTTCCTATGGGCTGCTTCCTGCATGCCTTTTGCACGTCAGCCTTAAGCGCGGCGATCGCGTCTTTCTCCAGAGCAGGGAAAGAACAGAAAACCACATGAGCCTTTCATCAGCGAAAGGTAGACCGTTCAAGCATTTGAAGGCTTGGTGCGAAAAAACTCAATCCCTAGAACGGACTGTACGACGGCGGCGGCGTTTCCGGAAGCAGGCGCAAGGCGCAGAGGAAAGGGAAAAAAAGAGTTATACGAGCGCTAACGAGCAACATTTTTTTTCTCCCCCCTCTCTTCCTCTTCTTTTCTTACCATTCGTAATTCTGTACAACACATGCGGCTTGTATATTGTCAAGGTTTCTTTCCTCCACACGGGAGACAAATCACCATCTTCTCAGCTCATTAGAAGGAGAGAGAGCCTGTAAATACTCCGTTGCGCGGCTAGAAAACACACACCCCTGTACCAACAGAATAGTAACTATACCCAACACAACCCCCAATAGATTCGATAGACACAAACAGACCTTTCCAATCCAAAGAGATTCAATGGCGTTTCCTGGATGCAGTCTTCCTCGAGGGATCCCACTGTTAGTATTGTCGGTTTCTGTATCATCGAGACTTGTCAATTCCCAGACGCCTATCCGAACTTTTGTTCGATTGTGCGAAGCACTACAGCTGACAGCTTGCAGCAAGACACTGCCCGCCTCTCTTTCAACAAGCACTTGGATATGGCCCCCGCAAGTTATCGAAGCAGCAGCACCAATGCCCGGTGGCGACTTCAAACTTTCCTCAGCCTTTTCCCATTCCATCGAGATGGGCGGGCGAAAAGAGGGCACCCAGACTTGAGGAAAGTCGGTGATTGCACAAAGACGCTAGGGTTTAACGCTTTCCTTTGATCGGCTGGAACAAGAAAGAGCGTCGACCGGAAACGTCAAAATCGGGTTTCCAGCCGGCATCGATTCGATGGTACTTACCCACCCAAGCCACCTATCTGCACTTGACGGCAGAAGCAGGGTGACGAGGCGATGAAGAAACGAGAAACCTCAAACGACTTCGTCTATTGGCATCAGAGAGCCCGCTGCTGCAGAAGAGAAGTTACCCCCCCTCTCTCTTGCGGTTCTGGGTCAGCCAGAGTTCCGCATGGCATGTCCGACCGAATCAGCCCAATATCAGTACCGCTGCCATGAGGGGATGCGCTGGTCCGCGAAGCTTTGGCAGGTAAGCCACTACTACTAGCCGCATCAAGAGGCTAGCCGGACCTCAAATTGAGAAACGGCGTGGAGGGTCAGAGCTCCCTCAACCAGATCACAGTGACGAGAGTCTGATGTGCTGCTGCTCTCAGCTGTTGAAAGACGGGCTCGGGAGTCTGTGACTGCATCTAGGTGCATTGGGCAGACAAGGGCTGCTGAGACCACCCTTACCCCGGCTTTCGTGGAAGGCGTACGGTGTTATGTAGACGACTGACTCGAGCGTAGGGTGGCATTGCATTCCGGTGTGGTGTTTGCTAGCAAACGGCCTGGGAGGAAGCCATAAAGTACTGCCACGTTGTGAAAAGCGGTGTACTTCGAGACCTTGGTAGCTTTCCTTGATCAAAGTTGGGTACCATATCATCTCTGGCAGAAACCTACTCCTGGATACGTGGGAGAGCCCTGTTGGGATGGGCATCGATGACGAGGAGTAATTTCTAGTTGAGAGCCTCTTCTTATGAGACGCGCCCCCCGCTTCAGGTATCAAGAGTAGCTATTCGCCTTGCCGCTTACCCACAACCGAAATACGTAATGCCATGGTCGATGGCGGCCATGCCTTTCGATGTGCGGCGACGAATATTGGGCAGGAGGCTAATGATCTCGACAAGTAAGCGATGGGGAGAAGGACAATGACATGGCTTTAGCTAGTTCTCGATGTTGCTGCGGGCGCCAAGAAGGGCTGCTGCAGCCTGTACATCTCCATTGGTTTCTTCGCGAGTTGTTTGCAGCAGCAGGGTTGACGGCATCCTTCGTTCTCTACGAAGTTTTCTGGGATGATAGAAAGGCAGAATGGAGAATGTATTTCTGATTGCGATGAGTTGACCGGAACAGCCTTGCTGAATTTGGAACGTGGTTCAGGAATCGCACTGAATGATCACTAGTCGAAGGGGAAATGACCAGGAAGCTTGAGTGGTCAGTAGTCCTCAATCTAGGCCATGCTCACTTTCGTTGGAGTGCAAAGGTTAAGCCGTAGCTCTTCCTTTTGCTTTGTGCTCAATGTCCTGTTCCCTCCCATTCTTTGTTGGTTTCTGTTTCTGTTCGCAGTGAGGAAAACCAACCGTCGCCAACTTGAGACATTTAAAGGTACCTGTTCCCAGCCACCAACCATTATTTTTTCGATGTAAGCAGCATTTACTTTGGCGCCTGCGTGTTTAGATGAGGTGATTGCGAGTGTAGTAGATCTAGGTCTCATGGTGAATGTGAATGAACTCCGGCAGCCCGGATATGACTCCGGCAGCGGACGGCGCAATGTGGGGCCGGTGCGGTGCAGTACTTGGTGCTAAAGTAAGTCCCGCATGAAGCGGGAACTCGGACTCGAGTTATTAATGCGGGGGAATCGGGGAAAGGGGCAAGAGAGCCATGCAGCATACTTCCCGAGTGCAATTAAAGTTGTGGAGGAGAATCTCGATTGGAGCTCCTCCAATATGGTTGAGAATCCGTCGGCGAGTCAAGGCGGTCGTCTTGAGGGGACATTGGAGGTATCTTTGGAGTCATGAGTAACTTTGGCCCTGTCAATAGAGCTGTGCGAAGCTCAGACCATCGGCCGACCTTATTATCGACCTTGAGTGTCACGGACGTTTCCAAAGCTTAAGTGGCGAGCAGGCAAGGGCTCATAGTTTCGCATGTACTGCTAATGTAGTTGTTGGAGACGCGAATTTTGGCATTGTGGGCGTCGAGATCATCTCGAGGCTGCGTGTTGAAGTCTAGGATGCAGTTGTCAGGCAACCAAATTCGGGATTGGATGGTGCCATGGGCGTAGCTGACATGAACGTTGAGTGTCTGTCTCCTCAGGAAGACTGATTACCATCAGCCCGAGGCCCCTCAGCATTGGGGAATATTGTTAGCGCATGCAGAAATCGGCAGCGCGGGTAAGTAGAAGGCCATTGTGAATGGGAAACAAGTGGGAAACGAAACTTCGTCTTGACGGAGCCTCTCAAAGCCTCACCCCGGTCGGCGGGAAGAGGGATGGGGTTCTTGGAGAAAGTGGGCTGATATATGCCTGCGTACTCGGTACGGGTACCATGGGGACGGATAGCTTCCGGTATTTCCTTCAACCGGCCAAAGCTCATGATGCATTGCGAATTGTTGCGGCAAGCTGTATAAGGATTGACTCTCGGGTTCGGCAAATCTAGTGCTGCATACGACGGATACTAGGAATTATGACTGGGTGCCAACGGTGTCTGATGGAGGGAAACGGCCAGCGCTCGAGAGGGTGCTGGAGAATGAGCGTGGCTTTCCCCGGTCGCACATGCAGGAAAGTCGGATCTGTGGTGAAGGCCGGAGAACTTGAAGACCTGGATTTGCCGTCAGTACCAACAGGCCGACCAAGCACAGAACTTATTATTGGCGGTGACAGGGAAAGGGGGAACAATAACCCCTGGGTGCCTAGGAGAGGGCAGATAGCACGTATTACAAACGAATGAGATGCATTTCCGAATGTAGCTTTGCCTTGATCGAGGCTGCTTCAAAGGCTTGTATCCGGGGACGGTTTCGTGGGCTCACCGCCAGGCGCCAACGTTGTACATTAACAGTGTGGCAGGTCGACGTGCCACATGGTAGAGGCTGGAGGATGGCAGTTGGTCAAGGGACCGACAATGACGAAGAAGCCAGGAGTGGTGTTATCAGCAGGGTTCCGTCTGTGGTAGTCAAGTTTGTGACATTGTCCAAGTCAGTTGGCCCACCACTGGGCGGCTAAGGTCCATCTATCGCCTGTCTATCGAGGAGGCTTTGCAAGGTGCGAGGGGTTGCTGGCGGCGTTTGCGGTTTGTAAAGTCCATTGTCAAAAGTGAGTTGGAGATTGTGGTTTGACTGGGGGAAAGGTTCTTGAGGTGGAGTTGTCCTCGTTGAGGTCCAAGCGGATCAATGTAGAAGCATGAGACGCAAATCTACCTCTGGTCAGAAGGTTCTTTGCGGCAGGTTCACACTGGAACGATAGGCAACGCAGGTCAGGCGCACTGAATACCTTATGTTGTATGTACCTACTCCGTACCCAGGACGGGATTTGGGAAAGGGAAGGCGGCGCAAGGGCGTTCTTTCCTTCTCCGGGTTCTCCACTGGGGATCCAATGGCTGAGATGCCCAAGGTACCTTACAAGTACCTTAGTTGGTGCAGGTGCCCGGGGTGGGACGGGGCTCGGTACGTATCTGTCCGTGGCGGCGGCACCGGCGGGGCCTTCTAAAGTTGTAAGGCAAGAGAAGGAGGGATTGGATGCAGGGTGCCTGCCAACTTTGGCGGCTGCTGCTGCTGCTGCTACATCTTGCCCAAGCGTGCCAAGGCAGATTTGTACTGAGGAATAGCTTATATGTTTGCTGCCGTACCTTACCTTAAGTATACTTCTTCTTATATGAAGATGCAGCCAGTAAGGCACTTATTGAATCCTCCCAGATACCTACTGACGCGAAGCAGTAAAGACACGTGAAATGAGATAAGTACGGAGTTCAGCATCATTAGTGCAGAGTGCGGACGGGAGTCGAGCCATGCAGGAAATGGGGAATCAGGTCATGTCGGATGTGGCGCCAACAGCCGGAAGCCCAATCCCATGTCACCATGTCCCTCCATTGTCCCGTTTGTTCCAATATTTCCCAAACCAGTGGTTCTCGCCTGCATCTTGATTCTTATGATGTTCATGCTCGCTCTCTAATGCCCATCTGGATGTCTCTGTCATCTCTTACCAGCCATCTTGTGTCGCCTCAAAAATTGACTGCAGTCTGTCCGCAGTATGTAGTCTCTGAAAGCCCGGGTCCCCATCCCTACCGTCTCCTGTACCTTCCATGAGTATTAGTGTCCATCTCTCCACACGGGCAGCGAACAAGAAGGTAACACCGCTCTCACCTTGGGAGGCCCACTGTCCACCGCCCCTGCCCGCCCTGCGCTACCCGATTCCCACCTGGGCAGTCTCCAGTCAGGGCTCCTTTTCTTCCTCTCACACTCCCTTCGAAAGAGTCCCGTCCTGTTATCGCTCTCGTCACACATCAGCCGACAAATCAACAACAAATCATACTGCGGTCCCGCTCTCACCCAACTCTTCTCTGCATTCGACAAAGTACCAGACCAGCAGAGTAAGAGGCCGCGGCAGGCAATCAATCCACAGCTTCCTCCCTTTGCCTGAATTTACCTGCGCCGCTGTTGTCTACGGAGAGGTATCTCTCTCTAGCATTCCGCCGATTCACCGCACACCTACCCGGCTTGAATCGCACTCACCGTTCGGCCCTTGTCTCGAAAACGTTAGCATCGGCACGTTGATTGTCGACACCTTGGAGAGCCCCTCCGCCCGAGTCCTCCTTACGGTCTGGTCTCCATCCGTACCGTCACTACTACAGTCCCTACCCGCCCATCTCACCACCACAGCGTCGCAGCACGACCAGTTACTGCCTCTCCCCGCTCCGTTTCTAGCCTGCCGTGGACGGATAGCCCCCTTGTCATTCTCAAGGGTCCCCAAGATCTGCGCTTTCGCCCCTGCCATCAACCGCCCTTTCACACTCAATCGTCTTTCCGGCATACGCAGCGACGCTCAGCTCGGCTCCCCATCCCCTCCTCGACAATCAATCGACACTCACCAAACCTTGCATCATCCTCCTATCCCGTCAAGTCACGTTCGCGGTCCAGGCCGCATCCCAATTCGCCGTTTCGCCCTCACACCCAAAAAAGAAACGACGTACACCACCCTTTCGCGCCCTCTACCAATACTGCACATCCCACCGCACCTATTCCTGCTTCTCGCCCTTGGGCCTTCCTTGCCCTCCACCACTGGCAAACCTTGGCTCTCCTCTCGTCCTATCATTGCCGCTGTCCACTTCGCCTACTCGCCAGAGCTTGTGGTTGCCCTGCCTCGTGGGTTCATCCTTTCTCCGGCCTCACTTGATCCGTTCGATGTCAAGTCAGTACCTGCAACTTCCGTTTCAAACCATCTGCGCATTAATTGCCAATTAGTCGTACCACCTTCGTCTGCTTGACCGGCCGGCGAGGTCCGGAGAGCTGTCAACCACACCGAGCCCCGAACCACGATGCCTCTGCTCGCGCTGCCCTGACTTGACGATTTCCTCTTTTCCGACCCCTCTGCCCGCCATGGGTTCGCTCGCTGGCCAGACGAGCTCATCTCCGGACATGGCCCGTCCGCCGCCTCTCATGACTACCCCAGACGATGGCGAGGTAGAATATCGCGCCCAGGTGTTGCGGCTGTCGTCGCAACGATCAGAAGCAGATGTTGAGGAGGAATTGGTCGCAAAGGCAGTCGCCTTGGGTATTCCAACGTCCCGGTTCACACACGATAAGCGCAATACCTCGAGCGCGGAATCGCAGACCTCGACCATCGCGACGCAACATGTCCGAACGTTCTCAAATGCCTCGCGAGATTCAGCAAGCACAACCTTGACATCTCATCCGTCTTTACATGCTGTCCCGCTTGCCGCCGACGTTCCTCCGCATTCCCTCGCAAGAAAACGCTCCAAGAGCCTCAGTTTCTCTCAGTACGACAAGTATCTATCGCAAATAGATCCCAATATCCACCAACCAAAAATCCAAAAGGCCTCCCCAGCCATACCACACGATACAACCGCACACAGCCTCTTCAGCGTGACTTCAAGAAGAAGCTACTTTAGCATCAAAGAGGGCATTAGGAAAATACGATGGAAGCGCAAGTCTGGCTTGCTCGAATCCACAGTGTATGTAATCCCCCCACCTCTTACGTTCGTATCCGCGCTGACCAACCTCAAGTTCTT
This sequence comes from Colletotrichum lupini, assembly GCF_023278565.1. NCBI lineage: Eukaryota > Fungi > Ascomycota > Sordariomycetes > Glomerellales > Glomerellaceae > Colletotrichum > Colletotrichum lupini. The sequence goes on along the minus strand of NC_064677.1, from coordinate 5,990,935 downwards.
GCATATGCTGTCGCAACGACTTCAACAAGTCGAATGCCTTGCACAGCTTACCGTGTGGCCACACATACTGTGCCGAATGCCTCAGTATCATGGTCCAGCAAGCTACGACGGACGAGTCCAAAATGCCGCCTCGATGCTGCACACAACCAATCCCGGGATCCATCATTCAGAGAATCCTCAACCGAGAGGAGCAACATGCCTTTTTGAAGGCGGTTTTGCAATTCAGCACACCTTGGGAAGCTAGGATCTTTTGCCCAAATACGGCCTGTGGTGAATTTATCCCTCCTCGCAACCGGATCGACCCGAAGCACCCTTTTGATGTGGTGTGCCGTAAATGTCGGACACGGGTATGCGTCATGTGCAAACGTAATGCCCATCCCGTAGGCAAAGATTGCCCTTCTGACTGGGAACTGGAGGCCGTTCTCAAGATGGGCGAGAAATCCGGCTGGCGACGTTGTTATAAGTGTCGAACATTAGTCGAGTTAAGCCAGGGGTGCACCCACATGACCTGCAGATGCAAAGCTCAGTTTTGCTACATCTGTGGCGCCATCTGGGATCCATCCGTGGGTTGCCCCAACTTTTGCAACGGAGACGAAGAGTTGGAGCGCAGGAGAATGGAGGAAGAGGCCAGAGAAGCTGAATTGGAGGCGGAAAAGGTTGCTCAAGAAGCAGCGGCAGCCGCCGAAGCCGCTGAAAAGGTTGAAGCAAAGAAGCGGACCCGTGAGAACGCGCAGTTCGCTGCGTTGCAAGACGAGATGAACCAAGAGCTGGATCGATTCCGGGCGTACTTGAGGAAGAAGAAATGGGTCATGTGGACGCGACACGCTGAGAAGAAGCAGGCCTTGACGGACCGATACTCGGACCAGATCGATAAGATGAAAGAGCGTCACGCGAAGACGGCTGCTCACTTGGAGGAACGTCAAATTGAGGCTGAGATGGATCTTCGGTCAACGCTTGACCAGAGCGAAAAGAGTGTCAAGATTCGTCTCAAGCACATGGAGGCGTACTGCGATGGGCTTGGCCGGACGCAGAATGCTGATCTGCCACCACGAGTAGTTACAGAGAGGGACCTACGCCTGCTGGGACAACAGTACAACGTGCGAGATGGCATGGAGCGTTTGCATCAGGCAAAAATCAACGTTTTGCGAGACCGGCAGGCCAAGCGCATGGAGGAGCTTTTGGAACGACAGGAGCAAGAACTCGAGAAACTGACCGACAAGAAGGAGCAGGATATAGAGAATCTGGCAACGGATTTTGCGCAAGAAGAAGATACCCTGGTCAAGATTTTTAATGACCGCAAGCAGAGACTGCAACGACGTTGGCTGATTGCAATCGAAATACTCCGAAAGGAACTGGAGGAACAGACTGGCGAGCAGTATGCATCGCTCGACCTGCCCACATGGCCTGACGATACCGAGACTCAGGATGAGATCCTAGCATCATCACTTCCCGAATCTCTCCCAAGCAGGGACTAATTTAGTTTCGCCGTCGCCTCGCATCAACGTTTGCTTTCGATTCGTAGCATCACCTGCAAACGAATTTTCTTCGGCTTCGTACGTCGCGCACAGATAGCTAGGATTTTGATGTTTACAAGGAGTTTGGAGGTTTTGGTACATATCGGGCATGGATACCACTCATTGGTTTAGCACCTGCACTAGCAGCATTGGTTGCGAATGTTTCCTTGAGTCACCAGGTGGAAAGGGGCTTGACATTTCTCAACACCCTATTTTGCGATGACGGGTGGACGGATGGCAGCATTTCATGACACAGACGGGCGGATCAGGTAGTGCCGGTTGGCGAGCGCGATGACAGGGGAACCGGACACGAATGGACGATTTATTTCAGATTCTCTCATCGCCGGCGGACGTCTGGTGTTAAGTGACTTACCGACAACACGACGAGTCTTGAATGAAGAATCCGAACAAGGCAAACACGTAACTAAGTAGGCCTTTGGGATTCGAAAGATTGGCCCGAGGCTCATCCCATGAACGGCAGCTTGTGAAAGCGGGCCGAGAGTGGCGGTGGAACATGGCGGCCCACGCTTCGCCTGTACACTAGTGAATATTCATCCGTGTCGAAGCATGTTTGGAAGATGTATGGGTGCGTAGGAAACTTGGCGTCACATCAGAGGGTATGACTCTCATCGAAATCGGATGTCAAGTTCACGACAGTGTCGGCGTGTTTGCCATGGATCGTACGGAGTAGTTGATGGGCCTATGGTAAAGTATGGGGTAAATTGTGGGATCGTACGTAAGTTGTACGCCGGCTCGTCGAAATTAACCTCTAGGTGTTGTATTTTTTCTTTTCAAATTCTCCGAGCGCTGCGATGCCGTTGGTCTACTGTAGGTTGCCGCCCACTACCGGGGTGGGCTGCGTTGAGGCTCAAGGCGGAGAGACAAGGGTTGACCTTGCATAGACTACTGTGATGGTGTTTCAGCTCGAACCAATTCGAGGCCAACCCACCCCTCCATCGCAACAACTCAAAACTCTTCGCCGTATCTGAGAGTTTTACAACAGTGGGATCGTGGCGGTTCAGGAGTGACACAAGGGTCGACGGTGCCGTCACTTTGCAACCATCCCAACTATACGTTGCTCGCAAGGCCCGACCTCTTCCAGTGATGAGTTGACGAGAGCTTTCCCGAGGGATGGCATGGCAGTCTTTCTTTCTCTCATTCTGTCTCTCTCTGTCTTCTCTAGTTGTCGTGCTTACCAAAGTTCATGTCGGTTGCCATCATGATCTCACTTTCTCGTTGGTCCGTTCCGAAAGAGACTTTGTCCGTTGCTGTCTTTTTCGGCAGTAGAGGCGGACCAAACACGATTATTTCATAAAGCTTGTTCGTTTTGGCTCAGCGCGGGGCAGATCGACTGAAGGCTCCATTAGGTTGTCTTGTTTGTGTGGGCCAGTGGAGGGCTATACTACGTAGAGTTGTTGAGTCTTGCTAACTAAGACCCAGGTTGACGTATTGCCCGAATAGGCTCTTGACCAACAGATGCGAGGCCAGGATTAGGTCGATCCGATGCCGCCCATCCCTCCCAAATCAAATCACCCCCCAAACATCCGCATGAGTTGACCAATTTGGAAATGCTTCGAGTCTATCCCTTCTTACCCCCCCGTACATTGCTCCGTGCGCTCAAACAGTTGCGCAGTTGCACACATCGGCCTTCGTCTCAGATTAGACTGCTCGTCTAACCGCGGCCGGCCTATGACAGAGCGCTCGCCCCTCGTGCCAACCTGTCACCGCACGGCGACATGCAGCAGTATATTTCCAAACCCTCGCCGCCGTCCATCCTTCCCGGAGACTCTTGCTTCCTTTCCTGGCCAGACGACTAAATTCCGCGGGGAGGAATACGAAAGCGACTCCGTGATCAACAAAGATTCTAGAGATTGGAAATTGGCCGATATACATCACGATACATTGTACAAGAACGGCGACGACGACAATATCCGACATCTAGATAAGTTCCTTGGACAGGACTTTCGAGATGGCGTCAAAGAGCGGCTGGACCGAATCTACGGATAACCTCGCCACGGTGCAGAGGGTCGAGAGCCCCAATGCCCTGGTCGTGGGATCGACGCAGTTATTCGAGGGAGGAGTTATTCGATTTGTGCCCATGCCCACACCGGATCCCAAGGGTTAGTCTGCGACTATGGTGGCTTAAGAATTTGGAGAGGGATGATCGGCTTGATGGCGCATAATGGTTGCTGACACGGCTTGACAGATCCCCTGAACTTGCCCAACTGGAGGAAATGGACGTCCATTGGCGCGCTCTGCTTCTGTAAGTGAGATACTGGGAGGCAACATCTATTTGGATACTGATCAATCCGCAGTCGGCTCACTCGCCCTCGCGGCTGAGTTCATTGTTGGTGCCCTGGTACCAGTGTTTGTGCTGGAGTATTCTGGCATCGACCCCCACATCCTCAGCCAGATCGATATCACGGCCCTGAACAAGCCCGGCGAAGTCAACCTCGACCCCGTCAAGCTTCTTTCTGGCCTTGGCGGACCGCCACTGTACCAGGTCGCCCTGCTGGCCTCCGTCCCCTTGCTCGTCAACGGACTCAGTTCCTACCTCCTTGTTCCGCTCTCGGTTGCCATTGGCCGTCGCCCCGTGCTTCTGCTCTCTGGTTTCCTGGCATGGACTGGAGGTCTCTGGGCTGGCTTCTCACAGGGTCTCGGAAGCCATTTGGCTGCTCGTTGCTTCCAGGGTTTCGGTGCAGGTGCCGTTGAGGCTCTGATTCCCCTCATCATCCAGGACATGATGTTCATCCACCAGCGCAACAAGGCCATCTCTTCCGTCGGTGCCTCTCAAGGTCTCCTGATTGTGAGCTTGGGTATCATGAGGTGAGACTTTGAAACACTTGTCGAATACACTAGTGGCTCTCTACGGTGACTGACCATTTGAAACAGTCCCATTATTGTTTCCCGCCTCTCTTGGCGCTTCATCTACTGGATCACCTCCGGTGTCGGTGTGATTGCCTGGTTTGGTCTCATCCTGCTCGTGCCTGAGACCCGCTGGATCCGCAGCGACGATGAGCTTGGTGAGTATCATCATATAAACATTGATGTATATGGCTAATGAAATGGAACAGCCGGTAAGGAGGTCTACCCCCTGCGCCCGGGTGAAACCCGTCCTCGCATCGACGAATCGACCTTCCGCCCTCGCTCTAACTGGGATGAGTTCGGCATCTTCAACTACGGCTACGAGTGGAAGGAGGCCAAGCAATCCGTCATTGACATGTTCAAGACGACTCTCTTCCCCAACATCATCTGGGTCATCATCATCAACTCCATCCTTGTTTCCATGCAGGGCGCCGCCGGTCAGGTCGGTTCGTCACTCCTGATTGCCGCCGGCTGGAAGTTCGAGACGCTTGGTTTCGCCGTCATCCCCATCGTCATCGCCAGTCCGTTCGTCTGGTTCTTTGGCGGTTACGTGGCCGATAAGATTTCCAACTATATCGCGAAGCGCAATGGAGGTCGCCGTGAGCCCGAGGCCCATCTTCTCAGCTTGATATTCCCTCTTCTCGCTTCCATCGTTGGCCCGATCTTGTTCGGGTACGCCGGTGAGAACATTCGAACACTGCCTTCGATCGTTGTGCTTGTCTCCATCTTCTTGATCGGCTTCGGCTTGTTGACCGCCAACACCATTTTCGCCGTGTACTTGGTTGAGAGCTATCCCCGTTTCGCAGGGTAAGTTTTTGTCCCATCACCAAACTCAAATCTCGCAGCTAACATGTGTGGTCAGACCCGTCCTGGTCAACGTCTCCTCATCCCGTCTCATCATCGGTTTCATCATGTCATTCAACGTCACCACCTGGATCGAGCAGCTCGGCTTCTTGAAGAACTTTGGCATTTACAGCGCAGCGCTCGCCGGTGTCTCGATGCTGCTGCCCGTCATGTACAAGTACGGCAAGCCGATGCGCGCCTGGACCGCCGGCCGCCTCGAGCCTCAGGTCGCCCCGGCCAAGACGCTCGAGGACGACGACCAGTACTGGAACAACGAGCGCCCGCAGTGGCAGGACGAGAAGATGGGTACTCCCATTGGCATTGCTCGGCCAATGTAAAGGCATACACACTGCCATTTCTCGAGGGGACTACAAACTTTTCGAAGTGCGTGTAGTAGCCCCTGCGTGACAGACGCAAGCGTACGACAGATTGCAGAGAAAGAAAACAAAACGACAGAATGTTCAATACGGAGAGACAGAGGAGCATTTCAGCGTTTGCTGTAGAGGATGAAGCGGAGCAGAGAAGAACTTGCAATTCCACCCTTTGGAAAATTGTTACAAAGTGGGAAGGGCGCATGCACCACGAGTGGCCGAAGCGTCATGTCCGAATTCTTTTTCACCAGCGCCAGCAGACCCGTACTTCGATTCGGGTCTGTTGTATTCATTTTCACTCTCGGAGAACAAGTAAAGAGGTGGTGGTGGGTTGGGCGGGAACGTGTTTTCGGAGCCTGCTAGACTGGTGGTGTTTTTGTTGGCGTTTTCGCTCTGCTGTCCCCTTTTCACTCACCTCATCTCTTTAATCCCGTCTTTTGTAGCTGCATTGTGGCAGCGGTAAGATTTGGGGAGAAGCAAAGTCTCTCGACACTTGGATGTTGTTGAGAGATATTCTCGAGGGAGAGGCGGTGAACTTGTTCATTTTACTCCATGGTACTCCGTCGAGAAGGGAGGGGTATGTGTTCTCTAAGATGCTGTAGGCATAAGTTTCTCTCGGCACGACGGAGGATGGGGTAGATTGGATAGCGGAATGAATATCAACCCTCTTTTTGTCCTGAACTTTTGATGCTCTCTGTGATGTTTTGCGACTGTGACCGCAAGGAGAACGCCGATACGATGGACTACTACCATCTTGAGAGGATGAGATGTGAGGATGTACACATTACCCGGGCTATCGAATCACAGTAGACACTTCAAAATCAGTGAGACTCACGAACACGACGATATGATTATTGCTCAATTGCCTCATGAAAAGACCAAAGTGACGATTGGAGAGTACCTAACCCAACGAACATCAATTTATCCATGGGGAAGCTCGTAATCAGAACTGCATACGGCATCCCCAGATCCAAATCCATCACGCATAAGAACCACCAGATTCCCAAACTCCCATCGGATCCCCTCCCCGTTCATGAGAAGAACTCCCCCAGTCCGGGGAGCACGACTGACCAAACACGGGGGTGGAAGGCGTGAAAGTTCACGCCCGAACCGGATTGCCCACGTTTCTCCCCCCCTCCCCCCGTCTCTTCCCCTCTCTGTTTCCCCGATCTCTTTCCGTTCCCCGAACCGAGCACATGTTCGTCCACGGCCTCGGTACCGACAATGAACCAAGGGAAGTAGAAGAAAGTCTAAGAATAACCCGGTTAGGGATGGATGGCGAAATGAGAGAAGGAGGGATGGACGGAGCAGCGCGATTCGATTAAACCTTACATCCTTTCATCCCGTTGGAGGTCTTCGAAGAGGGTGGTGGGATAGAAGGGGGGTTAATCCATGGAAGGAACTCTGGGGTGGGTGATGTATGAAGTCTGGGGTTTGGTGAAGAGTGATGTGTGGGAGGGGCGTAGGGTGAGGGTCGGAGAGATCTCACCCGGGGGGATGATGGGGATTGGATGAGTTTTGGCGGTGGGATGGGGCTGGGACTGGGAGAAGTATCCAGGGTAGGGAGAGACGAGAGAGGTTGCCTCGCACTTTCACACCGGCGTATCAGTATGAGAGGTGGACGGGAGGGCAGTATCTGGTTTGTGCACGGCGTGCGCCTCTCTTGATCGTCGTAGGTAGGCAAGTGTATGTGTGTGTGTGTACGGGTGGGATGAGTGGGATGCGATAGATCGTCAGAGGAAATCAAGAACTCTTGCTTCACATCTCTGCTTTTGTCCCGAAAGTTACCTATTGAGGCATGTTCCCTATTAGATATTTTCTCTAGGAGACGGGTATGATGACATCGGGTCTATAACAAGCAAACTTAAAGACAGATTAACTAGCAGCAGCAGCAGCAGCAGCAGCAGCAGTAACGCCGCACTTGATATGCACAGCCTGGCAGCCCTCAAAGCCTCACTATACCGAGCCTCTATCCACTCCACCGGCTTATGGTGACAAGAAGAGAAAACGAACCTTCGAAAGTTGCCGTTCTTTCGTCATCTTACAAGGTTGAGTCCACCTAGCAAACCGTCAAATCCCGGGGTATCTGTCACTTTCTCTAGATTCAAAGGAGAGCACTCGGGACGTGAGGAACAATAGAGAGTTGTTATTGACCGAGGGCGACCAAGCTCACCGATTCGAAGAAAGCACCCGGACCTGAGGAATGTAATATGTCTCCATATTCCTCTGTGGGTCTCTCTGTCGCTCTCACTCTCTTTTCGAAATACCCCAAAGGAGAAGCAAAACGAAGCCATCGTCGAGCCATGACCACCCTCCGCCCCCTACCCCTACCCCTAGTTCACACACACACACACACACACACACACACACACACACACACATACACACACACACATACCTTCGCCCTCCGAACCTCCCAAACCTAGTATCCCCACCCTTCTTCTCCTCTCCATCAACCCTGGTGCCCCCGATCAAAAGGGAAACCACCCGTCAGACCGGTAACGAGCAGTTTAGAAGGGTGTGTGGTCCACAGACCAAGACCACCTCGGATGTCCGGGGTGACCGAGCCGCGGAGTCATCCATCTACATACCCCCTTCTCTTCTCGTCCTCGTTCTCTCGCCCACACGTTCTTTGCCCCGAAGCTCGTGCGTTGATTGGAGTTTCGAATCTCGGAAGCGCGTGTTTTGGGTATAGCACACACAAAACAGGACACCTGGGAAGACGGAGGCATGATGTGAAAATCCTCCGGTAGCAACCCGGAGTCACTTTGCCCACCGATTTAAGCCGTTTCCGAGTTGATTTGCCCACGAAAGATGCAACCCCCTCCACCCAATCAAGTCTGTGCCTTCGGGAGATCCTTTCGATCGGACTAGCTTACCTGAACGAAGCAGGCCGACTTTCTAGGTTGTCACCTTACTACTCATAGTTCACTCGTAGATTGAGCCCAACAAGTGACGACAGACAAACAGACGCATAGAAAACAGGTGGAAAGCCCCGGGTTCACGTCACCGGGAAGCTTGTATGGAAAAGTATATCATTTGATTCCAATATACGGAATGGCCCTGTGAAATTCAGATGTAACGCCTGGACCCATGACCAATTAGCGGGAGAGAGGGAACAACAACAGAATGAGCGTGTCCATATGTGCCAATCTTCTCCATGCAGCAATCCCGATTCAAAGCAACTTCAGCCGAGCTTCCCCACGATTGACGGGGCATGTCGATCTAGAGCTTTCCCGAGGACGATTTCAGATATACACCCAGTTTCCCAGCAAATAACGAAAAAGGAGGACAGGCAATCTAGCCCTTTAGTTCCTTCCAGCAATGTTCATCCTCGAGCAGAAAGAACCATTTCTGTCCGTATGTCACAAAGCAAACCACCAACATATTTTTCAGCACCTCACCATCAACAACACGCTTAGAAGATGCTGTTGACAATGTTGGAACCAATGGTAGCACCAGCACCAAAGATAGCAGCGTTGCCAAGCTTCTTTCCAAACTTCTTGCCCATCTCGGCCCCCTTGCCGCCGCCCTCCTTACCACCCGTGCTCTGGTCCGCGACAGCCTGAGGCGGCGCGTCGGCGTTATACGGGTTCTGCTGGGGCGGCGGGCCCTGAGGCTGGGCGTACTGCGGCTGAGGAGCCCACTGCGGCTGCTGGGCCGCGTACTGAGGTTGAGCGGGAGCCGGGACGGGAGCGAAGGCCCCCTTGGCCATGTCCTGCTCGACGAGGACGTACGTCTTGGGGAAGATGCCCTCCTGGCCGGTGCGGAGGTTCCGGCCCATCCACCAGTCGGCGTTCATGTACTCGTGGATGGCGATGCGGTCGTCCCTTTCAAAGGCCACGTCGCGGGCGTCGGCGCCGGCGTAGCGGTACAGCGCGCGGGCGTGCGCCAGGACGGGCTTCTCGTTTGTGCGGGCGGGGAGGGAGGGGGGACCGGTCTGGTTGTAGGAGGGGGGCGCCGGGGAGGCGGAGGGGTTGACGTTCAGGGCGGCCATGGCGGCGGTCGGGGCCGGCGGGGAGGTTGGGTTGTTGTGCTGGACGGGGGTAGCGGCGGCGGCGGGCGCGGCGCGGGATGCGGCGCCGTGGAGGGGGGTCTCGGCGGGGAGGGTGGCGTGCATGCTGTCGTAGGCATCTTCGGAGATGACGCCCTTTTCGAGGAGGTTCTCGAGTTCCTGGAAGTCAAGGTACGTTAGCATAGAGTGCTTCTGCGGTTCCGTGGGATTGCGGATCGGGCGGGAAGTCGAGAGATCTGGAATCGGAAGCAGCCAGAGTTGACCAGCATCGTCCGCGCCGCTCTCGACAGCCTCGGAAGGGTGTCGGGAATTGACCTACGTTCTTGATGGTGCGCAGCGACCGGTTGGTCTCGATGATGGTTTGTCTGTCCATGGTGCCTGTTGTGAGACTAACCCCCACTTGAATCTAGATGGGCTATCACAGTGTTGCTCGAGAGGTGTGCAGTGGAAAGTCGAGTGTTGTTGTCGGTCGGTATTAAGGTGAGTAAAGCAAACGGTTTCTCGTGAGTCGAAAAGCAAGAGGGTATCGGATTCAGACGTTGGAAAAATCGAAGGAGGCGAAGTTGTTTCCAGAACAAACAGATGCGGTCGGAGTGAAGTAGAGGTCCGAACAGGAGATCAGTACGGACTAAAGTGGCGCTCTTGGTGGAGGGCCAAGTGGGAGGTACAGACCGCACGCCGTACAAGTATCCGTCGGCAGGCCGTAGCACGGTAGGTACTCCAGGTGAGTGGCAGTGCGGCTTAGGTAACACGCCATGCATTTCGAGACTTGGGGTCCCTCACCTTTTTGGTGGTCCCTGTGGTTCCAAATGACACTCTGGAAAACGAAAAGTGTCTGGCCTGTGAAACGCAAAACAATGCCGTGACCCGAGCTAGCCGTTTCTCTTGGTGTCCTGGTGTCCTCGTCGTCTCCGTTTCCACCGTTCCAGGAGAAACATCCACTGAAAAATACCCACCAGGTGAACGTCGCCCAGACTCCAGCTCAGGGAACGGGGCTTGGCGATCATCAGTCATCCAAGGTACTGCCTATACTCCCGTACAGATTTTGGGTGCTTGGGTTACGATGAAGCCAATCATCCCCTAAAGAGCTTCGGGGAGGCTGTGCCCGCCAAACCTGGCCGTGCCTGGGCAGGACTTGTCCGAGTCGGGAGGGAGCCGTAGGAGCTTCTTGCAGGGGCGGATTCGTCAGCGACAAGCCATTAGCGCGTAGCCAGTCGGGTGTCCAACAATACTCGTATCGCCTACACTTTTCATATCCAAACGGACATCATCTTTAGAGACAGCCACTCAGATGCACTGACCGATGACTCGTCGTACACGGTGCCGACACGAGGAACGAAACCCCTTATACCAAAGATGGACCTTTCCTTTGAGCGCCACAATACTATTTGTCAGATTTCCATATCTAAAATCCTGTAGAAACATAACATCTATAGTATCCAATCTTTTTTCCTAGATCTTTCCCTAGAAATCATTTATGCGCCACCGCCTAGATGAACTTGCTGTCCTTGGCAACATACAGATCGACATACTCATCCACAGGAGTGGCCTCCAACTTCTTGGGGTCCAGGCCAAGGTCGACAAGCTGCTTGACCCTGCCGGCATCGAAGTGGGGCTCCAAGTGCCTCTTGTACTTCTTGAGGATCTCGGGCTTGGCCTCCTCTCTTCTCAGGCGGTGACCGAGAGGTGCCTCGACGACAACCTCCTCGAGCACGGTGCCGTCGTTCAACTCGACAGTCAGGGCGTTGGAGATGGTTCGGAGAGCGGGGTCGTGGTAGTCCTTGGTGAACTGCGGGTCCTCGACGCACTTGAACTTCTGGCGCAGGGACTCGACGAGAGGGGAGGTCGCGGCCTCGCTGCCGTCGACGTAGTCGGTAGCCTCGAGGCGGCCAAAGACGAGCATGGTGGCGGCCATGTACTGGATGCAGTGGTCACGGTCGGCAAAGTTGTCCATGGGCTTGAACTGCTTGTCGATAATGCGAATGCAGGCCTCGTGCGTGCGGCAGGTGACGCCCTTGATGTCGGCCGCCGACTTGCCCATCGCCTTGAGCTGCTGGTGAATCTTGGAAGAGGCCTCGACGGCAGTCTGGGAGTGGAACTCGGCTGTGTCTCGTCAATTGACATGCTCAGAATTGTGAGTATTACCATGAACTACTTACCAGGGTAGGAGACCTTGAAGAGAACGTTCTCCATGACGTAGCTGCCGTAGGGGCGCTGGCACTCAAACTTCTTTCCCTTGAAGAGAACATCGTAGAAACCCCAGACGGGGGCAGACAGAACGGTGGGAATGCCCTGCTCGCCCTTCATGACCTTGAGGGCCAGGTTGACGGCGCGCTGGCAGGCGTCACCGGCAGCCCATGACTTGCGGGACATGGTGTTGGGGGAGTGACGGTAAGTGCGCAAGCTCTGGCCGTCGACCCAGGCCTGGGTGACAGCGTCGGCAATCTGCTTCTCGTTGAGGCCGAGCATCTTGGAGACAACAGCAGTGCTGGCGACCTTGACGAGGACAACGTGGTCGAGGCCGACCTTGTTGTAGGAGTTCAGAAGAGCCAGGCAGCCCTGGATCTCGTGAGCCTTGATCATACCCTCGAGAACATCGCGGATGGTGAACTGCTTGCCGCCAGCAATGTTACCGCCGGCCTTGTTGGTACGAGTGATCCAGTCGGCCACGGCCAGGATGGCACCCAGGTTGTCGGAAGGGTGTCCCCATTCGGCGGCGAGCCAGCAGTCGTTGTAGTCGAGCCAACGGATCATGGCACCAATGTTGAAGGCGGCATTGACGGGGTCGAGCTGAAAGTCGGTACCAGGGACCTTGGGGCCATTGGGAACGACGGTGCCGGGGACAATGGGACCCAGGAGCTTGCTGCACTCCTTGAAGCGGAGGCCCTCAAGACCACAGCCGAGAGTGTCGAGGAAAACCCATCGTGCGGTGTCGAACTATTCTCACGAAAGCGGCGGTTAGCGGCGGCGATCTGACTGTGACGCGGGGTAAAACTCGGGCGGGTCGCCCAGGCTATGAAAGAAGGATGGAAAGGAAAAAAGAAAGAAAAAAAGACTTACAGCAAGCTCGGAATCGACGTTGTAGCTTTGGACGTAGTTGGCAATGTCCTTGATCTCAGGATCGTACTCTCTCGCTTCGGCCATGGCTGGTGCGGCGCTCTGTCTCGCAGATGAGGTGGTGAAGTTGTGGGATTGTTGAGGTGCGGAGCGGGCGGCAAAGTTAGTGGAGGCGAGACCGGCGCGGAGAGGAGTGGCCAGGCGGACGCTTCGCGATTGGAGACGCAATGATCGGGAAGCTGTCCTGAGACCTCGGTTGACCGCCGCAGACATGACCGCGAGGAGGTGTGATGGATGTATGCAGGTCAATTGATTGGGAGAAGAGTGGTGAGAAGTGGATGGCCTTTGGGGGGGGTATCAATGATATTTGGGTATCGTCACAGTCTCAATGCCTCTTTCTCTCTTCTGCTTGGTCACTCGGATCAGGAAGAAGAAGAGTTTGGAAAAGGAAGAGAAGAATGGCAGAGCAGTATTTTCTACGCCGTAGCAACTGGAGCTTTGTCTCGCTCAAGTGGAAGGGAGGCAGGGTAAGGATGGTAGGGTGCCGCTCGTTGCCGAAGCTTGTGTGGCTGTTTGATCCGAGGTTGTCTGCGCTTACCCCTGGCGGGCCATGATGGCATTCGAGAGCTACAGCCCACAGGGCCTGAAATGCTCCTCTCTAGCCTGGGGCAGCGGGCGGGGGAATGGGGGAGCTTTGACGTGAACCTGGACGAGGTTGGGGCCTTTGGGAGAGGAATATGGAGAACCCCGGCCAGCACCTGTGATTTCCCCGCCGGTGTTCAATACATCATCAGTTGCCCTGGAATCAGCACAACATGATGATGAATGATCAATTGACCGAAAACACTCAATTGACGAACCGAATGCCTTCAAGAGTTGCACAGCATTCTGAGCAATCAAGACAATCTCAGTGATGCCAAGTGAGATGGCAGAGGGACGCCAATGCCCCATTAAGGTGCACGCAGAGGGGGGATGTCGACCGAGCCGTGCAAAACCCGGATGTCTCCTCGGCTAGTGGCGGGTTTTAGATAAGGACGAACTCAATCTTATCGCAAAATCTGGGGCTCCCGCGGATAACGGGGAAAGTCGAGAAATCGCTCTTTACCTACCTACGCCACATGCTCTGCCCAAGGTATGCATTCTTCATCCTAGTCCTTCAATGACCTTGCAGTTTGGCACTGGCAGCTCCGCAGTGATTGTATCATAAGACATCCTGGGTGACTTGTGTAGCCGGAAATATTGCAATGCTGAGGAAGTGCATTTGAGATTAGATGCGCATTAAGAGCAATTATGCTTCGTCCTAGCCTTGACGAAAAACACAAGATTGTCTCCTCTTTCAAGAATTGGAAAATGGCGTCAAGAAGTATTGATTAGCACTGGCTTGAGGTAGTCGCGTTCAAAATCAAGCAGTTACCGTTGGAAGAATGAAAATAAAAATCCGGTCATCTTCTTCCGACTTGTGAGTTTACGATGGCCTCACTTAGATCGTACCTATCACAGCATGCTCTTGAACAAAGGCCTTGATTGACGTCTGAGCACTGTCGTTCGCCGGGCAGTTGAGTAAGCCAAATTCAATTTGGCTCGCCCGACTGAAATTGGCTTTCGTCACGGACTATTCTTGGATACCTACAAATCAGTAGCACAGCCGCACATGAAGGGTCCTATCCTGTTGAGTGCCGAATGGCAGTCTAAACTGTTGACGGCAGCCTGATCCTCAATGTAAGTTATGTTTGAACAACAATCCTCCTGTAGTAAGACCTCACCCAGTGTTACCTGTCGCCGCCACTGATTCAGGCGTCCAAGCGTCAGCCCCAGGTATATCCCACCTCACAGACTCCATTCACCGACGGCGACGTGAAAGCATCTGGAAATTGAACGGAGGCAATGAAGCTGAATCAAACGACCCGATCCCGAATTGTAATTCACATCCGACCGCTCACTTAGCCTTAGACCACCTTATCTTAGGTAAGGCAAGTAGGCGAAGCGAATAGGTAGGTAGAGCCTCCCGGGTTGCTGGTCTGCTTCACAAGTCTTTCACAAACATCGGTCGGTAGGAATATTTCTCTTTCGACGAACCAGATTCCCACCTCAAATCCCATCAGCGTGTCCATCACCTTCTTGTCGCCATTCCATATTTCCATTGTCATCAATCATTCGTCACCAGGCTTCTGCCCTGCATCCCCCCCCCCTGGTCAACGTGCATTTTTAGCAGTGCAACCCACCTGCGGTCTCGGCCTTTCCGCCTGAAGAGCTGGAACATCAGCGCACCCTCCGCGGAACGACCCTAAAGTTGTACTTGTAGGCGACTCGTAATTAGCGGAACCGTTGCGGCAACGGAAGGAAGCAGCGCTTCGACTGCACACCTCACTGCAATCTGCAGAGGGACCGGCCCCAGTTCCCGCCTCTAATCATCCCGTCTCCTCCCTACAGCCTACGAGGTCCCCTCTCCCCACTTCCCTTCAACGATCATCGGTCCACGCAGTCGCAGTACCGTCTACCCTCCCTCCACTTCTCTTCCCTCACCTCACTCTCATCACTGCCCTCTTTGCGACAGGCGCCACAATGTCGGCTCTTCGTCCAAATCACAGGGAAAAGGCCCTTCCCAAGAACCTGAATGGCCTCATCGACCCGACAAAGACGGGAAAATATCCCGTTATCCTGAGCGACACTCTCCTCGGGCGTACCCAGAAGGAGGTCTTTACCTCTGTACGATGTACGTAACTCTCGCACCAAACTCCATCATTGAACCACGATGCCGATGCCTGGACTAACATCTTCCCCTTCGCGACCTCACTGCAGACAATCACAAGCCAGAACTAGCCTCCGAGCCAGCGACAGCCAGACTAAAACCCGAGACCCCTGGCAGCAAGTCCAGTTTCGACCTCTCCTTTCCCGACGGCAACAATGGCATGTACGGCTACGCCGGTACTCGTACCATGGACGATAACCAATATGTCCTTTACTTCGATCCCAATAGGAAAGCCTTCATCCTCGACAAGATCGATTCCACCTTCCACATGAACGTTACCCGCACCCCGACCAACGACAACCCCGAGACCTTGCGCCAGCAGTTCGAGCAGCTCGACACATCCATAACCGCCACCCCCGAGGTTCGCAAACCCGCCGCCGCCGAAGCCAAGGAGAAGGACAAGTCCCCCGCGAAGCCAGCCTCCAAAGCCGCCGGTCCCAAGCGGCCCTCGGCCAGCAGCAACAAGAAAGCCCGTCCGCCGCCGCCACCAAAGAACATCACCCTCGCCCTGCCGACAAACGACGCGCCGCCACCGGCGCCCAAGGCCGCATCGCCGCCCAAGAAGAAGGCCAAGGCGCCCGCGGGCTCGGACGAGGAGGACGACGACGATGACGATGACTTTGGCCTGACGATAGAGTACCCCGACGAGCAGAAGAACAAGAGAGCCGACTTTTCGCCCGCCTTTGCGCCCAATATCCAGGTCCGCAGCTTCTCCGACTTTTTGCGCGACTCCGAGGCCGACGACGCCGACGGCGAGTCGGACCTGGAAGAGCGCGATTTCGCAAACTTTAACCTGCCGAGCCCGATGAACGGACAGCAGCGGCAACAGCAACACCATCACGACCAAGATGAGGATGCCGAGGGTGAGGTGGAGCAGATGGAGGCTGACTCGGAGCCCGACTTTGAGGACGCGTTGGAAGATGATTTGGAGGCGGAGCTGGAGAAGGAGCTCGAGGCTGCGAATAGCGGCGACGCTGAGGAGAGTGAGGTCAGTGAGGAAGATTAGAGGCCCCGCCGTCCTGGTGGTGCTTTCCTTGTTCTTTTTTGTTGAGAGGCTTCCAACTGCCCAACTCCTCGCCTTGATAAGGTGCGAGGGGAGAGTTAATTTCCCTGGGCAAGTCATTGGAAGAAGAGAGGTCTGATCGCGCGTGTTTCAAAAGAAAATCACCCTCATCGAGAGCGGCAGGTGATATAATGACGGCGTTTTTTACAGCAGGAACCAAAAAAAGGAGTTACTGTCATTTTGTTGGCTTTCCTTTTTTTTTTCCTTCACATATCAAGGCGGCCTTCTTTTGCCCCGTCTTTACGGGCGAGCCCAACCCAGGCAGGATATCTCACAGTCAAATGCGTCTTGTTGTTCTTGTTTTTCATCTCAGCCCAGGGGCTAGACAGTTACAGTACCTACGCAAGAACAGAATTAACCTCGCCAAAACAGTCGAGTGTTCTACCCACGTCACGTTAGGTCTTTCTCTCTCTCTGTATGTGTGCGTGTTTGTGCTGTGACGATAACGATGTGCAAAGATGTCTGATTTCTCATTTGCGTCGAAAGGGGTGTTGGTACGGGGGCAAGTGGGTGAAATAATCGCTTGCCGCTCTATGGGTATCCTAGTACCTAGCTCTTTTTTTATTACTATTCCTTGTTATTCTTCTCAAGAGTATTCTCTAATGAATATAGAATAGGGATAGTAGAAATAATTGAGGTAGTCGAGACTTGAAATAACAAGACGAAAAGAATTAGAAAATTAGGAATAATCAGTAGGCAAGTAAGCATCGTAGTCTAGTGTTGACCAACATCTTATTTCATCACCCACTTTGGGCGGAGATCTGGCGAGTGCTTTGAACATGCTTCAGTCTCACTTGGCATCCCCAACCAGATTGACCATTTTCAAGCAACAGATGGCGTGTCCTGAGGTAGACCAAGACTTAAGGCAGAGGGGGGAGTCGTGGATATGTAATTGTTTGGCTCTGAAGGAACGTATCATTCCCGTCTATCGGGCGACTTGCTTTTTTTCACCTCCGTCCCGAGGACGGTCTGCCCATCTTTTAATCTAGCGATCGGCTTTCCTGGTGTCAACGCATCCTCATAGGGACCAATGTCTCCTTTCCTGGCCTTGCCGGACAAAAGTTACCTGACCTCACACATCTACAACGAAACCCCACGTCCCATTCACAGTGGTTTGTCGTGTATGTGTATGTGTGTGTGTGTATGCAGAAACAAAACACCCTCTCGGCTTTCAAACAACCTCCCACCGCGCAATCCACCCAACGCTCTCCCCGGCATTCCGCACAATACACAACGTCCCCTCCCTACCACCACCACCGCCACCATCCCTCACCGCCTCAGCGGCCTTCTCGGCAGCTAAACACCCAATCGCCGTCCCCCGCCCCTCAGCGAGACAATACGACCCCGTCGTCACGAAGCCCAGCAGATCGCTCTCGTCGGGGACGAGAGGGTGGTGCCCGTTCATATCCGCCTGGTTCGGTTTCGCGGGTAGCAGCGATGACACCTCGGCAGGTGGTGGGGCGAGGAGTTTCTGGGCGATGATTTGTTTTTGGGTTTCGAGGGGCAGATGCTTGGTTTGCTGGTGTCGTTGGAGTGTTGCTTTTCCGTTCTTCTTGGATGGGTATTTCACGCTCGCGCTGGAGACGGGGAGGGTGGCGAGCCATTGGGCTCGGAGGTTGGGGGGTAGACTGCTGCTGCTGCTGCTGCTGCTGTCGCCGCCTTGGACGGATGTCGTTGGCGCCGGGGGTGGCGGTACTGTGGCGGGGATTTCGGCGGAGGAGGTCGGATCGGTGGGCGCGGGGCGCGAGGGAAGGCGGTAGATTCTCGCGCAGGCGGTGGCGACGCCGCGGTTGAGGATTGAGATCTTTACGTTGATGACGGATCGCGGCGGTAACGGGGCTGGTGTTGCTGATGACGGCGAAGATGTGTGTGCCTTGAAGGCGTCCTTGCGGATATGTTGGAGCGTCTTGAGGAACTCCCCCTCGGACGCGGCATCACCAGCGGCGGCGGCTCCCTCCTCTTCCTTCTTTGCTGGAGAAGGCTCATCAACCTCCATCTCATCTGTATCCACCGAAGCAGCAGCCCTCCTCTTCACCTCCTCTTCTCGACCCTTATCCGTCGTCGTTGTCGTCGTCTCCTCTCGGAACAAAAACTCTACGTCACACGCCCATCCACAGCCAACCTCCCCCTTCCGCCCGGCACCCAGATCCAACGACGCCCACGCGACCCGCTTACTCTTAGGCCGCCGCTCCCAGCTCGCCTTGCGCAGGCGCCGCTGTTCCACCTCCCACGCGGCGCCGGCGTCGGTGCCGAGGAAATCAAACGGGAAACACGGCGTAGCCCGCTCGAACGCGACCTGCCGGATCTGATCCAGCCCGGAGAAGCGCGGATTGCCGCCCGAGCTAAGGGGGAAGTGGACGAGGGTGTGCCACAGGGGCTGGATGCACCGCCATGGCGCGAGGACCGTCCAGTTCCCCTGGGAGCTGCTGTTGCCGTTGCTACTGTTTCCGGCCGCGCGTGATGCTACCAGTATGACGGGTATCGGCGGATCTGCGTCCGAGACGCCCAGGTCTGTACCGGGACGCCTTGCCCCTTTGCGCCTGTCAATTGACTTTTGCGAGGGGAGTCTTGTGGCTGAAGCCCGCGCGTCTCGGTGGAAGAGGCCGTGGGGCTTCAGGTTGGTGTCCGCTGGCCAGTTGGCAAGTAGCTCGAGAGACTTGTTTTGCTCTTCTTCGTCGTCGGGGTCGGGCTGCGCGACTTTCCTCGGGGGGTATCGTAGGCGCGGGTCCATGATGGAGAAACTCAACGTGGCGTTGAGGGGAAGCGACGCGGGACTCATGAGGCTGTTCAGGCCCTCGAAAATGTCTGCGTGCTGTTCTCTGAATCCTTCTTGCGTATGGTATGGGTGCAGGATGCCCAGGAGGGCCTCGGTCGATGCGGGGCCGGTGAGTTCGATGCTGCCAATCTCGAAGCGCAGATCCTCGATATACATCCTGGGGTTCTGCATCTTCACGAGCCGAAGAAGCTCATTGAAGACCTCGAGGAACGCGGAGGGGTGCACCCTCACAAAGACCTGTCGCTGAACCTTGACCGTCTGCGCCTCATCCCGATCCTCAGCAACCGGCTCAAGGGGGTTCCAGAGAATCGTTGCCGGGCAAACCTCCCGCCTCCCCCCGCTGCTTCCTCCCTTCACCTCCCTGCTCAAGAACCCGCTCCAGTGCCGCGTGCCCTCCCTCCACTTCCTCCCCCTCTCATTCCAACAACTCTCCTGCACGACGCCGAGCCGGCGCAGGACCTGCTCCACGCCCTTGGCCGACCCGTAGAGCCCAATCGTGCTAACGTAGCTCGTGTCCCAAGCGACGGCGCCCTTGTCGCCGTGGGACCGGTGCGTCGCCCGATACGTCTTCTCGTTGGGGGTCAGGGGTATCGCGAACCGCCAGAGCGGGTTCGCGGGCTCCGTCATGCGCGCCCGCTTGGCGTGCCACAGGTGCGTCGGCAGCCACATCTTGTCGATCTGCCGTTTCCTAAACTTGGACTTGCGCTGCGGCGGGTCGTTGAGCTGGTTCCGGCGGATCTTGGGCCGCGGCGGCCGTGTCGCGACTGTGACTGCGCCTTTACTCGGTCCGTCAACGCCCGTCTTGCCCGTGTGCCCCTCGCCGTCCTTGTCTTTTGCCTTGGCCTTCTCCGCCTTCATCGCCCTCCTCCTCTTCTTCTCCGCAAGCATCCCCAACCTCTTTGCCGTCTCCGCCCGGATCCGCGCCCTCGTCGTCTTGGGCTTCCTGCGCTTCGAGAGCACCACGGGGGTGTTATCCTCCGCCATCTCCTTCAAAGCCCGCCTGCGCAGCCTCTTGGGTACCCTCTTTGCGTTGTGGCTCGCCGTCCGCCGCCTCAGCCCGCGGGGCACCTGTTGGAACGCCCGGCTCGTGGCCTCGGCTTTGGTGTGTCGCATGCTCTCCTCGAGCGCCCGGATCTCGAACTCGCGCGCGTTCAGGAAGGACTGGAGATCGAGCTCGCCGTCGCGCAGGGCCGCGTCCGAGGACTGTGCTGCGATTTCGCGGTCCTGGCGGATCTTGACGCGCTTTTGCGCCCATCCTCCTCCACCGCCTGCTGCGCCGTTGTTTCCTCCGCCATTGTCGCCTGAGGATCCCTGTTTCCGTTTGTTGGCGAAGGCGGACTTTAGGGGTCTCGAGTTAGAACCTGCTGCCGACATTGCTGGACATGGCGCGAGTGCAATGGGTGGGGGGATTGGGTTGTTGCGTCGTCGCGTCAAGGTGACTCTCTTCGAGCCTGGAAAGTTTGGAGGTTCGAAAAATGTCTTATCTTATCGGGGAAGCTCTGCAGATGCCCCTGGGGTGGGTAGACGAAAATGAGGGGCGCACGATGTGGGGTCTGCAGCAGCGACGTTCACTCCTGCCGCTTCAGCTACCTTACTCATCAGGATGCCTTGAGGTATTCAAGCTTTCTTTCATCTCACTGGCCTAAGCTGAGAAGACACTCTGAGCAGAACAAGTTTCTGTAAACTCATATGTCTGATCTCCAAGTCCGCACGCCTATGGAGAAGCTCAATTTCTTTCGCAATGATTTCGTGGCACTTGAAGCACTTGCTACAATTGAACCTATTCTGTAATATCTTACTTCCCCTTTCCCAGCACCCGTACAAATAAGCACCAATTGTAGCGACAATAGCGTCCATAATGAGAAAGCGCATTTCTGAACTACAACATTCTCCTCAGTCAACATAACTCTGGAAAATTCAGAGCCAGGGGTTAGGCGCTACTGCTGAAGTCCCCGGATGAGCTCAGTCTGACACCATCCATGGAGTTAGCCAGGATGGCGTGACTCACTGGAACGGGCGATCTCTCAGGCCGGCCTAATAAATATCAAGGATAACTCACAACCCTTTTAAACGGCACCGTTGAAACCAATGATCTTGTCCTGTCCAACTGCCACGTCTTGATTGTCCGATACCTATTCCCATTGATGATTCACACTCTTATTTCAGACTAGTTGAGACCCTCGCGATGTCCTTACACTCACCCAGACCGGACTTATGGCTAGAGCCACTGGACCCCCACAAACACCTTCAAGGCTTCCACGAACTATGTTCCGACGAGACAGCGAATCTCTGGAGGTAATGTCTCTGTTCCTGAATTCTACTTGCCATCCCTCGGGTATCACACAAACAATACACACAAAGAGAGAGAGAGAGAGAGAGAGAGAGAGAGAGAGAGAGAGAGAGAGAGAGAGAGAAATTGCTCATCAGTTTTCATGCCTACAAAGCACCCGGCTCCACACAACCACCCTCGAAGCCTCCAAAGAGCGCATAGTAGTCAACAACCCAGAGACTGAACCCTGGCACCTAAGCTGTGCCGTAATGGTCTCGGACTACGCGTCCCTTCCTCCACTACCGGCGGAAGGCGGCAACAACGGGGTTCCTGCCACCGACATCACCAGAGAGACCAAGATGATCGGAAGTATCAGGACGACGACGGTATCAGCTTGGGGACTGTCGATCGGGTACAAGCTGCGGTCCGATTGCTGGGGCAAAGGGTACGCCACGCGCGCGATCGCGGCTTTTTTGGACATGTACTGGAGTCGTATGAGGTTGGCTCCGAGGAGGGAGATGGTTGTCGTCCCCGAGGTGCGGTCGTCAGCAACAGGAGGTCAGAGCAAACAAGGAGATGATGGTGCCCACGCCTCCTCTGCTGGAGATCTGGATCCAGGGTTGCAGATCAAAGGTAATGGGGCTACGGCAGCTGCTAGAGACGCAGAGGGCGACGATGACGACGGAGATCAGATCGAGATCACGCACCTCGTTGCGCAGGTTGATCTAGAGAATGTGGGCAGCATGAGAGTCTGTGAAAAGTGCGGCGGGAGGCTCGTTGCCGTCGAAAAGGAGTGCATCAAGGTGTGGCGGTTTGCCGAGATGAGGGATATGGCTGTGTGGAGGTTTGATAAACCTTCAGACAGTGTGTCGAGTCAAGCTTGAAGGGTTGGCCGATCATTCTTCGGCCCTTCAGTGGGACTTTTTAGAATCGACCGACGAAATGGCAATTTATGGGAAGGATTGTGTCTTTAATAAGGTCAAACCTCCCTTGAACGATCAGTCGATTTCTGACCCTTCACAAAGTCTATAGGCATGGGAGAGATGAAGGTATCGTATATGTGTAAGATCCACCATTTTCCCTTCTAGGAAATTTTGTACCTATGGGTGTTTACATGAAATTACCCGGGGAAAGTTTCCCTTTTAAATACAAGAAGTAACAAATTCAAATATACAGAATAAGATTGAACGAGATCAAGAACTTATTTCTAGCTCTTGGTCACCTTGGTGACGCAGTTGATGTCGAGAAGACCAGTGTCGAGGTTGACGCAGAGCCATTGGGGGTTCTTGCCGCTGGGAGCCTTGACGTTGATCTTGGAGGCGTTGATGTTGACGCATTTCTGGCTGGTTGTTAGTGCCATGGACTTTTGGGAAGAGGATTGAAAGAGAGAAACTTACGGAGGGGCTGCTGCAGACGAGGGATCCGACGCGGGGGTCGTTCTTGGAGGAGGCGGTGCCGTCAAAGTTCTTGAAGTAGATGTCGCTGATGGTCATGTTGGACTAAGACGGATGGTGTCAGTACTCCGATTTCTTATTTCTCGTTACATCAAAACCTGCCGGGAGAAACTTACAGGGTACTGGTTGCAGATAGTCTGGTTCTTCTGGCCATAGCACTGATCGATAGTAATAGCATTGTCATTGTTGTCGTTGTGGAAGGTATCATAGGTGACGTTCTTGACGTATCCCGAGCCGCCGCCGCCAGAGAGGTTGGGCTGGAAAGGGGTATCCATGCCGGGCCAGACCTTGATGCGGGCGCCGTCCGAGGCGTTGGACATGCTCGTGTTGTAGACGTAGAGGTTCTCGACAACGTCAAAGGTGCCAATGTACTGGCCGAGAGAGCCGACGGAGATGCCGTGGGAGCCGTTGCAGACGAGGTTCTGGACGACAATGTTTGTCGAGTTGGGCTTGAAGGAGACGCAGTCGTCGCCGTTGTTGATGACGGAGTTTTGGATGACGATGCCGTCGGAGCGGTAGGTGTCCCAGCCGTCGGTGTTCTTGGCCGGGTTGGAGGAGGTGGAGCCGACCTTGATGTTGATGTCGGAGATGAGGACGTCGGTGCTGTTTGCGATGAGGTTGAACCACTGTTTGGAGGCTTTTTTTAGTGGTCGTTCTTTAGATTCCAAATGAGGTGGATGAGAGTTCATGAGAGGTGGGTGAGAGTGAATGAGTGAGTGGGTGAGTGAATCTTACCTGAGGGGAGTTGACCATCTTCAAGCCGGTAATAGAGCCGCCGTGAAGACCATCAGTGACGAAGAGAATAGGTCTCTCAAGCGTAGCATTCGACGCGAACCGGTCCCACCACTTCTGGCCGTTACCGTTGAGCGTGCCGACGCCGTTGCCGTAAATGTTGACATCCTTGCCGCCAAACTTCCACATGGAGGAAGAGATCTGGAAGGTGTACTTGAAGGTGCGGGGCAGCCAGTGGTCAATGTCGTCGCAAAAGTTGACGGTACCGGTGAGGGCGACGTCGACGGCGTTGAGGAACGTGAGGTCGAGCGGGTTGCAGATGGTGTACGTCTTGTCGAGGACGACGGTGCCGCCGTTGTTGCAGCTGTGGAAGGCCTGGAGGATGGCGGCCGAGTCGTCGCTGCCGTTGGTGCCGGCCTTGACGGCGCAGGTCTTTGTCCTCGGGGCGGAGGCGGGGAAGGCGCGGCCCGGGTGGAAGGGGGCGGCCTTGATGTCTGGGCGGCCACCGGCGGCGGCGTGGGTGAAGGGCACCAGGGCGGCGGCGAGGAGACCGCCGAGCAGGGTTGGAGCGACCATGGTGAACAGTAATTGGATGGGCAAAAAAAATGAATGAACAAGTCAAAGGAATGTAACGGCGGTCAGGATTGTTCTGATGCCAAGGACGATTGGGGGTAGTTTGCCAAGCAATTGGAGAAGCTGTACAGAGCCGTTTTGAGACTGCTACGCTGCGAAAGGGCTGGGGAAAGGATTTATATCAGATCTTCCGCGGTGAGAGAGGTGTTGGAGCGAGCCCATTGATGTTCGGGGAGGGGATATGCGCCGATGCGGAGCAGGGGGGGCAAGCTTCTCGGCGTTGGAAGGATATCCACCATGAATGACACGGCGATAGCTCGATTAGGGATGACTAGGTACTGTAGGTGAAGCAGGGGCACTAGAGAAGGGGTCTAGCTAGCAGCAAGGGCAAGATTGGAGAATGAACACATGGCATGGGACCATGGGCTGCAATTTTTCCGTCCATATGAAGGGGTTTGAGTCTTCAGGGAAGAACGGCAGGGGCACATGGGGATGAGATGGACGGACGAGACGGCAAAGCTTC
Source organism: Colletotrichum lupini (assembly GCF_023278565.1). Taxonomy (NCBI): domain Eukaryota; kingdom Fungi; phylum Ascomycota; class Sordariomycetes; order Glomerellales; family Glomerellaceae; genus Colletotrichum; species Colletotrichum lupini. Next base: position 5,966,131 of record NC_064677.1, on the reverse strand, counting down.
GCCGTCATTAGGTACTCGCAGACCTTCAATGGACGGAAAGCGAACGGATACATGGAGCTAAACCGTGAGGGGGACAATGCGGGCGGTTATTCATCTGAACGTCTGGGTACGAAGGAAGAGAGAAAACAGCCAACAAAATCAAGCTTTTGTGTTTTATATGGCGGAACCGGGAACATGCTGGTGAGTGGCAGCCTGCGGTGATCTCCGCCGTTTCCGAGAAAGCTTAGCAGGAGGAAATCTGGCAGGAGATGAATATCATGATGGTGCTTTGGGAGACTTTGGACATGGAGTCCCGGGCGAACCCGTCAGGGGAAATAATGCTTCTTCTGAAGGAGAGGGAGGCTGAGAGAACTTACACGTGTAAGACTCAAAGAGAGTGAAAGTGAAAGTAAGAGTGAGAGTCAGTATGAGAGTGAGAATGAGAGGAACGGGAATTGGAGATGGGCAGAAAAAGGCGACGGAAAAGAAAAAGAGTGGACCAATGACAAGGTTTCCCGAGTGCTTATTGGGCAATTCCAAGCTATCAATTACAGTGCGGGCTAGCGCTAATTAAGGGCCAACAGAGGGGCGCCTCTCGCGAACTTTCACTGATTGGTGCCCCTGAAGGCTTGCAGTCGCTGCAGTGGACTTTCAGCGTTATGTACTGCGTACTGAGGTGGACTTGCCAGGGTTACCCCACGTACCCAGTGTGGGGGAGCTCGCAGGCCAAGCCGGTTGGCTTACGCCCATGCCGCGTTTCCGAAGGCTTGGTTTTGCTTGGTTTTTGCTTGATTCCCGGCCCCCTTCATATCCCTACGCAGTACGGATAGATACCTTGGACTCTCGCCGGCTGTCAAGTTGCCATTTCCCCGCGTCATCGACAACCGCCGTTGACACTTAGTGACACTAAATTTCGTGGCTTATGGCTAGCGTAAGTGCCCTGCGAGGCCCTGCAAGCTGTGGTTCGTGGAATCCGCCAGCTGCAGTTCTTCCACCTGCACGTCTGCAGAAGCCCTGCAGAGCCCCAAAAGTTGGGGATTCGACCTCCTCATTTTCCCCAACTTTTGACCTGGTCGCCTACGGCACTCCCATGTGCTCATCATGTTCGTCCCATTGCCACGCTTCTTCTTCCCCGTGGGACACAAATATTCCTTGGACACGTCTGCCGGCGATGGGATTTCCGGGGTAATAACTCCGTCTTTTACCCCGCGCGTCCAGCCCCGGGGAAGAGGGAAGAGAGAGAAACAGAAAGAGAGAGGGAGAGTCGTAAGCTGAGCCGATGTACTTCGTACTGTTGATAGTCGATGGAGGCCGCGAACTGCGAGTTTTGCGAGATTTTCGCTTTTCTCCTGAGGGGCCAATATGGTATACTTTGGCGCTGCCACTGCAAGTGCCACATCTGACTCCGCCCACAATACGCGCGCTTGAGCTTTGTATGCGTCTTTGCCTTGCTCTTTGTAAGTGTGCAAGTTGTTGACAGCCCTTCGATTCTATTACGGCGAGACTTGAACCCGGGACAGGGGGGATACCCGGAAAACCTGCTCCCGCCCCCAACTCGCGAGCTGTCGAGGAGATTGTGACAAGCATCGGGTAATATGGGCAAGGGAAAGCTTAGGCTGGCAGAGTAGCACTGGCCAAGGTAGTCAAGGGTAGGTAGCAATGGGACGGACGGGAAGGATATATAGCAAACCCCATCCAGATCATCGGGTCTCTTTGTTCAGCTTGTTCAGAAGAATACCACCTCAACCACCACGCTATTGTTTTTGTATATATCTTTAAGCTCGGCCGAGTCTTCGCTCTTCCCCCTTCCTCTAGCTCTTCCTCTTCCTCTCTCTTTACGAGTAACTTTGTAAGTGAGAGAACCAGGAAGCAGGCTCCAAGATGAAGGCATCCATCCTCCTCTCCGGAGCCCTCGCCTCCCTGGCCATCGCCGCGATCCCCTCAGGCCCGGCAAAGACCTACGCAGCATGCCAAAAGAAGACCTGCAATAACCCCTTCGAGGGCTGCCCCCCAGACACCATCTTCGTCTCAAAGACCTCCAAACACGCAAACTTCACAACCATCCAAGACGCCATCGCCTCCCTCCCCCACGACACGACAGCCCACACAATCCTCATCGCACCAGGCATCTACGTAGAACAACTCAACGTAACCCGCCCCGGCCCCCTCACCCTGCTGGGCATGACCGACTCCCCCAGCACGGGAATCTCCTACTCCGCCTCGGGCAACGCCACGGCCGGCAACGCCCAAAACGAGGTCCAGGTTCTCTTCAATGCTACAAACCACAACGTCCGCTTCCCGGACAACGCCTACACCAGCGTCCTCTCCGTCGGCCCCACCCTCAACGCCACGCTCACCGGCTCCGGACCCACGGGCTTCCCCGTGCCCGCCGACACGCCCTTCGGCTGCGCCGACTTCCGCGCCTACAACATTGACTTCCGCAACGACGAGTACCCGTACTCCAACGGCCCCGCGCACGCCGTGGGCGTGAGCAGGGCCAACGCCGGGTTCTACTCGTGCGGGCTGTACGGGTGGCAGGATACGCTGTACGTCGGGAAGCTGGGCAACGCCTACTTCTACGACAATGTCATTGCCGGCCAGACGGATTTCCTGTACGGGTTCGGCACGGCGTACATTGAGAAGTCGACGCTCTCGCTGAGGAACTGCGGCGGCGGCATCACTGCTTGGAAGGGTATGTTTTCCTTTCTCTGTCTCTCCCGAGCCACCATCATCCCATGAAAACTAACACAAAAGATGACAGGAACGAACACAACCTTTGAAAACAAGTACGGAGTCTACATCTCCGACTCCCAAGTCCTCGCCGCCAACGCCTCCGTCGCGCCCACCATCCGCGGCGCCTGCGCCCTCGGCCGCCCCTGGAACGCCCAGCACCGCTCCATCTTCATGCAGTCCTTCTTCGATGCCTCGATCAAGCCCCAGGGCTACATTGAGTGGCAGGCCAGCGAGCCGCGCGTCAACAACTACACCTTCATGGCCGTCTACGACGACCGCGGACCGGGCTGGACGCCCGAGCAGATGAAGGCGAGCAACGTGACGATCGTGCTGGACGACGCGGGCGCGGCGCCGTACAGGGAACCCAAGGACGTGTTCCAGACGCCCGAGGGGGAGTTTGGGTTTGTTAGCTGGGTTGATCAGAGTGTGTTGAGGTCGTGAGAGTGGTGGTGACTATGCCTCGCTCTTGTGGTGAAGAAGAATGGGTAGGGGGGACTGTTTAGTGAGAATGCAGATTAATCTCAAAACTAGACTACAGAGAAAAAGTAATTCCCTTCCTCTCGTTCCATTTCATTCAGTGCAACATTCATCATCTGCTTCCTGCGTGACGTTGAAGATCCGTGCCATTCGGCCCATTCCTCGTAGTCTCTGAGAAAGCCCAGTGTTCAACACCACTCCTTTTTTTCGTTCCTGTTCCTATTCTGTCGTGCAAAGTCGTCGTTCAGAAATGACAACGTGACAAAGTTCGCAAATTTCCACACACACAATAAAATCCTTCTTGTACCCCTTCAGTCAATCACAATAGGCGAGTCCTTCAGCCCAGACTGCACCGGCTCTGGAGACGGTCCAAGCGACATCGTCCTCGACCGAGACCGGTACCGGTAATAAGACAGCGGCGTGTCAGGGGTATCCGGGCTCCTAGACGCCTCGGGCACGTCAGACATCTCAATGTCGGACTCCCCGTAGAACTTGATCTCAATCTGATCATCTTCATCTTCATCAAGCACCATAGCGTTGCTCGCAGAGTCTCCCTGGGTTCTCAAGAGCGACGGCATCGCGACGGGAACAGGGACGCGGCGCGGCGTAGGCGTAGGCGCAGGCGCCTCGGTCAGGAACACCAGTTCTCTTCCGCCAACGCTGGCTCTTCCGCCAACGCTGGCTCTTCCGCCAACGCTGGCTCTCACGTCGCAGGCAGGGGCGAGGCCGTCCTCGGCTAGAAGCCAATTCTTGAGGTGCTCATAGAGCGGTCGTACAACGCACGCCGGGAATGCATTCCCGATTTGCTTCTTCAAGGCTGACTTGGGAGCCTTGGGGAATTGATGCCAGAAGGGGAACCCCTGAAGGCTGGCGAACTCACGCACCGTGTAGGCTCTGGTATTCGAATAGTGCATATTTCCGCCTCCCGAGCATGTGATGGCTCTCTTCAAGATCTCATCCGGGCTGGACACGACTGAGCCCGTGGGCAAAGTGTCTCTCATCTCCTCCTCCGGGTTGTGCCAGGAGCAGTCATTCGTGATCCTCTCGAGTGCTTTCTTGATAGTCACGTACTTTTCCAGACCGCCGGCTCCCGTCTCAGAGTGGGTTGCTCTGGGAAAGGGGGGCAACTTCTCTCCGGGACAGGCGCCAATCATAATCAGTCTCTTTCGGACTTGAGGGAGCCCCCAGGTCTGGAGATGGACCAGCTTCCAAGTTACAGAATACCCGAACTCGGTGAACCCCATCAGAAGAGTGTTGAAAAACGGTGAGAATGCCGGCTGCAGTATTCCAAAGGTCTGTTCCAGCGTAAAGAGTCGAGGGCGCACTTTCTCGACGAGACTTCTGCAGGCAAAGAGCGAGGCGATATTGGCCTCGTCGTTTTGTCCCGCGATGGTGTGAGCCGGTGACCATGTCTGACATGGCGGCGATAGATGGAGAACGTCAACTCTCATTGGGACATCTTTTTGGTGAAGAATAAACTCGTCGACAGTCATCTCGAAGAGATTGGTATCCGGGAAGTTTTGGCGGTAGGTGTTGCACGCCCGGTCCCAGGAGTCGACGGCATGTTGGACCTTCATCCCTGCCCGCTCGGCGCCTCTCGAGAAGCCGCCGGCGCCGCAGAAAGAATCGAAGACTGTGTATTTCTGCTTCTCGGTGGGTTTTCCAAGCACCTGAGGCTGCGTCTCTGGAAGATGTGCGCCTCCGCGGATTGTCACGCCTCGCCAGTCAGATCGCAAATCTTCCTCAGATACCCTGAAGTCTTCTCGTTCGACTTCGTGCTCTCGAACACGTTCCAACGTCCAATGATGAGCTTTGCTTGTTTTCTTCTCGCGTGAGTCTCGGTAGTGAATGAAGTACTTCCACCGACACACCAGTGGACCTTCCTTCTCGACTGCTTCTAGGTTGGCGAAGGCTTTCGGGTCATAGCGATGGTGCGGGTAGAGCGCATTCGTAGTGTGAAAGCTTCTGGAAGGTCCGATGATTGCCGACAAGGGGACCTCAATGCTTGCCTGCTCGTTGATCGTCCTGTCGTCGTTTTCGTCTAGTTCGTAGACGACGGCCACCTCATTCAACTTTCGCGGCAACTTGGCCATGAGTGAGCGTACTCTGACAAACGGCAGTCCGGTAATTGTGATTTTGTTGGTGATCAAGTCCTCCGTGATATTTTTCACCAGAAGAAAATGCGGCTCTAACGCCGATTTGGGGCATTGTGAAGGATCCAGCTCATAAAACTTCTTGAGCTTGATCAGCCGTTGGCCAGTTCCTATGCTCTGGTGATGACGCTCAGGATTCTTGGCGGGGAGCGGTTGGCGACGTCGTCGACGGTGTCGGACAACCGGGTCATCTTCAACAGTAAGATCGATAAGATTTTCGAGTTCTCTGTCGGCGATGTCCTCTTCTTTCTGTTCCAGGACGTCGAAATCACTGTTGATGGTGACGACAGAGTTCTCTCGGCCTTGAGGGCGATAGGCATTGACCCTTCGCTGCCATTCTGTCGTGGTTTTATCCTCAGATGTGTGATCATCATCCACGACGATGGCCGCGAAGGGGCTACTGCCCGAGAATACAGCGGTAGCCATTGCTTTGATGGTCGAGGACTGGCTGTCTGATCAGCTGGGGGTGCAAGATAAAGAGACTGTGTATGGAAAGTTGTCGGTATTCGAGTCTGTTGGTTTGTTGATGTCAGCCTTGAGAGCCTCGGTGAGACTATCCTCTTCCACCCTATAATGGACTTGTTCGTTCAACCTTGCCTGCTGCTAGTTGGCGCCAATTCAGGCACTTGGTCGCTCAGATCTTGGTTGCGCCGCTCGAGATGTTGTCAAAACGAAAGGTCCAAGTGGGATAGTTGGAGGTGAGAAAAGTCTGTGAGGCGTCAATTTCTCAGATTGAGAAGATGAAGCCGATTGGGCGTACCTAAGGGGTTGAAGTTGCCCTCGAGGCAGGAGCTACGGCTACTGCCTGCCCAATGGAGGACAGGATAGGGAAGAACGAGGAGTATTTGAGGGTGGAGAAGTTTCTGATATGGATCTAGCATGTGAAGAAGATTCAGACCATCTGAATATTTGGTAGAGTACTTGAAAACAACCGGATAGGTCGCTGGTCAGGTAATCCCCTGCTTCTTTTGAAATGGATAACCCGACTTGCTCTCGCCCTCACCTCACCTCCCATAGCTGTTCTTGACCTCTTGACCCAGAGGTAGATCATAACAGCAACTTTGAAGTCTTTCATGTGAAGTCTTTCAGTCATATTCTCATCCATTTGAACGCCACCTCAGAGGCCTAAGTACAGATTTGAGCTCCCGAGATGGCGAGATAAATAACATAGAATAACATCATACCGCCTTGACGCCTAACTATCGTCTGCTTGCTTAAGCGTGTCATAACTTCCCTCCGTGACTTTGTCATCGACGAATGACACAAAATCCTCAAAATATCTTCAAACTCATTGTGTGAGTGCTTGGACATTTCCTTGTGGGCCTTGCCTCCCTTCACCAACGACCATAGTGAATGCTTAAGCTGGTTTCATAGGCTCTTTCTTCCCTCTCTTCCCTCTCTTTCTTTGGCACTCAAACATTACTAAAGCAGCACAGGAACCTTTTCTTTCTTACACAAACTTTCATGAGTGAGGTTCCTCAGGCAGTAGCGATACCGTGAACAGCAGTAGATACCAAATGTAACGCCAGGGACCCGGGAAAATAAGGCAGGCACCCACACCTCTTGACGCCTTCCCACCTCTGCTTGAATTCCTTCCTTCCAAAATCGAGGCCAGGCAAATTTCGATCAATCCCATATGGATCCTTCTAGATAAGGTACGTAGTTGGGATGGAAGACTTCGCTTAATTCATCCGTAATACACAACGGCGATTCACGCTTACATCCAACCTCATCCCAACATCGCCCCTCAAAGCGTGATTGACAACGACCAACGACCCATAAACTTTCTAGACATCAACTCAGGGAAAGTCTCTACAAAATAAATGCATCAAGTCTCGAAACAAGCCAGAAACCTACCGATACCTCTTTGCTATTGGGCCCCTGATCGCCATAACATTCCCCTACACTTGTGCCACGAAGTAGAGCACATTGTACTCGCGCTATCTCACTGGATCAATCAATAGCTACTGAGTCTTCGTGGACTGTTGACCTATTGTCCTATTCTTCTTGCACAATCATGCAAACTCGAAGTGCGACCAGGCGAGCTGCCCAGAAGATTCTTTTACCTTTAGAAGAAGCAGAAACGTCCAAACAGTCTCCTGGTAAGCGTGCCACCTTGTAAAGTGTCGTATCTCTAACAGACGAAGGAGGCACACATTCACTTGTAGATGGGAGAAAACTTCCTTCACCAGTAGAAGATGGAACAGTCCAACTGGCCGTGCGTGCAAAAGCAATCCCACCACCAGCTGATGCAGGAGCGATCTTATCACCAATCGATGCTGGAGCGATCCAACTTCCAGCGGACGCAGGAGCGATTCAATTGCCGATACACAACGGGACGGTCCGTCGACCAGCAGATAAAGAGGCATTCTACCAAACTTCTACCACACATACCCCCCAAAGGAGTCCTCCAGAGCCAGCGGACCAAGAAAACGTGCTTTCACCAAAAGAAGACAGAAAGTTTTGGCTGGCTTCTATCAAGAACGCTACCAACAAAAGACCTTCAGGGGGCACAAGAATGTTACGATCGGCTGCTCCTGGGGTGAAGAGACACGCTGAAGACAACGAAGAGGATGATTACCATCCACAAGCGATTAAGCGAGTGAAAGCCGCATCCAAGGACGCATCATCTACCCAGGAGACCAGGGTAGATCTCCCCCATGGTTTAGGAAGTTACATTTCCAACCTGGAGGTCATTGTCAGAGATGAGAACTCGTTCCCAAACAGCTGCTCTGATGATTTCGCGTCGACGAGAAAGAACATGACTGCAGAAGATTTAGAGAAAGCTTCCAAGAGATACCGGCGATTAAAGAAGCCGACAACAACGACCGTGGATCTCAGTGAGGCAAACGAAGAGGCGATCGACAAAGCAGGAAGCGATCCAGATTCAACTAACGACCTAGATTCAGAGGACGAACAGAAGGTCGTCAAGGAGAAGGATTATAAACTAATGCCAGGAGAGACACCGTACCGCGACTGGCCTGGACCTAGTGCAGGGGAGTGCCAGGTTGTCTACGACATCCTTGTTCAGGAATACCAAAAGAGAGAGCAGAGTGAAGAGCCTGCGAAGCGCAAAGCACTTAACTTTATCCAACCAGCCACAATACCGCCAGCTTCTGCCAATGTCGCTGGGTGTGGAGAAGTGCCATGCTTGGTTGATGCCATGATGAGAACAATCATCAGCCAGTCGGTCACCCGAGAAAGCGCCGACAAGGTGATAGAAAATATCATCAAACTGATTGGTATGCTTGACAAGAAAGGACCTGGCCCAGAGAGTATCAATTGGAATGCTCTGCGAAAGGCCCCGAAAGATGCAGTGCTAGAGGCTTTTCGACCAGGTGGACTTGGTCCCACAAAGTATAATGCCATCAAGACGTGCCTCAGCATGATTCGCAAAGATAACAAGAAAAGGGCAAAGATGTACCTCAAGGAGAAAGAAACGAAAGATCCCAGCAATTCGCCTGGGACAGCGAGATTGAGCCCAGAACAAAGGGACCACCAGCTGAGCAAGATTAATGCGGGCATACTAACACTGGATCACATCCGAATCATGAAGCCACATGATGCAATGCTGGAACTCGTCAAATACCCCCAGGTCGCAGTCAAGACTGCTTCTTGTCTTCTACTATTCAATTTGCAGATGCCCAGCTTTGCGGTCGACACCCACGTACATCGGATGACAAGATGGCTGGGATGGGCCCCCATGAAAGCAAGCCCGAACGACACATACATGCACTGCGACTTTCGAGTACCCGACCACCTCAAGTATGGACTTCATCAGTTGTTCATTGAGCACGGTGGAAATTGCTACCGTTGCCAAGGGTCGACAGTGGAAGGTACTACGAAGTGGAATAGTACTGTCTGTCCACTTGAGCACCTCCTGGCTCGTGACAAGAAACAGACTCAGGCGAAGGTAAAGAACAAGAGTGTGAGAGAGTCGGGCACACTCGATGTGTGGGTAAAATCCACCAAGCCTCAAGCTGGTGTATCAGGGGCCGATTAGACGAACATATCGTTTAGCCCGGGGAGGAGAGCATTGGGTCTCTGGGACCAAGGGAATGCGTTACATTGATTTTAGGTGGCTGGATCTATCATCGAGATGGATCATCCGCAAAAGAGACACGTCATGAAAAGACTATTTTTGGGGGAGGCATCTGGAGGATCTATTATCTGCGGCGGGTCGCCATTCTCATCCATAGCATGGTGTGATGGGCGCACGAAGTTACCCAGAAGGGCATATGTGGGGTGCTTTCATTTGGGAGATCTGATTGCGGACCGGCGGAATTCAACTAGCTTGAGCCAAAACATGATTGAGAACTGCTAGGCAGTGACACTCCCTGATTTCCACTATGCCATACATTAATGTTGCTATTGCACTAACTTGAGCCTGAGGGAGCTTCTTGCTATTTGGGACGACTTTGTCTGTGATTCATATCCAACTGAGTACAAAATCTAAATGCCAGTGGTCACTTTGGAGGTAATGAACACCATGAGAGAGCCCAGTCATGGATTTCTATTCATGTTGGTCTTCCAACATTGCCATACTGTGAAACTAGACTTCAGAGAGACGCCGCTGGTGCGGTCTCAGGAAGCCAGGATAGATAGATAGATATTGGTTTGCCAGAAATAGAAATGCTTAGTTGTTCGTTGAATTCATTCATGTATGACATGGACTCATTAGCATGGGCTAAGCTAAAGTTCAATCATGGTGTTGTTGAAGAATGCAGGGCCAAGAAGGTCATCAAGGGACCAATGTTGGATGCTTTGAGGTGAGATTTAAGGTATGGTCTGTGCGCTCACAGTAAAAGCCTCCTTGTTCCTGTGCCACAGCATTGTCCAAGTTAGCCACTGCACAAACTCCAGTACCCTTTCAGCCTGCCACGCGCTACCTCCAATGAGGTACCTCACGATGGGTCAAGTCCCCACCCCCTTGTCGACACGCTTTAATGGGAATTGACGCCTGGCCGCGTCCTGGCCGGGCCGGAGCGTGTCACTGCCATTTTTGCAGCCCACTTGCCTGGCTTCACCTTTTGATTGCCTTCAGCTACCTTCTTTCCCCCTCCAACAACCAAACCAGAAGATCGTGGGCTTTCCCTTTCCTTCCCGCGGCCTTCCTCCTCCAAGCTCACCGTTCCCTACAGCGGGCTGTTTCGCTGAAGCCTATTTTTCTTTTCCCACGAGGCTGTTTCCGTTTGCCTGACCTTGAGACCGTTTCTATCGCAACACCGAGCAACCGAGGAGAGACAACCACGAAAATCGACAATCTTCCGGCTCGCAGACGCAAGACCTGTCACGTGTGTCTCTCAAGCTGACATCCGCAAGGTCTGACTTTGCTTCATATTTGAATCGCGCGCAGATTCCAGCTATCTCACCACCTTCCGTCTTGGTCGCAAGAGTACGACGAGTCCTTCCTTCCGAATTCACCACCACCACCACTGCTGAAGCTCCTTCGCCTGTCGCATCGCGAGTCACTCAACGCAAACCATCGAGCTATCTTGCGCTTGTCCGATCTCGATCACCCTCACGATATGCCTCGACGGGCTCGATCACTGCAGTAAAATGGAGTCACAACCGGTCGAGGATATCCTCGAGCAGAGCTATCGGAAGTTTACCCAAATTCCTCCCGACTTCCACCTTCTCTGTCCCAAGGTTGACGAGGATGATTTTGAGGACTACGACGACCTAAACACTGATGGCGAAGATATCACAGCTCTAGAGAAGAAGGAGAGAGTAGAAAAATGGAAGGAGCGGCTCGACATCGCCTACTGGACTAGTCTTCTCCTTGCCTATGGCAAAGATAAGGCTGGTGTTTGGCTCGACGCCTGGGGCAGCCGGATGGCTATTAACCTCCACAACTGCGACAAGTGCGTCCTCAACTGGCACATGTATCGCAAGAAGTATCTTCAGGTCTTTTCCGAGTAAGTTCAGACTAGCCAGAACGCCACGAGGGTTCGCCGTGACCATACTAATGGTACTTTAGAAAATGGCCAGAGGAAGCCGTCGCCGGCATCGAGAACTGCCTCCACCGCTTCGATTTCGACCGAATCGACAAAGGTCTTCAATGGGCCAAGGACATCATATTGAAGGTTGAGAATGAGGGCCGCGCCTTTGCGAGGAGCGACTTGGGCGAGGAACAGGGCGCAGTTTTGCTCACTGTTTACGAGGCTCTATGTTGTATGGCATACGTCAGCGTGCCGGAGAAAAGAACTCTGTTCCAGTTCGTCTTCGTCCGCCTCTCTGGCAAGAAGCCACTCAAGCTGGGTGAAAACGTCCTGCTCCCTGCCATGACCCAGTTCCTCTTTGGAGAAGACAAGGTCCGCCTCCAATTCGCCGAAAAGTCCTGGGAGCGCCTGCGGCCAAAGTCTTTGACACAAGAGCAATTCAATTGGGCTATTCACGACAACTTGGTGGTCGCTATTCAGTCAGTTTCAGCACTCAACCCCAGAGATCCCGCATCCCTTCCGGAGATCGAACGTTTCTGGAAAGCCGTCAACTGGATCATCAAGACCCTAGACGAGAAGCTCTTGTTGCACGGAATTCGGGGTATGGAGATCAAGCCCAGCATCTACGACTTGCTCTTCGTTCATATGCAGTGCGAGTCGGAGGCGATCCTGCTGCTCATCATTCAAGCCTTGACTGTCCTGCTCGAAACGTCACCACAGGCTTTCTGGGATACTATTGGTGACGCGAGACCATTCGTCGTCATTGAGCAGCTCCTCTCCCAGCCTTTGTTCAAGCAGCTTCTTGCGCAATCTTTGACCTTCGCCATCAAGTATGACGATGGCACGGGCAAAAGTGACTCGGTCGAGTCAATCACAACCTCGTGGATCAACACATGGATTGCCTCACTTAAACGTCAGCAAAAGGGCGATGCTTGCGAACAGCTGCTTCACCTGCTTTTCGAGCAAGTCATCCACGATGCTAGAATCGGAGAGCAAGGAAAGGCCGCTTGTATCAGGGCTGGCTTAGATGCGCTAGACCATGTCCTGCGATCGTTTCTGGACCCTACAATTGATGTCATCTCAGGCACCACATCTGTCTACATCAACACAATTCTCAACGTCACTCTCAAGTACAAAGATATCATCAACGAAGGTGCGGACACCAGAAGCACGGATCAACACACACTGGGTGTGCCCAAGGCAGCCATGAGCGTCATTAGTGCCGCCTTGAGCTTGGACTCTAGAGTAACTGCTGAGGAGCATCTCGAACTTCGCAAGGCTACGCCCAAGCCGATCCAGACTGCCGTCACCCGCAAATCGGCAGACTTGTGGGACGGATTCCTGGAAAACCTTTACGAAGGCAAGCTCATCCTAGCCAAGACCATGCTGATGGCAATGGCTCCTCTTATCAACGTTGAGAGATTCCATCCTAATAAGAAGGAACCTGAAAAGTTGGATCCGGCGAAGAAGAGCTTCAATGCCCGTTTCCAAATGGTTGCGGAGGCACTCGGACGCGTTCTGCAGCGAATGTGCGAGTTTACGTCATCGCAACTCAACGAGCTGTGCCTCATGGCCCAGAGCATTCGGCCCATCATTGCTTTCACAGTCCACGGCGAGGACGAAATCAGCAGTGCCAGTGCCGAACTTATCAAGTTGATTACTGAACAGCCTTCCAAGGAGGACGCACTCACCGTTTTACTTGAACGGAATCTTAGCACCACTCTCTCTTCAATGATTTTCGCAATAAGAAGAATCATGGAGCCGGCACATGCAGCATGGGGACCCGCTCGCAATATCATCAACACCGCCAAAGTCGTGCTCTCAGGTCTCGGTGATCTTTCATCTGGCATCCTCAGATCCAAAACTTTGGACAGCAATGAACAGATCGCCGTCACTGGCTGGTGGGTTGCCCACTGGAGATACATCGAGGTCGCGTTCACATCTACCGGCAACTGGTCTCATCTTGCCGATATCAAAGTGATGCAGGACTTTTGTCGCGATGTCATCGAGTTGGCAGACGGCATGCTTGCCCAGGATGGTCTATTTGCATCGGCGCTGCAAGCTACTACCTCGCAGAACGATGTGAAGCAGGCAAAGCCGAAAGAAGAAGAGCTGACCAAGATGCAACAGCTTCTGAAGGATCCTCAGCGTCACCTCTTTGGCATTGTCAGGATGCTTCGACTGAGGGATACCTACCTGGTTGAAGTCACGGTCAAGGTTGTGGCCAAGTTACTGACGAGACTGCGTGAGAATTCAATCGACATCCCCAGCGACTCTAAGAATTACGTCCAAGACTCCTGCATCAAGTTATCGACAACCGGCCGCTACCCAGTCACTACCAACATGAATGACCAACAGCGTGCCGAGCTTCTGAAAGCTCTGGGTGAAGATGATGACATTGAAATCATCCAGATCCAGCCAGTTTCTAAGGAGAAGCCAAAGAAACAGAGTTTCCTCGATGCCTGGTCCAAGTCCGGTTCTTCAACACCAACGTCCCAGGCCGTTCGGTCAAACAAGGACGACGTTCTCGAGCTCAGCAGTTCCGTCGACAAGAAAAGATCAATCTTGGACCAAATGGCCGCTCGCCAGAAAGCGCCGCCAGCCATCCCCCGCATGGCCGTCAAGCCCAAGCTTGAGCCAGTGGTCACTCAAGCATCGAAGAACGCCCTCATTGAGTCGCGCAAGAAAGCCAAATTGGAGAAAGCTAAGAGAGATGCCGATGAGGTTGCAAGAGTTCGCGCTCTCCGGGGAGCCGCCAATGTGGGTGAGGGCTCGGGGCTAAAGGGACTTAGTGGTGTAGTTGGCAAAGAACACACAACGCAGAAGAGTCAAATCCTGGTCGACAGCGACGAGGAAGAGGATGATGATTCTGGAGAGGAGGATCTCAACAACCTCATTAACAAGGGCCAACAAGGCCAAAAGGCTGTTGATGAAGCCCAAAGACGTCGCGAACGGGCACTGCTCGAAAAGACGCGAGGCCCAGTCAAGAAGGTAAAGGTACAACGCTCTGCCAAGGATATGCGTGCGCGTTTGATCCCCCCGATGGATCAACTTCATCAAGCCATCCTGGAATGGGACATCTTCCACGAGGGCAATGATCCGCCCTCGACCTCGTCTTCAATGGCGATTACACGGGTTGCAAGCTCGTATGCCCACCCTCAGGAGTACAAGCAGACCTTTTTGGGTCTCCTGATTTCTGAAGCCTGGCGATCTTTTGTGACTGCCAAAGATGAGTCGACGTCTAAGCCGTACGGACTCAAGATCGCGTCTCGTATGAATGTTGATAAATTCCTTGAAGTGACTGCCAGCATTCCCAAGACTGAGAGCAAGGAAAGGCTGCTATCAGAGGGTGACATTATTTTGGTGTCAAAGAGCACTGATCCTCTGACGGACAAGTCTGAAGCCCATGCTCTGGCAAGAATTTGGAAAACCACGTACAAGAAGGAAAGGCTGGAAGTGACATACCGCTTGAATAGCAAGAATAACCCCTTGCTTGCCATCAATGCCCTCGGTGTTGGCGCTGAACTCCAAGCCGTCAAGATCACCAACATGACGACTATTGAGCGAGAGTATGCAGCCCTTGAGAGTCTGCAATACTACGACCTCATGCTTGAGGTTCTCAAAGCCGAGCCATCGCCCATTCTGAAGTACGGCGACGAGGCTGTCAAAGGCGTCATGCAGAATTACCAGCTCAACCCTGGTCAGGCCAAAGCCATTCTCGGTGCTAAGGACAACGATGGCTTCACCTTGATTCAAGGGTAAGGACCATTTCGTTCCTCTCATCTTTTATATATACGCTAACACTTTACAGACCTCCCGGTACGGGCAAGACGAAGACAATTGTGGCCATGGTCGGCTCGCTGCTCACCGGCAACATCCAACCCCCTGGAACGGCTATCAAGCCCAAGCTTCCTACTCAGGGCCAAGCCGCCATGCCGAAGAAGCTTCTGGTATGCGCTCCCAGTAACGCCGCTGTAGACGAGCTGGTGTTGCGTCTGAAGCAGGGCGTCAAGACGATGACCGGGTCTTTCCACAAGATCAATGTGCTTCGTCTGGGAAGAAGCGATGCAATCAACGCCGCCGTCCGAGACGTCACTCTCGATGAGTTGGTCAAGAAGAAACTCGAGGGAGACACCACGCAGAACAAAGCCAAGGAGGAACGCGACAAGATGCATAACGACGCGGCCAAAATCAGAGACGAACTGGCGGAGCTCCGACCCAAACTGGACGAGGCGCGCAAGAACGGTGACCGCAATCTTTCGCTAGCCCTGCAGCGAGCTTTCGATCAGTTGAAGCGTGCTCAGATTAACATTGGAGCCAAGATTGACGATGACAAGACGAGCGGCAACACAGTCAGTCGTGAAGCCGAGATTCGACGCCGGCAAATCCAGCAAGAGATTCTTGATGGAGCCCAGGTTCTCTGCGCCACGCTCAGCGGTAGTGGTCACGAGATGTTCAAGAACCTCAACGTCGAGTTCGAGACGGTCATCATCGACGAGGCAGCGCAGTGTGTTGAGCTCAGCGCCCTGATTCCGTTGAAGTACGGTTGCACCAAGTGTATCCTCGTCGGTGACCCGAAGCAGTTGCCACCCACTGTGCTTTCTCAATCCGCCGCTAGATTTGGATACGACCAGAGTCTGTTCGTCCGAATGCAGCAAAATCATCCTGACTATGTCCATCTCCTCGACCGCCAATACCGTATGCACCCCGAGATCAGCTTGTTCCCCAGCTTGGAATTCTACGAAGGCAAGCTTGTGGACGGAGAAGATATGAGCGCACTCCGTCGCCAGCCTTGGCACGCAAGCGCCCTCCTTGGCCCCTACCGGTTCTTCGATGTCGAGGGTACCCAGTCAAAGGGCAGCAAGGGTCGCTCTCTGGTCAACCACTCCGAGTTGAAGGTTGCCATGCAGCTTTACGAGCGGTTCAAGACGGATTTCGGACGAAACTACGATGTGCGCGGCAAGATTGGTATCATTACGCCGTATAAAGCTCAGTTGCAAGAGCTGAAGTGGCAGTTCGCGCGTCGTTACGGAGAGTCGATCACCGAGGACATTGAGTTCAATACCACGGATGCCTTCCAGGGTCGAGAGTGCGAGATTATCATCTTCTCTTGCGTCCGAGCTGATCCTACCGGCGGTATTGGTTTCGTCAAGGATATTAGACGTATGAACGTCGGTCTCACCCGTGCTAAATCCTCTCTGTGGATTTTGGGAGATTCTAGAGCCCTGGTGCAGGGAGAGTTCTGGAATAAGCTCATCGACAACGCCAAGCAAAGATCACTCTACACCAAGGGAGATGTCATGTCAATGCTGCAGAAGCCGAGCGTTCTACAGGCGTTGCCCCCGTCGCCGCCGAAACCCGCGCAGAAGAATGACTTTGATGCTGAGATAGTGGACCAGCTTCAGATCAAAGACGTGGACTTGGCAGATGTGGCGCCCACGGCGCAGCCCCGAAAGCCGTCTCAGCCGGCCCAGCAACCACCGACAAACTACCCCGTCCCGGAGCGTCGATCAGGCTCCTGGGAGGGAAACAACCGAGGCGACGCACACCATTCTGCCGCCCGAAACTCGGATCGGCCACCAATTATCCAATCATCTACGGCGAAGCAAGAGTCCAAGAAGAGACCATCTGATGCCAATGAAGGACAGCGTGGCGCGAAGAGGGTATGTGACGACACGAGCAATGATAATAGCAGAGAATCTTCCCCAGCAATTCCTAACACAACAATTATAGATGGCGACCGAACAGAACCGGCTGCCCAACAGACCGCCACCGACGGGGCCCAAAGCCATGATCCAGGCCAAGGAGCCCAAGGCACCGAAGCCGGCGAAGGACCCTTCTGCCATGGTAGCCCTCGGTCTGACACCAGCTGCACGACCGCCGGCGATGGAGACGACGGCATCGTCTTCGAGGACGTTGCCTACCAACTCTTCACTTCCGCAGAACCGTAATTTGCCACAGAGAGTAAGTCAGCTAAGAGACCCTGAACTTCTGAACGAGGCTAACACAAACCCTAGCCTCCTGGACAGGGTGGACCAAACGGACCAGTCATCCACAGGAAGAAGCAGAAGGCCGATCCCTTCATTCAGAGAAAGCCTCACAAACGTTAGGCCAACCTACCGGAATTGCGACGCGACGATTCTTTTTCCATTTTTTGTTAGAGTAGACTCGATACAGCTGCCTGAATTGGGCACAACAAGGGTTTTTGCATCACGGAGACAAGGGACATATGAGCTCCTGGCGTTTACAGGTTTCTTGAAGCAAGGGGAAACATTGGGCATCATCTTGTGACGGCAACAAGGTTTGCTTGCCTCTAGGGAATTCTATCTTTTGGTCTGGCCATGAGGAGAGAAAAAGAGCTCTTTGGCACGGACATTTGGCCCCTCAGGGCAAGGATGCATTAGGGGGAAAGCTAGAAAGCAGCTAGGAAAAGCAGCTTTGGGGCAGAGAGAGGCGGCGGAGGAAAGCGAGGCGAGCCCTGGTGACCGGCATCAGGTTTAGGTAGGCCGAACAATGATGTGCCGTCCGTATGAGGCACATTTATCATTCAACGCGCGTGCCTCTTGACTATCTTAGGAAGAGGGAAAATGGGCAGGAAAGTGACATGGCATCGTATCGCGTTGAGAGTTGGTAAGAAAGAGCGGGACTTCATCAACTTGGTGAGGCGGCCACTTATGCAGGGGCCGGGGATAGCATCCCGTTCTCCCGTAGTTTGGCTCCTGAAAAAAATTCTGTTCTTCACAGGCGTCGGCGGGATGACGACGGCGTGTGTACAGTATGTGATCGCGCACGCGAGTTCCTCGGAAAACTCTCTAGACGAATTGTCACGGTTGGGGGATAAGAGGAAACCAGCAGAGGGCTTACCGACTCACCGAGTCTCTTAGATGGAACGTTGGCTGTTATTTTAGTTATTTGCATGGATTTCAGTCTTTTTTTCTTTCTTTTCAATTTCGTCACTTCCATCACGGCATCTCGAAGGCAAAACTAATACTTACTCTAGAGTCCCGTACGGAGCAGGTTCCTGTTGGAACCCAAGACATGGCAGGGGGATCGTAGAGGCGACGGCGCGCGTGGCGCCTTCTGGGGGGGGGGGGGGGATTCAGGTTAGATCAAGGAAAAAAGGCGTCGTCGCGCTCTTCGCGTTGCGTGTGTTCGGGTGGCTTGGACACTTTTAGAAACAGCGAGAGTGATGATGATTGGGGAGAGTATGTGATGTGTTGGAGAGGAGAGGAGAGAAAAGAGCTAGCGAGCAAGCGTGGTTTAAGTGTAAGCAGGGTAGAGAGAGAGAGACGAACTCGGAGGAGAGCCTAGACTGTGAAGAAGAAGAAGAAAACTTTAAACTTGCTAGCTGCTAGGCTGTCCTCGCGTTTACAAGCCTCGCCGTTTTGGCGTTTGGTATTTCCTTTTCGAAGTTTTGTGGTTTCGAGAAGGAGGAGGAGGAGGAGGTTGGGGGAACGGAAAGTTGAGGAAAGTTTCAGTGTAGTGTCATCATCGTCGATCACCTTAGTTTTGGTCGAATTCGACAAGATTTGAAGTTCTCGCTTGGGGTTTACTTGTTCGTATGATGATGGCGTGAGTTGTCACGCTTGCCTTTTGACTTTGTGAGCCCTTTTAGCTTGACGCGGTTAGCCGACACGAGACACGGACGATACGGATGGGATACCCGTATGTTTTCCCGGGGGGGTTGTGACGGGACGCTGCTGGTGAGACGGGACCATCACCGGAAAAGCCGTTTTTTTCTTGAGGCGGATCTCGGACGGACGTTTTGACGAGGAGACAGGTGTGGCAGGTGTGTCTTCTAGGTCTTGGTGGAGGGCTACGTTAGTAAGAAGGGAGGTTTGCTCGGTGCCGGATGGGCTGGCTGGCGGACGGGCGGTCGGCGGCGGCGGGCGGCGGGCGGGCCTGGGCGCGAAAGCTATCGTATATACTGCGACGATACGGAGTACTTGCGCCAGTCCATCCCGGGGGATGGGTAATCCTGCGATGGCCGTCGTCTCGGAGTTGTGATTTCTAGATGTGTGGTTGGCTTACTTTGTGGACTGGATGGTCTTGGCGGTGCTTGGTGATGGACGGAGGGGGTCGTGTAAGTGCTCTTGTGTGTGTCCGAGTGCCGGCCGAATATTTGTACTTTTGTCAACTCCGTTCTGGTGAGGTTTGTGGAAAAAAAAAAAAAAGAGAGACTATGTGCGTGGAAAGAAAGGAATCAAACGGCGAGGCGAGGCAAAAGAGAAGCATAGCGTAGCAAAGCAAAGCAAACGTGGCTCGGTAGCGGGAAAACCACATGGCTTTTCCCCTCTTTGGCTGCTTGTGTGGCTTATAATTCTGTCTTTTTACGAGAGGCGACGAGTGATAGATCGGGGGGGCTTGGAATAAACAATATGTGAGCACTCTTCCGCCCGTTTGGGTGAGCCTGACACGCCTTACTCCCCTGGGAGGGATAGGCGAGCCGAGAACTTGGAGGAGAAGGAGGGGACGGCCGAGTCAAGATTCGGTTGCTCGGGGCACCGTCTCTCTGTTAGTCAAGCCTCCGTGGAGAGTTTGCTTTCTTTTTCACAATTTGATAGATGGACCATGGTGGGAAGGCTTGGAAAGAAGGAGCGAGATCTTGGTTTACGGGAGCCTAGAACTTGGAGGGCGAGATGCTGTGTCTGACTCTCAGCGTAACTAAGAATATGATTCAGATGTTTGTGATTCAGATTGGGCAAGGAAGAAGAGAGAAACATTTTGTGTGGAACGTATTCCGTAGTCCGTACTCCAAGAACACAGGCAGAGTTTGCTGGTGCCTACCAATACTTAATACCGTGGTGTAGCCCAGACGAAAAGGATGTGGAGGACGAGAAGGATGAGCGACTAGGATGGCACGGTGGATGTCAAGCAAGGTCAGGCACCTCGGGTTGAATGATTTTGTGGAGAGGGGAGACATGTGTCATTCGTTCGTCTGAAGGTTTTGACGGGCAGTTACACAATTCTTTTCGGGCTGGATGGGATGGACTTGTATAGAAAGGGAGGACGGGGTGTCCCCTGTCTGGCTGTGCGAACCATTCCAAAGGCAGCTTAACCGTAGCTTGCACCAACTCAGCAAAAGCTGGCAACAAGATCCCTGACGACGGTCCCCCTTTAGGTGTCTCTGGTGGGTAGGCGATGCTGGGCTGGGAAGATCAAGGTATGTGCTTTTTGCCCGGCCCATGGCTGGATCTCGTAAGTCTTGAATCTTGGGTCGGACAAGTTCGGCACGGCGCAGACATGGGGCGTTTCTTGTTTCTGGGACAAATGTTTCGGCTCTTGCGCATGCGGAGAGAGTGAAAGAAAGGGTTGCAGAGCGGGCTGTGTTGCGGATGAAGGATGGGAGGTAAGACAGAGGGGTCAAGCGGGATTGTTGAGCGGACCGGGGGATGGAAGATGGGGAAGGAGGGGGCGTAAAGGAACAACTAGGAACTGAGGAGGGCTAGAGCCTAGAGCGTAGGAAAGCTAGGAAAAACTCTAGGCTTTGCCTGGAGTTGAAGATGGTGATGTGTGATATGTGTCGTGAATGTGATGTGTGTGTGTGTGATGAGGATGGTGGACGGGGGAAAGAGAGAAAAAAAAAAAAAAAGGTCTGTTCGCCGCGCAAGGGAGAGCGAGGGAGATGGAGCCGAGAGTTCAGGTCGAGGTCGAGGCCGAGGCCGAAAGGCCGTGGCGTCCCCGGCGACTGGGGGTCTCTTTGCGGAATACTACCTTGCCGTCGTCACCGTACAGTAGCATCACGATCCGGTACGGGGTCTTGTCGGGAGGGCGATTCGATCATGCGGTTGTCGTCGGTAACGATAGGCCGGATCTTTGGTTTGGTCAGCATTACCTACGGGAAAGGGTCCAAAGGGAGGAAAGGGAGACAGCAAGCAGGTAAAAGAGTGCGCGAAGGAAGCCGGGCTTTTGGAGCGATGTGGAGGGATGGAGTTGAATAGAGTGGGAACAGCCAAACAGGGCTCGACAGGCCTCGGGAATCGGAGGCAGGGAGGATCCCTCACGGGGCTGGACGGACGGGAAGAGGGAGGGGGAGCTCCACGGATATCATTGGGATAAGTTTAGCGAGCGGGATGCAAGTTGTGCATGGATCATTGGCGGTGCAGTGCAGAGCTGGATGCCGGGCAGGTTACGAAGTCAAGGACATGTGCATGGTTACCCAGCGATCCGATGCATTATTCATAGCCGCGAGCAAGGGGGAGGATCGGGAGAGGGCAACGAAAGGGGACTTCAGCAGTGCATGGGCCACCAAACTATGAATGCACCGAGGGTTGTATTGAGGCAGGGGGGAAGAGTTGACGAAGATGCAAAGAGCTGAAATGTGCGTGCATTGCAGAATTTGTGAGCCAAGCATAGGCTGTGTGTGTGTGAGTGTATGAGAGTGTAAATATCTTCAGTAGCTTCGCATTCCTTTCCATAGACAGATAGATAGTCGACACGTCGGATGAGATCTACAAGAGCCCACGGAACTAATGAATGTAACCCCCCGACCCACAATATCAGCCCGATGCGGTTTGTGCGCTGCATAAGCCGATAAGCTTCCTTCATGCCAGATGCGCTGAGACTCACTCCCTGCACTTGGGTCAAGTGAAAGTCACAAGTTGTGAGTGAAGAATGAGTGAGTGAGAGGCTCGAGGTGACAAGTCACGTCACTCTCGGGCACCTCGCGCCTTTTTCGTGCTGGTGGTGGGCCTGAAAGATGCAGGAATTCAGGGCTAGGGAGGAGGAACTAGCGCTTGAGCCCGTTGCCGGCGTTGGGACGGCCGGGTTTTGGATTGTGAGATGTTTGTGAATCGTCTCTGTTAGTGAGAGACTCTTCCCCTGTCCATCGACCTTAGGTAAAGTAAGCCTCTCAGAACATGAGCAGTCTAGGTCGGCGGGAACATGCCAAAGCTAGCATTGCTTCTATCTAAGTACCTTATTATCAAAGAAAGTTAATTCTTTTTAAGTTATAAGTATAAGAATATAGTTTTAATAAAATAATATAATACTTACTTAGTACTTAAATTAAAATATTTTTTTAAGCTTATTATAAAAAAACTAAAAAATAAATTAAAAAATAATATTAAAATCCTTATTAACGTTAAGTATAATTTATAAAAAGTAATAATATAATTATAAAATATTAATAATATATTTTATATTGAAAAGATTATTATTAATATTAATAAAACGAATAAAGCCGTATTAATATAATACTTTAGCTTTTTTTTATAGTTTAAGGACTATAACTTTAAATAGTATTAAAAATTTATTAAAAAGCTTTTTTAAATACTTTAGTATATTTATTACTATTTTTATAATAGTAAGACTCTTAATACTTATATATAAGCGTAAATTACTTATTTTTAAATAATAATATTAGTTTATTAATAAGCTATTAAAATTATAATTCTAGTAATCCCTTAACGAGGGAAAAGGTAAAAAAAAAAAATTAAGTAATTTATAAAAAGGGTTAAGGTTAAATAGTGCGGAATTCGAGGGCAGGGTAGCGTCTATATGTACTGCGGTAATCCTCTAGTAATGTAAAACGATGGAGTTAAACAGTGGCATTGCTTTTATTATTTCAATCTCGCTCATTTGGCGATGATTTTGACGGGCATTGTGTACAGAACCCAAGATTGCAAATGAAATGAAGGCTCATTGTGTGTTATTAAACACAACGCGGTTGTGAGACATTATCAACCGAGAAAACGGCCGACGTTCTCTGCATGCCTTACAAGGTACCTTATCTTATGTCCGTAGAGCAAAACTCATAATTGTAAACGGAAGACGGCCTGGGAGATGACGGAGAGAAGCCAAAACAAGCCACAAATGTCCTGCTATTCTTGCGGACGGACACGGAATCGACTTAGTTCCTGCTTAGTTTCTTAGTCACCACTCATCCTCGACCATTCTCTTTTCTAGCTGGGTTCCCGTTATATGAAAACGGTCGCATCATTACCTCTTTCGGTACTATGTTTTCCCATGGCAATCTTGGATATACCCGTCAAATTACGTCGACAACACCTTTGGCCGATCAACATCAAGAAAGACCATGTACAGAGGGAAACAATGTAGGCAATTACAAGGCAGGCCGAACAATTGCCAACAACGCCAAAAGAATCTAATATCATTCCATTGAGCATCTGACACAAGAGGCTGCCGCCCCAGTGTATTGGTCACACCGTGGGTCCAGGGCAAGACACTTCAGAAACTAACGCCAACCAAGAAATTCCAGCTTCTACTTTGCACTCTTCCACCGGATATTCCAACAAGACAATCATAGCAAGAGAGGAGTGACAACTTGACAAGTACCTTTCTAACAAACGCAGCCTCTCACAGGTCTGACCGTGATGTGAGCACCCTGGCTGTACATCACCATCCACCACTGGGAACTGCAGCGAATCTCATCGCTATCGCTTCGCATCGCTGTATGCTGCATGCTGCATATACTGCCACCGTGCGCGCTGCACCCCTACCGCATATCCCTGGCCAGGGCCACCCAGCGTCCTGGGCGCCGTCAGCTTTCTCCTCAACCTCCAGGCTCCAAAAGTCTTTTCTCCTATTCCGTTTGTCCTCCTTCAAGGATCTCCTGGTAACCGAGCAAATAGGGACGAACGGGCTTGGGTCCTTGTTGTCCGACGCACGCCAAACGTGATGATCGTCGTTTCTTTTTCTAAACCCCCGGTCCACCGTCCGTTTGCCATCTTCATGCTCAAGCCCGCTCTTGGTCCGCACTCTTTGCTGCCGGACGTAACCAGAACCAGGTTTGCCTAGCTGTCAACCAGGACCCGTCTGTCTACCTGCTTGGATTTCTTCCGATGACAGACTGGCAGAGAGCAGACACGAAAGGGGAAAAAAGCAAACTTCCCCTTGCAGTTCTTTGCTCCCCAACCCACTGGGCTGCGCCGGGATGCCCTCACCCGGCAGCTTCTCCATCTGTCAACTTGTCAAGTTTTCCAAGTTTGTGTGTCTCCTTTGGGACCTTTCGCAGCCGATACCGCGTACTTGGTCACATCTCAGCAAAAACCCAATGCTGCGGTCTCGCTTCCAAACTTGGGACTTGGGATTGACTCTTGTCTCGCGCCCGAGCACTCTCCTCAAGTCAGAAGAGTGACACACTCTGGGTACACTACACGTCTCCAAGTGGTGGACCGTCCTGGATCTGCAAGGCGCCGGCAAGCAGGAACATCACGGAGCTCCAGTGTGGCGCTGTCAAACTGGGTATCCTTTTCTCTCTCTCTTTGCAATTGGGCTTTGGGGGCTTCCATACGCTTCCGTTACCACATGGTTCGTTTTCTTTGGCCCTTCTGGCTCTGTTCTCTCTAAGACTTGCCTACTTTTTTCTTCGCCGTCACGCCTCGTTCGCGCCCCCGTATGTCCCAGATTTTCCTTCCACAAGTGTTGTCTCTGGGGAGGAAGCCTCGTGGACGTTCGCGCCTCCGAAAGCTACCTTAAACGAGGAATAAGAAAAATAAATTGCGAGCAGAGGCCAGCCCGACCCCGAGTCTCAGCGCCACGAGTCCACCGAGCGGCCCCTAGACGAAGCGTACTAGACTTCTCTTGGTGACGACGCCTTCTTCCTCCCTTGATCTGCCCTGAGGTCCCTCAGGTTCCTCCATTCCCCCACTCACCAGTGACTTACTCCTCCACTTCCTCCGCCTGCCGCCGCGCCGCGTTTCCGGTTGTTGGTCTCTTCGCTTCGTCTCCCCTTGCCTCAAATTGGGTCCCTTTCTACCTACCCCCTAGGCTCTGGAGGGGGCTCCATCTCACGAGAGACTTGTGGACGAGGTAAGGTAACTCGAGAAAGTCTGATCATGGCGTTCCACCTTCGAGGCCGCTAGCTCTCGTTCCCATCATTTTGCACGGACGCCTCCCCGCGATGGTTTGACGCTTCCCACTTCCACCGTCTGCCACCGTCTGCCTCCCCTCCCGCATTCTTTCGTCCCAACGGTCGGTCGCCCGGAGGGATAAGGACATATATCGATCCACTGCCGCCCCCCCAGTCCTGGGCGTTCCCAGAGAGAGAGAGAGAGAGAGAGAGAGAGAGAAAGCGACCGGGAGATGATCCAAGTGTTGCTCCATGAACCCTAAGCCTGATATTGTTTTGTTCCTGTTCATCTCTCTTTCACACCTTTCCTGAATCTTTTTGCGCTCTTACCCAACCTCATTCGTTGCCTCCCAGAGGTTGAATGAGTAAACGTCACTCATAGACGCAAACAGCAAAGCTCAGCACCTACTTGGATCTCGCCTCGTCTTTTGCGTGACCACCACTCCACCTATTCGACGTGTGTCGCCAAGCGGCCCGTCTTAGCCAGATCTATTTGCTGCGCCGCAGACGACTTCCTTAGTCGAAGACACACCCCATCGTTGTGCGACCCTCTATGAAAACATATTGCGCATCTGGAACCCTTTTTCTTACCAGTGTCTTGGAGGAACAGCTTTCGGGCATGCGGTCTCGAGGCAACATATCACACAGTTGAAGCTTTCCCACCGAGGGATAAAGAGATGGTCTTTTCAGAGAACCCAGTCAACAGACGTAGCGAAGTCATGGTCGTCTCATCGAATACAGGCCCACCACGGCTCGACCTCGCACTCGGCCGGGGTCGCCGCGGCACGTTTGACAGCTTCGACAGCGGCAGCGAACGCGGATTCCACCCTCGCACGGCACGCTCGTCCAACGACCTCTTCACACAAGCCCTCGGCAGGATCGATTCGGCAGATTGCGACTCGGAATGGGGCGCGGTGCGCGCGAGCGCCAGGGAGAACTGCGACAGAGGGGGAGGCATGGCGGACCTCATCGACTTCCTCCGGACCACCTCGCCGCCGCCAGAGTTTCCTTCACAACAATCCCTCTTTGAAGACGACGCCGCCACCACAGTCGTCACCGAATCCCAGGAGCAGCAGCGGGAGAGATGGGGACTGCTCAGGAAGCTGCGGAGGCCGCGCACGCGAGCCAGGTCAGAGTCCCCCGTCCGCCGGCCCCGGACCGCAGGACTCCCCAACTCTGCTGTCGCATCCAAGACGAGCAGCGGCAACTCGCACATCGCAATTTCCATCCCGCTGGAGTATTGCCACGTAGGACCGGACTCTGACTGGGCCCTCGCCATCTTCAATGCCACGCCACCATTACCCCCGACTCCCCCGGTAAGAAACAGCGACGAGGAAACCAGGAACGGCGTCAGACCTTATGCTAGTGACCGTACGGTTACCGTTCTCAAGACCGTCAGTGAAAAGGGATCCATCTCGACGCTCGACACGATGAGCGCCAAGAGGGGATGCAAGGGCTCGGTGTCGATATGGCCCAAGATCAACCCCAACCCCATGAGCCCGCCCAGGACGCCTTACACGACACCTCCGGGCAGCTTGCGTGGGCGCTCTTCAATGTCAAAGACTAGGCGCGACCGACTGCCTCCTCCGCCGCCTCAGTACGCCGAGCTCCCGGCCGAGCCCGTCCACGCGGCCAAAAGCTCTTATAGCAGTCTCAACAAAGAGTGTGGGTTCTCTAAGGACGAGGGTTCCATTGCTCAGATCCCCAACACGAAGAGACCCAGAGCGAGAACAACACCAAGGCGACCTGAGAACATCGTGCTGCCGCCGAGAAGTTCGAGCATCAAAATTGTGAGGCCACACCCAGATGCAGTGCTAGACAGTCAGAGGTCGATCGATGACATCCTGGGCGGCGGTTCCCAGCGCCAAAGTATACTGTCAGATGGCCCTCAGCTGAGTCCCGGAGCCTTTTCCGAGGCACACTCCATCAGCCCAAGCATCGCAACGACAGAGTTGTCGGAGCCGGTCGTATCGAGCGCACGGTCTGCAAAGGCATACTCAATGGCATCGATTAAGCAATCCGACATGCCGGTGCTACCATCTCGTCAGTCCTTTTCTGTCCGGCCGGGGAGCAGCGATACAGCGCAGACCACTCTTGTTGGAGAGTCTCTAGCGTCTCGGAATCCCTCTACAAGAACGGCTGCCTCGCGGCAAAGTCGCAAGGAGCGTGTCAAGTCTCTCAAGCAAAGAGACATGGATGCGTTGCGAGCCCTCACGAGACAAGGACCCCAAGACGATGACGGCGAGAGGACGCCGAGGCCCAGGACCTGCGAAACGGTCATCAGCTCCCTGCGCCTCCCTTCTCGTGATGGTACGTTCGGGTCCAAGGACCACCTACCGCAAACGAAATTATCCGCCACGAACTTGGCACACATGGCCAAGTCTCACAAGAAGGCGACAAAACACAACAAGAACGGCACTTCAACAAAGATATCAGACTGGCAGGCCACGCAAGATACCGAGACGGAGACCATAGGCTGGGAGACGGCGCGAGAGGAGCTTACGCCCGGTTGGGAATCCGCGCTGGAGACGCCCACAATCGACTGGGACAAGACGCCGTTTCTGGGGGACATCACGGCCGCCGACCACCGGGCCTCGACGGACACGATGGACACCGCCGCCAACACGTTTGGGAACGGGGACGTGAGAGACAGCACGCTCAGCTCCGAGCCGCCGCGTCGGTGGGGGAGCCTTCACCGCGCCAGCTGGGCGAGCTCGGTGCCACTCTTGGACCGCATTGGAAGCTTCGCGCCCTCCGACGCGAGTGCCGTCGCCCAGGCGGTAGAGATGGACGATGGCCACGCAGAACCGCGGCCAGCTCGCATGACGCGCGCCGACTCGGGCACTCTTTCACAAGCGGACGCGGACCGGCTGTGCTCGAACCGCTTCAGCTTTGCGCTGTCCGACGATAAGGTCAAGATCGATGTCGCGGACGACAGCCAGTCCATCGCGGGCAGCATCGCTGCCTTCCCCAAACCCGGCTGCGGTCCTCGACTGAGCGCCATCATGCCCGTCGCTGAGGTCGTCCCCTCGCTTCCGGTGGACGAGAGGTGGTCTGCGTCAACCCTCAACTCGCCGGTAACAGTCATCGAGGTCTCGCACCCGCCCTTTGCGACCAGCCAGCCGCAAGGAGAAGCTCCCACGCATGTTGCGCGCCCACATACGGCGGGCAACACCAACCCCGTGCTCTTCAACACCGCCAGGGCCGAGGGACATGTCAACCGTTCCGACAGCAAACGAGAGCCGACGGTATCAACTGACGACCCCGCCGGCGACGCAGACGAAACAGCAACCCTGCGACCGAAAAGCCTCCGCTCGCAAGAGGGAGGAGACGCAGGAACAGTAGCAGAAGCAGGAGCTGGAGCAGACCGCGACCCCCTCAACCTGCTCAACATGTCAGCCCGCGAACTCCGCAACCACTACGCCAACCTCCGCAGCGTCCAGGTAAACCACCTCGCGCACGAGATGCTCCGCAACCAGGAGCGCCTCGAGCTGCGCATGCACCAGCAGGAGCGGAACCAGATGCTCTTCATCGAGCGCCTCGAGCGCTGCATGAGCGACCTGCGCAGCCTCCCCGGGTCGCCCCTTTTCGGCCCCGCCGGACCGCGCGGGGGAGCAACACTCCCCGACTGGCCCCTCTGCGGCGGCGGCGTTGGTCTCGGTGACGACGGAGGGGACGACTACGTCTACGAAGAGCAGCACATCAGCCGCGACGCGAGGCACGAGGTCCGCGTGCGGAGGACGGGCCGCATTCGCGGGAACACTACGAGCACCACCGCCACCACCACCACCACCCGGACATCACAGCGGCAGCGGCAGTCCGAGGAGTCTCACACCCGGGGGAACGGTGTTGGATGCACAGGTGGCGACTTTGACGATTTTGACGGGGACTTTGTGAACCTCATCCACCCCCGACAGAGGCGCCCGTCCACCTCGCACGAGATCACCCCTCGCACCAGCGTCAGCATCGGCGGCGGCGGCAGGGCGGTCCGGGGAAGTAGGCACCAGGCGGTGATGATGCAGCCGCTCATCACGCGCGGGGGGCTGGACGCCATGGAGCCGCTGATTCGGGAGCTGCAGGTTGCTTCGCGGGTGAGTCTGGAGGCGGCGCGGACTGATTCCAGGACGGAGACGCCGTTGCCGGATACGGAGTATTACTATAGTTTGATTTAGGGGAGGAGGTTGATGTTGGACCTCACATTCTACTTTTTTCCTATTTCCATCTTTTCTTCTTTTTCTTTGGCTCGGATGTGGGAATTGGCCGGCTTCCCGCCTTCATGAACTGAAAGGTGTAAGCCATTGTAGCCAAGGTATCTGATGATGACCCCTTTCCTTTGTCTGGATGGCGGGTGTGGTTTTAGGTGTTATCTTGTGGAACTTTGTGGATGAGGAATCTCAGGATCAGGATCTTAAAATCAGGGATGATGAGAAGTGAGTATACCCAGAGCTCACAACAACTTTTAGTTCAGTGTTATTTTCCTCTTTCTTTTTCTTTTCACGCCCATACCATGAGCGTCGGACGGACACCATCTGCGCTGCCGATGCAAGACGCGAGGAGACTCAAAAAAGATACCTATTTTGCTTTCTCAAATTGCCTGATCATCCCATAAGCGATATGCACTGTGACGATACGAAAATTACAATCCAAGCTAGCCTCGTCCATGAAGAACGCCCAACATCTGAGCTACCATGTGCCATGTAGATCGATGAGATGGAGATCGAAAGCCCCCCAGATCTCTCAGGCGTATCGTCAAAAAGGTCTCCAACCAATGACGTCGTCGTCTAATGGGGTGCGGGACCCTTGCAGTAGCTCGTTTCCGGAAGGGGTTGATCTTCAACTATTTCTGGCGGGGGCTAGCGTTTCTCCCTAGTAGTGTACGCAGCAGAGCAACAAAAAGTCATGATGTCTTTGACCTAGATTCTTTGTGGAGCTGGGAAACTCAATTCGAGGCCGAAGCTGGATATTTGGTTTGTCTTGGATGACATGCAGCTAACTATTCACTCAAGCTACCTAGCTTACTCAAGTTTTATCATTTGTAGCTCCCATTCTCCTCCCCGTGTAGTGGTTGTCGATTGAAACTCGTGACAGACTTTCACTTCCATCGTGTCTTACACGCGATACATCCACCATCCTCACTCAACCGAAGCCACACACAAAACACATCCACCAACCACCCATCTGCTCTCCCAAACACCAAAAAAACATAACAACACCCTCAAACCACAATGTCCCGCCCCTGGATCCTCGTCGCCCCAGCCTCCCGCGGCATAGGCGCCCACCTAACCCGTCACCTCCTCCGCACAACCACCGCCCCGATCCTCGCAACGTGCCGCTCCCCCGACACGACCGCCGTAAAGCAGTCCATCCTCTCCTCCCTATCATCATCATCATCTTCTTCTTCTTCTTCCTCCTCCTCTGAAAAGAAACAATCCCACTCCTCCCCAGCCGCAAAGGAAACAGAAGACCTCGCCTCCCGCCTCAAAGTGATCACCCTCGACGTCACCTCGGAGCCCACAATCGCCGCCGCCGCCGCCGAGGCAGCCTCCCTCTTCCCAACCTCCACGCACCACCTCCGCCTCGCGCTCGCCACGCCGGGGATCCTGCACCCGGAAAAGAGCCCCGCCCAGATCGACTACGACGACGCCCTGGAGACGTTCCGGGTGAACACCCTGGGGCAGATGATGCTCATGAAGCACTTCTCCCCGTTCCTCCCCAAAAAGTCCGTCAAGTTTTCGACATCCACTTCTTCTTCTTCTTCTTCTTCTTCTTCTTCACCGGAACATGACGAAGCAAGAGGCCTGCCCCCGTCCCGCGCCGTCTGGGCCGCCATGTCCGCGCGCGTGGGCTCCACGGCGGACAACCGCAAGGGCGGGTGGTACAGCTACCGCGCCTCCAAGGCCGGCGTCACCTCGCTCGCCAAGTCGCTCGACCTGTGGCTGGCCGCGCGCAGCGGCGAGAGGGCCATGGCCGTGGCGTATCACCCGGGGACGGTCAAGACGGGGCTGTCGCAGGGGTTTTGGGATACCGTGCCCGAGGGGAAGCTGTTTGAGCCCGAGTACGCGGTGGAGAGGATGTGTAAGGTGCTGACGGAGGAGGTTGGGATCGAGGGGAGGGGGAGGTTTTGGGATTGGGCGGGCAAGGAGATTTTGCCGTAAAGAAGGCGGGATGTATGAACGATGTTTGCATGAAAGAGGGAGGGATTTGGAGTCTAGGCGTAGATGAGTAGAAAAGAAGCTCCCAAAATGGGAGTGAGGATCATTCGAGATCTCAAAGGGGAGACACAGGCAGCTTTAGCATCGTCATCATTCCATGATAACTGATTCTATAAAAGTCGTGAAGAAACGGCTAGTTGTACACGAGACACGACAACATCTCTGGGTAACTCCGTGCTGTGAAAGAACATTCTCCGAATCACCTCCCATCGCCTCACCCCCCAACCACAACCGCAACCATGATCCCCCGCCTTACAAGGCTACATCCTGGAAAGATGCCCCGTCAGGAGAGACGCCCGGCTTCTCCCCCTTTGTCGGATTGTCCTCGTCTCCCTTGCCGTCCTCACTGTCGTCGTCCGACTCCTCCTTTGGCCGGTGCGCGAGGTTCTGCTCGTCCTTGTCCTCCAGCCGCACCTTTTGCTCCTCTTGGTCCACGATCCGCTTCTGCTCCGCCTCCTTCTCTTCTTCCCCGGAAGCCGGCTCTTCCTCCGCCTTGCTGAGGGGGTTCTCGGCTTCGGGCGACTTGGCGGCCGCCGCGTCGCCGTTGCCCTCGGGCGTGCTAGCGGCCGGGGGTGTCGGCAACTCCTTCTGCGTCGGTGGTGTCTGCTGCGGCTGAGGTGTCTGCTGGAGTTCGTCGCTCGAGGGTCCGGGTCTGAGTGCGTCGAGGTAGAACTTCGTCACGCCCAGGATGCGTCCGTTCTTCTCGCAAGCCTCAACCCACTCGGGGCGCACGACGGGAATGTTGGTCTCGACAGCCTTCTCCCACGCCAGGCCGCGGCCCTCGGTGGTGACAAAATGCGTCGTGTCGATGCGGACGCTGTCGACAATCTTGGCGCCGATGCGGTCGACTGCCGCGGACAGCGCCTCTCTAGTGGCAGGGGGCATGATGCCCGTGGTGATGGTGATGCCGCTGAGGTCCGTCATCTTATGGGTGCGCACAGTGACCTTTTCGGAGCTGAGGGTGCCGGCGGTGGTACGCAGGACGAGGTGGAAGGTGTAGTCTGTGTCGACGGCAAGACCGCTGATCTTTGTGCTATGCATTTGCAGAGGCCGGGGAATGTTGCCAGCCTTTTGGCCGTTTCGGTGGAGGGAGAGGGAGAGGATATCGGCAGTGGCGAGCTCGATGGGGTCCCATTCGAGGACAACAGAGGTCTGGGTTGCGTTGCGGCAGCGCAGGACGGGTGTCGTGGGCGAGCTGGCGCCAAAGGACGAGTAGATGCGGTCCTGGAGCTCGCGGAAGGCATGTTCGGTCTTGGCCTCTGAGCCTAGGTTGCGGGCGACGGTGATGTCGACGATGCTGCCGGAGGAGATGTTGGGAGGGAGTAGGATAGACGGGAACTCGATCTGGGCGCTTGGAATTAGTACAGGGTCTCGTGAGTAGGCGACGATGACATTGATGAGCGGAAATGGAGGGTAGGGCGGGGGATAGGGCGCCGGGCCTTTGGACCATATAGCTTCCCTCGAAAACAGACCGCAGTTCATCGCCAAAATTGCAGAGTGCATTGGGTATAACGTACCAGACGCTTATCCGGCGTCAAAAGCACCGTGACGCCGGCGTCGACCTTGCCGACGGTCAATGAGACGAGCATCGTGAACTGTGTCTGCTGGTGTTGAGGCTTCGTCCCAGTTTTCGAAGCGTGGTACGTGATTGCAAGGTTGTTGGTGTTTCCCGTCTCCGGCCAAGGGGGCAAGGTGGTATCAATTGCGCAGGGTCGGTCGCCGATTCCGTAGGCCTTTCGTCTCGGTTCCAAGGGCGGGTTATCGTGATGAGTTCGGTATGGAGGTGGTCAGGTGGGTGAGCAGGAGATTGTTGCCAGCGATGCTTGTGTACTCCGTATGCGAGACACATATGCTGGATTGAGAGAGGTACAAACGCCAGTCACAGTTAATTACCAGGTTGGCAGCTCCAGACGTCTCGGCTGGCAGCTCTGCGCTAGCGATGTGATTCGTCGCCAACAACTCTGCAACTGCCCTTCACACCGTGGACGGGGCAGTAAGGAGTTGAGGTGGCTGGGTACGTACCTGCCCCGTGCTTCACCTCAGTTCTCATTCCAAATGTAAGTCTGTAATAACGGTTGATTGATTTCGTCTTATTGTTCGCTAGATATTACGATGGGACGTTTTGTAGACCGCTGTCACTTCTGACGTATGTGCTTAGATTGCATTGGGGTTTCTGATGTCCACTCTTTCTCCCAAGTTGTGTTGTGTGGTGTAAAGACCGCCGCCAGCTTCTCATGAGATATCAGTAACATAGGCAATGGACGTATGCTTCCCTGTCTGTAAAGGCGAAAAACAAAATAATGATTTCTATTTTAGGGGTATCATTTGTAGGATTGTGTTACACAGACGACAGCCGAAGCCGTCATCATGAAGGTTGCCCATGCCATCTCTCAATAATGGGACCGTATCCATCTCTCCGCCATCTCCAAGGTTCCTCATCACGCCCAGAGCTGGCCCGAATCCAGGGGCCTTTCTTCTTCTCTCCGGCGCTTCTCTTCGGCGACCTTGAGCCTCCGCTCCTCCCGCCTGCGTTTCTTCTCCTCAATGATTCGCGATCGCTCCTCCTCCTGTCGCAGTCTCCTCTCCCGCCACACCGACTCCTTCTGAAACTCCTTCTCAAGCCACTCATCTTCTCGCCGCTTCTTTTCTGCTTCTGCCTCCTCTTTCCGACGTTTGGCTTCCTCCTCCCGTTCAATCTCTTCGCGTGCCCTCTCCTCCAGTTTCCTGTCGTACTCGCGTTGCCACCGCTCCGGGTTCTGCTCGGCGTCCTTGAGTTCAATCAGGCGGTCCACGGCCACGTCCATCGCCGCCCGCAAATCGGCGCGGGAAAGCCTCTTCACCACGTCGGCGGGGAGCCTGGCAGTGAGCGCTATCGTGCCTATCAGGTTGCCCTCTAAGGAAGTGTCCTTCCCCGTGCGGTTCCTCTTGGGCCTGAGCAGACGTCCCTCGGGATCGTAGCCTCTGGCTTCTAGGGCGGCGTGGAGCTCGCGCCTCATGGTCCTCCGGGCAGTATTCACGACAACCGGAACCCCGTTCTGGGTGACCCCGTACAGCCAAACCCAGAGCGGCGTGTTCTCCTTCATCTGCTCGTACTTGTGCCTGTACAGGACCGTGTAGGGATGCTCGTTCATCGTCTCGACGAAATACTCTCTGTCCCAATTTCTCATGACATGCCGTGGAGATATTTGTATCTTCATCTGCTCAGACAATTTTTTCAGTTCGCCGGGGAGATGGACCATTCGGTAGTCCAAGGCGGCCAGCCCGATGTCCAGGTCGAGGAATATTCTTTTGAAGTGATGTTCCACTGGTAGGTTCTTGAAGTTGACCGGATGCGGGGGTGGCTTGGTTTTTCGAACTGACGGGAGCTTCGAAGCGTCTTCCTGGGAGGCTTTCGAGTCTTCGCCACGAAGCCTCCGTTTGATCTTGTCCAACTTCTCCTGGCGCTCTCTGTTACGTTCTGATGCCCAATAATCCCTGCTTTCTCTTTCTTGGCGACGCCTTTCATCTGTCCATCTTTGCTTCATGGCGGAAACGCGGAGTCGTGGGTTGGAGGAAGAGAACCAGGAGGCTTGTGTCGCTATGGGTATACCAAAAGGCAGTCTTCGCATCGTGCTGGTGACATGTTGAAGTCGTATCGGCATCATCGCATGGTCGTCGCCGGGGGCGGTCCTCGGGCACTCATAACTCGGAAGTAAGCTCCGCCGGGGGTATTGAATGATAGAGTCGATAGGTCAGGTCAATTTCATAGAGGCCGGTCTCTAGATTTCAAACGGCGACGAGGCGCGAATTTGCGATCTGCAATTTGCAGGCAAGCTACGGCTCTCGAAGAAGTGATGCAGGCGAAGCTCTCCCAAAATGGCTTAGGTAAGTCGAGGAAAGCTTAGACTGCCTTATAATGAAGTGGATCATTGGTGCCACAATTGTCATGCCGGCTGTGGCTCATGCGAATTCAATGGACTGATGGAGATTGGTGAATGACACACACACACGACACAGTGACGCCCAAGTGAATGTGAGCCACAGCGCACCTTTCTCCATTTGGTGACGGTGACCAACTCACATACTGCGTAGGTAAAGATGCCACCCCACTTGACTCATCTACACTGCAGGAGAGAGTGAGAAAAAAACCGAGCCAGTCCGTTTCAACATCATTCGCCCCTTCCCATATGAAAGGAACCCACCTGGGCTCACACACCGCAGACACCCGAACAGAGGCCAGTAGCCGCCAGTTCCCCAGCGACAGGACCCCCTGTTCCATCCATTAGCTCACTTCACTGCCCTGCACACGCACCTGCACAAAAAAGCAACCCACCACAGCCACACCTCAGAGCCCAAAGCCCAAAAAAGCACCACCATTTTTTGTTACGGGGGCGCTTTCCAAACGCACACAATAAAGCCCACCGCCCACTTTCGCACTTCCTCTCGAACATCTCGCTCTCTCTCCCCCCTTCCAACCAACCCACCCCCCCTTCACACATCCTACCTATACCGCTGAGAACCGGAATTCTCACGAGTAGTCAAGATGCCCAAGAATAAGGGAAAAGTAAGTTGTCACGCCCCCCATTTCCATGTCCCCAAGTACCCAAGGCGAAGGAGGAAGAGACGAAAAGAAAGAAAAAAGACAAGTTCCTTCTCAGCGACAAAACCACCCCTCCCCCTGCTTAGTCGCGCGCCCCGCCAACAACCCCGCCCCCTCCTTGCCATTGCTCGACACATACACACGACGCACATTGGCGATGATGATGGCGTTGATGATGCCACTGGCGATGGAGGTGGAAGCAAATGGCTGATCATGAAGACTAACAACCAAAACAGGGAGGAAAGAACCGCAGACGTGGAAAGAACGAGTCTGACCACGAGAAGCGTGAGCTCACCTTCAAGGAGGATGGCCAAGGTTAGTTCACCACCCATTCCCAACCCGAAAAAAAAAAAGAAGAAAAAAAACACAGACGCGTTCCCACCGCCACTTCCCATCGCTACGGAACAAACCAAACCAAACCAAACCTCCAAAGCGCATCACAGCTAACTTTCCTCCTCTCTCTCTCCCCCACAGAATACGCCCAAGTCGTAAAGATGCTCGGCAACGGCCGCCTCGAAGCCCAGTGCTTCGACGGCGTCAAGCGCCTCGCCAACATCCGCGGCAAGCTCCGCAAAAAGGTCTGGATCAACCAGGGCGACATCATCCTCCTCTCCCTGCGCGAGTACCAGGACGACAAGGGCGACGTCATCCTCAAGTACACCGCCGACGAGGCCCGCTCCCTCAAGGCCTACGGCGAGCTCCCCGAGTCCGCCAAGATCAACGAGACGGACACCTACGGCGCCGACGGCGACGGCGACTGCAACTTTGAGTTCGACGACGACCGCGACTCGGAGGAGAGCGAGGACGAGGGCGCCGCTGGTGGCGCCGGCAAGAAGGAGGTCGACATTGATGACATTTAAACCGTGTCATCTCTTGTCTTCCAACACTCGCAACAACATATCAGAGTGTCTAGAACCCCGAAACCTTCCCACTTCTCAAATCATTCGTCTTTCCTCTACCGCTAGATGGAGAGAGGCGGGAACGCTGTCTTCTCTCTCAAACCCCACGGTCGTTTAATTCTCATATTATCCGCTGTAGGGTTCCGCGACAGTCAAGGTGTCAAGGGTGGTGCGTTGGACGGGCCATGGTGGGAGAGACGTCATGGCTTGTCAAATCATCAGAACGATAGATCTTACCTCTTTACTTGCGCTTGAGTAATTAAATCCAGTTTGGTCCGTGGCTTGCGCCGCTTACCAAATGTTCATCATATCACGCTTGCCAATTGTCTTACTACGTGATATGTCTACAGAACGAGCAGTCTGCGCAACGCGTTTGAATTTTGTTTTAGTTCCAATTTCTTACATGCGGTCCGCGGGCTTGCTTCGAAAGTAAGATTGTCCTAATTCTACCCTGGTGCCGTTCTCCAGATGCGGATATGCTGAGCATCTCCCTGGCACCTTTGGGGTTGACCAACCAAAGAACTGTGATGCTTTTAGACCGTACCCGCCCGCCTGATCCCTAATTGTGCAGCTGTCGCTTTGGATAGCCAAGAATCGAATACGATGTAATACTGCTTCCATCCGCCCAAGAAGCCTAGGCCACAACTTGCGGTACCGGTCCAATGACCCCAAGACTGTCCTTCATACACGTCCCTCGACCCCGAACAGGTCATCGCTTACCAGTCGTCGTTGTCGCTTCTCTCATCATCTAGTGACGTATTAGCATTGGTACAATATCAGGACGTGCTGGCTTTCACTTACCACTTCTGCTAACTTTCTCCTTTCTCTTCTGGAGGGCAGCGGCCAGAGCGTTAGCCATGTCACCACCACCACCACCAGGTGCTACACCGGCTGGAGGCAAGCCGCTTCCATGAGGACCACTATCACTACCGCCACCAACTGTGGCACTGCTTCTGTCGCGGATCTGACTGCGGTCCACCTTCTTCAGGGCCCTGATGCCACCAGCTTTCTGGATGTCTCCCAAGACGGCCGAGCGCGAAGAATCCGGTTGAGGAACAGGAACGCCAGAGGAGTACCCAGAGTCTCGGTTGGGCATAGGGGGTGGTGGAGGAGGTCCGCCCAGGCCTCCTGGTGGTGGAGGTGGCGGCGGTGGGGGAGGTGCTCCTGCTCCGGGAGGCGGCGGAGGAGGCGCAGGCGGCGCATTGTTTAACGGAGGCAGAGGAGGTGCCGGAGGGGCATTGGACGACGGCAATGGCGGCGGCGGAGGAGCATTTGATGTTGGGAGAGGTGGCGGCGAGGTGGGCAGAGGCGGCGGCGGAGGAGCACTCGATGATGGCAACGGTGGTGGAGGAGGAGGCAGGGGCGGACTGCCAAGCGCCGGGGGTGGAGGCACCGGTCGTGAAGACGGGGGTGGTAACGGCGGTGCCTCTGACGCCGGAGCTTTCGGAGGGAGTGGCGGGCCATCCGAACGTGGGGGCGGCGGCGGTGGGACGGGTCCTCGACTCGGAGGTGGCGGGCCCTGCCTGGCCCCGGCAAATGCGGGCGGTACACCAAATTTGTGTCCAGCAGGCCTTTCTTCCTCTTGCATTGGCGTTTTGGGTGGCCGCGGCGGAGGAGGTGGCCCAGGGTTTGCTGGCCCACCACGAATAGCATTGACTGAACCTCCCAAAGCATGTGCGAGTTTGCCGGCATCAGGTAGGGGAGGCGGTACTGCGAATCGACTCCTCGATGCTTCTGGCGCTGGAGGCTCACTTGGGGGTGTCGGTTCTCTATTGACAGCAGGCGTATCTGCTTTTCCAGATCTCCTAGCAGGCGGGGGTGCAGGTGCCGCGCCGCGCCTAGGTGCGGGCGGGGGCGGAGGTAAACGTGGGCCATCTGAATGACTTCCTCCTGGAGGAGGCGGTGGAGGAGGCGCTCTTCCGTTCCGAAGTTCAAGGCCATTTGTATGTGGTGCTGGCGGAGGAGGGGGAGGAGGAGCATGACTCCGAGCGCCAGCCATTAGTTTCTCTTGCTCCTCCTTCAGGAATTCGACAATGAATTCTTGGTTCTCCTTGATGAACTCATCCGTCAGTCCCTTATCTCGGAGATCTTGGCCGAAATTCTCCCGCCATTGAGGGTCGAAGGCATCAAGAACAGCGAATTCTGAAGATTTATGACCGCCATTCAGAGAAGGCATACGGCCATGTGGCTGGTTCGATCGCGGGGAGTCAGGAGGGGTAGGCGCTGCTGCATGCCGGCCGCCAAAGAGACCTCCAAGTAGACCATGTTTATGTGCGGCAGCCTGGGAGGCTCCTCCGAATGGTGTCGATCTCGTAGCTCTGCTTGCGTTCTTTTCTCTATCGTCCATTTTCTTCTTGAATTGCTTGGCTTCCTTCTCGTCGGTGAAAGAGAGGCCGGCGAGGCATTCTTCAATCTCAAAGCTGTGGAAATAGGTGCGATCTTGATTGTAGCTCCACGTGTCGAAAATCTCCTGGTCCCAGATGACACCGCGGTTTCCAGACTTTGAATATGTCAGCCAAAATTGCACGTGGCGCCGTGGGCGCAGTCACTCACTGAAATGTCCACCATCTTGAGCCAGTACGTATTGCCGACGAGATCGTTTGACAGGACGATGGCGCCCTGAATACCCGTGTTTGTCCATCTCGCGGGGTTGGGGTAAGCAACGTATAGCCTGGCAACGGCTACGGCTTGGATCTTGTTGGTCTGCTTGGGGACGAAGCGCTTGACCGTCTCCTTGTCATCGTCGCTCAAAATTGACGGCATGATGGCGGCGGGAAGACTGGGAGGGGTCGCCGGAGGAGAGAGGGGGGAGGGGATGTTCGGTGGGATCGGTTGGGTGAGGTGTCGTTGTTCGTATGTAGTTGAATCAAGGTGGAATTGGAATTGGGACGAGGTGGAGTGGTTGTATGGGTCGTGTGCTTGCAAGAGCCGCGGCAGCAGAGGCAACAGCCACCTTTGGTCGTGGTGGTTTGGGTTGTACGCGTGTATAGGCGATGGAAAGTGGCGCTTAGGAGTTGGTGATTAGGCTGGGCAAACAGACACCTCCTCTTTCGGGATGGCGCTTCGTAGTATGATCGCTTTCAGTAGTAGGTAAGGTGATACCTGCAAGGACGACAAGGACCCCGAGACAAGTCAACCAAGTGCCGTCGCTTGTCGGTGTTGGAGGCAGCAAGGCAAGGTACACTGTATGGTACACAGCAGGTAAGGTATAGCTAGTGTCGGGACGATGCTTCGCTATGCAATGCGGTATGTGAGGCAGCCACTCTGCGTCCTACAAAAAGCAAGCTGCGTGGGAGAGTGATAAGCTTGTGGTCAAAGATGCCAGAGCTTCCGGGTCCGGGGGCGTTTCATGAAATGTGGACTCGCATCACTCAACGGGGGAACCCTGGAATACCATGTAATTGGGCTTGCGGAAAGGCTGAAGGGAGGAGAAGGTTGTGCCGGGTGATGGCGAGGATGAGGTCCGGGTGGTTGTATGTGAGATGAAATGGTGTGCGTGCGTGCAGTTTGCGAATGGGATAATCGGCAAACCTGGGACCTGACCTGACTGAATGGCAGACGATTGTTGGACTCATTTTGGGACAGAGTGACCGCCCAAAGACACTGGGCTTACGCAGTACCCAAGGTACCTTACGCAGCCCAGCGGAGGTTGGCGAGTGGGCGCTGGCTGGCCGGGACTCGTAACCACGGCGGGCTGGTGGCTGAGTCGTTCGTTTCAGTGGACTTTGGCTGGGATGTTTCCCTCCTCCGGGCGCTGCTCGGGCGACTGACTACCTGCTCAGGCCCCGGTCTTCGCTGTCGGATTGTCCTTCCCGCGTATTCAACACAGGCACCAGCCACACTGCGTTTGCACCGCCACGTGGAATACAGAGGAAGGCTGTCGTCATTGTGGGACGCGCAACCGCAGCATACGCCGTAAGGTAGCATCGCTGCTTCCCGAAGACACCGGTAGCGGGCATGGGCTGACACGGCGACGGAAGCATGGCGACGATCACCAACAGATTTCCAGAGTGGAATACCTACTCACTCCGATCCACACCGCAGGTGAATATACTAGAAAGGCATTGCAAGCAACGTTTCAAATTGTCTACAACAGCGCGATGTTTGATGGCCAAGGGAGCCCAGGCCATACCAAAAGTGTCAGGTTATGTGGGATTTGATTCATGAATTCATTGGCAGTATTAATATGACTTTATCCACCGACCAATTCCCTAGCCTCCGTGCTTGTTGATCCGTCTCCATCGCCGTTTCCCATAGTCTACAATTCGTAACTGGTCATACAAGGCCATGCATTACATTTGATGCTGCCTGATCGTCGTGCTGGTTTATTTGTTCAAAGCCTCCGCCTTGGCTCGGCGCTCCTCCTTAGTTCCCTCCTCTTGGGCGTTGAAGTCCTTGGGGACGGCAGGGCCGGGGTGCGCTTGGTGAGCAGCAAACTTGGGGTCGACACCACCCTCCTTGATGGGCTGAGTGCTGAACTCCTTCTCCTTGTCGGAGTTCTAAGTAAGATGTCAGCTTCGCTGCTGTGGGTGAGTATGAGGGAGAGATGCTACTCACGTCACCCTTGGTGATGTTGTTGACGAGTTCCTTAACCTTGTCGGCCATTTTGACTGGTGTTTGAGTACTTGGGTGGTTTAGTTTGAGAGTCTTTGGTACTTTGATGGATCGGTAGTGTGATGAATAGTTAAACGGCCAGGCAGCAAGAGCAGGACACTGGGCTACTTATAAACTATCTTCGCTGGTGGCTTACATGTGAGTTGAGGCGGGTCACTGCGGTACGTGGAAGGTTGCGACGGCCGATGACGTCGTCCCGCCCGCAGAGGGGTAGAGGCAGTCACAACCCCGCGAGCAACATCCCCGCTTACCTGGAAGGCCTCCTATGCAAACACCAAAAGACGCATGTCTTTTTGGTTGTGCGATTGGCTCTCTGCGTGTACCGCGCGTAGCCGGGCCCCTTCAGCAGCCATTGATCTTGGCGTGTTTGGATGGGAAGATGCTGGCCAGACTCTCTGCGCGTCACCGGCGAATTACGTGCATATCACGAGGGCCGCTAACGTGCAAGAGGATGGGACCAAAATCTTGACAGAAGACGGCAGGCTTTCCAATGACAAGCACGCCATGCTCCATAACCCCACGGTTGCATCTGCCAGTGATCGTTGCCGAGCCTTGTCGATTCGATGCTGTGTTGGCACTAAGCAGGATTGCTGTTGAAGATCTCAACATGTCTTGTTTCTGTGACCACGGGGTGATTTCAAGAGCCAACGGGGGATACGGGTCTGGAAGTGAAATGAGGTAGGTAAAGTGCTAAAACCGAGAGAATCTCTTCATCACTGTTGAGAATTCAAGCAAGATTCTCGAGGCGACTGCTTCGGCGGTGCTCAGCCATGTCTTTGGCGAGTGACTAGACTAACACCATTCGCCGGTACATTCTAAGCTTACATGTTAGCGTTTGCACCATGTCTTCGTCAGTAGTTTCTTGACCGCGGTTGATACTGGCTACTTCTGAGAGAAGCCAGTGTAGTGCAGGAATTCCCTATATGACTCTCTTCAAAGAGGATATCGAAGAAGCCAAATTGTATATGACCAACTAACTTCCTGAAGTTGAACGTCTTGCTTGAAGTTGGATGTCGAGAACGTACAGTGAGAGTCGACGTTCAAACACCGTAATCAGAGGCTTGACACACTGTGCGAGGAACTGTATAGCAGTGGCCAGGAACTTTAGTGGTGACCTCAGTCCGGACCCAGTCATGATCGATCCAATGTCTTGAGGTAGCTTTCAACCACACTTGGTGCTGCCCACGGCCAGCCACGATGCACCATGTCAAACAACGCTCAGCCGGTCAAGCTCTCTCTTCCCCTTGTAAGTCCACCATCTTCATTTTAACGTGCTTCATCAAATTGACTCCTGCCAGGAATACCAACAGAGCCTGTTCCAGGAGCTGCGGAATGAAGATGAGCTCGTCGTCCTCGCCCGTGGGCTGGGGCTCATGAGGCTCGTCACAAACCTGCTTCACTCTTATGATGCCGCAGGAAACAACCTGATTATCCTCGTTGGGGCCGAGGATCGCGAAAACAACTGGATTGGAGAGGCGCTGGCCGAGCATGCCGCAATCAGCCAGTCGCCCAACGCGAGGGGGCTCACGGTCGTCAACACCGACTTCACCAGTGTCGGCGTGAGAGAAAAGATGTATACTCGTGGTGGAATCTTTAGCATCACATCGCGAATCCTTGTCGTTGACCTCCTAACCAATTTGCTCGACACCGAGAAAGTCACCGGCCTCATCGTTTTACACGCCGACCGCGTCGTGGCCACGTCGCTTGAGGCCTTCATTCTACGCATCTATCGACAAAAGAACAAGGCTGGCTTTCTCAAAGCATTCGCCGATAATCCCGATCCATTTTCGACCGGCTTCTCGCCATTGACCACCATGATGAGGAACCTCTTTCTGAGAAAGGCGTCATTATGGCCACGCTTCCACGTTACAGTAGCAGAGTCTTTGGAGGGCAAAAAGACGGCAGAGGTGATCGAGTTGAACATCTCAATGAGCGAGCCCATGCGAGACATTCAAAACGCCATCCTGGAGTGTGTGGAAGTCAGCATTCACGAGCTGAAGAAGGGCAACACGGGCCTGGAGATGGAGGATTGGAACCTCGACAGCGCCCTGCACAAGAACTTTGACGTGATCATCAGAAGGCAGCTCGACCCTAACTGGCATAGAGTCAGCTGGAAAACTCGACAGATCGTCAACGACTTGAGCGTCCTTCGAGGCATGCTCTCGTCCGTCCTCTCCCTCGACGCCGTCTCATTCTTGCAACATTTAGATACCATCCATGCGGCACATTCGCCACCTCCGGGGTCGACAAGGCAGAACCAGTCCCCTTGGTTGTTCCTTGACGCAGCGCAGACCATCTTCGAGACAGCGCGGCGTCGAGTCTACTCCGCCAGCGCAAAAGCTGCCACAGCAGACGCCAACATCGATTCACTTCGCCCTGTTCTCGAAGAACAGCCTAAATGGGCTTGGCTGGCGGACGTCTTGACAGAGATTGACAATAGCATGCACTTTGACCCACCGGCCCGCGACGATTCCAACGGTACCATTCTCATCATGTGTGGGGATACAAACACCTGTAGACAGCTTCGAGACTATTTGCAAACTATGTATTTCAAGCCAAAGGTCGAGAAAGATCCGACGAAAGACGATGACGACGAAGACTCGGCATCCGCAGCTTTCATGATGAGGCGGAAGCTGCGTAACTACTTGCGGTGGAAACGGGAGTTCGCCCAGGTCAATGCTACACTATTTTCCGAAAACCAAAAGGCTCTGAATGGCGCCACCGATCGAAACGGTCAGCGGCTTCGGGGCAAGGCACCATCGAACAAGCGCAGACGCATGCGAGGGGGCGGTATGTCGGGAACAGCCCAAGGGCGAGCCGACAACGGCAGCATCCTCCAATTCTTTGAAAAGCCCACGGATGTCGAAGACCTCATGGCCGAGGTGCAAATCACAGAGGAGGAAGCGGACCAAAAGCCAGAGATTGTCACCGACCCTCTGGAGAACATGGAGGACTTTTTCCAACTGTACGAGATGCAGGATCTGGTTGTCATTCACGCATACGACGGGGACCAGGATGAGCACGTCTTGGAGGAGGTGAAGCCCCGGTACATCATAATGTACGAGCCCGACGCCGCCTTCATCCGCCGCGTCGAGGTCTACCGGTCATCCCACAACGACAGAAACGTGCGGGTGTACTTCATGTACTACGGCGAGTCGGTCGAGGAGCAGCGGTACCTCTCGAGCGTGCGGCGCGAAAAGGACGCCTTCACGAAGCTCATCAAAGAGCGGGCGTCCATGTCCCTGGTGATGACGGTCGACCCCCACGGCGCCGAAGACCCGCAGGAGGCCTTCCTCCGCACAATCAACACCAGGATCGCCGGCGGCGGCCGTCTCGCCGCCACGGCGCAGCCGCCCC
This sequence comes from Colletotrichum lupini, assembly GCF_023278565.1. Lineage (NCBI taxonomy): Eukaryota > Fungi > Ascomycota > Sordariomycetes > Glomerellales > Glomerellaceae > Colletotrichum > Colletotrichum lupini. The sequence goes on along the minus strand of NC_064677.1, from coordinate 5,921,373 downwards.
GCGTCGTCGTCGACGTGCGCGAGTTCCGCTCCTCGCTGCCGTCGCTCCTGCACGGGCGGTCCATGATCATCGTCCCCTGCATGCTCACGGTCGGCGACTACGTCCTCTCGCCCAACATCTGCGTCGAGCGCAAGTCCATCTCCGATCTCATCTCGTCCTTCAAGGACGGCCGCCTCTACGCGCAGTGCGAGACCATGTTCCAGCACTACAAGAGCGCCATGCTCCTCATCGAGTTTGACCAGAACAAGTCGTTTACGCTGGAGCCCTTTGCCGACCTCTCGGGCAGCCTCAACAGCATCGCGCCGACGAACACCTCGTCGGACCTGCAGTCCAAGCTCGTCCTGCTGACGCTGGCGTTCCCCAAGCTGCGCATCATATGGTCGTCGTCGCCGTACCAGACGGCCGAGATTTTTGAGTCGCTCAAGGCGCAGGAGGACGAGCCGGATCCCATCGCTGCGGTGCGCGCCGGGCTCGATAAAGATATGCAGGCCGAGGACCAGGCTTTCAATCTCGAGCCGCAGGAGATGCTGGGCGCCGTGCCGGGGATCAATCCCAAGAATATTATGCGGCTCGTGCTGGCGACGGAGAATTTGAGGGAGGTGGCCAACTTGACGGAGAGGGAGCTTGAGCCGATGATTGGGAAGGAGTCTGGGCGGCAGGTCTATGGGTTCTTTAACCGTAATGTTCTGGAAGATTAGATATGTAAAGATCAAAATACAGCGCTCTATTCAATGTCAGCGAATTTCATACCATGTCGAACGATCTTCTCGACACGGTGGTGTACTTTTGTCATCCAATGGTACGTGAGAGCTCTTGGCGAAGATAGCTAGCATATAATACCAACTGTCGGTCAATCGCGACAAAAGCAATTATGTGTGTTCAGTATCACAGTGGCACTCCTTTGTTTGTGGATATCGTGTTATACCATTCAAGCTAAGCTACTGGTATCTGGGTATCGTAAAGGGAAAAGGAAAAAAACTCGTGGGTGGGTATGCTGTCAAAGCTGATATCGCGTCGCACTCTCCATTACTCCTCAACCCGTCCCTGCGCTCCTCCGTTCATTCGTGTCAATAATTCGAATCGTCGTGGCTCAACCCCTTCCATCTTCATGTGTGAGACAGAAGGGTCGGCTTAGACGCGACTTCTAGTCGTGGTCTTGTGACGACGTCCGCCGCCGCCGCGACGACCGCAGTAGCCGCAGGTGAGGAAGCTGATGATGATGTTGCAGAAGGAGACGATGCCGCCGATGATGGCGTGGAGGATGCCTCCGATGCCTGAGATGACGGAGGTGAGGCAGTTGCCGATGGTCCGGAAGACGGATTGGACCTATGGGGGGATGGTGATTAGTTTGTGGTTTCTTCCATGATAGTCGGGTATGGAAGAGGACTGATGACTTACACAAGAGACGACGGCGCCCATTGTTGCGGTGTTGTGGTATTGGTGGGTTGGAAAGTGGTAATTTGTAGAGCTGTAGAGAGAACCTCGAAGGGTGTTTGGTGGTTTGTTCGATGGTGTTTGGCTGTGATGGGATAGTACGAAAGGGTGAGGTAGAGGAAAAGGATAAAGGGTCTTATATACAGAGTGAACGCCAGAGCAGTTGGGAATGCGCAACGTCAAGGCACACCCTTGTGACTTGCCAAACACCTTACATCACAGCAGAGCGGTGACACCATTACGAAAGTAAGGTACATCCCCCCCGCCATCGTCGATTGTCTCTACCTTTACGGTGTACCTCACGGGTCAGCGGTAAGGCATGGTATCGTATCACACATTACCCTAATTTCCGGGTCGTTTTGGCGCTAGGAGAATTGGGGGAGGTGTGGTCTGGGCTGGAGTCTGTGGGAGAGGGAGAGAGACAGAGTGCGAGGCGTGCAAGTGCTCTGCTAAGGTAGCCGGGACACCGCATGGTGACGTCAATGTGGTAATCTCCCGTGATACATCACTTTTTTTTTTTTTTCCCACCTTCCGTCCCGTCCCTTCGTATATGGTGAGGTAAGGTATCAGGGTATGTACTTTCCACCCCAGTCTTTTTTCTCAAATGTACTCCCTCGGATTCCTTCAATGGGAGAATGTGTCTCTAAACCAATCGGCCGAGGGAAAGACACCTCCTATCTCAAATGAGAAGAGAGAAATCTCGAGACGAGGTGTGGTCACCCACTCACATACACGGTACACACACCCCCGGTCCGCATCAAGGTTTCTGATCCCCCCGTCACACGACGACATCTCACAGGGCCGGAGCGAATGCGCCGTCCAGAAGGAGCGACCAGTTCGAGTCGTTTGGGCACGACGTTGGCACGGTTGGGGTGTGAATGGTGCCCGTTTTGGGTGGCTCCCCTCCACACTATCAGTAACCTTACGTTAGCCCGCAGGAAAGATTTTCGCTGCACGAGTCTGCGTCGAAGAGTTTGATTGCACGTCGGCGTTCATCAAGTCCCATTAAGCTGCGTGGTTCCAATCGAATGATTGGAGAAAACATGTCATGGTGCAGTTAGTGAACCAGGTAAACTGAGAAAAGTAGCGCCCCAGCCACAAGCCTCCTCGACCAAGGAGAAAACGTGGTGGCTGCGGGCGTAGCATTTTGTGGCGGTCATTGCGGCTTGTCTCATTTCCCTACGCCCTCCCTTCCCCCTCCAAACAGGTTCCTGTGAAGATATGACATCGTTCGTCTGGGCGTTTCGGTGTGTGTGTGCTGTACGAAGTATGGAGATTGGGATGAGAGGGCCATGACGTATGCGGCTCGGGGGATTCCTCTTTCTGCTGGGGGCGGGAACTCGAGGGACTGGGATGTTGATTGAGTTTGTGTGGAGAACTGCACGCCTGTACTGCGTCACACCTTTCTCACTCAGACTCTCACTCTCACCCTCAGGCTCTCTTCCTGTCTCACGACGGCTGACGGGTAGCGCGCCCCGGTGCGGCGTGACCCCAGTCGTCCTCCAGTTCCCTGGCCGAATGTTCAAAACTTTTTTTATGAGGCGCCTTCCTCGGGAGGTTTCACGAAGGGTCTGGAATGGTCTTTGAAGCCTGGGCGTTGCGCGTGATGGCTGGGGTCTATCTTGTCTCGGACGACGCACACTCATACGAGGGACGTACACCTCATCGCGAGTTGCGAGCTATCCCGAAATCTCATGATTATCTCAGGTCCTTGCAGTTTCTCTGTCCATCCTTGGGTGGGAGTGTTCATCTTGACGCAGATGTCGGCATGTTCCGGCAGCCTCCATCTGCTTGGGGGAACCCGGAAAGGACAGGGCTGCACCCTGGTGGTGTCTGGAGACTATCTTGGAGAAGCATATTGGACGGCATCGTCACTACATGTCGTGAGGCCCCGGACCCTTGTCCTTTCAGATGCTCCTTTTTTTGGCTTGTCTTCAGGGTGAAAGTTGACTGGCTGCCGGATCTCGACTATTGGTGAGGCTCTGTGTTACAAACTTAGGTTTCTTATAGTTTTTGGCAGGTTTGGGTGGCTTGATCGTGACATTCCCCGACTAGACTAGGCTCTGGAGTTTTGTCCTGGCGAAGTACCTACCGTGCTGAGAAGGACCGTCAACCCTCGCCGACCTTTTTCAATGTTCTTGAGTTCACTTTGATGGATTTCATTACCCAGGCAATTTCTCTATAATTCCGTATTACGTCTCCCTTTTCCTGGATCGAATTACAACGTATTAAGGTGACCGCGAGCTTGAGAAACAGCATGAGCAACGTTTTAAAGCCGTATCGTGTGATTTCCCTTGAGAGCCATCTCCCGCTAATCTTTTGCGCCTGTACTCCGTAAAGCCGGAAAAAAGTCCACGACATACATGGATTCCACCGGTTCGTCTCTCGGGAGTACGGCGACTGAGTTGACTGCTGTTCGCAAAATGTCGACTCGTTGCGAACAGATGCTAGTAATACAGGCAAGGCTAGAAAGTGGACCAGAGAAAGCTTGATATGTGGCTCATGCCCCTAACACACATCGCGAGGTTAGAAGCCTAACGAAAAGTCAACGGGTGTTACGTAAGAGGCCGACTGGACTGCATCGATCTAGATCTTCAAGGAATCAAGGTCTTGCTATTAAAGGTATCGCGAAATTGAAAATTGACAGTACGGCGGCAAGCTGTCGATTGTATTGAGAAAATTTAGGACGCTGTACGCATACTGCAGAGTTTTTGAGGTAGAATGCATCACGAATGAAAAAAATGATCTGGCTAAGAGCATGCAGAATTATCGTGGCCTCCAGTTGGTGTTGGCCTTTGACGGATATGGAAGGCTTGTAGTTGCCAACGGAAGGTTGTAGATGGTGTTCTAGAGACTGAATTCCTTGTCCTTGGGTACTGATGGTAAAGCCACCCTTGAGAGAGGCCTGAGGTGCAACAGCATGACTATGACACTGCGACAACAACGCAACTGGGTAAGAAAGCACTGGTGATATGGGCCCAAGACATCGGTTCAAAGAGGCATGAAATGCAACTTGTCACGATGTATGGACTACTGGGTGTCATAAAAGACCACGAGGTCTATTGTGGCGCAGGCTACTAGTTGCTGGACCCGAGGATCCAGTTGTGGCTCATTGAAGAACTCGGGCCAGATACATGCCGCTATAGCGGTTCCGGTATCCGTACGCCCAGGATGCTGGGGCAGGTGGCACTTGACGGAGTTACGTATTCCTTCGACCCTGTCCAAAGTCAAACTCTCTTTCTTTCATCATCAGAGGAGGGAGAGCATCGACACGCAAACACGACTTGATTCACGGCAATTCAACTCTCTGAGCTGTCAGAAATTGTACCGAGTCTTGGATATCTCCGACATCTACGGACAGCAGACCCCTGTTTGCTGAGTCAATCCGCCCGTGGAGGATCAGTCTCCTCCGTACAGTCTGGAACCCCGAATTCCTGACTACCCCCTGCGCTCTGCCGCAATACATACAAGCCCATATCTCTCTCGCGCGCTCTCAGCTTCCATTCTATCGACGCCCGCGGACGGACGACGCACTGTCAGGTAGACGGCGATTGGCCGCTGACCACGCATGCAATTTCAAGCCTTTCCTTCAGCGGACAATTCAGGAAGACTGGACTCAGCGGCACGGTACCAGCATCCCGTTATCTATTAGCTGTACCTACTGGTGGTTCTGCCCCTCTCACAGCTCCTCCAGCACCGTATTATCCGGCTGTCCCGAAACGAAACCGAGCGTCGCTGACAAGAGGGGACAAATCTATTCGTGTTGTTGGACTTTCCTGCGCGCCTGCGACTGCGACTGCGACTACGACTGTGTGTGTGCCTTGCCAGCCCTTGCACACTGCCGTCTGCTTGCCTGCCCGCCCGCGCAGTCTTACATACCTTACGGTATCTACCTACCTCCGAAGGCGCGCGGTCCTCATCAGAGGTCGCAGGTATTATTAACTTGCTGGCCCCGACGGAACCCAACCCGCCATGCCTTCCATGAAACATGGCTTCCTTAAGTAAGCCTCTGTTGCTCCTTTCTCCGATTCGTTCTCCTCCATCATCCGTCCCATGTCGAGCTGATTTTTTGCCGGCGTTGTTGTCCTTATTGTATTCTCCTTATTTCACCTAAACATACGCATTCCTTGTGGCCACGTGGGTTGCCTGGCCCTCTGCTCACCCGTACCTCACATGAGGCTGAGATCTCACTGAGACAACCCCGGAGAGAGCTTGGTGGCCTTTTCTCGTCACGTCCAGCCCTACCTATTCTATTCGCTTTTGCTGTGTAATCAACAACCTCATCATTCCCATGTCTCTCCCTTGAAAGCACCTCTTGTTGGGGCCCGGGGCTTTTCGGTCCCCGCCTTGTTTTGCTTCTACTCTTGTCTCCGTCATTATCATTTGCGCTGAGCGTGAGCGAATCACTCGCTCAAAATGAGTCCCCTAAAGAGCATGGCTAACGGGGGCTTCCTGCCCACAGTCAATAAGAACAGAAAGGTAATGCCTCCTCTCTGCGCCCACCATCCTGCCATGGGAAAGTCAATCCCCAAAAGTGGAGGATGTGCGCCATTGTTGGTGACCACTCAGCGAACCGGTTTGAGCTAACGTTACTTGACGCAGCCAAAGTTTGAGTTACATCTAAAGGTGTGAGCCCTTCTTGACACGGCAGTTGCTGCATCTTGGCGAAGAATCTCTCTTATTGACAACTCCTCCAGATCTTCGACTTAAACAACGTCCCGTTGGTATCAGGGACGTCAATAGTAAAATGGAACCTCGCACACTCTATTCACGCCGAGCACCGCGGCCGCACGCCGCAATGCCCGATTTCCAACCACAAGGTCGAGTATAACTACTCCAAGGTCGTCAGCCATATCCGGATCAGCATCGACAAGAACAATAACCTAACCGAGTGTCCCGTCGAATTTGAGGTCCTTCAACAATTCCCGGGCAGCGGCAGGGAGGAGAAGATCTCGCTCGGTATCGTCAAGCTCAACCTCAGCGAGTACGTGGAGGAAAGCGATGGCCTCACCCGAGAGAGCGCTAGCTTCGACCGCGGTCACTCGCGCAAGCGAAGCAGCGGCACCAGTCAGAGCCCAATGTCGACGAGGGCGCCGGTGCTGGACGATCCAGATGTCGAGGATGGCATCGTGCGGCGGTATCTTATGCAGGAAAGCAAGATCAACAGCACATTGAAGATCGGCATTTTGATGATGCAGCTCGATGGCGACAAGAACTACTCTGCGCCTCCTTTGAAAACTGCACCCGTATTTGGCGGGATTGCCGGCATCATGGCGGGCGAAGCAGTTGAGCAAGATGATGCTGGACGTAAGTCTTCTGCGGTTTTCTAAATCTGCGTTTCTTGGCAGTCCATCTCGTACTAACATCACCCCCCAAGAGCTTCCCACAATGGCAAAATCCAGGGATGCCTCCGAAGTGCAGGACATGTACCGCCGCGCCCTCGCAGCCTCCTGGTCCTGTCAATCCGGCGAGCTCCCCGCCGATCAGTGCATCGAAGACATCTTTTCCGGCGGCGACGGATGGCAGGCCGGGCGCACGGGACGCACCGGCAAAAAGACGGCCACCTTTGACCTGGACAACGGCGGCTCTCTGAGCTCCGACGAGGGTGGCATGAACGGCACCCTCCGACCCTCGGACTTTCGCAAGCTGGAACGGAAGCAGCAGCAGCAACACCAACAGCTGCTGGACCCGCCTCAGCAGGATCACTTGCACCTGCACCGCCTGCACAACGGCCACCGCCACCATTCACGCAACAACAGCGGCTCCAGCGACAGGAGCATGAGGAGCTTGCGGAGCATTAAGAGCATGGCCACCATCGTTACGGGCCGTGGCGACGCAGCGAGCAGCACCGCCGGCGCCAGCAACGTTGCTCGTCGCGGCTCACATAGCCGGACCAGGGGTCGGGACGACGACCAACGGCTCGGAGTAGGAGGTGGTGGTGGTGGTGGTGGCGGTAACGGAGGGGGTATCGGTGCGCGCGATCACGGGCGCTCGAGGAGTCGCAGCGGGAGCATGGTGAGCCTGGCGCCGACGATGGGCAGTAGTGATCGCGGGCGCGAGAGCTCGAGGAGGAACAGGGAGCTGGAGGAGTTTGACGTCCGTGATGATCTCGTCGCGTGGAGGTTGCCTGGCGCTGTCACATAAAAGGGGGACAGTGCGATGTGATTCAAGGACCGCTGTTGCTTTTCGTTTCCTTGTAGCAAGGTGTTTAGTGGGCAGGCGTACATTTTATCTTCTTGCATAGGCAATGCCTCCTCCTTTCTCATACTCATCCATTGAAGTTTTGTTCAATCATCATCCTTGGGGTCGTCTGTATGTAGTGCCGGATTCGTGATTTCGGTCTTGCATGTGTGTCTGGGACAAAACGAAAAGGTTCATTAACAGCATTTCGTTTTTCTACATCTCTTCTCCCCAAGACTAACTCGCCTACACAAAAGCTTGCTGTCTATGACTCCTTTTTTGCGCGCTCTCTCTCTCTCTCTCTCTATGTTCCGGGTGTTCATGTCCGTTGATTCATGCCTTCCATTTCCACCCCTCCGCCACCCAAGATTGATGTCTATATAAAAAAAAGGGGGGGACAGACAGGTTTTCGGAAAACACAAGGCTCGTCTTTTATCAACCCCCTGATCCCTAATCACTCTCTTTTTACGCCTGACCGTTTTATTTTTGCATCCAACGGCGTGCGTCTTTTCTTCCTCATAGGCAAAAGTCGTTACTGGTCTCTATTCAGATGTAGGGACGATAACCACTTCAAGGAGCGCTGATGGTGCCGCGGACACCGCCCTTGCCGCCAACCTCTCTCGCCGTGATCGTGACGCCCAAGTCGGCGGCGACGTTGATGGTGACCTCGACCTTGGCGCCCTTGCTGACGCCGCGGACGGCGGCCTCGGCGAGGGTGGGACCGACCTTCCAGACCTTTTCGCGGATGTCCTCCTCCTCGTCGGAGAAGTCAGAGTCGTCCTCGTCGTCGCCCTCGGGCTTGGCGGCCTTGGGCTCGGGCTTGGTGACCTTGATGTGGGCGCCGCCCTCGACGATGCGGACGAGGACGTCGCCTCCGTCCTTGGGGGCGGCGATCTTGACGGTGCGGCGGGCGGGGACGGCGGTCTCGGCGGGGACGACGGGGACGAACTCGTCGTTTGCGCCGACGACGCCGATGGCGTTGGCGATGTGCTTGACGGTGGTGACGGCGGCGTGGGTGCTCTGGTCAATGTCCTCGGCGTCGTACTCCTGGATCAGGGAGGCCTGGAGGGCGGCGCCGCGGGCGAGTAGCTCGGAGGGGTTGATGGCGTTGGCGACGGTGGAGGGGGCGATGACCTTTGTGGACTCGGGGAAGAGCTGGGAGAAGTTGGAGGCGATGCGCGGGGTGTGGGCGGTGCCGCCGGCGACGATGACCTCGTCAATGTCGAGGACGTCGAGCTCGGCCTTCTTGACGACTCCCTCGACGAGGCGGTTGAAGCCGTCAAAGACCTTGCGGGCGACCATCTCGTAGCGTAACCGGTTGATGGTGGACTGGAAGTCGACGCCGTCGGCGAGGGACTCGACGCTGAAGCTGGCGTTGTTGCTGAGGGAGAGGGCGCGCTTGGTGGACTCGGCCTCGGCCTTGAGCTTGGCGAGGGAGCGGGCGTTCTCGCGGGGGTCGGTGGTGTGCTTCTTGATGAACTCCTTGGCGAAGTAGTCGATGAGGACCTGGTCGAGGTGGGAGCCGGAGAACTCGTAGTCGTGGGCGGTGGCGAGGACGGTGTACATGCCGCCGCGGGAGGCGACGACGGCCACGTCGGAGCGGGTGCCGCCAAGGTCGGCGACGACGACAATCTTGTCCTCGATGACGGCCTCGGGGCGGGCGTCATAGGCAAGGACGGCGGCGATGGGGTCGGAGATGACCTGGAGGACCTCGAGGCCGGCCTCCTTGGCGGCGGCGACGAGAGCCTCCCTCTGCTTCTCGGTGAAGTTGGTGGGGACGGTGATGACGGCCGAGGTGACCTTCTGGCCTAGGTAGTCGCTGGCGGAGCCGACGAGGCGGCGGATGTAGCGCACGGCGGTCTCGTGGACGGAGACGGTGGAGGGCTCCTCGGCGTCCTCCTTGTCCTTCACTGAGAAGGAGACGGTGCCGTTCACGTCCTGGGGGTGGGCAGAGGCGTGGTTGTGGGTGGGGTCGATGGACTTGAAGCTGTAGGCGGGACATTGTCAGTTCAAGATGCCAGGCGGGGGTGGAAGGAGAGAGAGTTTCATGGGGGGAAGGGTAAAGCCGTACTCCTGTCCGAGAAAGTCCTTGAAGTATGCGATCGTGTTGGTGGGGTTTCTGATGAGGAAGGCCTTGGCCTGCTGTCCGTAGTACTCGTCTCCATCAACGTAGGAGAGGATGGTGGGAATTTGACGGTCTGCCATGGTGATATATGTCAGCGATTCGCTCTTCGGTTGCCCAATCGCCATGTTTCCCATTCCCAAAAGAAGAGCTCACCTCCGTCCTCGTTGGCCATAACCTCGGCCTTGTCATCCTTGGTGTATGCGATGGAGCTGTTGGAGTTGCCAAAGGTGATACCAATGACGGTGCGGTCGCCCGGCGCGGGCCGCGAGTCACCGTTCGTAGCCATTTTGTGTGTATGTATGTGTGCGTCCGGAAAGACGTATGTGTGCGTATGCGGATATTCGTCGTGGAGGAGGAGGCGACGATATAAGGAGTCGAGAAAAAGCAGGGGGTAAGTAGGTATTTATTGAACTTTTGATACCACAACTCCAGTAGGGATCTCGAAGGAAAGGAATGTTTTCAATGGTGGTGGGTGGTGGATGGTGGGGGTTCCTCTCTCTCAAAGGCCAACTGCGAAATTTTGGGCAAGGGAAAAAAAAAATTCCCACGTTCGCTGTCGTCCAGTCGCAGTGGGGCCCTTCGTTTTCCCCACATGTCCCATCGGCCGTATTCCAATCAAATTCAATTCGCTGGAGGAGCCACCGCCGCGCACACAAAGTGCCCCGCCAAAGCTTTCGACATTCAGTGACCGCTGGCTGTTACTGCTGCAAGGCTGAAATCGCAGATACCAGCGCTGAAGGCGAAAAAAGTAAGGTAATGATACTCGGCGCTCGCGCTCACCTGACGATTTCAATTCGACATCACCACAATCCTACTCGGCGGTACAACGAAGACCCTTTCGACCATGGCCTCCGTCGGCCCTTACGTCCTCCCCGGCGACGAGATTGACGACTCCCTCATCCCTTCGCATCAGAAACTTCCACTGCGCCTCGGCCCTGGCCTCCGCCATGTTCCTCCCAGGCAAATAGTGCCCACCATCGCCGGCAAGCTCGTCACAGATCGCAAGAAGAACTCGATATGGGTTGAGCAGACAAGTGGGCGGGTACGATCTTATCGCGTCTCTCAGAGATTCTGCAATTACGAACAAAAAAAAGATTAACAACTGGTCAAATAGTATATCCCCGCCGTAGGCGACCTCGTCGTCGGCACCGTCCAGCGCACCGCCGCCGAACTCTACTACGTCCTCCTCGCCGACTACTCAACACCAGCCCTGCTCCCCCAACTCTCCTTCGAAGGCGCCTCCAAAAAGACGCGCCCCCAACTCGCCGCCGGCGCCCTCGTCTACGCCCGCGTCACGCTGGCCAACAAGCACATGGACCCGGAACTCGAATGCGTCTACCAATCCACCGGCAAGAGCGACGGCCTGGGCCCCCTCGTGGGCGGCATGCTCTTCGACATCTCGCTGGGCATGTCGCGGCGTCTGCTGATGCCAAAGACGACGGATCTCGTCGTGCTCGAGGAGCTGGGCGCCACGGGCGCGGCCTTCGAGACGGCCGTCGGTCGCAACGGCAAGATCTGGGTCAACAGCGAGAGCACAAAGGTCATTATCGCGGTGGGACGGGCGATTCAGGAGACGGACCAGCGTGGTCTCACAATCGATCAGCAGAAGAAGCTTGTGAGATCGTTAATCAAAGATATGAGTTAAAAAGGGGTTTCCTATGCAAACACGCCCTCCCGTGATGCTTTTTATGGCCTTGTTCTACAGTATTTACCCTGGCGGCAATCTCCGTGAGCCTCCAAACGCCAGACTGCTGCTATGCAGCACCCGATAAAAGAATGTACCTGTGTTGCCCCCTTGTTTTTACTCCCTCCTCAAGAGGCAACCAAGATGTATGTAACAAATTGCCCATAGGCAACGACGAAACGAATAATGCCTAGATCCGTCACTGGGCCCGATTCGTGATGGGAGGGTGCCTTAATTTCAGTAATCGTTCCCTCTCACTCATCCCCAATCCTGCTACATGCTCACAGAGAGCAAAGGCGGTCGTCGCTTGCAAGTCACTTGTCCGTCATTTCGACAGACCACTTCCCAAGCGTTGCCTCGTCTGTAGGGCGATATTGCCCCCTTGCCCCTGAATCGGTGGCATTGTTTCTGCGTGTAGAAGAGCTTATAGGCATTCCAACCCTATGTTCCTCCCATATTCTCGTCGACAATGTCGGGCTCTGGGTCGCCCATTGGTGTGACTTGGTGGATATTCATCATGTGCCGTCTCCAATTATCCTTTCTCGGGAATGATTTGCCTCCCGCCTTGGAATAGGGGCAGGTGCTGACGGTGCAATGGAACTTCTTCGTCTTCTTGTGTTTATCGTTGATGTGACGATCCAGATGTGTTTTAGTACCGAACCTCTTTCCGCAGTTCGGATGAGCACATTCATGAGGCCTCTCGTGGTATCGTTTGTGGTGACTAGATCTGTCAGTAACATGTGCGAAGCAATTTCTACGCATTTGGACTTACTTCAGCTTGTGGACCTGGTCGAAAAATCTACCACATTCGTCACAGATGAATGTTCGAGGAGACGGCTGCATTCCTGGGTACGGCGACGTGCTATTGCGGATATCCGAGCTGCCGTCTGATCGCGGAGATGGACTGCTGTCGATTTGGGTGTTTGGCGTGCTTTGGTAAGAAGGGCCGGAGCTGGTTTGCCCAGCTACCGGCGGCGAGTGATCGGATGGGTCGGTTATTTCGCCATCGAGGTAGTGTTGGTTATGTTGATTGTGTTGATCAGGCATGAGGTGGGTTGGATCAGGTAATTGCGCGACATCGTTCATCTGTACATCCGGAAGAGCGCCGTTCGCATGGCCTCCATTTGGGAGGTTCCAGTTCATCGCCTGGGATTGTCCGTTCTCATACAACTTTGGTGGTCCATTTGCTTCTTGTTGCTGACGGAGAAGTTCCTGTTGCTGCTGTTGCCGGAGGATATACTGCTCCTGCTGTTCGTATGACTGTTCCGGTGATTGTGGTGTAAGAGCTTGTGATGCTTGCGGCGGTTCTGGTGCTGGCTTCGTAATCTCGACAGGCGGCTGAGGGGGCGGGTGCGCAATGTTGAATAGCTGCTGGTTCGTGTTCCACTTGTGCTCTGTCGGGTTGGATGGTGCCATGATGTCCATTGGATTTACAGTCCCAGGAGCCGGTATAGCTGGAGGAAGAACAGGAGGGGATTCGGTCGGCTTCACTGATCTCTTCTTTTCCAAGTCCGGAGCATGGCTAGGATCCTCGGGCTCTGACATGGGGCTAACAGGGAGGTGAATAGGCGAATCCAGCTGAGCGGTCCCGAATGATGGACCAGTAAACTCGGTGGGAGAGTCTGATAGTGTTTCGCTAAGAACGGGCTGCGGTGGTTGTGATGGGTGGCCCTTTGAGCGGGTGGTTGCGGAGTCCTTGGTGCTCATACGACGTATCATGCTCGCTAGGTTGAGCTTGAAAGAGCTTCCTCGAGAGCTTGATCGTCGAGGGAGTGGTGCGCGACTTTGAGGCTCGTCGGTCGGAGGCGGCGTGACCATGCCAAAGGCTTCTGAAGGAATAGTTGGGCTGTAGTAGGTCGCGCTATGTCCATGATTGGCTTCGGTATAGTCCATGCCATCGGCTCGAGTAGCAACGAGCTCTACACCCACGGGGGTCCATGGATAGGACGACTCGCTGTTCCATGTGGGCGCATGTCCAAAAGAGTACTCGGTTGTGCCGCGTCTCGTCGTGATACTAGGTGGATGAGTGCTGTCGCCGGTGAAGCCACGCTGGTGCTGGCTGCTCAGTTCATCGCTGGGGGGGCGGTCGATGCCGTTGTGAGATGATAGGGCGGTGTCCTTGGTAGACTGTCTCTCTGTACCCCTCAACGTGTCGGCCTTGTTCTCAAAGGAATCTTTTGAAGAATGACGGCTGTTGACTCCGGGTCCGGGTCCGGGCGCCGGCGCCTGTCCAGAAGGCCCCATAGGCCCAGGGACGAAGGTCGTTTCCGTGTCGAGACGTTCGGGCAATCCATGTTTCCTAGCTCTTCTTCTTCGAACGATAAATGGGTAGGCGCAGACACCGACGAGGAAGACGGCGATAATGACACCAATAACGACTCCAGCAACCCCTCCTCCTGATAATGAGCGGCGCTCCAGTGTCGCGCGGTTGGTGAGGGATAACATCTCTCTTTTTGGCTTCAGCCGGTCCATATCAATTGAGCGTTTTAAAAAGGATGAACTGTCGTCAGATTCGCCAAGGTCTGATTGGGCGGTAATACCCTCAGACGAGGCTGCTGGAGGAGCCATTTTCGGCAACCACGCGTCAGCACTCGCTGCACCACATGAACCTCCTCCCAAAGAGACCTGAGACACTCGGATGAGGACGACAGTAGCGGGTGCGAAGTAAGAAGGCGAGCTATAGGGGTTGCGTCGCCGACGAGTTGTTGATCAAGGCAGTCCAGATGGTACGTTTTGTTGAGGCAGCGTTGCGTGTGGACGAGCAGTCGCCGCGATGGCGATGAGCCCACGAGAGAGGAAGCGGATGAGGTGCAGTTGAAGTCAGCACCGTAATGGGGGCAGTTGGATTAATTAGGCCGTGGTAGTTCAGCCTCACCCAGAGGCAGGTGCACTCAGCAAAGCGGGCGCAGGAGAGTACGAGAGTACGGGGGACCTGAGAGAGAGTTGGAGTGGGCTGCATCTCAGTCTGTGGATCAAGGAAGGTTGGACTGGGTTGCCTCCCGCCTCCACGTTTACCTGCAGATTAAGGGTGTACTTTGGCTGGACTGTGGCTCAGTCAGGGAAAGGTAGGGGAGACTTCTGGAGTGCTTACATCAGGTAGTGACGATGTGTTGGAATACCGGAACTTGGCCAAAATTGCGCCCATGTGCAGGTCGCTCGCTATCAAAATTTGGCCCCGCAGTACCGGCGCTTTGGCCGGAACAGACCAATCGTATTTTCGTAAAGCTTCACTGCCCCGCCACACGGCCTCTCCACGACCCTTGGTGTCTCCGTGTCTTGGTTGCAGGGAACTTTGAACTCGAAAGTTAACAGCGACCGCCCAACAAGCTGGGCCCATTTCCCTGAATAAGAATGGCAACGCTCCATCATTCGCGCCGTTTCGCCGCCACCACTGTCCATTGGTCCCTATCTATTCCCGCGGCCAGCGATGGGGGGGCGGCCATCTCGTGCCTCTGCCCCTGTTTGCTGGGTCGTATGGAATGGAAAGAAGCCCTTAGCTGGTGGGGTAGATCTCCATCACCATTAGGAACTTTCAGGAACTTTCAGGTCGGCAAGGACTGCCAGCGGAGATGATCTCAATCCGTCAAACCGACGTGCCGGCACCAGAGTCCGCACACAAATTCGCTCACATTGGCGTCGGGTCGGGCGTCTGACGTTGCCTGGTTTCATCCTCCAATGCTTTTTTCAAAAGTTACCTTGGGCTACATAGTAAGGGAAACAGCCATCTTTCCGATGCGGCATTGGGCGGCATAACAACCAAGCTCGTGCCGCAGTTCGGCGTGCTGCGTTTACGTTCCAGCAACTGACAGCATCACCCTTGCGCTCCGGCTGAACTTGCTCCTCTGCCTGGGCACTGGGGAAAATATTCCAGGGACCTGCTCCTGGTGTCTATGTATTGAACCCCTGTCGTGGCGGATCCCGATCCTGCATGCTCGAATTGGTGCTAATTCTGCGACAAGGTCTTGGGCTATTTTAGCCCACGAGACCCGGTTCAGCGGTTACTTTCCGCCGACGATGAGATGCCTACGATATGACAAGGGCATTCATGGTGCTCAACCAGGATGAACAATCATCGGAAGGATAAAAACATGCTTGGCATTTGATATATCTACGGCTAACACATTTTCAAGATGACGTGCTGCGTTTTGAAGTGTTGACAGACACCTCTAGGTAGTTCAGACATAGTGGCCAGCCCGGAGTCTGCTTCACCGAGGCAAGGTACCGATGTCGAAATTGCCAACCTCGGAAACCCCCACATACCTCCACACGTCCGACTTCAACGACACAACATGATCGACCAGGCGATGAATGAGCGAATCACTTGAACACATATTCGTATCACTTACGAGGGTTGCTTGGTGGGCTTTGGTGTGCCCCAGGCAATACTCGAGGCATGATGGTGAAGCTCCTCATCAGCATCCTGCAATTATCACACATTCTAAGTATCTTTCAACATCTATCACCTTCCTTACTTCAGTCTAATCCCAAGCTATGGGAGGGAAGAGCAGTTTGTAGCGCAACATTCCGCATCCTGCTTGCTTTTTTTTTTTTTGCCTTGACTTGAATGCTTACTGCCTGGATATCCGTACTCTAACAGGCAGCCAGTATCTTTCTATAGGTTGACAGCAGCTCATTCCGAAGAGCTGTATACAACAATAGACCCTTCAAAATTTTAGTATCCTAGTGATCGTGTCTGCTTGAACTTGATATCTTTGCAGTTGATTTGACTCGATTTGCCAATAAGACATCACTAATCAGCTTTCTTCAGAGTAATATTGATCATTCTGTTGGCCAGTATCTGGTCTTTCTGGCCCGGTCCTTCTGTTGATGACAGGACCAGAGTTTTGGTCAAGCATCCATGGTTCGAATTATTCAAGCCTCGTGCTCAAGAAGACTACATCTGCCTATTCATGTCGTTGTGTGTACGGGGCTTCGATACACTTCTCTCCCCAAAGCCGATGGAGCTGTCCCAATTCCCGATTCTCAATGTCACTCTGGATGAGTAACGCTGCTCTCGGTTGTGTATTCCCTCGTTCATTCTGCCCGAATAATTGCAATACTCTTACAAAGCACACTGTTGTTCACTTGAGGTGAATCACCACGGATTCATTCACGGAAGGTGGGCCCAACCTCAACTTCCACTCGAGGTAGGCAGGTAGGTAGACAGGTCGCTACTGCCTCTTTTGAAAAGGTCAGCAGCACCTACCTTACCTTCCTGCCTTTTCCTCACTGGAGTAAATTACCTCCGATTTTCCTTCTCTTCCTTCCATCACTCCCGTCAGGTTGACGACATCTACCAGAATCCTCCCCACGGTCTATTCTAGTTGTGTACTTCAACTTCTCACCTCCTTCAGTCCTCGCGACAATACTTCGCCTGCCGTTACATCGCGGCCCATAGGTTCCTTCCTACCACTCATTCAATCTGCTATCTAGTAGCCACGGCGTTCTTTTTAGCATCCTTGGGTTGTCAGCTTGGCACCATTCAAAGCGTACGCCATCGCGCTGTGCTCGAGACAACATACCGAGGTAAGTTATTTCAGCGCTTGTGTTGCCGTTGAAGAAATCTCACTGATAGAATTCAGATGCTCTTTGCGACGTGGAATGTTGGCTACGGGCCGATCGACGATCTTCACGCGTCCCTCACAGTAAAAGACAATCATACGTCTCCCGCGCCACAGAATATTGTAGGTCTTCTCTCTTGATCCCATACCTGTTTTACTTCATGGAACTAATTCCACCAACTGGAGCTCTCCGACAGAGATTGTGGTCGCCGAATGGTTCACTCGTTCAATAGCGTCCACGAATTCGCTCGCGTTCATCGCGAAGGAACCATCATAGAGATGGCGAACGAGGCTTCTGCCATCAAGAGGTTCAATGAAGCGCCTGAAGCCAGATACGCTTGGGTGATTGCTCCTGTACCGGGTCCTTATTCACTCATCGAGTCGGATCTGCAGAAGAAGTGGATTGTGCTCGCCGAACTGCCATCGACACCGGAACGCCATTTCCCGGATGAGGGCGACATGTGCAATATCTCATTCAAGCGAGATTTCGTTTGCAAGGGCAAGAAATATAACCCTGGAACTCTCTCCGCCCAGCGCATTCCCAACCCATACGAGACGATCCCGGAGTTGTACCAGTATTCCCTACTGGCAGCATTCAACGTTATCATGGACTACATTGCCGACCCTATCACGAAGCAGCAGTACCACCCGCTCTTCTCAATCGCTGTGAAACAGGATCTGAATTTTGGCTTCGGGCCAACGCCCCTCAGCTTGCAAAATGCCACTGAGATCTGCCTTCGGATCGATCAGAATCCTGTGACGTATGAAGCTGAATTGACGGCATTGAGCATCTTGACTCAGCCGAAGAAAGAGGGAAACGAACTGTCAGAAAACACCATTGGAACCTTCGAGTACTTGCTGGATTTCCGGAAAGAGCCCAGTTTCTACATCAACATGTTCGACAAGATCCCACACATGGACAACCCTGCTAGCCATTCCAATGCGTACCTGCAGGCTGTCTACCGCCGACTCAATGCAGACCACAAGAATGTTTACGAGCAACTTCGTCGGATTCCAGCGGGACTTGCGATCATTCTTGGTTGTCCTGGTGCTGGAAAGACAGCGTTGAACGCCTTTATCTCTGCTATGGCCGTCTCTCAGTCTCGCCATATTGTGCGCGATGATGGGAAGAAGAAACACAAGCCGGTCAAAATCCTGTATCTTCTCGACGTCAATTACCCCTGCGATGATGCAGCAGACAGAGTGTACTCGACGTTGAAAAAAGCCGGCATCAACAAGTCGGTGATTAGGGTTCGAGGTTGCGCTCGCGAGATGCGAAGCAGTGCAAAGCTTCACCCAGTGCCCTCAGCAAGCGAAGATGACGAGCCTGACTTCACCGCCGGATTCCTCAGACAAGTTCGTGCTTCTGTCGGTCTTTCGAATGGTACTCGTTCTACTAATGAAGCTCGTGGCGATCGAGCGCCATCCCTGGATGAAGTTGCGTGGGAGAGGTACGATGCCGACCGAACCCGATACAAGTCTTTGACCAAGATTCTCGAAAAGCTCGAGAACGGTGCGGTCAAGACCAGAAAGACAGCAAGAGAGCTCAAGAATCGTGTGGCCAGGCTCTATCTCTCCGTGATCGGAGACGCCGATTTCATTGCCACAACTCCTGTTGGCGCGTCTGGGTACCTGAGCAAAAACTTTCATCCGGACATTGTGTTTCTTGATGAAGCTGCTCATGCCAGAGAACTTACAACCCTCATCCCTATTGCGCTGTATTCACCCTGTGCGTTCATTCTAACCGGCGATACCCGACAAACCAGACCCTTTGTTGAAAGCGGCAAGGGCATGGAGAAGGAGAACATCTATGCAAAGCAGCTCATGATAAGCACCATGGAAAGAGCGGATCTTGCCGGGGCTCTCAAGAGCAAATTGCTTATCAGTCACCGTAAGCACTGTGATATATTGTTCGTATGGCTACACTGCTAACAACGTCCAGGAATGTACGGAGACCTCCAAGTATTGGTATCAGAGTTGTTCTATGATGGACAATTGACTTCAGGAATCCCCGAAGCTGAGCGCTTCTCCAACCCCGTACGCCACATGCAAAAATGGCTCGGGCAATTCACCAGGGGCCAGGAATGTACTGTCCCTCGAATCCTGCTCAACCTACGGTACTCCAAGGAGATGAAAGACCGGTCGAGCTTCTACAATCAGGTTCACGCGAATTTCATCATGCAGCGCTGTCACGAACTGCTCCGACACCCAGAGTTCAAACAGGTTGACAAGCCTGACCAACCTGGACGGATCCTGATTATCACGCCGTACAAGGCTGCTTTGATTCGGTATAAACAGTTCATCAAGACTCTTCCGCCTCACTTCCGGGGAAGGATGGACGTGGAGTTACGATTCAATGCTCTCGAAGCCCGCACTGTGGACTCTGCTCAAGGACACGAGGCAGACTTTGTGTTTGTTGACACGGTTAGGACAAGAAGCGCTGGCTTCCTCGACGACCCAAAGCGTCTGTGCGTGATGTTGTCTAGAGCTCGAGTTGGAGAGATGATTCTCATGCATGAGGGCATGACGAAGAAACGGGACCGTAACCAGCAACAGCATGATGCGGAATGGACTACCAAGGTCTATGATCATTGTCGCAAAAACGGTCAGCTTCACTATTTCGGTTGAACAAATGGCTGTGCGTTTGAGGTGGTAGATTGATTGTGGAGTTTGGATCAGGCAGCGGACGATGTCCCCGTTACAGCAGCTTATGGAATGTTACCTTGGAGGATAGATACTGCCATAGAGAGAGCCCAAGAATGAGATAATTGCAGCAAGCTTTGAAAGACATTTGATGACACCGCGGGCTACTCGACTATCTACGATAGTGCAGCCTGATCTCGATTCGGCCAAGTTAGTCTCGAGGTAGTACCACATTAAGCAGGCTGCGGAATAACGAGGAGTGCGTCCAGAACATGGCTCATTGCCAATGATATCCTTTCGAAACTATTTACGAGAAGATGCAAACACCTAATGGAGACTGAACCGACTAAACCGATCGCCATGCGGGGACCGTCACCAGTGTGATGCTGCCTTGGGTGTCACAGCATTTGCCATGCCTAATCCTGTTCTATCCCAGTCTACAGCCTGATCTTTTGAGTAAAGTAATAAGATAATTGGCTTAGAACGATTGGCAGGCCGTTGTTATTGTATCCTAAAAGAGCAGCTGAAAAGGCTTGCCAAGAAGATAAGCAACTGCAGAGTGCCTTTCCTCCGCTCGAGAAGCGTGCACCCATATAAAGTAACTGATACCGGTCAGTTCCCCCACACAATATGAGAATGGAGGCTTTCCCGCCTTGTTAACCGCGCATTGAGATAGTATCGATTTATCTCTTTCGACGAAGATTAGGTGACAGAATCGGTTGCAACATCGCCGCGATTCGCCCAGGCATCACCACCGATTGCCGACTTCAATCGGCCGCACACAACCCCCGTCAATGAACCATGACCAGCGTTCCAGCTGTATGTTTTGCTGAATGTAGTGAGTTTCTTTCCTCTACCTTCACCGATGTTCGCCACACAACTGACAATATTTGTATCCAGACAATGCCTATATTGAGGCGCAAGGAGTTGGGAAAGACCCTTCCTTGTGCAACATCGCGTCGCCCTTTGCGAAAGATCTCATAGATTGTCAGGTTTGTATTGGAGTCAATAGCAAGAACTCGACTAGTTTTGAGGATCTTGGGCCCGAATTTCAACAATATCTGGACCTCTGCAACCAAGTACAGACGGTCACGTACGCCACTACCATCACGTACCTCAATGGTGACGTTGAACTGGTGACTCTGACGAAGACAACAACGGGCCCGATAAATTACGCCCCAACCACCTCGACTCCTTCTGCGTCTACTTCGTCACAGAGTGCAATACCTACAGAATCAACTTCGACAGGTTCGTAACCGCCTGAACCGTCTTGATAGAAAACCTCAACGTTAACCAAAAGATCAGAATCGACCCCAGCCCCCAATCGATCATGGGTAGCCGGTCTGGTCATTGGCTGTGTCGCCGTCACTGCTCTTGTTACTGGTTTCTGGTTTCTCAGACGCAGAAGACGGAGAGCCAATCAGGCAGCTATTGAGAACACGAGCGAAGCACATGACGAGTATACCAAGGCCCAACTTCACTCCGACAGTCTGCCTCCCAAGCCTGCCATAGAACTCGAGGGGTCATACCCAGATCCCATACCGGAGATGAGCGCGAACGAGATTGCTGCACAAGAAATGTTAGTCCCGCACAGCCACCACGTTGCAGAGATGCCAGAGAAACGTAATTGAGCAGTTCGAGTACGCACAACTAGTCGAGGCATGGCTGGGAACAGTACACGAGGTGTAGAGTGAAGCAGCGTGCCGAGCAGCATAAGAACAAATGAAGAACGTAGTGCCACTCTTTCCAGCCTTGGTTAGTCTTCGTTCCATACGCATCGCAGCTACCCGTGCCGTCCTCAAAGGTCCAGCAAACATCGATGTCAGTCGACCAGAATCACCAGCCAGCCCAGCTTTCCTCCATTCTAGGATCGTTTTGGGCCTTTTCACGGGTAACTGGGCAGAGTACCCCGGACGCCACGTAAGACGAGCCATCGTACGGCCATCACCACGAAACACACTCTTGTCAAGTTACACAGCATGACGGTACGCTCTTATTGGGCGCTTACCACCCATCGCACACTCCCGCACCATCCCATTTGGCCTGCGGGATCATGCTTACGGGCTGGCCGCACCGGAGATCACGGACTACCGTTGAGCGGCTCATACCCGTTGCCAAGAAGGGCAAACTTCTGTGCAGCAGAACCGATTACTATGACATGGTGTGGCGTTGGCGGTCGTATAAAGTCAGCTGCATGCCCGGTGTACCTTGACGCTGTCAGCATCTTTCATGTCTGACGCTCCATCTTGCGGGGGATGAACCCTCATAACTTACAAAACCCAAGAGAAAAGAAACGTTAGTGACCTGACTTAATCGAATGCTTCAAGTCGACTGAAGATGTCGGCTTCGATAATCACATCGACGACCGGGGCTACTTTCACGTACCCTACGCCAGAACCATCCATGGTGACCTATTCGGCCAGGGCATATTTCATGACGAGTCCATCGGGACCATGCATGAAACGTTTGAGTATGCATTTCTTTCAACAAGTTTCTCGATCTCTCGGAGGTGAACTGCCGCCAGCGACTGACCACCGCTGCGTCTTAGATGCCCTCTACATATACATCCAGGCAATCGGCAAACAGCCATTGATCTGCCACAAGGACGCGCACTTTCAGACAGAGTACGAAGATTGTATTAATTGCTTACATGTCACCGTGGAGGATTCAGCAACGTACATATCTCAACGCGTCGAGCCGAAATTCAAAGAGTATCTAGACTACTGCAACGGTAAACCTCCGGACTGGACGTACGCACCTTCGCGATTGACTGTCGTCACCCGCGCGCACTGGGGACCCCTTACAGACTTTTATGGCGAACTAGTGGCGGGAGGTCTCCAGACGATCACGGCGACAGAGCTCAAACCGACGGACAGCAGTGAGGCAGGCGGCGGATGGCCGTCGTCGTCCTCGACAGAAACTGGGAAGACACCCGGGGCAGGAGACTCAGGTATGATGTCTGGAACAGCCATATTGACGCGATGATGATGCTCATCAAGCGGGATAACAGGGCCGATACCAGGTAACTCGGCATGGATAGCAGGGCCGGTCATTGGCGTGATCACGGCCATCATGCTTCTCCTCGGCGCGCTCTGGTTTCTCAGACGACGAAGACATCGAGCGGTTGATAAAGAGGAGTCCATGGCGACCGGCCTTGCCATTGGTACTCGTGGTGGTGGCTATGGCCAAGGGGGATATGAAAAGCCGCAACTGCATTCGGATTGTATCCCGCGTCGAATGGAGCTTGAAGGATCGTACCCGAATTCACCCATGAGCCCCATGTCTGAGATGACTGCAAACGAAGTCGCGGCTCAGGAGCTTTCAGTGCCGGGTAGTCAGCATGTTGAAGGGGTCACGGAGAAGAGTAGCTCTGCCAGGCCGGAGAGCCCGGTTCTTGGATGAAGTAGGGAGGTTGTTTTCACTTAATTCCCATTGGAGATGGGTTTCAACGTAATAGTGAAGGTCGGTCCCCTCATTCGAGACCAAAGTAACAGCTAAAATTGAGTCTCATTTTTAATTCATGTATGTTTTCTGAGAGGGCGTGGTATCAACATCATGCTTCACACAAGCCGGTCGCCTGAACTATGTTTAGTCCTTCTCAACCGATCATGTTTCGCCTCATCCTGCTCGACCCAGTGAACTGCAAGTTCTCATTGCCCGTGACACCGGTCAAGACGTTGCCGATCCCCTGCACCTCGCCGTTGCCGCCCTGCATGATAGCCGCATAGTTATTCGCAATCAGCTGGATACCCGACACGAACCCCTGCTCGTCGAAAGCGCAGTGCCCGCCGTTGGGCGAGTTGTTGACCGTCTGCTTGGCGTTGACCTGGGCGGTACTCATTCCCGCGTCCGTCGCGATCTTCTCGTACGCCTTCACGGACGCCGGGATCGCCTCCTGCAAGTTGGAGAGCTCCTGCAGCGTGCTCTGGAAGTGGATCCTCGTGCCCGCGACGGCTTTCGCGTCGACGACGTCGACCTGCGGCGGCAGACCGCCGCAGTTGAGCAGCACGCCGTTGCCGGCGAAGTTCTGCATGTGCGCGGGCATGAAGAAGCCCGAGAGCATCAGGGACCCGCCCGAGACGCCCGTGAAGAAGACGTTGGACTGGTTGAAGGCCATCATCTGCGGCAGCGTCTTCTGGACGAGGTCGTTGACGGCC
The DNA here is from genome assembly GCF_023278565.1 of Colletotrichum lupini. NCBI lineage: Eukaryota > Fungi > Ascomycota > Sordariomycetes > Glomerellales > Glomerellaceae > Colletotrichum > Colletotrichum lupini. The sequence goes on along the minus strand of NC_064677.1, from coordinate 5,897,589 downwards.
TGGGAGTGGGCTACGCCGTCGGTGCGCTGGAGACCCTGGCCGCCGCCCCAGAAGAGGTTCGGGTCCGGGGCGAGGACGGCGACGCCGGCGAGGTTCTGCTGGACGCCCTGGTTGGGCATGTCGAAGAAGGATTGGCCGCCGTCGCCGTGGAGGAGGACGTTGAGGCCGAGGGTGCCTTGGGCGCCGGGTTGGGCTGCGGCGCCGGGGACGCCGGAGGCGGCGGTGAATTGCTCGGCTGGGCCGCTGATCTTGAAGCGGAGGTCGAGGCCGCTGGGAGGGGGGGGAGTGTTAGTCCATGCGCCCCAGAGAGGAGAAGGCGAACAACGGGACTTACTTGACGTTGGCGGTCATGTCCAGAATCATGGATCCGTCAGTCGCTTGCGAGATGCCCTGGGGCACCGCGGCGGCCTGCTGCTGCGCCGTCTGCCTGTTGGCGCGGCCGTTTCCGTTTCCGCCACGGTTTCCGTTTCCTTTCCTGTTCTGGGGCTGGGGCGCGCCGTGGACGACGCTCAGCAAGCTGAGGACCACCGCGAGGGCGGCGACGGGGGAGCGGACGGTCAACATCCTGGTCGAAAGCGGAAAAGAAGGAGGGAAGAAGAAGACTGTGTATTAGAAGGCAGAATTATACGAAGGGGGAAAAAGCTGCCAAGCTCGCGGCGCGTCGCTCTCCCACGAAGATCAAGTGGTCTTGGAAAGAAAATTCTTGGTATGAAACGAAGATTCGGAATTTCCCAGAAACCCGGGGAAGGAAAATCAAAGGGAGAGGAAAGGAAACCCAAAAGGAAGGGGGATGGGGTGGCAGGTTAGGTTTATCTTAAAGAACCGTTTGCTTGCATGAGCATCGGCCATCCCATGGTCATGGGTATCGAACAGCCTCTCCTCTCACGGTCTCGCCGTCCGAATGATAACCGACGGCTTCTCTCCTTTCCCTCGCCTTCGCTCTGGCACTGACCAGCATCGTGGCTGGCTCTATCCCATCTCCTTTTGGCTCCTCTGCATGGGTTCGACTTCTCAAGCGAGCTCCCCCGGCTTCAGACTAAACATGGGGAAAGAAGGACGTATCAACGGTCAGCCTTCCCTACCGGCGAGCCCAGCTGGCGGGAGCCATACAGGCCATCTGCGAAGCGAACCATCTCAATAATGGAGAGACGAAAAAGAAGGGAGGGGATAAGCTTGTGTTGTCTCTGTTTCGCCTGGACTCGGTTGTGTGTGAGAGTTGGGACAAGTCAGTCTGGGTCTGATCGCCCCCCTCTGGCTCGTACACGAGTTAGTCAGTACTCCGTAGTCAAATACTTGGAGGACGGGAGTGGCTTTTGATCTTCAGCATACCAGGGGGGGCAAAGGGGAAAGCCTGACTGGCCAATTAGTTCGACATGGAACTAGGTTGTCCGGGACAATTGTCACCCAAAAGAGTGCCTCTCTGGGCCTACACAACCAAAAGTGCGTGTACGTTGTATGAAAAAGGGATGGATTGCCAGCGAGAGGCTCGACGACTGTTTCGCTTGGCGCTGCGTCTCCCGACTCGGGAGCAGAGCCATCCAGGGCACCAAGTTCAAGTTCAACAACAAGGTGTCGCAGAGCGTTTGAGGTTCTTTGTCGTCCGGCCTGCACTTTGCAGCAGAAACTCGAAACCGACCCTGGGCGCCCGGGTCCACCCCTGCGAAGCCGCAAGGCACACCCGCTCGGGGCTTGTCGCTTCAGACCCCGGTTCGGGGGGGGGGTACGTCTCCCACTCGGGAGGCGACCATCAATTGACAATTACAGATTTTATTTCCCTGATCTTCCCGCGCGTGACAGCGAATGAATGTGTTTATTTTGCCGTGGTGAAGTGCTTCCATGTAGATTTCCAAAGGTTCCAGTTCCACTACTAAGAGGCGGGGGCCTGTTTGATGGGGTTTCTGCGACGTTGAGAGGCTTGGTATCCGTAGGTTGTTTTAGATCCCTGGTTGCGCTAAGAGATGCTTAAGTGCGACTAAGCATTGAGGCTCTTTGAGGGGGATGAGCCGATGTGGGTTTGGCGAGTCAAGATCGTTCTTCTAGGTACGAGGAACAAATGACTGGTGGTTGCTTCTATAAAGTTTGCACAAGATACTGAATGATATTAGGGTGAACGGCATGCTTCAGGAATCGGCGGGTTCGTAATCAAGTAAGTTACTTGAAGGAACTCAGGACGGAAGCCAAACATGACACATGTTTCTTCGACACTTATTCACTTACTTTCCAACGACCACAGGGGCTCAGACGTCACTTGTTTCGGAGCTGACCTGTCTGAACTTCGTATTCAGCCAAACAACAGCATTCTGATGTACAGAAGACGCTAAATATAAGCATTGCGTGCATTTCGTAGGCATAACGATTAACGCACACACCCGAACGATCATCTAATACCCAGCATCACATCAATCCAACCCTTCTAAACACTAGCCAAAAACCTCGTGCTCCCCATAGTTCATATATACATATCACAAGTACATATATCTCAAAGCTTGGCACCCTTGGATCTCCTGGCTTCCTTTTCGCGGTCGCGGAGTAGACGGCGCAGAATCTTGCCGCTGGGGCTCTTGGGAATGACGTCGACAAACTCGACGCCGCCCTTGAGCCACTTGTGCCGCGCCTTGTGTTCCTCGACGTACTTGCAAATCTCGGCCGACACCTCGGCCTCGGGCTTGGAGGCGTAGGCAGCGGCGCGGACGACGTACGCCTTGGGCACCTCGCCGGCGCGCTCGTCGGGTACCTGGATGACGGCCGTGTCGGACACGGCTGGGTGGGTGAGCAGGTGGGCCTCGAGCTCGGCGGGCGCGACCTGGTGGCCCTTGACCTTGATGAGCTCCTTGATGCGGTCGACGATGACGAGGTGCTCGTTGCCCTCGGCGGACTTGCGAACGAGGACCTCGTCGCCCGTCTTGATCCAGCGGCCGTCTTCGTGCCATACAAACGTCTCGGCGTTGGCCTTCTCGTTGTGCAGGTAGCCCAGCACGACAGAGGGTGACTGCACCAGGAGCTCGCCGGGGGTGTTGTACTCTGTGATCTCGGCGCCTGTCGTGGGGTCCACAATCTTGCCGCGCGCACCAGGGACGAGAGAGCCTGATGATCCGACGTCGATGTCGATCTCGGAGGTTGTGCAGACGGCAGTGCTGGTCTCGGTCATGCCTGGATTTGTTTTAATAAACATGGCCAAGCAAATGGTGCAAAACGATAGCTTACCGTATCCTTGACCCACGTGCCACTTGGGGTATTGCTTCTTAAGATCCTCCACGGTTTCCGCGCCAAGCGGCGCCGCGCCTGTGTATACCCAGCGCACATTGGTGAGGTCGTATTTGTTGCAGAGATCTTGGTTGCGGATGACTTGAATGACGATTGGCGGGACCTGCTTGCGTTAGAAGATGTACGTACAAACGCTTGGTTTGCCACCAATGAGCACTTACAACGGGGAGGCAGTTAATCTTGAAGCGCTGAACGGCCTCGAGGAATTGCTTCAGCTCAAACTTGGGCAGGACAATGATGCCGTCGCCGCGCCACGTGCCGCAGTGAGCAATGACAACCAGGCCGTAAATGTGACTAAAGGGGAGGAGACCGAGAGTGGCTTGTGTCCTAACGCCAAGCTTTCTCCTCGCGACTGTTTCGTATGTTGTGAATTGCAGGACGTTCGCGATGACGTTCCTGTGTGAGATCATAACAGCTTTCTGCAGCCAAATCAGTCTACGAACCTCGACATACGTTGCGATCGCCTCTAGGACCCAGAAGTACTCACAGGCAAACCCGAGGTGCCGCTCGAGTAGCACAAGAAAGCAACCTGGCGTGCTCCCTGTCCCTTGACCCACTTGAGAGGTTCCAGCTCCGGCAGAGACTTGCCCTCTTGGATCAAGTCATCGATAGTGACATAGGGTGTTTTTTGATCGGCGCCCGGTACCGGCAGCAAAAAGATGCGGTCCTCGGGGATGTTGGCGCCCTTCGCGGCCTTAAGCGCGGTTTCAAGCAACGGGATGCAGGTAAAGAGAGCTTTCGAATTGGACGACCGCAGCTGGTGCTCCAACTCTTGAGCTGAATAAGCGGCGCTAGCGGGAGTGACGATGCCGGACAAACGGTGCATGGCATGGGTGAAGGGGATGTAATCGATCTACGCACTACTTTTAGTCCCGTGGGTGATGTGGGGTTACTTGGGCACCATTGCTACTCACTGTGTTGAGGGAGAAGAGGCAGACGACCTTTTCCCACTCGGTACCCTCGTTTGGTGCGAACTCGAGCTTCTTGGAGATACCTCTCGCCAACAAGTCTGTTCGCTCCCTCACCTCGAATGCCGAGTATGACTTGCCGGTGAGGCCGCACGTGTACGGGCTTCTGGAATCCTTGAGGGCATAGCGACCGTATCTCTCATTGCTCATGAACTCTTGGATTGTGATTGAATCTGGAGGATCTGTGGTGTTTCAGTGAGCGCTGGTCACGGTAAAACGTTGAGCAAGGCCCGAGGGCCCGAGGGGAATATCTTACCGATGGGCAATTGAGGAACCCAGTTTGGCGAAGTGAAGACCATCTTGAGCGGCGAAGAGAAAATTAAGGGAAGCCAGGTGAGAAGCTTAGTGTTTGCGCGTTCAAAGATCGTGTCCTTGAAGCCTTGCCGCGCGAAGAAGATGGTCCGTCGTTGAGAGATGCGAAGCGGTGTTGAGAGAGGAAAAGATTCGGGGGAGGTTCGGACTTTTTGAATGATGTCAAGCTGCGCACGAGGCTCGGTGGATAGCTGAAGCTCAATTGCCGAGCAAGCGGTTTGGTTCAAAAGGAAAACTGACAGCGAAGGGGACCGACCGGGGCGGGAACAGAGTTTAGATCTCTCTATTGCGTTGCGCCTCTGTGCCCCCGGTGACCGGGCCCTCCCCTGGTCTCTTCGTCCCCGGTGCTCTGCATGTCTGCTCCTCCTCACAGCCAGAAGGAGCAGAGAACCAAGACTTGGAGAAGCATAGCTTCCCCCACTTCTCCGCATTTCTCCCCACGTACTTGTCACACCTCGGCAGAGCCAGCAGATAGTGCGGTATCTTCCCGCACTCTCTAGGAGGTCGAGTCTAAGTACCTTATTATCGAAGAAAGTTAATTTTTTCTAAGTTATAAGTATAAGAATATAGTTTTAATAAAACAATATAGTACTTACTTAGTACTCAAATTAAGATACTTTTTTAAGCTTATTATAAAAAAAAATTTATATTACTAATTACTTATTATTAAGGTCTATAAGTAGTACTATAATTTTAATTATAATAGCTTTATTTATAATAAGTAAAAAGTCTAATTATAAGTCCTTTAAAAGCCTTTATTTAAGAGTTATAAGAGCTTTTAAATTAAGTTAAAATACTTATTAAAATATTAATAACTAAACTAACTTTATAATAATAGCTTTAATAAAAAAACTAAGAAATAAACTAAGAAATAATACTAAAATCTTTATTAATATTAAATATAATTTATAAAGTATAGTAATATAATTATAGAGTATTACTAATATATCTTATACTAAAAAGGGTATTATTAATATTAATAAGACGGATAGGGTTATATTAATATAGCGCCTCGGCTTCTTTTTATAGCTCGAAGATTATTATTTTAAATAGTATTAAAAGTTTATTAAAAAGCTTTTTTAAGTACTCTAATATATTTATTACTATTTTTATAATAATAAGACTCTTAGTACTTATATATAAGTATAGGTTATTTATTTCTAAATAGTAATATTAGCTTATTAATAAGCTATTAAAACTACGATTCTAATAATCCTTTAATAAGGGAGAGGGTAGAATAGAGGAAAGGATAGGTAAGAAAAGGGTTAAGGTTAAATAGTACGGAATTCGAGGGCAGGGTAGCGTCTATATATACTGCGGCAATCCTCTAGTAATGTAAAACGATGGAGTTAAACAGTGCAGGAGGTCGAGTCATTCCGCGTATCCGCCCTCGTCATTTGGTGTAGATCCAGCCATGGGCACCAGTCCTCCAATTGTTAGGACGTTAACTGTGGTTGACCTTGGACAAGATCCGTTGCCAGCAGCCGATGGCGGTAGCGCCCACACCTTACCCCAGTCGCTAGATTGGCTCACCCATTCTCTGAGCTTCGCGTCGCCGAACCTTCGCTACTCATGACCCCCGTCAATTCCAAGGGGTCCAGGGGCACAGGATTTGGCCGGGCAGCCACTGATTGTGGATTTACCGGCTGCAGTGGGCTAGAGGCCAGCCGGCTCCTGTGTGCCTTGGTTGGCGATTTGGGTGTTTGGTGTGTCTCCCGTTTCATTATGTCAGCAAGCAGAGAACCGAATTACCAAGGTAAAAACAATTCCGACCAACCGAGATTCTTCCGATGACAAAGCAAACACTCATCTTTGCCGACCAGATTGGCCAGGTCTTTAGGCCCGCAGCCCCAGTCGCACCCCGGAAGTCAATTCATGAGATCTCCGGCGCGGAATCTCACTCCCGCCCCGGATTCTCAACCTCCACCGAATCTCACAGAGTGGGTCGTGGCTTCTGTCTCTGTTGCCCGCCGACCTCCGCGTCAGACCACCGCCATGAATCCTCTCACGTTGACTGTCGACTGAGAACGGCTGTGTTACCTTTCCCAACACTGCATCAGGTCGTCGGGAAGAATTTTCTGGTCACTAGCAAGTATTCATTCGCCGGTAGCAACAGCGCGCAATACATAAGGTCGGTAAGGGAGCCTCAGTGACAGTTGCACACACAGCCAAATGTGGGGCATACAATAAGCAGCCGTTGTTTAGTCGAAGTTTGGTCATCAGAATACTGCTGCTGGCCGGTGACTTCGCCGGGGACTTCGCCGAGTGATGAAAGCCTGGCCTGATGGCTTTATTTCTCTCAGGCCATCCACAAGCGCCATTACTCTTTATTGCGGGATGGCATTGTTTTAGCCACCATCACTTCGCGCTAGAAACAATGATACGTTTCGGTGGTACATCATCTCATTAAGTTGACGAGAACCTATCTCGGCACATGTTGTCTCAAATGATCCCACTTTCCTTCAGATCGCAATGTCCCTCAATGTTGTGGTCTTCACTGCATCATGCTTCTCTTCCTTGACACTTGCCAATGAGGCATTCTCGACTCTAAGCGTGGCAGCCTCACAAACATATTACTCGACCAGTCTTCTATGCGTCCCTTACCTTATGTCCACAGGCAAAGCCAGCGTTCCCTTCTACTTTGCGAAAGTGAAATAGATAAGAAGGAGGGCTTGGCCAGAACTCATCCGTTCTTCCCATCTGAAGGTATATTCGTCCGACGTTCCCACTCAATCTGCCTGAGTCGGTGAGACTGGTTTGTTGGGAATTGGATGCCTCCAAAGGTTATTACAAACGGCCCCTCATTTTGAGCGCCGTATCGTATCAACAGTATATATCACATACCCTAGAGGCTTTGCCCACCTTCCTCGTATGACTAGAACTCAATACCTGAAACGGAAGCCTTGTAGCCTTTCAACCTTTCTTGTACCCCCCGAAGGTGCTGGCGAGCCCCCCCACCCCAATCATCCACTACAGTTGCCTTTGCCAAAACTTCGAATTTGAAGCCAACTATCTTCGGCTCAATGACACCATCAATTACCTTGGCACAGTCTCTATCTGACGAGGAGTAGAGAGTCCCAAGGTAGAATGGTATTTCTCAAGTCGTCTTTTCTACAGCAAGCTACTATTCTTACCGGACTTGGCAGCAAAAGAAAGACTCTGCTAGCAAGATTTCTTCCACTCTGGAACTTCCACCCTGGAAGGTCTACCGTCGGCAGTTTCTTGGATATAAACTCAGCTTTTGATCACAAATGCCCGGCAAGGGTTGCGCTTGGCTGGCAGGAATAGTTATCTAATAGCCGTCTGAAGACATCACCTTGCTAGATGCTTTCAATGGCTGAGCCAGTCTTTCTCATGCCAGCGTACTGCATGTCATGCTATATCCATCACTCAGAGGCGCTGGATGCTCGGATGTAAATTGACTCGGTGGATTTTCCCTTTCAATTTCACAGTTAACAAACATAATTAACGCCTATTGCTCAAACTCGCTCTCCCAACAAGGGAACCAGATGTTGATAATTGAGAGCTGAAACAACTGTATACTAGAAACGACGAGAGACATGTAGAAACTCTCATAAAACTCCTCATCTGTCTTGCATAAAACCTTGGTCGCTCCTGTCTCTTCCGTCTTCTCTAAGGCTTAGACTGAGACGAAAAATATTTGTTTTGGGCAATGGATCACCTGCACCTTCCAAATCTACAATGCCAATATTCTTCGCTCTTTCCCACTGTGAATCACGCAGGTCCAGCCGGTCCTTCTTCACGGTTCGGCTAAGTGCCCCTTTGGGCAATCAAAACTTTTCACACACCCTCTGCTCTTTCCTTATGTTACTCTCCTCCTGCCTTCGAACTTTCGAACCCTTCTTCATCAACCTCGATCCTGCTCTAAGATCTGCGGTCTCTTTCCAGCACCTTCTTGAGCTCGCACTGCGATCCTACCTTCGAACCTGCGGTCCCTTCTTCGCACCTTCTTCAGCTCGCACTGCGGTCTTGCCCTGAGACCTGCGGTCCTATCTCCGCACCTTCTTCGCGTTGCGGTCCTGCCTTCGAACCTGCGGTCCCTTCTTCGTTCCTTCTTCATAGGCACTGCACTCCTGCCTCTGAGCATCCCCTCCCCACACCGGAGGATATTTAAGAGAGGCAATCACACTTCTCTCTTTCACAAACCCTCACTTCTCTCTCACACGCCTCCGCTTCTCTTGCCCACACAATTCTACTTCTTCCACACACACACACACACACACACTCCAACTTCTCCCATACACATATTTTCACTTCTCCCACAGACACCTCAACTTCTCTCCCACACACATTCTCCGACTTCTACCTTGGACACTATTCCACCTCTACTTCAGACACTATTCCGCGTCTGCTTCGAACGCTTTACCACTTCTACTTCAGTCACTCTTCCACTTCGACCTCAGACACTTTTCCACTTCCAACTCGGACACTCCCGTCTTCCGCGTCTGCTTAAGACACTCTTCTACTTCTACTTAAGACACACTTCCCTCTACTTCAGACAATCTTCCACTTCTTCCTCATACAAATTCACGTCTTTCATCTACAACCGCACTCTCAAAGAGTGTAGCCTCTTTAGGTATTCCGTGCAGCCCGACCGTGAACCGGTCTTCCTATTCTTCATACTTCTTTCACATATTTTCAAATCCTTCTATCGTACCAAGTCGACTTCCTTCAACCGTTCGCACCTTCGGTCTTTCAAACCACCGAGAAGTGCCGTTCGCACCTGACGTCTTTCAAACCACCGAGAAGTGCCGTTCGGACCTTCTTTATCCAGAGCTCGTCTTGAAATTCACTTTCAGGCTGCGACCATTCTTCAACCTACGTGATACACACCTTACGATCGATAGTAGAACCCCTTCTCTTCACATCAGTTCAAGTACTCGGCAAGCATGATGGCCGATATCAACAAGCTTAAGGCTGAGCCTTTTGGAGAACCCCCCGTTTGGGCTGCAACCCGACAGGCTCTTTGCGATGCCCTGCCTTACTACAAAGCGCACCAGAGCAGTGCTCACACCAACAACAAGACTATGGTGGGATTTCTCCTTGGCGGCTTTCCAACTATTCGAGACCGCATGGATGCAGAGGTCATCATCACTGCGCTGTAGGTGCTTCCCAAACTTTCCTCGCTAACCAACTGCTAACAGTTTTGATCTGTGGCAGCGGTGGCGGCAGAGAGCGCGATGTTAATGGCAACATGATCCGAGTCAAGGAGAGTTTTGAGAGAAACTTGTCCTCTGCCCAGGCTTCCATGATGAAAGCCATGCCCGTTGGCGTCATCTTAGGTAAGTCAATCCTTCGAAGCAATACCATGCTTGAACGTCATACTCATTTTCAAGTAGATAAGAACTACCCCGGGTTGTCCATCGCCACGGAGCACAAGTACAGCGTCATGGCGTTCTTCACCATCACAGACATCTGGTCCGAGAAAGAAGCCAATGGACAGTTCTGCCACAAGATTCGACTTGAGAAGATCGACCGTTCTACACCATCTTGGTGGCAGGCAAAGGCTGAAGTTCAACACACTGTCAACCCTCAGGAGTTCAGTGACGTTCGCCAAAGCTGTAGCAAGTGCTTGAAGATGTCCAAGCAGTACTTCATTCAGGGCTGGACCTGCCTGAATGCTCACTGCGAAGAGTCATTCATCTTCTCCTCTGAGACCGACATCATGGGGCTTGTAGCTGCTTCTCACTGCTCTGCAACCCTTGCTTGGTGCATCGACTGCCACCAGCACTGCAAGACGGTCTTCTCTGCCGGATGGACCTGTCTCAACCGCAAGTGCAAGAATTTCTTCATGTTCCCAGCTGGTGTGGATGTTGCTCGCCTGGAATACTCGGAGAGCTTTCTTCAAGAGAGAACAACGTTTCAACTCCCCAAGCAGCCTCTTCAACCGAACCTTCCATCCATGAAAGGCCATCTCGGCACCGAGAATACAATGCGTCAGGGTATTGTCTGTCCTCAGTGCCACGGCTGCTCGAGACGAATTGACTGGACTCACTGGGCTTATGAGAACCCAGTGTGCAACTTCGTCTTGATGGCTAAGCCGGCTGCATTCCCTCTGCAGGATGTCCTCCAAGAGGAGACTCATGTCAAGAGAACGCATGGGTCTAGACTCTACGATACAGGAATTCTGCAGCACCACGCCCAGATCAATGGTCTTCTCATTGAACAGTATCTTCTTCCGGATCTCAACGACGCCAGAAGAATCATTGGCTCAGTCAGTATCGTCCGCACGAACCAGACTGCAAATGGACAGCCTGGCGGTCCTGATGAGATGTGGAAGATCTCTAACGAGTCGGTCGACACCTTCGACCTGTCTAGAAACTCGGTGGTTCATCCCGGATGTAAGTCTTCACCCAAAGCTGTTCCACAGAACCCGTAACTAACATGTTGCAGTACCCACAGAGAAGCTGACGAGAAACTTCCTCCAAAACTGGGGCGCTCCCTACAAGTTCGTCGTCGCAGTGGACTCCAAGCCATTCTCAGCGGCCCCCGAGGCTTTCATTGGAGCCCTCAAGAGAATGGAGTGGGCTGGTGAAGTATCGATCGAGATGACGAACGAAGTCTTGGGAGTTGTTGACCGCCACGCTCAACATACTGGACTTACTCGGGATCCGTCTATCACTCCTGAGTTCACCAACTTCAACGAACTGTTATCCATCGGCTACATGGAGAAAGACAAGATCGGCGTTAGTAACCTCATAATTCCTTTATGAACTCGAAGCTGACTTTTATAGTTTCATGATGATGGAGAAGATACCTTGGGCCCTACAGTAGCGACACTTTCTTTAGGAAGCCCGGCAATCATGTTCTTTGCCAAGAAGACAAAGAGTGTGAAAAATGCAAAGAGAGGAAAGAAGACGAAAGAGGATGAGGAGTACCGGAAGGTGGTTCTCAAGTTCCCCCTGTACCACGGTGACATCGTGGTTATGCATGGCTCCCGCATTCATGAGGAGTATCTGGTAAGTGCCTCTGAGATGATTGGGAGCACAGGTACTGACATTACTATAGCACAGGGTCGATCCTAAGGGAAAGCGCCGTTTCGCTCTGACTTGTAGAAACATCGACCTCACGCACCCGACTTTCACCCCTCAAGGTCGTGATGATGCTCTCATGAAGAGCACCATCCCGTCGGTATCAAAGATTTGGGACTACCCAAAGCCTGGTGACAGCAATGAGATCGAGATGAAGTCTTGCAGTACCTGCTTGATTACGGATCTCAACAAATCGGTCGCTGTCCAGCCTACCTTGCTCGAGACCAAGGCCAAGACCGTCACAGGTGGCAGAGCTGTGACTGCAGCTGCTCCCACCACCACCTCGACTGGAGTCAAGGACAATACTGGAATATTGGATGCTCCCAATCGTCGTATCACACGCTCGCGTACTAGAAAGCGTGATGGCACCGACAGCGACGAGACCTACAGCGAGAGCGAGTCTTCTCTCGCTCGCACTACCAAGAAGCGCAGAACCAGAGCCTAGTCATTCGTTACAAATCGCCCGGACAGGCCAGATATCTTCTTCAACTTGACGCTTTTCTATCATTCAAGATGATGATACTGAAGCATTCAACACTCGATTCACAGTGATTTTGCGGGATTTTCTGATTTCTGAGAGTTCGTTTGGGAGAATGGAGAAAGGAGATTTGATCGTTTTTGCTTTTTTTCATTTCAATCTTGTCTCGTGGTTTTCCCACTTTCGGGGAGAAATTGTGAGGCTTCCAGCAATAGCAAGGCTGGGTGGAAGTCGGAGAGAGACTTTTGCTTTTTATCCAAGGAAGACTTGGGAACAACTTTGCTGTTTCGGCAGTCTTAATCATTTGGCATCCAGCGTTTGCACATAGCTCAGTTACTTAGTTCATAGTAGAGAATTTCCCCAGTTTACAGTCACATCCTGTCCAGCATTCTGATGTGACATTATCTTGAAGGCCGTATGCGAAATTCGCGGCGTCCTCGTCGAAAGCATGTGCGCACTCCGTAACGGATCTCGATGTGGAGATCTTGGCTTCAAGCTGCGTGCGAGGTTGACGAGGTGAAGCTTCAGCTGTTCAAGCTCTCTCACTGTGCTCCAGAATTGAGACACGTGTCTCGACTCGGGGATCGACGAATGAGATGGCCTTCCACCGTCCCAGCATCTCGGGAATTTTGGAGGCGTCGGGGTTGAGCTACTTTTGGACATATGCAGAAACGCCTTTTTCTGCAATTGCTTGTGGAAGGGGTTCGTTTGTTGGAAGAGGGAAGAAGGAACATTTAGGTAAGGTAGGGAAGAAGGGCAAGGGCGGAGAGGGGCTCTACAGCATTCATCATTAGTACTACCTCATTCAGGGAGTGAGACATTTCACGGACGGTGTATCCTGCTTCCGGGGTCCTCCCCCCAAATTGTGGCCATCTCAATTCGAAGTGCTGGCTAGGTACCTTGTGCCGCACCTTCGGGTCCCGGAACGGCGGCATGAAGTAACGAGGAAGGGCCGGATATGGCCTGGGAGGACCTGGATCCCTCGCAGGGGGTGGTCTAGAACCGGTGTTGCTCATTTTGGGTGAGTGAAGTAAGTGAGCGCATAGGTACCCTGAGACAGAGGAAACATTAGAGACAAACTACGTCAGAGGAGATGTGCAGGATGGGGATCATGCTGAGGTCAACGGCGTTTCCCGGAGTTAGTCCCGACGCAGTCTGTTTGGGTGATTTCTCCGCCAATGCCCGGATTCTGGTCTCGCTTGATGATTTTTTGAGGAAAGGGCTCGTCACAAGTTGACTGAACACAGACAAATCGAGGGCCGGTGTGATGAAATATGTACGTTTTTGTGTTACCGTTCTCAAGTCGCAGTCACAGTCACACAGTTACAGGATGAATGGCAAAGCACGAAATGATTAGGAGCGGGACGGTGAGGGGAACGAGCAGGAAGTATGGTTCTGAAACTTTTTTGAATTGGAAAATTCAGGACCCCGGTTTTTTTTCTTTGGTAGAGAAAAAAAAAAGCAGGCCTCGAGTTTTCGTCATTGGTATCGTAACGGGTCATCAGTAAACGTCCGTCCTAGCTAGACATCCAGCCCAAACCCCCAGCTTTGTGAAGAACCATTCTTCAAAAGCTCATGGCCAGCTAGCCAGGGAATGAAACTCGTGCCCCTCTCTCAATCTCTGTATGTCTCGTCTGTGACAGATAAGACCAGAAGAGAAAGAGGGTTTCCATTAATTCCTCCCCTCCCCCAAAATGTCCACGCCATCCCGTGAATGCAAAGTTGATAATGAAAACTCCCCAAAGAATGCAATGCCTCCCGAAACCTGAACAAAGATGGGGTATCGTATCCTTAGCCTTTTTTTCCTGTTGTGTTCACAAAATCATCTCCAAAGCCAGACTTAGAATGTAGTCGCGGTGACCAAAATAGCCAAGACGCTCATGAACAAGCCCATGAAGACCTGGTCGCTGCCCAAGAGGGATGAGGCGGCATTGTGAGAATCGGAGGAGCTCGACGAGGAAGGATCGGTCGAAGTCGGGGCGGCAGTCGTCGTGCCCGTGTTCGTCGAGGAGCCACTGCCACCGCTGCCGCGGGTGGCCGCAGTGGGGGTAATAGCAGCGGAGGAAGCGGGCGAGGCGTTACCGGTCGCGGAGGAGGATGACTGAGGATAAGTTGTTATAAAGACGAAATCAGAGGGAGTCACGAACTTCGGACTCGGAATGGGGGGGTTTGTGTAGGTGGTGCCAGTCGGGGCGTCGGGGAAGAGCCACGGGGAAGTGGTAGTAGCAGTAGTAGCAGGAGAAAGAGGAGCCGAAGAGGAACTCACTGCACCAGGCGCGGGCGCGACGCTGCCGTCCGGGGTGGTGGGTCCGTTGCAGAGTCCGACGAGGCCGCTGGGGACGGCGTTCTCGCCGTTGGTGATGGCGATGATGTCCTCCTTGCCGCAGTCGGCGGCCTGTGCCATGTGAATCGCCTGATTATCCCAATCGAAGACGAAGTAGCCGGCCTGCATCATGCTGTCGCCGAGGATCTGCTGGTCGGTGGTGATGACGAGACCGACGTAGCACTGGCCGTCCTTGGGGCCCATGTCGAGGATGAAGTCGCTGAGGGGCACCCGGATGGTCTTTTTGCCAAAGGTGAAGGTCATGTAGGAGTCGCTGCCGCCGTTGGCGAGGGTCGGGGTGCGGAGGGAGCAGTCGGCGGTCCAGTATCCGCTGTCATCGCTCACTGCCTTGAGGTCCGCGAGGATGGGGCGCGCGAGGGCAGGATGGAGGCGCGTCAGGGTAGTACCCGAATCGAGCATAACGTTCGTGTCAGCTGCACCGAGGTCGTAAGACTTGACGGGCTGGTTAGGAAGAGACATGCCGACGGCGGAAAGGGTGGCTGCGAGACTGGAATTGTGAGTTAGTATGAAAAATACGGTGGCATTTTCACTTGATCAGGCTGGAGTGAGAGAGGCCTTGACTTACCGAGGCTCGCCTCTGATGCCAGCGATCATGGGAACCTTTAGAAGCTCTCCAATGAACTTGCCCTTGTCGAGACCGCCGTAGATGAGCGCGCCAGAGTCGGAGGAAGAGTGGCGGAGATCCAGCGAAAAGGCACGGCTGCCGATGACGTCCTGATCAGCCAAGGTATTGAGAATCAGGCTGTAGGGCTTGCCCTTCTCGAATCCAGCCTTGAGGTCAGGAGCCAGGCCCATGATGCCGGTGGCGATGCCATCGCTCTTGGTGACGAGGCCAAAGGTCTGGTTGACGATGGCACCCGCGCCCATAGTGATGGTGTCAACGTAGTAAGCGATCTCGGCGCTGGTCTGAGTGCTGGCGTCCGAAGCATCTCCGTAGTTGAGTCTTCGAGCTCCAATGGGGCCAACGGCCGGGGTGCGACTCTTGGCCGGGTTGTACTGGCCAGCGGCAAGACACTGCTTGGCCTGGGAGGCAGAAGGAGCGGTGGCACAGTCCGGGTTGACCCAGAGCTCAGAGGAGCCGGTATCGAGTAGGACAGTGACCTGCTGGGCAGGAGTGCCGATCGAGACTATTTTTTTATTGTGTCAGTCTGCTCAAAGGATTGAGAGGTAGCAGGGAAATGCTCACTATCAGTCGAGTAGTAGAACTGTTGATTCTTGAGAGTAACCTCGATGGCCGCTCTCTTGTCAAGGTCACTGTAGTCAGGTCTGACCTGTCTGACCGGCATGGCGATAAATCCCTGGCCCGCAGTGGTGCGAGGGAAGGACAAGGCCGTGACGGAGCTCACAGCCGCGCCAGCGGCGGTGAAGGCGATGAAGATTCCAGACTTCATCTCGGGCAGCTTTCGATGCTCTCGTTGTGGTATTGTTTGGCTTGAATGAGATACAATAAACCCAGAGATAAGATACCGAAGAAGAAAGGGTAAAGAAGGTAAAGGTGGGAAGGTCCCGGAAGAAAAGGATTGTTGAAGCTGAAGAGAACCTTGAAGGAGGGGAAAAAGAGATGAGGCTCCGTGAATCGGGGATATCCAGCGGATAAAAAAGAAGGAAGGAAGTGAGTGTAAGGTAAGGAAGGTAAGGTGTGGAAAAAACGCCACACGGAATCTTCAGCTTCTAGGTCGATGGTGTAAGGCAGTACAGCTCAGCTCGGCCTAGGTGGGTCCCGGCCCCGGCCCAGGTCGTCGCGATCGCTTCTGGGGATGAGTTGGTAGCATCGACTTTTGAGCACTAACCTGAGGTATCCGTAGCAGAGCGAGCCATTCGAGGAAGGAGCGCAAGAGAGGGAAAAGGCTCCGACAGAGAGAGTCTTGAGTGTCTCGAGTCTCGATGCATGCACACGCGCTAGCTGGCGTTGGCGTTGGTTGGGGCTCAAAGAAGACCACATCATAAAGAGGGACATGTCTCTCCTCCATCTGCCGTCCCCTACTACAGCCTCTGCTTGCGGCACCTTCAACACCAATAACTCCATCCCGACTTCCGGTTCCTTGGCTAGATTCCTGGCCGGTACCTCAGCACGCGTGGCCAAGTGTCTAGATGTTCTTCAATCCCCACCCTGGCTTACTCCAGCTGGCTCAAGTTGCACAAAGAAAACGGGCAATGGGCCAGCTTGCTTGCTTGCTGCATCCGACCTCTCTACTTGGGCTCAGGTTCTCTTCCCATGTGGACTTCCACGTGAGGTTCTGGCCGTCGACTCGCGAGACTACTCGTTGAAATGGAATCGATATTGGAGCCATGATGGTATTGCGGTAGTTGAAGTTATGCTTGGAGAAATGATCGTCAATCCTACCCTTAGTTGCAGGAATTCGGTCAAAGGCACGGAGAGCGCGCTCTATAGAATGTGAGACACTGCCCCGAAGCCGGCGACTAACGGCCCGGCCGGCGCGTGGCTCCCGCTTTGCTGGCCATTCCATAGCTCAATGGGTCACTAAGGTGGACAGATATCTTAGCAACTTTGCTCCAGACAAATATCTCAACGTCAAGACCTCAGTAGTCTTGCCTGGCTGGCATAGGCATGGTATCTCGTTTTCAACTTGTTCGTTTGTCGCCTCTTGCAGCCATGGAATTGTGATACTAGCATCTGTTGAGATGATGGGATAGGCAGAATTATCCTCAACAGAGTAGTAAAGCGGTATCTACCGCCAGGTCGGTTCCCTCAGCTCAAGATGGGGCCGCCATGTGGCTATTTGAGCCTCCCGGACTTGGATGACAGCGACGGGTTCGGAAAGCCACCTCGTCTCGCGCGGTAAACACCGTTCAGCTACGTCATCGTAAAAGAAGCCAAGACGACTGCAAGAAACCATATGTTCAGATATAAGATTGGCTCGGGTTCCCTTTTCCATCACGTTCTAATGATATGGTCGGTGTAGATCGGTGAGCTTTCCTTCCATCTTCAGATCTGTGATCGTCGAAAGAGCTCCACCAGCAATGTTGAGTTGTCCGGGGTGCGTTACACTTGCTTTAGGGCCAATCATGGATTGACAACCCAACCACCTCTCTCTTGACAGGTGTGACGTCGTATCCAAACGCTTGTTTGACGTATCCGACAGAAGACCCTCACTATGGATACTGAAAAAGATGAAAACTTACGAACTGCGACTCTTACGCCCTACGACACCAGAAGCGCCGAGAAAGACTGGAAACTTATCCCATGGTTTACTGTCTCCCTCCCGATAGATCCTGGAACATATGTTTGTACGAGTGCTTGCGAATAGTCTTGTCGCTTATGCGAGCATGGTGTGTGAGGCTGCGGCAGGACTCCAGGCACTAGTGGAAATCCATCTGGGTCTATACTAGGTAGGTTCAACACTCCGAATGAGAGATTCACAGAGGCCCGGGAGGGTCCCATGCCATACTGCAGGTGATGCCGGTCATAGGATGGGCCGCTTCGGAATTCTCGGACTCGAAAGACTCCGGGCATCACGGGGGATGCGGAGCAGCGGCACGCAATGGGGACGGGCCGTATCGTGATTGGTTGCGGGTAGAGGATGCACACCTTTCGCGAGGTGCCTTGGCGGGCCACCTTGAAGAATCCGTCATTCTGCTTGACAGCTCGTCCTAATAGGGGCACCCACCTACGTGCGAGTGACAGCCTAAAGTAGCGTAGGCGGCGGGCTGTCCACGGTCGAACTGAATATGAGGGGACTATTGCCACTCTCTGAGGCATGGGTTGGAGGAGGCCATTCCGGGGCTGTCTGTGAATCTGGATCCAAGGTGGAGGCATTTTGCTGAGTTGGCAGATGCAGAGACATGCTGTGGAGAGAGACGTGTTGGAATTGTAGAAGCGAGAGCATGCATTTCGACTGAGGAGCGATAGTTGACGTGAGACTGTGAGGCGACTACTGGCAAGGCACGCTCCTAGAGCAGGTTTCAATTGTGAGGTCGGACGTGACGATGGAATTGGAATCAAGATGTTCCATTGCCAGATTGAATCGTAAGGTAGTGGACGTGGGCGTGCGAGAAATGGAAGCTATTAGAAGGGGTGCAGTCGGGTGCTGACGACATCAGACGGATGGAACGGCGGTGGTGACGACCGACGGGAGCTGGATGGGTCGAAAAAGTAAGGCGAGGCAGGAGAGGTGCAGGTGTACATACCCCGTAGGTGCAGGTGCAGATGCAAGTTGGAAGGAACGAAGAAGGAGAAGAAGATGGGTACGTATTTGTTATGTAAGGCCCTCAGAAGGAAAGTGACGCAAACTTGGAAGTGACCTTCCTCCACGTGCCTTTCCGTGTCTGTTGCCCATTCACTACCTGAATGAATTAATTCTCCCTCGTGCCGCGACGATCGAGCACATGAAGATTCCATTTCTTCGCGGGTTTCGACTCTTGATTCCCCGACTCACGAAAGCTGGGTATCCCGTAGCACTGCTGTCGATTCTCGCCTTGCCTGAAGTTAGCTAGACCAGGTTTCCCAAAGGTGCAGATAAGCGGGCATGATTGGCGGCCTGTGTGCAAGTGTCCGAGCACCTTGTAGGAACTCTCCGAGGGGGCGGGATCATCCCAGGCACCTGTCCGTCCCAAACACCGCAAGACACCCTGGGTGGGACCGCATTCCCGTCTTCCAAAACGACGCAGAAAGACAGACCAAAATAGACGGGGGAGGTCGTTGTTTTGTTTAGGCCCAGTCAGTGTCTGGGAGCTGCTACATCGTGAGGTTCGCCCGCCCGCCGCAGGTCTCAGTATATACCAGGGTAAGGATAGGTAGGGCATTGAGGGACTTGGGGGATGGATGGTCTGTGAAACATGCATCCAATGACAAGTGCGTGTACGCATGAAGTTGAAGAAACAATCAAGGTACCACGCTGGCTTCTTTCACCTGCGAAGTTCTCGCTTGAAGGCAACTTTACCTTATTGTCTATTCAAATGCAGGGCTTTGCATTCATAAGACAAAGACCTCCCGTGTCTGAGGTAGATTATGTTGGCGCATTGCGATAAGGTAAATAAAGCTTGAATGCTTGTGTCACTGCCGAACGGCATTTGTTGTGTCTTTGATGGATGCTAGATTTTTCTCGTGTCATTAAATTGATGAGAAGCCAGCTCTCATACCTGGCTGGGTAGACTAACGCAGCAACAATCGACCATTCCTCAGTAGAGGCTTAATAGTATCACATGTATTGGGTGCCATTGAGCTTTTGCCCTGTACAAACCTCAATTTAAATGTAAATGGTGCTGTGCGAAATCGATACAAACCCCTTTTGCCCCTCCTTCACCACAGGGCTGTAGGGGACTCGAGAGCTCAGACCAGGCGGCGTATACGTACGATACCTTCCATCCACGGGTACGGAGTACGTACGGGTGGGTGAGAATCCCAACCACCTTGCGCTTGCGAATTGCAGCAAGCAAACAGCAAACGCGTATCCCGCTGACAGCCAGTCTGTCGGACCTGGGGTGGTTCCCCGAGATTGCCATCTCCCCATTTACACAGGAACTTGTCCCTCTTGGGTTCGTAATCTCATCTTCCATCGCATTTTCCTCTCCCACGTGTGTCTGCCCATCCCAGCAGATTACTCATTTCGATGTTATCTCGACTTGTGCTATCGCAGAAACTACTTTACTGAACAATATTTTTCGACTACAACCTCTCATCCAGAGGCTTATTCGAATACTGAAACTGATTTTGTATCGAGTAGTGTTACTCATCATTCTTAGAGTGGGTGAGGCCACATGGCGCGGGCCGGATGGATAGTCGGGTAGAAAATGATGACGACGATGCAGTCCGCAGCAGGTTGGCAATAAAGTGAGAAGGTGGTGCGGTGCAGACAGCAATTTCGGCCCATTTCGCGACGAATAAGTCCCGTTGCAGTTGCACCACTTCTCGAGCCAGCCCAACTTGAGAGTAATAGCTGGGAGGCTGGCAAACTAACTATCTTACACAGTGACCGAGCCTGGAAATGTACAAGATACTCACAGGCCAGCTTTCTCCATTTGCATGGTTGGAGGTATGGTACACACATGGTAAGGTACCCATCTCCACTGGCACTCGCAGTAAAGGTACCTGACGGAGCACGTCCACGCTTACCCCCCCCGTCAAGCCCCCCGTGCTGGCTTGGCCTGGCCGGGCCTTGACTGGAATCTGTTTCTGTCGGGTCTCTTGTCTGCCACACCCAAATTATTGCTCGCTGGCTTCTACGTTACGCCTGCTCCCTTTCTTTTTTTGACTTTGTCCAATGCCTCACTCTTTCCTTGCTTTTTGCGATCCAAACCGACGAAGACGGCGACTAATTTTCCAAACTTGACGCGACGCCTTTCATTTCCTCTCTCCAACCTCGATGCTATTTCGTTGCCATCGTCTACTACCGACCAACAGGTAGTCCTCCGACTCTCCTCGCTCATCGGGCCCCGATAACCCCGGCGCCATGAACGCGATCCAGCAAAAATGTCGACCGAAGCACCAAGTGCTGGTCCTCAAGTGTTACCCAAGGACCAACAAGGGCGCTGTTGATGTCAAGCCGAATTCTAGCGAACTGAGCTACCTGCTATTTTATGCTACCTCCCGCCGTTCCAAGATTCAGAAGATTGGCGCCTTCTTGGAGAAGAAGACGGCAAGCGATGTCTGGCGGCAGCGCATCGGGTTTGTGAACCTCCCTAGGTATTGAGAGATCGCCTTACTTACTGGGCCCCTTTCTAGAAATGTGCAAGTCACCCTTCGAATCCTCACGGCACTGATCGAAAAGGCCCCCAAGGACCTGCCGCTCGTAGCTCCGAATGTACTCAAAATCCTCGACCTCATCCTCGGATCCAAGGACATCACTATGGTCGAATCCTCCATACCTACCTTTGAGGCGTTTTGCGAAAATCACGATGCCTCGTCCTCCTTTGCAGACCAAGCTTATCTCGCCCAATACGAATCGATCGTTCGCACCTACGCTTCGCTTGCCTCGACCCGCGAAAACCCTGGGAAAGGAGCTTCTAGCAAGCCTGTACTGATGCGATGGAGGAGCGCCGGCCTCGAAGCGATTAGGAGCGTTTCCTCTTCGGAAGCTCTATCGACTGTCACTGGTCGCCAGTTCGACGTTATCGTTCCCGTTATTTTGGACAACCTATGGTGGGATGACGACGAGCTGCTCGACACGCTGCTGTCGCGCATACAGATGGAAGAAAAAGTGCAGGCAGAGAAGCTTCGCCGTAGGACGAGCGTCGCGACTGTGGAAACCAACGATACCGGCGACGCAAACCCCATTGCTCTCACAGGCACTGCTCACGATGTAGACAGGCTGGCAGAAGAGGACGTTGGTGTGCTCGCCATGCAGTGCCTGAAGCAGATATTTGTGACGCCAAACCGACCACAGATTCATTCCGCGACTGGTGCTCTTATTCAATTCATCGAGGATCGCATCGCAAATGGTAACACAGTCGTCAAGCCGGACGAGAAGCTGGGCCAGGATCACGGGTGGGCAATAAGCATGTACAGCGCAATCGCGAGATGGGCGCCTGTACAGGACCGCTATGTCATTCTGGTGACGGCCATGGATCATCTGTCGAAAGCACCTGTCAAGGACGACAACCTTAAGCTTCATCTATCGTTGACGGCCATGATTGGGTCTCTGCTGCGTTCCGACGTCAACCTGATTGGGCTGAGCGCCATGGACGTCTTGCTCGGTCTCGTCCAGCACATGAAGAAACTCATTCAGCTGCCAGGAGGCTTTGGGAGAACTGAAGGAGAGCCCGAAGAAGTAGTCTCTACCCTTCAAGGATCCGGTGACGTATTCGCTCAGCGAAGAGAACTCCTCGAGCGAATTCAACTTTGCATTGGAGACCTGGCGACACATGTCTACTACGCAGACCAGATTTCGGACATGATTTCGACGATCCTTCTCCGACTTAAGCCGTCCAAATCCTCAAGTACCAGCTCGTCGCCCCAAGCCGAAGCCTCTGAGCAGCCCCCCTCCGATGACATGACTGCCAGCCAACCTCAGCTGGAAACGTACCTTTCCCGTAACGTTGGCAAGACCGCTGCCTTGAAGGCCATCAAGAACATACTCCTCATTGCAAACCCGCGTGCACAGATGTCCGGCAACTTGAACTTGTCGAGAAACAAGGTTCCTCTTCAAGTTTGGGAGAACACGCATTGGCTTCTGCGGGATCCAGATGGCGAGGTCAGAAAAGCCTACGCCGATGCGCTTCTGACCTGGCTAGACCGCGAGACGACAGCGGCGGATTGGAAGGCGCGGGACGAAAGCTCTCAACACCACCGGTCTTCTCTGAAGAACAGTCGCGAGCTCCAACCCGCCAATGTTGCTCAACGAGCCGCATCGAACGCATCTAACCGCGAGAAACCATCGAGGCACCGCTCACACTTTCTCCAACTTCTCCATATTGCAATCTACGACAACGCGTTGCAATATGTCGACTATGACCCGGATATTGTTCTTCTTCACGTGCTGCTTACGAAGCTTGTGTCCCAGTTGGGTGTCAACGCAGTCCAGTACGGATTGCCAATGGTATTCCGTCTCCAGGAGGACATTCCAGACGCAGAGCTGCCAGTTCAAAAGGTTCGCCTGGGCAGTCTTTGCCACGGATATTTCTGGGCAGTGACCGAGAAGTTCGACATTGAGAACTCTGCCGTGGGACGTGCCATCACCAATGAGGTCATTCGAAGACGCAGCAAGCATTTCTGGACTGAGGGTGTGGCTATCCCTCCGCCAGCCCTGGAGCTCCTCGGAACGCCTGGAGTTCCCAAGTTGCAGACCAAGCTGCCTGCCACAGAAGTCGAGAGTGAAGCGTTGCTGCCATTCGATGACCGCGCATCGTTTGTAGAGAGCATCGCTGTGAGCTATGCGGACACAAGCATCTCACCGCCGAGTAGTCCTCCTCAATCTCCTGGTCGGAACTTTTCGCATCCCATCCTTAGCACCTCGATTTCAACAACGCCCGCGACGCCCGGTTCGGAGCTGCCCACAGCTTTCCGCGAGCACATGCTGACAGACTGGTCAAGAGATGCGGCTATGCTAGCCTTGCAGGCGGGAAGCAAGTCAGAGTCGCTAGCTGGTTCGAAAAGCGGCACTATGGGAACCAACCGACACCACCTGACTGTTAATGGCGCTAATGGGCATGGACAAACGGGAGAGTCTTCACCGCTTGGCAGCCAGCGAAACCTTCGTCCAAACTCATCCCAGGTTGCCGGGGGCTTGTCTCCCATGAGCAAGCTGCGAAAATCCAGTGTGCGAAGTGGCGTTTCGCCCTCACCGTCGGATTCGAGCCGAGGTGTAGTTACATCCATTGATCAACTCAAGATGGTCTTGACGGGCCAGGTGCCGGCGACGCCCATTGGCACGTCAGCAGGCGTGCGCCATGACAGTGACAGCGACAGCATGGTCAGCTACGACTTTACCCCGTCAGAGCTCAGCTTCAACCCGGCGACATCTCAGCCAGAAAACGGCGATGGAGCCTCTCTTGGACGGCAGAGGTCTTCATCGGCATCACGCAAGGGTGGGCCGCTCAACTCTAACCCTTTGTACGAGCATAACGAAGACGAGGACGTTCCACCGGTGCCGCCATTGCCCGGTCACATTGGTGGGCTGACGTCCTCGGTTTCTATTCAGGATTACGCAGTA
This sequence comes from Colletotrichum lupini, assembly GCF_023278565.1. Classification (NCBI taxonomy): domain Eukaryota; kingdom Fungi; phylum Ascomycota; class Sordariomycetes; order Glomerellales; family Glomerellaceae; genus Colletotrichum; species Colletotrichum lupini. Next base: position 5,873,563 of record NC_064677.1, on the reverse strand, counting down.
AAGCCGGCGAAACGAGTACTTAGCAGCCGCGGTGGTGACAGTCTATACCAGGGTTCCGCGAGAGGGGATGGAAACATGTCAACGGTGTCGGGAGGAGGGATGGATCTACACGACCTTCTTAATGGGATTGACAGCAGAGCTGGAGAGCTCAGCTTAGGGAACGTCACGAAGCCACCTTACTAATGGAATTGGGCGATGGATTCAAAAAATTTGTATTGGTACACCTTGGCGTAGAAGTATAGCGAGGCGCGTAGCCGAGTTCTGACAGTTAAAACAACAATTATTGAAAGATCTAACAATTCGTCAATTTCCAAAGCATTCGAAAGGACCCTGAAATTGTAACCTCGTACACCGAGGCTTCACCGAGCTCACCTCCCGAGACCGTCCCGCATTCTGATGTCACGCTAAGACATAAGCCAATCATACCCCTGTATGCCCGACCGGGGCTAGCCGCGAAGCTTCCAAAAACTAATTCAACGACCAACTTGCATTTTGTAGCTGCAGCTCCCATAGCTCCAATCCATATCTACAACCACGAAAGGGCGTACCATCACAATGAAGCCGTCAACACGCATCCCGCTGCGCCTTTTTACGGCGACGTCGTCGCCATTGGCTTCGTCAGCCAGACGGTCGACCTGCGCCGCTGCTGCCTTCAATGCGCGCGCCATCTCGACGACGCCCCTCAAGCCCGCCGAGGTCGCGCCCGTGGTCGGCACGGGACCGCCGCCGGAACCGCCCATTGCTGACATCGCCGCCGAGGACCGGGCAGCGGCGGCGCGGATCCGTGTCGAGAGGAGGAAGAAGCAGGCCGAGATGCTCAAGCACGCCAAGCGGATCCGGACGTCGGCCGAGGCCAAGTCGAGTGCGCCGGGGGCTCTGAAGAGGAGGTTTTGGAATGATGTCAGTGTGCAGGAGGTAGATGGTATGTCTTCTTTTTCTATCCCATGATCAACAGCTCGTGTCACGATGGACCGCTCTGGAGAGATTGGCTAACGTTGGCGTTCAACACAGGTGCCCTCCAAGTCCACCTCGACTCCCGTCCCCTCCGCCACCCCAACACCAAGGAAATCATCCGCCTCCCGCCCTCGAAGCAGCACCTCGCCTCGGCCCTCGCCATCGAATGGGACCTCATCACCTCGGCCGAGCAGGCGACGAAGCAGCACCTGATCCCCCTGACCTCGCTCATCTGCCGGGCCGTCGACATCGCCGCCGACGACGCCGCCAACGACGGCGCGATCCGGGAGCACGTGGCCAACACGCTGATGCGGTACCTCGACACGGACGCGATGCTCTGCTGGGCGCCGCCCGCGGGCGCGACGGACACGCGCAACGACGCCGGAGAGTCGCTGCGCGACGTGCAGAAGAGGACGGCGGACGCCGTGGTCGGCGCCTTGACGGGGCGGGTGTGGCCCGGAATCGAGATCACGCCGGTACTGGACGGGCATAGTATCGTGCCGCAGAGACAGGCGGAGGGAGTGAGGGAGGTTGTGCAGGGGTGGGTTATGGGGCTTGACGCGTGGGAGCTGACGGGGTTGGAGAGGGCCGTGTTGGCGGGGAAGAGTCTTTTGGGGGCGGCGAGGTTGGTCGTGGAGTGGAGTGAGGGCCCTGTTGGGGAGTATCGCGATAAGAATGGGAAGGGGGGCAAGTTTGGTGTCGAGGAGGCTGCTACGGCGTTGAGCTTGGAGGTTACGTGGCAGACTGGGGCTTGGGGTGAGGTGGAGGATACGCACGATGTAGAGAAGGAGGATTTGAGGAGGCAGTTGGGGAGTGTTGTGTTGCTTGTTTCTGGTACGAACCGGAAGTGAGATGTTGCGATGTGGTGATCCTCGTGATTGAGGTACTTGGGTGGTGTACTGATAGAGATCTGGGGTGTTTGTACATCAAAAAGATAGAGACGCCTGATCCCAGATGATCGAGGGTGTTTTGTAGAAGTATGTGTCAGAATAAAAGTTGGCGATGGACCTTCTCAAATCTACAACACGTACGCGCCTCTGACGATCCTCCGCCGAGGGCTCTTTCTCTTGTTTGCCTACCGACCCTTTGAGTAGCACCAGCTTGTCTCTCGCTACTTTTAGACGGGCACTGAAGTCTCGTTCCTCGCATCCATGAAAAACCATGCTTATCAGCCATATGGTTGCGAATACGTAGATGATCTCAATCACAATCCTACGTTGCTATGGCAGGGAGTCAGTTAATTTTCGCCGATTCTATGGTATCCGAATCATCAGAAGACGCCCGCCTCATTCTAGCAACCCCATTAGACAATGCTCTGGCAGAGCTGGGGTTGTTTCCGCCCCTCTACACCCACGATAGTGGCAAAGCTCAGATTTGTTTCCTGCAGATCCAAGGAGGAGAGTACACATAATAGGCCTGAGTGAGTTGCCGATCTTATAAGATGAATTTGATCATTACAAACGTTTTTTCTCTGATCTTTCCTTCCCTCGTGAAACAGGAATGAGATACCACCAGCTCTGTCACCCTAGCCGTCGACTTTGCCGCCTGAAAACAGTTGTTGCATAAGTATGAAAATTTGAGAGCGCCCTGTTCAGTGTGGTCAAATGCATAGATTTACACTCGCAGCTTGTCCTTTTTTTGTCGCACATAATTCGCCGAGGTTTTCAGTGTAGGAGGCCTGGAGAAATGGCTTCTAACGAGATGTTCATGTAGATTACTAGGAGTCTGATGCAAAGCAGCCGTCACTGTACCAAACCTGCAAATAAAAAAAGTATTTACGCAGAGACATATCGGTCTTGCCCTAGCGTACATGTGGTTGCACTGTAAGATTCTCGGACATTGAAACGTAAGGTATTTTGAGATTGCAATTCTTCCGTGGAGATGGCCAGATGGCTGGAAAAAACGACCATTTGATTGAAAGCTCCAACTACGACCGGGCTGCTGTGAAGGTAAACTGTGGCTATGCTGCCTGAGTTGGCAATAAGGCGTATCTGTAGCTGGTAGGATGTGCTGCAAGGTGGCCTGCTTCTCACTGTCGTGCGAGTGGCGCAGCATCTCACGCGGCACTTGACAGGTTGGGAGTTCTTCGCCTTCTTAGGCGCTTAAGAGTCGGCCCAACCAAGATGAAGCATGGAAGCATGCAGGCCGACGTGGCTTTGCGAAACAATGACTGATATTGCGGTACGAAGCTACCAAGCAATAAAACCCGAAGGCGTGGTGATACTTATGGCGACCCTCTCCCCCTTGACGATATCTTCTTCCACATTACTCCAAACTGGCTCGTCATCGGAGGAGAATCGATCTAGAAAATACTATTGCACAATTTCTTAATCAACTCTGCATTGAGATCTATTTCAAGTGAGCCTGGGCTCGCGGAGGCTTGATCATCTCCGAAATGTCTTTCGGGTGGTCCGCTGGCGACATCGCCACAGCCCTGCAACTGGTCAACAAGGTCTGCATTGCTCTGAAAGACGCCGAAGGCTCCAAGGCCAACTATCAAGATGCCACAGCATTCCTCAGCACTTTGTCGACGACACTTCGGACACTGAAAGATATTCAGACCATATCACCGCATCCAGAGCTTCTACAGAATATGAGCAATCATGTTGCCCATTTGATGAAAGAGGTCGATGAGTTCCTTCAAACTCTACAGAATGATTACGGGGACTCTTTAGGCCCTCATCCAACGTCCGTTCGTTACATGGTGTTCCGCAAAATACAATACGCTGCATCAACTTCTAATAAGGTCCATGATCTACGCGCGAAGATCGGTCCTGAGTTATCGACACTGCAGATACAACTGATCCAGCACATGATGTGAGAATCAAACAATCCGAACCTTGAGCATGGCAGAACTTGGGGCTGATGGGTCAATTATAGACAGATTTATACCGAATTACCACGCGACATACAGCGTCAAACGGAACATGCTACCAAAACAGCATTGGAAGCCTGCAGTCGGAATCAAGAAAACGGAAGGATGCTAAACTTACTAGAGTCCCAAGGCGTCAAATTGGATGGCTTTTTCGAACAAAATGCAAAGATTCTGTTCATGTTCGAACAGTCACGGGGCCAGACACCTTTGCAACGGTCATCCTTATCAGCGAATACACAAACTACTGGAGAATCGGTAGTCGGAGAATGCAACAGTCTGGAAACGGCTCTTTCATCCATATCCCAAGATGTTCGGCAAATGGGTGGTTGTATTATTGGGATCTTGAAGGCTGTGGCGTATGAGACCCCACTATTTGTCTCGAGCTTGCTTTTCAGAAGCTAATAAAATTCAGGTGCCTCCTCTCGTTCGCGATGATGGTAGGATTTCGAGATATCATGGTTCCAATCTCCAACAGCTTCATTTTCGCTCGAATTTCAAGCGCAAGCTGCATAAAACTCATTGATGCTTTAGGGCGTGAGTTTACTCTATCTTACGATTGTGCGAAGTCCTGGGATGTAAGTAGACACCCCTATGATTTTACCACTGTTAAAGGGTGATATGGGAGCTCACAAAAGGTGTACAAACCAGATTTTCGAAAAGGCGATACAGGTGTGGTTCCGAGGCTGTCCCGGTATGGACCTCGTCCGGCAGGGGATGTACTGCGTCAGCGACGCAATGGCCCCGTCCATTCTCTTCGACAGGGAATCGTGGTCGCACCGTATCAAAGACGGCATCACCATCAAAATGTCTGCTATTGTGAAGACCTGTACGGAATGTGGCGGCAGAATGTCTCGCAGATGGGACGGCAAACAGGCCTTTTGGTACGTGTGCCCCTTCCAATTATCCCTGCGGGCCCGTTGCCAGACTCGAGGGGCTACCGAGCCCGAACTTCCAAAGTGAACCGTCACAAAAAAACCCGCAAGAGAGGCTCAAAACAAACCTCGGCTAACGCAAAGTGTTTTTGTATAGTTCGAATTGCAATAAGCCATACTTGACCATCGGAAGTCATCCCCTGGCACGGCCCGCTGAGGAGAGAAGGAGGCTTGATATGTCTAGCCGCGTTAGATCCCTTATATCACACTTTCAAGACGATCCATCGCAGAGACGACTATTGAAACACGTCGTTTACTTTAGAATTACCAGTGCAGGTAAACGTCAGGATCCATTGATTAATCGCAAAAATTTGGGAGATCAACTAGTATTCTGCCGGAACCCCCATGAAAGAGGCCATATCTTGATCTTGCAGAGAAGGGACCTTCTAGCTATGGCAAAAAGCGTTCGACCCGAGCAGATACGGCTTCTTCGTCATAGATAGCGCGAACTTACAACTCAACCGAATCACCGAACCCCACGGTACTAGTCAGACTTGAAGTCGAATAATTTGATCACTTTACGATGAGGTCTTCTGCAACGTTATCTTCAATGTGAGCGAAATCTTAATGGTTTCATTCCGAATTGTAGTGAGGATATCCTTGAAATCACGTATCTGGACAAACATAACATGGGTAAAAAATATATTTCAAATCATCGTCCCCGGCGTTGACTGTATTACGTTCTAAGTAAAGACTGTAGTCGTCTCCCATCATCAAGAGACATGCCATCATCAAATACGTTACAAAGGTGTCCAGCCTTATTAACAATCCTCCCCAAAATTAACTCCTGGTCATTAAGGAATGAAGTTAGAATAAAAACCTTGCCCTATGCCCCTTATTTTCTCCGATTCATCTTTTTTGCAGATCCCGGTTGTAAAAGCACAACAAAAGGGAAGGGGGATATGGTATACAAGGTACAAGGGATATTGTCGTTCCGTGACAAGACTTGATGCAAACTTCCATTTTTTTACATCAAGCCGACGGCGGCAACAAAGGCACCCAAAGCAGCGCCCGCAGCCAAGACGCCGCGGTTGGCATCGGCGGGGGCGGCAGCATTAGTCGACCCAGACCCGGAACCGCTCGTCGCCTGGGCGGCGAACGCGCCAGCGAAAGTCGTGAGCAGCGTGCTGCTGCCAGACACGGCCTGGGCGACGGTGGCGGGGCCGGTGGTGGCGACGCCGTTGACGGTGCGGGTGAGGGTAACGGTGTCGGTCTTGTAGGCCCAGCCGGGGCCCATACCACCCCAGGCGCCGCCGGGACCCCACCAGCCGTCGACGGGGCAGCCGGTGATGGTGACGGCGGCGGCGTCGCCCGTCTTGGAGCCCCACCAGCCGCCGCTGTAGGTGAAGGTGCTGGTGCTGGCGCACGAGGTGAAGGCGTTGCAGACGGAGGAGGAGACGGAGGTGTAGGTGGAGAGGGCGGCGGCGTCCGAGGTGCAGGCGGACTTTACGCAGTCGTTGAGCTGCGGGGCGTCGGTGCAGAAGGCGGCCGGGGTGGGGGTTGCCGTGGCGAAGTGGGATGAGAAGCAGGAGCTCTGGTAAAAGTGTGTTAGCAAAACGCATTCGGAGTATATAGAGTTCAAGAGAATTGAGACGGTAGGTTTGAGGGAGAAGTTGGGACCGAAGGGCTGGGATGAACGGGAGGAAAGCGTGAAAAAGCTTAGACTTACAGCGCATGATGCAACACCGTTACCGAATCCGCCGGGGCCGAATCCGCCGAATCCACCACCGTAGGCGAATCCACCCCAGCCGGCGCCGTTACCGGGTCCAAAGCCACCGTTTCCGGGTCCAATGGGGTTGGCGACAGCGGCGGCGCCCTGAGCCAAAGCAGCAGCAACGAAAGCAGCCTTCATTTTGGTTGATTTGATATGTGTTTTCTTGTTGTTGTGAAAAGTTCGATGAGAGAAAATTCCCTGCGCCTGCAGATAGATGTAAAATGCGTGTAAATGAGTTTGGCTGATGTTTTTATGTTGCGACGGAAGAAGGAAGATGAGATGCAATTCCGATGTGATGGTTCAAAACAACTTTCAAACAATGGACGAACTGAAGCTCCAACGACTTGTCTTTATATCCCATGGAAAACGACATGACCGCCTCTTCTCTCTCTGCATCGCTTTCCGCGCACGCCCTTACACACCCCCTTCGACTACCGTTGCCTTACTCCGCTAGTCTCACTCAAATGCCGTACGAAGTACTGTTGCTGAACACGGCAGGAGGGACATGGGGAGGAACAGACAGCTTCGGTCCCGAGCAGGCGCATGGCCGCATGGCAAAAAGAACGAAAAGCAATGACAGGGTCTTGGCGTGCATCTTCGTTTCCTCTCTCCTCTACTGGGGCAGCGGAGGCGAGGAGGAGCCGCCTTGGTCCCACGGACACCGCGGTTTGTGACTCTAGCTCTTTGAACCTCCGCAGATCCTACCGGATGCCTAGGCTACACTGCTGGTTCCTCTCACGCGCATCACACCTCCTCCCCCAGAGCCGTGTATCCCCCTCCATCCCACAACTCTGGTCTGCTTACCTTACCTCACATCCCAACAGCCTCAGCTCGCGCGCATATCTTCTCGCCCTGTCCGACCCTTGATCAAAGCCCCCAACCGCGCGGCCCTGCATGGCAGGATCCCCCCCCGGACGGTGTCACCAGGAAAAAGAAGGAACATGAGCGTCGCGAATGTGTGGATGTTTGCCCTCACGGACACACAGAGCCTCTCACCCACAAAAAGTCAGACTTTAGCTGCTGCAGTCGGACAAAACGCTAGTGGCTCGTCGGCAAGTATGCTTAGCTATTAGCTCCAACGGGGGGTCTCTCGCGCGTCGCTGAGAGAGGGCGAATGTGTGATGTGACACAACATGGAAAAAAGAATGCTCATCCGGGATGGGGTTTGGGGAACACCGGTCCACCACCGCTAGTGTTCGGTTCGGCGATCCGTCATGTAAGTCCAAGCCAATCAACACCAACCTCCGTTTCGACCGCATTGCGCTCTCGGTCCCCCGGGTAATTCCATCATACCTGGGGAATAAGGTACTTTTTTAGTACTGGGTGAGGTGAGGAAAGACCAAAACGGTGGAGAAGGGAAATCCGTCTCTATGCTTGGTTTCTCTGAAGCGCATGTACTTTCCTGCGAGGAAGCGTCAGCCCACGTTTCCCACCCCATTCGGGGTTTTGGCAGAAACATCAAAACAGAAAAAGGGCTGACGTATGCCCCTAGGGCTTTTATTCTTTCGTCCGAATGGGTTGCCTTCCTGCTTCCTGCTGCCAACGGATCCAGCTCGTCGGGAACAGCGCATTGCACTGCACTGCACCTTCAAGTCGGGACGAGGACGAGAGAAGAAACGAAACAGAAAACGGCGTCAGCGAAAAAAGGAATGGATGATGACCGTCTTTGCGCCGGAAAGGGAACGTGACCACCGAGAACTAGGCCGAAGCGCGTTCATCGCATTTGTTTCAGAGTATGTGCTTATCCTGCTCGCTCGATGCCGGCTGATCGACACAACCATCACCACCACTAAAAACAGACCGCCCGCCGTCAGGCTTTGGCAGCCCCGATCGTTGGCTTAGCTGCCGTCGTGCCGAGAGGCGAGGCTGGTCATATCTGCTTCAACTAAGGCAGGTACTCTCACGGGGCTTCGCGCAAGCCTCAAAAGATGACGCGGACAGGTTGGCACCCGCTGTCGGTGAGTAAGCTGGGGAAGCTGACCGGAAGTGAGAGGAAGAAAAGTATCAATTGTTTCTGTGCGTGTCTATTCATCTCTAGTCCCACGTGTGTGTCGGATGTTCGGCCGTCTGCAACGCCGTCTCATCCCCTAGAATTAATCCCAACCCGAAAAAAGAAGACCCTGCTTGCTTAATGCTGTGTTAGCAGGCCTGTCCACCTGAACCTGTCCATCTGCAAACTCCAACGCAAAAAGAAATGCCCGAAATCTCATCTCAAACATGCCATTGCTGCAGGGCAGTCCAGTCCCAAACTCATACAAGTAGTCCCTCGCCTTTCTCGAACACCGCCTTATTGGCTCAATGACGTCCGTCTCATCATCATCGTAAATCGAATATTTGGACTCCAGATTCAGAGGAAGCCTCTCCGAAATGTTGTCCGACTCAACTGCGTCCAATTCCACACAGGTCTGCGCTACAGCATCGTGCCAAAGGTGTCCTCCTCCTCCTTGAAGGGGATAGGTTTGCGCGGACTTGCGTCGTCGGTAGTCTTCCGGTGTCGGAATGTGAAGCCGACGAAGAGGCTCTTGCCCATCTCGTCATCACGGTCCGCCATAGTCTCGAGGGCCTGCTGCTTGTCATGCACCTCCTTGTACTTGGCCATGTCCGCCTCATTACTAAAGTCATCGAAGTAACCGGCGTCCGTCTCTGAATCGAGCTCAGGCACGAATGGAGCCTTGGTGGTTCGCAGGGTGTCCCAGTCAACCTCGGCGAAGTAGTGGTGAGAGTTAATCTCCTTGGAGTTGGAAAAGCGCTTAGACCGAGAGTTGATGCAGCTAAAGCGTGGTGTCAGATGATGTCACAAAGCATGTCAACCGTGACAGGGCCCACTTACGTCGTAATGAAATTCCAAGTGCGGTTGCTGAGGAAGTAGTTAGGATCCTCCCAAACGGGCCGCTTGAGCACCTCGCGCCAGTGCTTCAAGTTCCTCCAAGTCTCGTCGGGTGTGGAGCCCGCAAAGGGAGGGAATCCGGTCAGAGCCTCGAACAGCATGCAGCCCAAACTCCAGTAATCCACCGTGTAGTCATACTCGTCTCCTCGAAGAACTTCAGGCGCCATGTAGTCGGGTGAGCCAACGATGGACTTGGCGTAGTTCATATCCTTTGCGCGCATTGTCTGGTACCCCTCCCTTCGCTCAGCTACTGTTCGCTTATCCATGGGCTTTCCGAAAGGTACTGAAGTCTCGGATGCCTTTTCGAGACGGACTCTCATAGATTCGATCTTGGCCGGCGCAAGCATACCAGCAGCTAGTCCAAAGTCCGTGAGCTTGACGTGTCCGGTAGAATCGACCAAGAAGTTCTCCGGCTTCAAGTCTCGATGAATGTAACCAAGCTGGTGAAGAGCATCCACGGAGCAGAACATCTCGGCGATGTAGAAACGAGCATGACGGTTGCTCAGAACGCCCGTGTTGTTGAGCAGCGTGCGGAAATCTCCTCCCGGCACATACTCCATGGCAAGATAGATACTCTTGTCATCCTGGAATGAGTAAAGAAGTCGGACAAGCCATTCACTCTTGGCAGTGGTCAGGATGTCACGCTCTGTCAGCACGTGGCGAACTTCGTCAAGCTTGAACAGCAACTTCTTGCTCATGACCTTCAGCGCGCAGACTTCCCGAGTATCCTTCTTCTGCGCCAGGAAGACCTGACCGTAGCCTCCTTGTCCGACCTGGGTGAGGATCTGGAAGTCACCCTGGCGAAGTCTCACTCGTCTCTTTCTGAGGTTTGCACGCTCTCGTCCCTTGTACTTTGACCACATCTGATTGTAAGTCGCCTCATCGGTCTCTGGGGGAGGCGGGATCTCCGATTGGAAGTTGTTCAGGCGGTTCTGTCTGGAGCCGACATACGTAAGAAGGTCAAAGTAGTAATCGAGAAAGTCTGCTTTCAGTCAGTCTTGCTTACGCCGTGTCTAACAGAGTTCAATCAACATACAGAGCTGTGTCACGTTGACGAGTCTTCGCACGTTAGGGCGCTGCAGGATCTCCAGCTCTTCGGGCGTGAGTGCTCTCTGGGTGTTGAACTTGTTCCTAGGAGTCACGGCCTTCTCCTTGGGCTGGTATAGCTCGTGACGGGAGATGGCAGCATGGCTCTGTTGGTAGGGAGAGTCGTTGCCTCCCAAGCGCGAGACGGGAGGAGTGTTTTCCTGTCCATGGGATTTCTTCAAGGGGCTGCCTGCTGAAGTCGCTCCCTTGTGCAAGACGCTGTCCTCGACATTGGGACTGTATTCGTTGCCTCTTCCCGAAGACTGCGGGGTGGTGATCACACTCAGCGGGCGATCGAGTCTGGGTCTTTCCAGAACAGGTGTGCTCAACTTGAGCGCATTGTCGAAGGACTCGGGCAATTCGTGGGCGCCAGGGGGGTTCGTTCTCTTGCTGGGGCTGCCTTGGGGGGTGCTGGCTGGGTTGATGAAGCTGTTTCTCGTAGGCGTCTCGGGTCGCGATGCTGCATTGTTGTCCCTGGTTCCTCCAGGAAACAAATTGGCCATGAAGCCCGACATTGTTGATGATGTTGTGAAGCAAACAGATTCGGGAGGTGGATTGAGAGAGGATGCGAGCGGGGGGCGAAACTTAGCGACCAAAGGTATCAACCAATGTGCTTGGAGGGGTAATCGAGAAAGATGTTTGGGGGAGGAGGATCGAAAAGCACTGCAAGGTACGAATAGAGTTGCGTGCTCGAGATAAAGCGTAACCAACGCGGGTTATTATGTTGTTATCTTCTCCGCCGTGGGGTTGACTTGGGTAGGAATCCAGGCGTGCCAGGGCGATGGATGGAGACAGACTGCCCAAGATCTACCCGACCTACGGAGGCTGACCACTGCACAGTCGATCGCTGGTGGGCACTTGCGTATTAGGGGGAACAAGGGAACAAAGCGACAGTGTTATTGGGTGCTGCGGGGCACCAAGTCAACAATGTTGCAGGGGCAACAATCATGCCCCTGTCCAGCTGAAAGCTGCACGTGATGCGATAAGCGCTATCGATAGTGACATATCGTCTTATCGCTATCAGACTAATCGATCTTCCAAGGTCGGCTTCGAAGCTTCTTGTGACATCGCCAGTTAGACTTCTTCAATAAACCCCATCACGTCCATACTCACACCCAAAATGCCAAAAGAAAAGAATTATAACCCAGTCAACGCTCAGCGTAAAGCTGACAAAGCGAAAGCAATCAAGAAGGGTAATCCCCCCAAACAGCAACACATGAACCAGTAAAGTCGTCACTAACCAAGCTCCTCTTCCAGGCAAGGCGGAGGTACAAGGCCGCCGCAATGAGAAGCTCGCACGCCGCAACCCCGAAAGACTCCAGAAACAGATAGACGACCTCAAGGGAATCACAACAAACGGAGGCAAGCTATCGCGCCACGAAGAACAGGTCCTCGAAGGCCTCGAGAAGGAGCTACGAGCAGTAAACAAGGCGCGCGAAGCGCTCGGCGACAAAGCACCCACCTTTAGCCGCGGAGGAGGAGGATACAACCGCGATGGCGATTCTTCCGGCGGAGTCCTCGGAAAGCGGAGACGTGACAATGACGAGTTGACGAGCGACGAGGATGTCCCCGACGACGTGAAGCGGATCCCCATGCCCCGCGACACACCGCCACCGATCCCGAAAGAACTGATGGATAAGTGGTACGCAAAGAGACGTGCCAGAAGGCAGGCAGAGCAGGCGGAGAGGGAACCGCCAGAAGAGAGGGAGAAGAAGGAGAAGGAGGCCAAGGCCCCCGCGCCGGAGCCGAAGACTGTATACGAGGCGAAGCCGATGGTTCGGAATTTGACAAAGGAAGCCGTCACCGCTTTTGTGCCGACACACGTCAAGATGAAGCTGGACAAGGGCAAGGGCCAAGGTGGTCTGATGGAACCTGAAGAGGCGGATCGACTGGAGCAGGAGGGCTACCTGCAGACAACTGCGTCACTGGGGGATTCAGAGAAAACGAGACCCCACCAGGTTATGGTGGAGGAGGTGGAGGATGAAGACGTCTGAGTGGGCCGTATGGTTCAAAGAGTCAACGACAACCAAGCTTTGATAAAGGCCACGGATCCGACAAGTCAGGAATTGTTGCCCTCAGCTGCTATACGGTACACAAAGCATCAAGTACAATTGCGCGCCAGCTGTCTATCCGAACGCACTCAGCCCCAAGGGTGTACAGTTACAGGGCGGACGGCGAGGATATCGCGAACCTGCGAGTCGCCAGGCTACACGTTTCTCGGATTGGCGATGGGTAGTGAAAGCGTCACCCACTTCCACAGCACCAAACTGTTCCGCTGTGGCTCTGATGGCAAAGTACAACAGACACTTGTTACCGCGCAACCGGACTCTGCAGCCGGTGAACCAGAGTAGCATCTCTGCGATGACGTCGGACTGAGTCTGCTGAGATACATAATTCTACCGAAGCAATAGGGCAGACTGTCAACTGGCTATAATTGCCTCTATCCGAGGCCACTGTTTGTGTCTTCTTAGCGAGCAGCAGCAGCATCTATGTAAAACAAAATGTTCTCCGCCATCTCCAGTGTCCAACAGGAATCAAACAGATGTACCCTGCTTTTGTGACATTACAGATCCGCAGCCCAGGCCTGTTTCCTTTTGGAAGACAACATCCCTATTGTCAGCATCGCTAGTCACCGACACCACTAGTTATCGCCATACTAGAACTTCCTCCCCACTCCTTTGGCCCGTCATTCAACATGGTCGCCGAAGTGTCTCACGACTCCATGGGCACCATAGCTATCTTCTCAAAGGAGAAAAGAGTATGCCCGGACAAGCACGACCTGAACCTCTGACTTCCCCACTGATGGTATTAAAAGAGCCTTTTTCGCCCATGGACATGCAAACCCCCCCCCCCTCCCCGACGAGCAGTCCATAGCGGGGGTATATAAATCCCCCCCTCCCCCTTAAAGTTGACAATCTCTTCACTCCTCCCATAAGCAAATGCTGTTGCTTGTAATCTCCCAACTCCCCAGAGTAGAAGTTCGTCCCTCCATCTCCTATACCCCATTTCGCAATTTCCAACTCGGCCGGTCACCGCTCCCTGACTCTACTGTTCTTCAGATGATACACAAGTTGCAGGCCCTAAATCAGCGTCGTGGTTAGTCGGCGAAAGAACGATAAGCCCCAGGGCAGAGGAGCAATCGGTGCGTGAACTTCTACCCTCTCCAAGACTTTCTTGGGGGGGGGGGGGGGGGGGGGGGGGGAAAAAAAAAAAAAAAATTCCCCCGGAAAAAAAAAAAAAAACACCCCAAAAAAATTTTTTTTTTTTTTTTAGCACTCTTCCAATCACCCTCCCCCGTGGGGGGGGGGGGGGGGAGGGAGGGGGGGGGGGGGGTAAACTAAGAAGAAAAGTCTCCCTGAAGAGACAAAATGAAGCGCTTCACCAAAATCTTTTCTGTCTTTCTGAAAGCCTCTCATGAACATCCCTCCGAGTGGTCGTTGAAGTAAAGGGTCAAACATCTGAACAATGGCCTCCAGGCTCTGGCTCCTGGAAGGTGAGGACGAGAGGGGAGCAAGTTAGAGAGATAGGGCAGCCTGCCTACCTTACCAAAAAAAGGGGTTATCAAAATCTATTTGGCCAAAGAACAGCAATAAAATCCACTACTTTCCTCCAACTCGGAAAAAGCGAAGGAGAGGTGTGCTTTCTCACAGGAAAACGTATACCCTCCCACCAAAAAGTCCCCATCTCGTGAAAGACCGTCGTATCTCGTTCCCGTCTGGCCTTGCGTTGCTGAAAATTCCGTTACATCGCATTATTTACACCAAGCATCGTTACCTTGACCAAATATCACAAAAAGAAAGGAAGCGCAAAAAAAAAAATGCCGACCTAGGCTATCCCTATACGAAGAGACAAGGGCTTCCAACCGTCCACTCAGCCGCAGCAAGAAAAAGAAAAAGACTCAAATTTGCCGCGGATCTGAGAAAAAAGCTTAAAATCTCAAGTCTTTGCAGGGACTACGGGCGTCGGACTTTGACATGGCGAAAACGACCGAGAAACGGTGGGGCTCTATCCATCGCTATCGGGCGAAGCCTGCCTGTTGCCCCTTTCCTGCAACCAACTGATGCCCGTGTACTTGAAACCAGTCAGCATGTAACAGTACAGCGCATTCGCAAGTTATTCTGTTTGTGTAACCGGGATGTTACGTCTGCAACTGATGCTATTCAGACCACAAACCACACAGAAGCGGTGGGCAGCAGCCCGGGTCATAGGTCCGTCGGTCCGTCTGTGAAAAACTGGACATATCTCAAGGTTTGAGACATGAAGCCAAAACCTGAAAGCTTTCCAAACACGATCTGGTATGCCTAGTGTAGTCAACAGAGCTAACTACCAAGGCTGGAAAGCAGGAAGCTTTGCCCCGCCATCAACCAAACGGTATCTTTGAGATGTGGAAATAGATCACAGCTCCTTGAGTCCAATAGCCAACAACGCACATGGTTCAGAGACGGCATCCACATGCTCTGCCACGTGTAAAGCAGGAATAACATCTCGAGACCTTCATCGCCCAATTATCGCTTCTCCCATGGGGTATACACCCCCCTGTATCGATTTCCCAAAGCTGATTGGTTGCGGTTCTTGCCATTTTATGTTCCGTCATACTTTAGTTGGTTCTCGGCATAAGCTGTCCAACACTTCTTCCACACCAACATCACCGCGGATGTAGCCGTAGAGGCTCCGTGCAGTCAAGGGTCAAAAGAAGTCCATTGAATATCAATCGATCAGCTTTCGGTCGGGAGGCCAAGTCGGTATCCCGGGAAGCCCCAACAACTGCAGTCGTACGAAGGAATCAGCAGGCTAAGGAGCGCCTGCGGGATTGCATCTGAAGAGACCCCTGGGCAGATACATGTGAGCGGCTGGCCTCGGAGCGGAGCTTCCGCCGTGGCAAGTAGGATTCGAAGAGTCTCCTGAATCTCGAGCAATGTCCCCTCCTGGATATGCATGCGACTCTGCGCGCGGCAAGTGAGCAGAAGTCAGTTCACCCATGCAGTAGCATATCAAGGCCCTGGTAGATACATTCAATGGGCATCTGTAGTCGCCTTAAGAAGTAGACTTTCCAATTTGATCGGCCGCGGAGAGGCGGAGGTGGTTCCCTTGGTACTTCTAGTGCCATTCATCGTGAACTTCGCCGTGTCGCCCTCGACAACTGACGTAATCTGTGACGTCCAGCAGAGCCTCTCTGGCTTGGTATTTGAATGCTTGTAGGTGTTGCAGTTCGCAGTTGAAGAGCTAGAAAACTTTCCCAACAGTCGCTAAGGTATAATTCGAGGCAAAGTGCTGAAGCGAGTGGAACAGAACGGTGAGACATAGCTGCCATCTTGGGATCCAGCGATTTGCGACCTAAGACAAGTCGATAATTCGCCGATGCTGCCTTTTGTCATCCGTGGCGTTTAGCTTTCGTCTTCGGCAGTTGTTAGATGCTCGCTCAGCTCGAAAGCTGCATGACGGCGCGTAAACGGTAAAGGGGGTGTTGTCAATTTGCCTTGCGAACTTGCTTTTCCCTTTTGCTATCCGGGCCCGATTGCTTCAATCGTTAGAAACTCCGATAGACCATGCCAAGCGGGGGTCAATAAGAATGTGAGATGGGAAGATTCTGGTGTACGCGTATATTTCCGAGTCTCTGTTGCATGATCCTCATGTGTGACGTCCAGCACCAGGGCTGATGCTGCAGCCAGTGGAGCTTCGGAAGTCGGCTGTGTGCTAAGTGTCAAATGATGGTATACCTTTGCATGTGTTCGTTGAGAAAATGACCTGATACAGATTGGTGGAGTGACAGTGGTGTTTTCGCGACAATGCATTACTCCGATGGTTACTTTCTAGACATGAGCCACTCCACCTAACCCATGGTTGGGATGACACATTTAGGACCATGTCGGATGCCCATAACTCTGACCTTTAGCATTAGCTCGGGGAGTAGGATCGCATTTGCTTCGGATATATCGTAGTGCTTTGAAGGTATTATGAAAAGTGAGGAAAATTTCGGGCCGTAGAGAACAATTGTGCTCCTTATCCTCGATGCGGAGTATAATGTAGCTGTTATTGATTTTCTTTGGAAAGATGCTAATGTGTAGGATATAGCACGCAGTGAGCCAATTCCAGAAAACGAATCTCCCATATAAAAACACAATAGGTAAGGATTGTTGTGGTACCCGGGAAGCGGTGCATAGAGGTTGGTGTCAATCAGGTCGATGGCGATGGTGTAAGGTGGGGAATTATCCATGGAAACCAAGCGTGAGGCGCTTCGATGCTGAGTAGGGTAGCAGGCAAGGGACCTAGGGTAGGAGAAGTGGCATCGAGATCGTCGTGGCTTGTAGTTGGATCGTTGGTTCGATAGCGGGGATGTTTCCAATTTGGGCTGTCTGGTGCAGCGCTGAATTGTTCGGTGCCGTAGGGTCGGTTCGTTCGTAGTCAAAGATACCTACAAGACATGATTAGTTATCTGACCATAGGATCTTGGCGTAGTTGGATCAAACACTGGTGACTGCCAAGGGTCATCAATGAAGAGGACGAGGATGTCTGCGAGGCATCGTGGATTGGTTCTTGAGGCAAAACGGAAAGGGGCCGGCCGAGATGTGGAGATGGAGGATGAGATGCAGGCTATGGTAACATTTTGGCGTAGCTACTGGATTAGTTGACAGAACATCTGGTCCGGGTGTTTTGTGGACAAGGGTGATCAAGACGGAATCTTGGTCCAGGATCGTCGAGTAGTGTCCAAGGCAAGCCGCACCACGTCTCGATGCCTGCGCGTCGCACTGGCGTTGATTGGCTGAGCGCCAATGGCCGATAGAGGGGGAAGATCGTTTCTGGTTGGTAAGCGCGAGAAGATGGGCAAGTGGTTGGCATGGAGGGGTGACTGGCGAGAGGTTCTGCTGGGAGCAAAAGTGTGCGTGTCTTGGGAGACTGCAAGCCGCGATGGCGATGCCGATGGGATGGGGTCTGGGGAAAGAGATGGAGATGGCGATGATGGATGGGCATTACCGGGAACCGCAAAGGCACTGTGGCACGATTACATGTGATGAAGATGGAGAATTGATTGGAGGGAGTTGGAACCGATTGGCTGTGGACTTTTCTTCTCCTTGGCTGCCTCAAGGTACGTTACGGTAAGGCAAGGCAAGGTGAGGTAGAATGCGACGGAAAGCTGAATAGAAGGGGAGGGGTAGGAACGGATACGTCGGTGAGGTGAGGGCTGCATCTCATTATGGCGCCTCGAGGATCCTACCTACCTACCTTGGGGTAAATGCAAGTGAGAAGCCACGCTGAGCACACCGTGATAAGCGGTCCACGCAGGCGCAGACGTACGTTACTGACAGACGCACGTTGGAGCCGGATGTTATGCACCTCCCGGTCTGGTACCTATTGGAGCGAACTGGACCTTCACACGCCTTCCATTAGCAGCCAAGAATAGGTAGACCAAGATGATCCTTCTACAAGTATCCACCGCCCATAGGTAATTAGCAGGTGCGGCCAATGGAAGAAAAAGGACAATGGAACTTGGTCAACCGAGGCCGGGCATCTTTGGGATGGCGACGCAAGTCGTTTCCAGGTTCTTTGCACTATCAAGGGTTAGTAGATCTCGGCTCAGGCCATCTTACGTGCCAAGATCTGGCTATGGTGAGGGAAAGACCCGCCACGATGACTTTGAGGTTGGGTGGGAGGAAGTGTGGCAAAGATGCGACGGTGAGGCTTGACACATGCTGTGACTGTGGGGAAGCAGAGCCCAGTTTGTCTACCCAGAAAGGGCAAGGTAACTGAAGTCAAAGCATGACATGCCTTAGCGTTCCAGGATTATAAAGCGCCGGTGCGTCTAAAACTTATCGGAGGCATCAAGTGCTATACGTAGTACCTTACAGCAAGTTGAAAGAGCGAAGATCAGGTGGAAACTGAGGCATAACTACATAAGAAAAGGGGGGGGGGGGGGGCGCCGGGCAGTTGGGATGGAAGGCACCATGAGAGGACGGGACCGGGAAGCGAAGGAAGCCAACCTGGAAAGGGATATGGGAGGAGCTACCTGCCGTGCGTGCGTGCCTAGGTACTAATTGGAACACGAACGATTTGTTTTCTTGGGGCAGGAGGGCCGCCGCCTAGGACCTACCTAATTTAATGGAAGGAAGATTTGCCACCCAGCGCCTTTCCCATGCCGGAGTTTGATCCGGCGGCCAATCAGCAACATTGGTTTCACCGGATTGAATTCCGCCACGTTGGGCATCCATCACTGGCCGACTCGCCGTACTCTTCTAAAAACCGCCTGCCCAACCTATCAGGAAACAGAAAGAACCACTTACCTTCCTGCCTTCATTTCGGCCCTCCCATACCGATCGTACGGAATATTACCTAGAACATCCAGTATCCGTAGATCCCATTCATCGCCCTCCCTGTCGCCGGCGACGTTGTTGCTGCCGTCTACGCACAAAGGCACGTACGCAACCACGGTCCGAGTCACTGGCTGTTCAATTTTGCCACCCTCACCTCTTCACCACCACCACTCATCCACTCAACACCAGCGTCTCCTCGTCCTGCTACTACTCCTCCTTGTTATCTCAAAATCCCCTGAACATTGTACAATGTCTACCGAAACCTACACTTCATACAGCCCTACCACTTGCAATTGCTGGCATGTCCCTCGAGTCCACGGTTCCCCCCCAACTTGACTCCCAGGAAAACTCCAAATTCGGCTTCGATCTCAACCTCATTTCAGTCTGCATTTTGGTCTGCAGTCTCGGCTTCACAATGCGACCTCTTTTCGGCTGTCTTACTCTACCTTACCATCTTGCTGGCCACTACCAACACATTCCGACTCTGCCGTCTTCTTACCATCAAAACCTTGCATTGGCCCCTTGAGTTCCGCTGCAGTGGACAGCCCCTCAGCTGCCGCCCTCATGCTTATCCACCCTCCCCTTCGTCTTTGCTGCTTCGATATACAAGATGCCAATTATGACATTCATGCGAGGAAAGGGTTCATCTCTCCAAGCAAGCAGCATACCTTCGCTTCGTGTACACCACCCCGTGTAGGTGTAATGCGCCGTCTGTCGGTTCTGTCTGTTGTTTAAGACATCTGGCAACTCAGGTCGCCTGGCGTGAAAAGACACGCATTGGGTGGAACAGCTGTAAGTCTATTCTCTCACTTTATCCCCTGTCAGTCCCAGCCCCAGTAGAAACCCCCGACACGCATATCCCCAGCCGGAGCTCTTCTCCCACCTCCTTCATTGGGGGCCCGCTCAAATATCCTGTCGCGCCCCCCATTCATCGGCATGGCACTACAACCCCAGTCACTGTATTGCCCGTATCCTGTCATAGACTTTGCACCATACGCCCAACCCCAAGCCAGTAAGTAGGTAGGAGTTCCTCTTCCTCTTCCTTCTCCTCCTACTCCTCCACCCCTGGCTTCCAAAACTAATCAATTTTTTTTTTACTCGACCATCTTCTGTCAGCATCTTCTTGCGGCCAAGATACTCATATGTCCCCTAACCCAGATACTAGTTGCTTTCCAGCTGAGTTCTGAGTTTTTCCTCTGGATTCCGCTAGCACCACCGTCAAGCCTCACGACAACGTACCCTCTTCAGAGTCAACCAAGATTCTTGTAAGAAACCGAAGCTACAGATTTTCAACCGAAGAAGAAGAAGAACACTCTGTTGTCCATGTGGGAGGCAACATGATGGCTCAGTCTGCCTACCCTGAGCTGGTGCCAATGTATACATTACCACAACAACCGCCCCAAACGCCTATCAACGAGCCTCATCTGTGCCAGCGGTGGTCTGGATGCGATTGCCACACGGCCGAGTTCTCCATGGCCTCCGTGCACCAGGAAGTCGAGATTCAAGCCTATCGGTTGTTCGACTCAACAGCAGGGACTACGTCAGACTTCTCGACGGCCACTTGGGCAACCCAACGCGAATCGTGGCCTACGTACCAGCAGTTAGACTCCCAGCCACCTGAACCCATGGCATACAGTTCACACCATCTATGGCCAAATCCCGTTGACAGTCCTCCTATCCCAGGCCAAAATTGGCAGTACACACCCGATTTTCAACTCCAGGCTAGCCCGGCCCCAGGAACAACGGCAACATGCCATACGCCAAGGGTGTCTAAAAGTCGACAGCTGGAATCGATGAGTCAACCACCCATGAAGAAGACACGTCTTGTAGCGAGAGAGCACGTCTCACCGATGTACATGGCTTCTTTCGACGCAAACACGAATGGCACTGAGGCCGCCAACGAGCACAAGGAAAGTGACCATGACACTTGCTCTTCACCAAGACCGGAAGGGAAAAAGACGTATCGCGTCAAGAACCGAGCCGCCGCAAAGCGATGCCGCGAGAAGACAAAACAGCATGAGCTAGATCTCGCCGCTCAAGAGCAGCGAGTCACACAGGAGCGAATGTATCTCGATGCCTGTGTATCTGCGCTCAAAAACGAGGTTCTGGTTCTGAGAAGCCAGATTCTCGAACACGGGGACTGCGACTGCGAGATGATACGAGGATATATCGCAAGAACAGCCAACAATGTCAGCATCGGGCTTCATGGAGAACGCCAGCTGGTTTAGGGAGAGGTCATAACAACATCATCTACTCAGCCTGCATTTCGATGCTGGATGGACGAAACGAAAGAAGGTCGAACAAGATACAGTATCGAGCCTCAAGTATAGCGAAGGACTCTTGATACTAGCCTCACATCTGAAAGATGGCGAGCTGATACAATGATGACCGGCATCCATCACAAGATGCAAGGAGGTAAGCTTTCCTTCACTTTTTCCTCTGAGAATTCCTTGTTCTCAGCTTCTCGCTCGAGAAGCCAAGAAATGAGCTCTATTGTTGAGACTTTGGTAAGAGTCTATTGGTCTATCTTACATCCTTCTTGAATTCCTACCTCCTGAGACACGGCTATCATCGCGATGCTAATCGTCACTCTCCCTCCTCTGTCTAGACACAAGCTAATCACTGCTGTAGGCATATTGCACTGACCACGACGGGTTTGTGCCGTGCTCTCTCCACAAATCTCTGTTGCAATGTTGCGATGCAGTCAGCCAACCACAACGACAATTTGGAGAAGCGCTCTGAGGGGTACAAAACCCCCCACCACAACAGACGCCCCGGTTTGGCTGAACATCTTGGAACCACCCCCGCCAATCAACGGTCGACTGAGCCTGCTGCAGACGCTAAAAACGACCTGATTAGCAGTGCCGCATGTACCTCGACTTGTTGGCGGGTTGCATTACAACTGGCGCAACCAAGGTCTTTGTGCAACCAAATGATCTCCTGCACTCAACTGGTTTCTTTTCTTCTTTCTTCAGGCCTTTTCGTGGTCTCCCCCGCCTTGTTCCCTTTGGCGGAGTTCCATCGAAAACAGTCGTAAGTGACTGGTTCATTATCCGTCGTCTCGCGGGTGCACAAGGCTTGGGGTTTCAGCGGCCATAGGCAGAGTCTGCAGATTGTCGGGAGTGTCTAATCCCAATTCCTGGCTGGGCTGCTGACACGAACCGACAGCTGAGCTGGGGTCCGATGCGCCAGCAAACTCTCGATAGCCGCAGCGGCCACTCGCACCTACGACATCCTTGCATTTCTGTCCCTTCTGTGGATGGATGGATCGCGCAGCAGCAGCCTCTACCTTGCTAATGGGCTGGCCTGGCCATGGCCAGACGATTCCATGGCTTTGGGGAGCTTTGCGAGCCAAACTTAACCTCTTTTATGTGGTTTTCGTTTATTAATATTATTTTTTCATTTCTTCCCTTTTCGGTTTTCTTATTTACCTAGGGGGAATCGCGGCAGCTTTCCCGGCACCGGAACAATCCAAGTGGCCCAGCCAGCAACGGGTACGGGGATTTGGCTTGAGTCTTGTCCATCCATTTCGTCATACCTGTCTACCTCACGAGCTCCCAAGAAATTGAGAAACTACTCATCGGGACGGGCCTTGTCAGCACTTCCAAACACCTGCAACAGCAAAATAACATCACGACGATAACGCGAACGATTAAATCACGACCAACATGGCCAGCGGGTCGGCAGTATGACACGCACCGTCAAAACGACTGAGACTTACCAAGCGACGCGGAGGGCGGATCTGGTCTGGCGGTTGAGGCCCGCTCTGGCTCTGGCTCTGGCTGTACCCTCTCTCAATTCGTCCACCCGCGCCATTTCAATTACTACGACGAATACGCAGACCTCGCCGTACCAGCTACACGCCTACGCCCATAATATTTACGCCTCCTTTTCCACTGTTTGCGGCCATCTCGGTTGTCCACCAGGCCTGCCCATGGTCCTGTGGCAACGCTCACGATGAAACCACAGCGCGAGCTTTTACCTGCGGGCCCAACAGCAGCCAGCAGCGCCTCGTCGGAACGGGAGACAACCCCGCAATCTGCCACTGGTACCACGTCTTCTGCACCAAGACGACGTCCGCAGACCAAAATCGCCTGCACCTCATGTCGTCGCAGGAAATCAAAATGCGATGGCCAACGTCCCGTGTGTTCCTTGTGCGCGGGCATGGGTCGCACCCGCTGCGAGTACGATGCCGGTCCCGACGTCACACGCTTCGCCGCCCTGAAAACAAAGCACGAGGAGCTTCAACGCCGCCTTTCTCTCTTTGAAGAGCTTTTCCGCCTTCTATCTATGCGCTCCGAGCCAGAATCAGTCGAAATTATCAGGCGGATGCGGACTCTGAATATAGAAACTGATCTGGACGACTTGGTCAAGTTTATCAAAAACGCAGATCTGCTCATCCAGCTGGCTTCTGCACAAGCCGAACCCCCTGCATCGGGGACACCCACGAACCTCCAAGACCCTCCCGCCGAGGATATATCCTCCCTACTCGAGCTATTGTATATCACACTCGGCCTCACGGCTTCTTCATTCTCCGTAGCACTAGCTGACCCCAAGATATCAGAAATTCGGCTATTTCTAAACTCGACGCAACGGCTCGCTTAGCCTTTCTTGATACGATAAGACTTCAGATTGAAGCCTTTATCACTACCGAGCGTAGTCAATCTGGCCCCGTTGAGTCGGTCAAGATGGAGGGGCTGGTCGACGGGGAGATGGACGGTGCCGTGAATGGAGAACTGCAGGATGGCGTGGATGGCGTACACCACCATGAGTCAGGGGTTCCTCTCAAGCGACTACTAAACGATGATACGACAAAACCGAGATGATGCAAGATGCATGTTTTTGGAAGGCCGACACGTCTTTGCATGAGACGTACGATGGTCGAAGCTTATGACTGGGCGAAGCAGTTGGGCTCGCACAAGGAAGGCGTTTTCAGACTGATGAGCAACGCTCGAGACGGCAATATCTACAGAATAGCCGCAATTTCCTCGGCGGCGGAATGGGTCGACGCCCTGCCCGTGCAACAAGAGATTTTCTAACGACAGTATTTTGCCTGGTATCGGGAGACCACGGGCCTTTGGGGGCAGCAGGGCTGTACGAATTCGCGACATCGACTTTGACACATCATGGCTCGTTTAAGGTTCCATAGCGGGACAAGGAACGGGACGGCATGAGGTTGGAAATGCGGGCACGGGAAACACCGAATGCCCGAGTTCGCGTTCAGCGGTTGCACGGTCAGAAAGGGAGCACGAAGTTGCATCTGAGGACACCATTTGTGCCTTTCGGAAATTCACTATGCCCGGGAAAAGGGGCGGCGCGCGAAAAGATAAAAAGTCAACAAGACAAGTCTTATGACGGATCCAAGTTGAGGCAAAAGATTCAGACATGATGGCGAGGTATCGTGATATTTCAACGAACTCCAATTATACGGCACATGCCGAGTTTCTTCATATCACACAAAAGGAACAGTGAGCCTACATCTGGAATACAGGACGGCATTTTTCGGTGCCTTGGGGCAAACACTCCTATGGGCCCAAGCATGTGACCCGTCCTCTTCTCAAACACATCAAGAAGTCGAGCTCAAGCTTTCAAGTAGAGCCCTCCGACAGTGTCAACCCACAAAAAAAGGTCTACTGGGGGTGAGATGGGCTGGCTCTCACTTGAGCCTCTTCCGGCTGTACGTCAAATGAGAATGTCTTGATCAGAACGTCATGATGCGCACTGATGGGAGGGTGTGGTCCATGCCGAAGCACTAAGATAGTCCAGGGGTGGTTTGTCCCTTATACGCTGGTACCTAGTGAAGAATTGGGTATCCGTACCAGACTACGGGGACCTCTTTTTGGGCTAATTTTTTCCTATTTTGTTCTATCCCCCCGGTTTGCGGTGCACTTGTTTTTCCCTTTTCCAACGGTCGCCTCAAGGGGGACGGACGATATCTAATGTCCCCAGCCTTTCTGGCCTTACCGGGCGTGCAGACGTACGACGCCTCGGGCCGAGTGTTGCATTTATTATGTGCCCTTGCCTCTGTGTTTTTGATGATCAGATGTTAATCACGGTTTGGCCGACAGGGGAAGAAGATATTGGACAGAAAAGACAGGAGATATCGAGTAGTATTCAAGCAAGCGTATGATTTACTGATGCACCGTCAAGATTTTGGAGAGCTGAAAGTACGTGCGTGGCACGTGGTAGGTTTTTCGGAAAGAGGAAGAATGATTCCATGAAGGCGGGCGTATCCGTACGGATAGTACTTTTGAATACGGGTACCAATACAAAGCTTAGGACCGGCGGCAGGCAACTAAACCAGCTGCAGGCGGGGAAGAAAAAAAAAAAACAATAAAGGGCGGTAAGAGAATGGTGGCTGGGGAAGGGGATAAAAAAGAGAGACAAACAATACGGCAGAGGAAAACAAGAGCGATGGACCTCGAGGATCAAGATCAAGAGACAATACCAGTGAGGTATGATCTCGATCGTCGATGAGGATTGTTTGGAGGCTGGCCCCATTGGGAGAAGGCCCAGAAGGGGGAGGAGGGGAACAAAAAAAATGAAGGCTCTGACGTACGGACAGCGGGTACCCTTTCCCATCTGAGCTTATTATTCCCCCTCACCCTCTTCAGACGGCGCGCCGCGTTGAGGCCTTGAGGCTCAGGCTAGGAGCGGGGGGGATCACGATGGCACTTTTAATCCGTTCATGGTTTGCGGCTGCCAGTAAGGTGGCGGCGGTGCCAGTGATGGTCACGAGAGCGGTTGGGGAAGGGCTTCGGCCGATGTGGTTCATCGGTTCCGACTCGCGGTTCCGAAGAGGGACCTTTTTCTTTTTTCGTTCAAGGACCTCAAGTTCCATGTTCCTTGAAACTTTTGGGATGGTGCAGGAATTTGGAGCCTGGTGCGAGGGGGGGTTTAATGCTATCATAATACCTTTACCTACCCATGATGGAGGACCGGGAAAAAGCGCTGAAATATTGGTAGACGGGTTCTGCGATGGCACCCTAAACACTGGCTGACAGCACCCGACCCTGAACCGAATTAGTCATCTTATGACTTTTGCCAGATTGTTTGGTTACTGTCTTGGGCGGCGCTCGCTCCGTCGTGATGGGTAATTACCTGTTTGTTCTTCCTGCATTTTCTGGGTCGAATGATGATCGGGTGTTCTTCCGTGCGCGTTGTATGTGCGATGCGATTTGTGAGGTTTTTTTTTTTTTTTTTTTTTTTTGCAGAACACGGCGCTTGTTCCGGTGCTCTCTCTCTACCTACTCCGTACCTCTATGGACGCAGCTCTTTAGAGGATTTTTGGACGGAACTGGGGTTGGACAATACGTTGTGATACCCCACTCTTTTCCCAATCCTTTCCGTCTCGAAAGAGGACTGCGGCCGGCTCGGTGACAGGTGGGACCTAATACTAAAAGGGGAGTAAGAGGGGCTTTGGGGGGGGGGGTGGCTTAGGTAAGTTGGGAAGAGAAAGAGAGAGAGGGAGGGACTGAACATGCGGCGGCGCGGCGGGCTTTGTTGTTTGACGCGGGATTCTCCGTGGCCGAGTGCTGAGTTCCTTCCAAGGCCAGGCGTAAGATTAATTTTCGGCGTGACTCTGTGAGTTAGATCATGGATGAGGCTGGCTGGCACGTGCCAAGGGCAGTTCCAAGGCCAGAGCACGTGGGAGATACTAGGTACCTTGGATGACCTGGTCGCATGTGGGAGAGCGGGCGGGCGAGGTACCTCGACTTTTTCGAGTGAGCCGCAAGCGGATCATAGTCAGGTAACACTTATTAGCTACCTAAGGTGGTGCACAGATTCAGGGCGACTTGAGCGGATGTATACGCAGTAAGGCGGATGTACCCAGTATAAGGTAAGCGAGTGAGGCTTGGAGGCTTTGAGGCTCGAGCTATGGCTGGAGATTATATGAAAGTTCGACGGAAAACCATGGGAAAGGTACTTGGAGCGACGGATGGGAAGGGGAGGTTGTTTCCGAGGTTATGAAGCGGCCGGAGCCGGCGTGGGCGGGCGGGCATGGCAAGGACGCGAGGGTCAACGTGAAGCGTCGGCGGCTGGCGGGAACCGGAGAGGGCATACCTTGCCTCCCATGGTACGCAGGAATAGCATAGGCGAGCGAAGGGGGGTTTGAGCCGGCGGGCGAACAGACTTTTTTTTCCCGCTACCGGCCGGATGCCGTTGATGACTCTTCCTCCGTTTCTCATATGTGCATCTCGTCGAGGGCATGATCTCGCTTCAACTGAGCGGGTCATGGATTCAAGTCAATAGTGAAATCGCCACTTTGTTCGCTGATGTACAATAGTTGAAGGTGTCATATACTATCTGATTCGAGTAAAGATTAGCAACCCTGTTATTTTTCTTATCTCCCAGATCTCGATTAGACAAAGGCATTTTAGAGAGGAATATCATTGGGATGGCGTCTTGGATATAATGTCATGATTGCGTTGTTCGATAATCCGTGGTTCAATGGGAGCGTTTTTTCGTGTGGAGAAGCGGGAGCCCAGGGCGGGGGGGCTAGGCAGGCACCTTTAGCGGGGGAACGTCTCGGAGACAGATGCTAAGAGAAATCGCGATAGTGCCGTAAACCGTATACGCTGTATGAGGTAAGTTTCCCCATTGGAAAAGGTGGTTGTCTTGTAAGGCATTCTTGCATTATGCGGCTCTACAGACTAGGAGAGAGTGCTCCGAGTATGTGTCTACGGATCTACGTGTCTCAGAAACTCAAGACAAGTTCGGTGTTGGACAAGTGTCATGCGTCGGGTCTGGTCTGCTGGGCCAAAGGGACCTGACTGATTCATCATAATTCTTACTCTTGTTTGGTTTCGGTGGTGGGGTCTCTCGCCTTTTTTTTTTTTTTGGGAGACGCCGATTCTCGGCAACCAAAAGTCCAGGCTCTTGAGGTTTGGTTTTCATCGACTAATTGAAATACGCCATTGGTCAGTTTTTGGCTCGCGACTTCGTCTTGAGCCATCCCCGAACGACGCCCTTGACTAACATGAACTTGTCAGAGAAGGGCCACATGTCAACAGGCAACATGACCAATTTCTTCGGGGGTTGTTCTCTTTATTCCCACCAATATTATGCTAATAGCCTAACCGTGTGAAGAAACAAGAAGGAGAGCGGTGCATGGCACGAGGGATGCCCGAAAGGCATATGTCGATCTGAGAAGACGAATGGTGAAGAAAAACACGAGGAAAATAAGGCCGGGGTTTGGTTCGGTTGAATTACCCACATCAAACAAATGCCATCAGGAACATGGCGAACCCGGGTATTGTTTTCTCTTCTAGTAATACGGTAACATCTTACGAAACCCCAATAGCTAGTTAGTTAGGTCCACGTAAACCAACCCTATCCCGGCCTAGTAAGAAGAAGCCGGGAACCTACCTTATTCACACAACGAAACGGCTATCGGTTGTCCCATTCCCCGTCGTTCGCAGGACCCCTGGGGAGGCAAACCTGGGGTAAAGGAAAAAGTTTTTTTTTTCTTCTTTCCTCTTGTCTCTCTGTTCGCCCTCTGCATACATGACTGCATGACTTATACCTTTTTTTTTTAGCCTCGTCCTGAAAGAGTTCCATGGTCCTTTCGAAGCGAGGAGCCGCGTGCGTAAACCTGGGGTGTATGATTGGCAAGGAAATGACTGGATAATTGCATCAAATCACCTAACCCAACGACAAACTCAACGAAGGAGCGCGAACCACTGCTACCCACTCACCCACCACCCCCAGACCAGGCCCAAATCTAGCCGAAAGACCGAAGAGGCGAAGGAAACTAGTAAGAAAAAGTACAAGTAGGTTCGTTGATCCGCTCTCTCCCTCCCTCGCAACGGCCCGCAGTAGGATAGTGTTGGTATTAGTCGACACTCTTTTCTCCTCCTTGAGCTCGATCCCTGTTGATCAGAGACGGGTATTTGTTAGGCCTCGATACTCTCGTTACAGTTCATTACTCTTACCACAACGAGTCTGGTTTGATAGGACTGAGAGAAGTTTCGAAGGCTGAGGAAGAGGTTGTTGTACGGAAGAAGAAGAAAAAAAGGAACTCTTGTACAAGACAGCGACTTGAGGCCAAGACAAAGGAAAAGGAAGCAGGAGGGAGAAAACGTGGCCGACAGGGTTGCAGAACTGCAAGGCGGAAGTCAAAAATCAGGAAGAGGGAACAAGAAGAACACCTGAAGATCGAAGGGGGGAAGATTCAAAGACAGACACAGCACGAGACATAATACCGAGGCTCGCTCTCCTCTCTTCTCTTGTCCTCTCCCTCATCCTCCTCTCTTCATCCATCCATTCACCCATCCATCCCACATGGACCCGGAAAAGGCTTCCACAGCCCGCCAAGGCGACCACATCACACCCGAACCGAACTACAGCAATTACGACTACCCGCTGCCCACCAAGCCAGAGAGCGCAGCCCACGATGGTGCAGCGGCGGTCATAGGCAACGACCTGATTCCCTCCGTCTCCAATGCCGTCGCCGGCGCGGGCGGCGCCAACTACCATCACCAACACAACAGCGATTTCATCAACAACAGCAACAAGAACAACAACAATGCCGCCTACGGCAAGGAAGCCGAAGGGGGCGGAGGAGAAGGGGGTACCGGCGACACCACCGACGACGACGACGACGGCAACTACATCCACCGCACCGACACCGCAGGGGTCGCCTCGACGACAGCAGGAGAGGAAGAAACTTACCCCGAGGGCGGGCTCCGGGCGTGGTCCGTCGTGCTGGGGTCCTGGCTGGCGCTCTTCTCGGCCCTGGGCATCATGAACAGCATCGCCATCTTCCAGACGTACGTTGCGACGCATCAGCTCAAGGGATACAGCGAGGGAACGATTGGGTGGATTTTCTCCGTGTATACGTTCCTCTGCTTCTTTGGGGGTATCTATATCGGGCCCGTGTTTGATCAGTATGGCCCGCGGTGGCTCGTTCTCGCTGGGACGGTGTGTCTTGTCATTGGCGTCATGTTGTTGAGTATATGCACAGGTAAGTCGTTTACACAGAGTTTTGCATCGGCTCGCCTTGTTGTGGCGCGTCGTTTCATCACTCCCTCCCAGACTTGCATCCCTCAACACATCCTCTCCGAGCAATACAAATACATAAGAGCGCGCTAACACACTCTCCCAGTATACTGGCACTTCATGCTCGCCTTCGGCATCCTCTGCGGCCTCGGCAGCTCCCTCGTCTTCACTCCGTCCATCGCAGCCGTAGGCCACTGGTTCAAGCGCCGCCGCGGCTTCGCGACAGGCATGGCCTCCACCGGCGGCTCCATCGGCGGCATCATCTTCCCCCTCATGATGAAGTCCCTCTTCCCCCGCATCGGCTGGGGCTGGACCATCCGCGCCGTCGGCTTCATCTGCCTCGCCCTCTGCGGCGCCTCCAACTTCCTGATCCGCTCGCGCCTCCCGCCCGCCCGCAACGCGAGCCCGCACCCGGACCCGCGCATCTTCCGCAGCGCGGCCTTCAGCCTTACGACGGCGGGCATTTTTCTGATGGAGTTTGCGCTGTTCATCCCGCTGACGTACATCTCGAGCTACACGCTCAGCCAGGGGTTCAGCGAGTCCTTTGCCTTTTCCATCCTGCCCATCCTTAACGCCGGCAGCGTTCTAGGTAGGGCGCTGCCTGGTTGGTGGGCCGATAGGGCCGGACCGTTTAACAGCAACATGGCCGCCATCGTGCTGTCCGCGGTCGCGTGCCTGGCCGTCTGGCTGCCCGCGGGCTCGACGGCCGCGGGCGTCATCGTCTTTGCCGTGCTGTTTGGTTTTGCAAGCGGGAACAACATCAGCATCAGCCCCGTGTGCGTCGGGCGGCTGTGCAAGACGCAGCATTACGGGCGGTACTACTCGACGACGTATACCGCCGTCTCGGTCGCGTGCCTGATTGGTATTCCCATTGGCGGCGAGATTGTCACGGCGACGGGTGGCCAGTATTGGGGTCTCATTATCTTCACTGGGCTGGTGTATGTTTTGGCCTTGGCGGCGCTCATGGCTGCCAAGTTTGTGTGCGTTGGAAAGGTTATCTGGGGCAATTTCTAGACAAAAAAGAGAAAGAAGAAGAAAGGGATTCGGACAGGCGCACTTTTGTTACGAGGGAAGATTCGAGGCCTTGGCACATAAAAAGGGATTGGATATCAAAGAGGCATCTATGATGAGAATTGTACATATAATGAGGACTAGATCCGGAGTTAATTGTAATGATGTAAGCGTACCTCATGCTTAACTGTCGCTGTCGTTCCCAAACAGGAAGTTCGGTTTGGAAACATTCTTATGATCGGCTATCGGTGCCGAATTAACATCGACTTCTGAGTCACTTGTGTGCTGAGAATGAGATTTGAGCCGCGGTTGTAACGACGTGAACGCCGACGGGACGTCGTTGCGAAGCCCCGAAGCAAATACGTTCCCAGAAATCCGCAGCAGATTCCATCCCGGAGGTGCGGGTCGGTGGGGCACGGGCCTCCTTCGGCCCGTGCGGAGGAACCGAACCGGCGCTGGAAACGACGGTTTAAAACCCTCGCTGCGTTTCCCAATCTCTCTTCATTGTGGTTAATTTCTTGTTTTCAGTGATTCTTGAGGTACGAAGTTTCCGGAGATAGAGCATTCGACACAACCTCATACATCGTCTTCAAGATTGACGCTATTTAAACTTAGAAAGACACTATATATCCCAAGGTGAGTTTACGTGTAAGACACGTCATATGAGAAAATGGGTGCCGGAGGACCGAGGTCCGGCGGAGGTATTGGGCCGAGTAATGGAGATGGATTCTCATCCCTCATACTCCTTATACACCATACTTCTGGACATGAATGGAGTCGAATACCGCTACCGGAGATATCAACTATGTATATCAAGTCACTGACACCGTTCAGGTCTCACACACACCTTCGGACGGCCCTTCGTCACCAGTCCATTTCCCCTGCCACCGAGGTCTCACAAATCTCACCACCACACATCATCACTTGACACAGTAAACAGCTACCACTTCTCTGAGACGATCCGTGAATATCACCGCTTCATCAAACACAAACTCCCCCCCGAAAAATGTCTCTCCCCACAGAAACGGCAGAACGCCAAGAAGACGCCTACTTCTCCTCCCAACCGCCCCCCAAAAACCTAGACGCCCACGTCGCCGCCGCCCGCTCCTTCATCGACCACCACGCCGCCTCGAGCCGGCGCGTCGTCCTCGTCACCTCGGGCGGCACCACCGTGCCCCTCGAGAAGCAGACGGTCCGCTTCATCGACAACTTCTCCGCGGGGACCCGCGGCGCCACCTCGGCCGAGTACTTCCTCGAGGCCGGCTACGCCGTCATCTTCTTGCACCGTCAGTTTTCGTTGCAGCCGTACTCGCGCCACTACTCCCACGCCACGGATTGCTTTTTGGATTTCCTGGCCGAGGGCGAGGACGGCACCGTCGTCGCGAACGCGGCGCACCAGGAGCGCATGCGAGAGGTGTTGCGCAAGTATACCGCTGCGAAGAAGGGCAATATGCTGCTCATGCTGCCGTTTACGACGATTACGGATTACTTGTTCGAGCTGCGCGCTATCGCGGGGTTGCTGAGGCCCTTGGGCCCGTCGGCGCTTCTCTACCTCGCCGCCGCGGTGTCTGACTTCTTCCTGCCGCAGGACAGAATGGCCGAGCACAAGATCCAGTCCACCAACGCCACGGACTCTTTCTCTGGAGCAGGGGCAGGATCGGCTACAACGAAAACCACAGCCAAACCCGCCAACTCCAGCAACGGCAACGGCAACGGCAACGGCAACGCCTCCAACACGGAAGACGAAGAGGCCTTTGACAACTTCGACTCCACCAAGGTAGCAAAGTCCAAGTCCCTCGTCATCGACCTCGACCCCGTCCCCAAGTTCCTCCAGAACCTCGTCGACGGCTGGGCCCCGCAAGGGATGGTCGTCAGCTTCAAGCTCGAGACGGACCCGGCCATCCTCGTGCACAAGGCCAAGTACTCCCTCGAGCGGTACCAGCACCACCTCGTCATCGGCAACCTGCTGTCCACGCGCAAGTGGGAGGTCGTCTTCGTCGCGCCAGGTAGGCCGGACCGGTGGGTCCGCGTGCCGAGCGTTCAGCGTGCGTCGTCGTCGTCGGCGGGGGGAAGTGGGGGAACGTGGGAGGACAAGCCGCTTGATCCCAGCGCGCTGCCGGAGAGTGACCCCGAGATCGAGATCGAGAGCTTGATTATCCCTGCTGTACAGGATTTGCATTCGGAGCACATTGAATCGCTGTAGAAGTAGAGAGACCGGGGGTGAAGAGAGATGTGTTGTGTCAGCGAGCGAGAAAGAATTTTCATGTTTTCTGGCAAAACTTCTTTGGGGCAAGCGTCACGTATATAACGGCATAGCGCGCATCAAATGGTAATGAAAAAAGCATATCAAGTACAATTGCTTCCCTCTCCATCTTTCTCGCTCTCTCTATATGAAAGGTACTCCAAACCGTGCGCGCTGCGTGATGCTTTATATGATACATGTACAACATCCCCCGGATTTTTCCGCGCAGTGCAATTCCATTATTTAGACGTCGACGGCGCCAAACGCCAGGCTCTCATGGGGAGTGACTGCAGATGCAGAACTCTAGGTCGGATGTAGAGCATGAACGTCACCACGCCAAAGACGACGCAGATGATGTTGACAAAGTAGTATCCGTCACGCACCATCTCACACGTGCCGCCACCGTTGACACACTTCTCCTTGTCTGGCTGCAGGGAGCAAGAGAAGGGGTCGGTGATGACAGGGCCCTTCAGGGCGTTCAGATCCGCGGGGTTGCCAGGTTTGCAGGTCGCGACGGTGAAGTAGTCGACCAGACGCAAGACGAAGAAGCGCGGGAACGTGCCGCCAAGATTACAGACGCTGCGGAGGCCATATTAGCAAAGGAACTTGGTCAAGTGATAATCCGAGGATAAACTTACGTAGCCAAGAGAGTCATGTAGGTACCGCCGATGACAGGGTCTGCGATTCTAGCGTGGAAAGCAGAGACGGCGACAAACATGACCGTGTTTGTAAAGGTCGAGAAGACGTGTTCGCCAATGACGACCAGCATGTACCAAGGAGTAACGCCGCCGGCCGGGAAAATGGTGACGGTGAACTGAGCGATCAGAGCAGCAACGAGGCGGCCCATGAAGCCCCAGCACCATAGGCGCATAGGGGTGTATTCCTGAGACCACTTGCCAGCGTAGTAGCCAAGCGCGATTTCAAAAGGGAAATCGATGAGGACCGTCAGGGCCATGTTCTCCTGACCGAATCCCTTGTCAATGAGCTTCAGGTTGGTGACTGCGTCATTGGCCTGAAAGCCAATCTTAGCAATGAGATGAACAATGATAATGGTCTGGATATTCTTCAACTTGAGAACGCCCCACATGATCTTGTACACATCCCAAATGCCATCCTCATTCTTGGTTCTCTCCTCACGCTTGAAGAGAGAGAGCCCAATGGTGATGGCAATGTACGCCCAGCCCCAGAAAGTCAGATATCCGCCAAGCGACATGAGACCGTGATCCAGGGGAGAGCTGCGGAAGTAGCGGTTTGCAAAGTCCTTGGAGTTGAAGGCCAAGAACACCGTGTAGGATAGGAAGTGGCCGGCAGTGAGACCGACGGTCTGTGCAGTGGATGCATACGACACATTGCCGGGCGTCAGGAGAGTCAAAGCCCAGCCGTCTACGGCGATATCTTGCGTGGCGCACATAAAGACGAGGAAGAACCACCAGCCGGTGAAGTTCCACACGGTAGGACCTCCGGGCTTGCCGGTGTTGGCCATCATGTTCTCGA
Source organism: Colletotrichum lupini (assembly GCF_023278565.1). Lineage (NCBI taxonomy): Eukaryota > Fungi > Ascomycota > Sordariomycetes > Glomerellales > Glomerellaceae > Colletotrichum > Colletotrichum lupini. Next base: position 5,839,061 of record NC_064677.1, on the reverse strand, counting down.
CAGTAGACCCGAGCCAGAGCATACCCAGTCCTGAAAGCAGCTGAATGGGAAGAATCCAGCTCTTTCTGCGTCCAACCTTGGGACTCCAAACCGCATCAACGATGGGACTCCAGAGAAGCTTCAGCGAGTATGGGTATGAAGCTAGACTAAAGATTCCGATCTCGCTGTACGACATGTGGTCCTTCATTAGGAAGGGAACCGAACCACCCGCGAGACCCATGGGCACACCCTGTAGGAAGTACAGGAGCACCAGCAGGAGGAAATTCCTCTGATCCTGCAACGGCAACTCGAAGAAGCCATGATTATTGGCGATGGGTGTCTTCGGGACGGGGTCGTCGAGGGTGAAGGATTCGCGCGACATCAGGTTCGCGGTCACGGTGTCGGAGCCGGGAGTCGTCGCCTTCCGCCGGAACTCAACGTTGTTCTGGTTCATCCCGCCGTTGGCTTGACCGTTCGTGCCGTCTGTGTCTACAGCTAAATCAGCCAAAGCTTTTCGCTTGACGGACTTGTTTCGGCGTGTTCGGACGCTCATTTGTGCTTGGCTGGTAGTTGAGGAGTGTCTCGGTTGGAGCTTGCGGCGCAATGCTAGTACGCAGTAGAATTCGAGGTTTCGGTTGAGAGCGGCTGTGTCGAAACGTGAGAGGTGGTTTGGGAGAAAGGAAAAAAAGACTTTATGCGACAAGTCGGGAGTCGTGAGCAAAGGAAAAGGTTCTTTGTCTGTCCAGCGAAGACCACCTAGACAGGGTCGAGGGCGGGGTGGAGCAGAGTCCGTGGCAGTCAAGGCGATGCTGTCTTAAACAACAGCTTAGACCAATGATAGACGGTATGGCGCTAGGCACCCAAGCGATCGAGAGCTTGTTTTTATGTGCGCGAGTATGGTTGGTAGAAGAAAGGGTGGAAAAAGGTGATGTTCGGGGAACAGTGGAAGCGCAACCGTGGCCTTTGACACTTTTGAGAACACGCCAGTGGCAAAGAAGGAATGGAATAGTGGTCGAGTTGGACGTTGCGGGGTCTTGGAAAATGGCGGAAATGATAGATAAGAATGAGATATGATAGTAAAAAGAACTCAAGTCCCAAGTGGACCGACACGTAGTGAATTCGGCAGAAGCAAATCAACACAGCAAGAAAAGGTGTTTCTGTTGCGACGATACCTCGGGGTGAAGTAAACGGGAATTGGGGAGAAGATTCAAAGAAGCTTATCCAGGTCCAGACGCGCTCCACTCGAGTGGGAAGCCACCCGCCGCCCGGCGAGCTCCCTTGGGACCCCTGGCGCCATGCCTCATTTGGCGCCAAACTGCGTAGGTACCCAAGATAATCATTGATAAGATAACAGCTTAGATAAGCTTCCCCGCGGGTCGCATTCCGCGCTGTCGGGACGTTTTGTTGACTGGGTTCAAGTGTCTCGCACTGCGCTGCTTGGCAACCAATTCAATTGTCAACTTCACCAAGACGCGTCGATCGCGTCCAGGATCCCAATCACGTCATCGCCAACTAAGACTACGACAACTGTGCTCTCCTCGCCGAGGAAATCGCGATTCCCTCCTGTCCACACCCGCAACAGACAAAATGTCTGGTGAACTTCCAGATGCTGCTGCAGAAGCTCTCGAACAAGAGATCAATGACCTTCGAGCAAAAGGTAAGTGCTTCTCCAAGGGGATCCTTGCCCAGATGCTAACTTGCGATGCGCCCAGCCGCCTCGTTGAAGAAGGAATTGAAGGTCCAGGCCACAGCTCTCATCTCGTCCGATTCGATACGAAACGCCCTCAAGGAAGACAATGAGAAACGCAGCACGATTGCACTCCCTTCCGAATCCAAGGCCGACCGCGACCAAGTCCTCTCCCGATCCAAAGCCCAAGACGCGCACGACCAGCAATGTCTGTACAGAACTTGCGCAACTATAACGACGTTCAAGGTTAAAGACCCGGACCCCAACGCCGTCGATCGAGGCAGCGTCCTGGGCATTCGCATCGAAATCATGTCCGGCGCCAAGTTCCGACGACCATACTATGTCATGCTCAATCGACCGTACAAAGACTCGCGACACCTGCGTGTTCATCGCCATACGGTGCCTCCATGCATCCCGCTCGCCGCACTCGCTGCTCGCCATCTCCCTGCACCCAAGCCTGCCGACGCCGAAGATCAGAAGGTCCAAGATTTATCTCGCTTCGTGCGAACGCTGAGGAGGGAAATTGTGAGATACCACAACCGCACTGCTGTGATTGGCGATCTGCAAAAGGCGGCTGGGCTGGTGGGCGCCGGCAGCGAGGGGGATAACTCCAACCAGGCGGTCACAAGCATCGTTGCCGCAGACATTGAAGCCAAGCAGATCAGCATCGAATGGGCCGATGGCAGGGCGGGCAGACTGGTCATGAGCGAAGATGGGCAGATTCAAAAACTCGTCGTTCTCGGCATGGCGGGACGTGATCGAGAGACCACGCGAGATCTTCTAGGTGACAGCCGTCGCGTAGAAGATGTCGCAAAGCGGTTAGCGACATCTTGAGGACTGGGTCGGGTACGACAAAGATGCTTCTACGAATAGGAAATTATGGGCCAAAGACTGGTCATCCGACGACAGTAGGACCCATTTCTACGGCCTTCAACGAAGATCTTGCGGGATAGACCTCTTAACTGAAAAGCAACCAGATCGGCAAGTTCGTCCGAGTGAGACGAGCACGTGCTAGGTAGAATGCCGTCCGCACCGGAAAGTCGCATTTGTCCTCTCGACTCATGCGTGACCCTCCGAGCCGTCCGCAACCTGGCCTGAACGCAAATGTACCTTAAGCATATTGCGTTCAATCTGCAAGATTATGCAGCCACAAACTCGGTCCGCAACTCAATCGACCAGCGAGTAAATGGCAGAGGCTTCAAAGTGGATCATGTCAAAAGCAGATCGACTCAAGGTACCCCTCGATCTGAAGATCTGCCGACGATCCGTAGCACCCGACCAAAGCTATGCGGCGAGAAGACGACACCCAGGGCAATGCGACTATTGATAACCGATTATGCGTGTCAAACCCGCTGCAGAGCCATGTAAGTCCGAGACATTGAGCTTGGTCGCGAGGAATCGACTTCGGAATTCCATCATTGGTTGCACCTTGCACGAGTAAAGGATGATGGAACAGATATTGTAATCAAAAGTACGCAACCCATTATATTAGCCTTAACTAATTAAGTTGGGTTTCTCAGACGCCAGAGCCGATATCCTCCTTCGCCCAAAGTTGCGAAGCCCGAGGAGCCAACCCAATCGTGTCCAAGTGAAAACCCCCCAGATTCCCGTTCGTTGATTTTCACAGTCATTAACCCTTATTTTGTCCCATTGTACCCCAAGTTCCCATGGTATATCACCCTCTATGCCTGAATCGCAAAAGCAACGTATTGTCTTTCTCTCTAGTAACATGATGAAAAGCAAAAGGCCAAAAAAAAAAAAAAAAAAAAGCACTGAAGATTCCATTCAGATAAAGGCAGCGGCGGCAGCCACCACGGCGACGACCACACCACCCGCGCGCTGAACGTTCTGTACAGCACCGGCGGTGACGACGGCGCGGCTCGTGGTCGCGGTCGGGTTGGGTCTGGTGACGGTGCCGACGGAATCGGGCTTGGTCGTCGTGGCGGCGGGGGGAGCAGAGGAGACGGGAGGGACGGGGACCACAGGGGGGCTTGATGACACGGGCGGGATGACGACGGAGGAGAGGGTCTGGGGAGGGGAAGGGTTGCTGGGCGCGGGCTGCTCTGCCGGCGCGGTGGTGGCGGGAGGAGCCACGGGCGCGGTGATCGGGCCCGGGTTGGGCGCGACGGGGACGGGGCAGATTGTGACGATGGCGGGGACGGTGACGGTCTCGTACATTGTGCCGCCGCCGTTGCCGGGGCAGTTGGGGACGCTGGGCGGGCAGCTGTAGATTGTGGAGACGGCGGTCTGGGTGATTGTGGAGGTGGTCCACTTCCAGGACTGCGGCGTGGTGGTGGGCTCGGGCTGCTCCGGCTGGTCGGGCTGGTCGGGCGTCTCTGTGGGTTCCGGGGCCGAGGGGGGCTCGGTGGTCTCCGGGGAGCACTTGTCGCAGCCGGGTTCCTTTGTGTGCTTTGGCTTCTTCCACTTGTGGCCGTCCTTGTCCTTGCCGGGCTTGTCGCCCCATTTGGGCTTGCCCGGGTGGACCCAGTGCCAGCCGTGCTCCTTGTCGCTGTCGCAGTCGTCAATGTAGACGTCCGGGTGGGGAGGGTGCCAGACGGAGATGCAGTCTGAGGGTGGGCCTGTGAGGGGGCCAAAGGTCTTGATGTTGAAGTCTACGTTGCCGTTGGCGAGGCCGAGGGGCTCGATGCCTGGTGGGTAGCTGAATTGGCCGTCCCATGTTGCGCGGGCGACGGCTGCGAGGCCGAGGACTGTGAGGGTTGAGTAGCGCATTGTGTTGTGTGTGTGTGTGTAAGTGAGGTGGGTTATGGTTTGCTCTGGGTAGGAGAAAGAATGAATGTTTACTATAAAGTAAATAGGGAAGTGTGTAGAGTGAGAGAGAGCAAACGAGACCGGGGTCGATATTGAAGGTATTAGCGAAAGTAATTGGTATCAGAGATACTGAAGAGAGAGAGAAGAAAAGGGGAGTCGAGGAACAAGGTGAAGAGCTGCTCCTTTTCTATCTTTCTTCCCTTCCCCATCACGGAACTCCCATACAGGGGGTTTAAGTGATGATGGCGGAGACATCGGGAGGAGGAGTGGCTAGGGGCAAAGCCGCTAAGCCCAACATCGCGAATAGACTCACGGGTGTACCTTGGGTAGGTCACTAAATGGAGCTACGCTAATTTGATTAAACGTCATGTCATTATTCCGCCGTACATAGTAGTATCCGTACGTAGTGTACATGGAAAGAAAGGCCTGCCCTCTCTTGGATGCTGCCCCATCTAAAGGGGCTGAAAAAGAAGCATCGCCCCGCAGGCCTCCATTGCATGTCGAAGATCTCCGTGATTGGTTAGCCCGTCTCTTTGACGAAGATCAGGGGGGGAAGCCTGGGAGGGGGAGGAAAACGATCACAAGAACGGGGATCACCAAGCTTCGGATGGTCGTTTGCTAAAATTACGTTGCGATCAGAAATTGGGACGACAGGTACGGATACGGAGAGATGTGCTTGGTAGGGCCTTGTTTCTTTTCCTACTACGTAACGTTCTTCTCCCAATTCGGAAAAAGAATAGAGGGAACAGAGTGGTTGAAGGAGCACAGCAGGCCAGAGATGGAGATGGAGATGGGCGCAGCTGCTGCTCTGCATGAGCCTCTGATACAGGGACGGAGCATGCTTCGGCAGATGGGATCACCCAGGATCCCTGTGTAAAGCAGCCTTTTCACGAATCACCAAGATCTACGGAGTACCTGCCAGCAAACCCGGGGGAAGAAGGTCAAGGAGGGGGGGAAAGACGATGTCACCTCGTCCGACAACCAGGGGTAATGCCACTCTGCTATGCCACCATTTCACGCTAATCGCAAATATCCCTGCAGAAATCGTCTCGAATGGTGTTGAGCTTAAAGAGACCTTTGGGCCCGAGGAGAGTCGAGATGGGCTGACCCCTCCAATTGTGAGGCAGCACAGCCCGTCATCCGAACTTTCGAAACACCATAACCCTTGGTTATCCCATGAACTTGGCCAATTTCCAAGGGGGTCAAAGCATCGAGTGCAGGTGTGGCAGCCACTATCTCTTCTTCGCGAACTCCGAAAAGTTGTGGGATTTGCTGCGTAGTGCTCGTTCGTATGGTGCGGGTGTTGTGGGATGATGTCAGTGAGGGTTGCTGGTGGCCTCCCCCTCCGCCCCTTCGCGCTGAGGTCTTCAGGCCTAATCCACCTCCCTACCTATTGGTGGAAGTGGAATCGATGATGGCTTCGGCGCTTAATACGGATCTTCTAATGGTCTCTCGGCCTCAAGGCTGTTGAGTCGTGAATTGGTGTATGGCCCATCTTCAATGATGCGGGAATCTTTCATGCAGGTTTCTCTCCTTTATGCAGAGAGTGAGGTGGGTAGTATTGAGATTCATCCAGCTTCTTGACTATGTGAGATCATGTCCAACAAGAATTCACCCTCATGGCATCCATGTTCATTTGCCTTTGAAGAAATCTTACAACCCGCAACGTCCTCCCTTGTCAGTGTCGATTTTGACAGGTGGTCATAACCGCATTTTCGTCTAAACAATGTTGCTTGGCTGCCTCCCCCTTCCCGTCTGCGTCCTGTCAAAAATAGGAAACCACCAACAGAGTCATGAGCTCATGAGCGATCGGCTAAGAAGGATGGTTCGCCTCGTCATGAACTGTAAACAAGCCACAAGAGGGCTTGAGGGTTGTCGTCAAAAATTTGCGGCTCATGTGCCAGATCCGGCTCCGGCTGCTGTGCCATATACTCGCCACACGTCGGCAGCACAAGGAGGGGAAGGTCTTGCGAAAATGGGGTTCTTGGTCAAAGTCCGAATTTAACTCTACCCTAGCGAGGAGTAGAGGTCGGGGGATTCCCGTTCCCTTCGTCGCCGTCCGCGGGAAACCCAAATAGCCGAAGCAATATCAAGTTTGTAATATTAATGCAATTTGATCGGATCAGCTGTGTGTTCAGTTTAGTCAAGTCGTCTCCACCTGGGCATAGCCATTGACGCTATAGCAACTTACTGGAAACCGATGATGGCTCTTGCGCATTCGTGGTATAGGACCCGGGCAGTTCTGCAAGTGAGATCTTTTTCTCTCCCTTCTTCTCTCTCGATGAGAGCGCCAGCTCGGCCCGAAGACTCCTCCGCATAAAGACCTGGTGGAAATTCGGTTGCCGCGAGTAGCGCACGGCAATGCGATGGCGGTGCTTCCTTGTGCATGGCACAACGGAGAGGCAACCGCTGACAGAAGCAAACCTCACCAGTCGAGAGGTTTCTTAGTCTGTGGCACCGCGGAGCTGGGCGCCCGCTCCGGGCTCTGCTGCCTCTCGTGCTCCTGCGCGCCGCCAATGGCCTCGAGCACGATGCCCCATTGCTCGATCTCGGCGTCGGCCACCTTTTGCCATTTGCGAATGAGGGGGTGGGCACGAGCCACGTCTGCGAAGAGGATTTCATCACCACCGTTGGTGCCCTCAACGTCAAACTTCCAGGTCCCGTCAGTGTTCCAGTACGCCGGTCCAAAGATGGAGTCAATCTTGAGCTCGGCCTTTGCGTCGTCCAGCGTCTGGCGGGCTTTCTTAGAAGAATCCTCATCGTGGCCGTCTAGTGCAGCGGCGATGCCCTCAAAAAGGCCGACAATCTGGCCCGCGAGTGAGCCGACCTCGGCGCCGAGGCTGAAGCCCTCGTCAAAGCCCGCCTGGATGCTGTGGGCTTTGGCGGCGGATATGCCCTCGCGGTAGCCGGCGTTGGTGTGCTCGGCCTGCAGGCGCGGCATGTCGCCCGGGTGCGTTCCCATGGGTGCTGCTGCGCTCGCTGCGTCTTGGGCAAAATTGTTGTTGTGGCCGGCGTGGTTCGGCGAGCCGGGCTCAGAGCCCCAGACGTCCTCAAAGGTCTCTTGGGACTGCGCCTCTGGCAGGATGGTGATGCGGGGATCGTCCATGGCGCTGGTGAATGGCTCGATTTCAGTGTTGTCAATGGGTTGAAGATGCATAGTGAGAGACTAGTCAAAGACTGTGCCGCTCGTAGTCTTGGGCGTTTATTCTGAGGTGACGGAGATCTTCTTTTTGGAGGCGATGTTGAGTTTGGATGACAAAGTATGAAAATTTGGAGTTGATTTACAACCAGATCCCCCGCACGTCACAACTTCTCGCACTGTTTTCAACAAACCTCTGACGTGACGTTTTCACAGTAGGATTTGAGATCTGTACGGTACGCCGCCACTACGGTTCATCGTGTACTAATAAAGTGAGATGGTCCACAATATCTTCACTTCACCTTGTCTCCGCCTCAGATAATTAGTATCCAGATTTCACCAATCATCATGACTTGCGGGAGAGAACGAGCGATGTGCATTAATCCTTCCTCTCTACTCCCCCAGATTCGCCGGCTCCATGGTCGAATTCGTCTATATCCCTGATCTATTTCCACAACATGTTGATCAAGCAGGTTCGATCTTGGCGGGCAGCCATATTTAGCAACAATAACCAAATGAGAGGAACTCTAATGAATAAACAGAAACATTCGCTTCCTTCCCGTTTCCATCTTCGCTTTCTCGCAGAAATCTATCGCCGAGACCGACACCCATGGATATCTAATACCTTAAGATGCCAAGCTCCTCTACCCCAGATTAGCTCACAGGGATCTGAGATCCATCTATTTCTAGACCAACAGCATCGTCATGGGTCACCAGAAAAAGAAAACCAGGATGGTGGCCTCCCCCGGATCGACGTAATTTCCAATCAAGATGAAATCATCAAGCAAGTATATTTGGATATATCTTTCGTTTCGCTCGTAAACGGATCTGATCTAGCACATGGTATTCCCTTTTTCTGCCCAAAACTTCCTTTATGCCGTATCCAAGACGACAACCTCTGCCTCGGCCTCGCCGATACTCTCGACCTTCAACTTATCCCCAGCGTTGACCGCGTCGACAAACGCACCGTCACCCTCAGACAAGACAGCATCCTCACGGCCATCGATCCTGATCTTGGCCTTGCCGCTCTTCGTCATGGGCAGGTGCACAAACACCTTGCGCTTCGTCTGCTCCGTCGCCCTGCCGCCGACAACCCACTCAAAGCCACCGTCAGCCCCGGGCGGAATGATGCCCGCGCCCATGACGAAATCGGCGTGAATAGGAATCGTATCCGGGATCCTCGGCTCCGCGGCCTTCTCTTCCGCAGCCGAGGCGTCCGGACCAGCCTTGAGCGGCGACAAGATCGTCACAAAACCCTTGCGCTTATCTTCGTCGGCGAAATGGCGCGTGTGGTACGTAGGCGGCAACCCGCGCTTCCAGGGTACGGCCCATATTTGTAAGAAATGCACCGTGTCCTTGTGGTGCTCGTTGAACTCGGAGTGCGCGATACCGGTGCCGCCCGTCGTGAACTGGACGTCGCCGCGGTGCATGCGGTAAAACTTGTCGCTCTGCCCGCCCTCGGCGCCCTTTGTTAGCATCGAGTCGCGGTGCGTGAGCTCGCCCGAGAGGATGTAGCTGAAGATTTCAAAGTCGCGGTGCGGGTGCGTGGGAAACCCCGAGTTGGCTTTCACGCGGTCCTCGTTGAGGACGCGCAGGCTGCCAAAATTGTTGAAGCGCGGGTCGTACCAGTTGGCGAAGGAGAAGCTGTGGTAGGTGTTGAGCCAGCCGTGGTCCGAGTGACCGCGGGTGCCGCTGCGGTGCGGCGTGATCTTTGCGTGGTGGAGGGTCTTTGACATGTTGTTCTTTACTGCGTTGAGCATAGAAGAGTCGGGTGGGTTGTCTTGGGCTGGTGAAGACAGGGTTGTGTTGTTGGTTGTGGACGTTGTGAGTGGAGATGTGATGTCTGTGAAGAAGCTCTTGAGCTGGGTGTTGAAGATGATGATGGAAAAGAAGATGGCGAAAATCGCAGTGAGGGTCACGATGCGAGGCATATGTACTTGAATGCTCGAGTAGCCTCTCACGAAAAATGAATGGACAGAGCTAGTATGGTCGAGAATCAAGATTCGATCTGGATTGAGAATTGTTGTTCAGCATTTGCAAATCTTGCGGGCAAGCTTATATGTGGTGCCCATGGCGACCATCTACATCTGGACGAACTGCTGCGAGGGTCTTACACATGCCCCCAGTGAAGCTGTCTAAGCCGTTACCTAAGGGGGGCGCCACCGCGTGCGATGACTGGACGACTTTTTTCGCAAATGCGGTGCTTAGGATTGGATTATTCATGCTGACAGCTTCGAGAAGAACGTGGGCCCCGCTCGTTCGGCCCCGCAGCTGCAGACGGGAATGGGTCGCCGGCACCCAACAGGGGTATGTGTGACGCAAGAGTTCATGGGCTAGCCCCAAAATCGGGGGATCATCGGCTGTTCGTTGGAAGCCAACTTCAACCTCCCTTCTCCGGATCACAATTCAGGTCGTTTCACATCATCAACTCATCACTACTGATAGATTGACGACTTTCAAGTGAAGCTCTGCCATTAATTACAATACGGATAAGCTTGGGGGCTGATATCGGGTGCTCTCATTTGATTCGTGTAAGACTAAATTCATCTTGAAAGCCAGGTGTAGTGTTGTGGCTGGGCTTGCGGAACTCACAGCCTGCCAAATACTTCATCATTCATACTGGCTATTGTTTCAAGTTATGTGATCGACGCCTATTATTTTGTGCACTGTGCAATCTGGCTACCAAATTTGGCTGTGTACCACTACCAACCAGGCCTACCGATACCTACGTACCTAAGGTAGGTTGCCGATGATTCTCTCCGTCGTAAGTACAAGATTCACTATGGACACAGATACATCACTGTACGATTGCACGACAGCATTTGTATTGAGGGATCCCAAGGGTCGGCTTGTCAATTTCAGCCTTGACACACTTCTTCGCCCTGAGCGGTAGTGTGCAAGTTCTTTGGTGGCATCGTGGAGTGAAAGTGATGACGGCGGTGGTGGGTTCAGGCCTGGCCAGCAGTAGCACAGTCAATATAGATAGACAGCAAGTCCGAATTAATCGAAATAATTTGATGGACCGGATTGCTCGTCGAAGCGATGTCCCATGTACCCAAATCCTCGACGTTTAAGCGAGAGAAGATATGTGAATCATCAAACCCCCCAAAAAGCAAAAGCTCAGGTGCGCAGTCCGTAAATCGAACTGTGCCCCTACGAAATCCTCCATCTTTTGACTTCTCAAGATTTCATACCAAGTTCTGTACTAACGGACCAGGGCGTTATACCGCTCGACCATGGGGATCGATTGGGCTTGGTTGACGAGTTGGGCCGTGGACCTGAGTATAAACCACAGACCTCGGTAGTCTGTCATGGTCGATGCAAGGTAAGATTCATTCATATTCACCACTTCCCGCACCTACTTTCAGCAATACACGGGTGATTCGTGAGAACACGGTGTTCGGAACTATCTGCATACCTGAAAAGGGGACATCTTGATATCGTAGCATCATCGGCAGTGTAAAGTTGCATCAAGGAAATGGGGGAACGTGTAGGCGATAGTGATGCCCATTGCAGCACAAGATAGCGATCCTTGGTTTTGATTAATTAAAGTAATTGCTCAATGGACTTGATTGCCTAAGCGAGAAGATGTGTTAGGGGACACAAAGAGCAAAGAAGTCATGATAGCTGGCGGTCATTCGAGCCAGGCGACGAAAAGTCTTCACAGCAATATAGAATTTCAGCCTAATCCTGAGGTCAAGTATTCGCAGCAAAAGCGACGTGTTGGCCGCAAAGGTCGTTGCTGTGGGGATAAACATCAACAATCACCGACGTGACGCCTCAGGAAGGAGCGCAGCCACGTACCTTCCGCCCTCCACCTTCCATCCCACAAACCACCTCACAACCCGGAGGTCCTCCTTCACCCTCCTCAAGCCACCTGAGGCACGACCAGACGGAAAATGAGCGACCCTACTTGGGGAACAATTTTGTTCATACCGTCACCAGCAAACAGAAGGCGTCCCATCCGGCGCGATGTGGTCAGGACAAACTGTGTCTGGGGTCGCCATGGTCGCAAACGATGAACCGCCCAAGTTCGAATCCCGCAAGCGCATACGTATACGTACACGATCGACAACCTACCCACCTGGACCTCCATTGGATATCGGCGGATTTTCCCGGCATGTGCACCAAGAGATGTAGCCCCCGTTCGATACCGGGGGGGTGAACTCTTTTGTTATTTGGGTTGGAATTTCATTTTTGTATCATTTTACTTTGACGTGTACAGATATGAGTGTTCTTTGGCTTCTTGGAGTCTGATGTTCCCTACCTACCTTACCCAATTTTCTCAACACGTCGATGTCTACTTTTCACTCGATGAGATCTATCTAAATGCCCATGATTTACAAGTATGCGACAGCAAGGGTATTTCTGACGATATCGGACATTCTTTTCGAATGAACTTGCGTACATCAATTGTTTCATGATTGGTTTGAGATCATACCTCGTGGAATGGTGAGAGGCTGCTTTTGCACCCGCCCAATGATGATCACCTGCAGAAAAAATAGGAGTTTCAGGCACAGATTTCACCAAGCCAGAAGACGATACATACGTATGCGATGTTTCTCTGCAGGAAAGCAGCACGTTTGTTGTCTTCCGAATCGCCCATAGGTCATGTAATTTCCAAGCTAGTGGAGCTGAGATCTACTACTCAAGGTCATTCAGACATCTGAGAAACATACACACCAGCCATCTTTCTCCCCTCCATCCATGCCCCTGACATTCCAACTCTATCGAGCCATTGTGGGCAGAGGGAGTCATTCATGTCATTGGCGACGGGCCTAGTGGGGAAGAGGTTGGTGGTGCCCTGACGGCAGGAGACGCACGGCAAACCAGTAAGATGCGAGTGGCAGTCGTGTAAGTTAAGTCGACTAGCTCAGCTTTGTTCAATACCAATCTTGATTCATTGTGACTCAAAGATCGTCAATAGCCCACCCAGTCTTTGCAACCTTCCGGCACCAACTGACGGTCATCGCGCTAGAGGGATGTTATGATGCTCCTTGACCTTGTCTAGTCGAGAAACAGTCACTGTAAATATCAAAACAAGAACAAGGTGTATCCGGCTAGTGAGAAGTTCGATCTAACTCGACCGCATTGCATGAAGACGGAAAGGTTGAAAAAAAAAAAACTCGTATCACCCAAGTAACATCATCGAGATGAACAAAACTCGATTCTCCACGGTCGACATGCGGTAGGGTAGGCCTTCGAGGTCGATGGATTATTCCGCGCACGCCGTGTATCGTTGTCGTCATATGAGGAAAGAAGTAGCCGCTTTGACTCAGGACTACTTGCGACCCAGCATCTTTAAAGGTCATGAATTGAAATCATGTCGTATCGCTCGTCGTCGCCCGGCTGTGGTTATCCAAGGTGCAGGATCCCCTAGTGAACTGTCGCGGACACCGCAACGGTGATACTCCGCTCCACACCTACACGTACACACACAACCTTCATATGATGATCTTACATATAGGAGGGTTCAATAAAATGTTTGATTTGATGAGGAGCGGACGGTGACGTAGTCTTTCACAAGCCTTTGAGGATCAGGCTGACGGTGGTTTACGCCCTGAACCTCACGCCTGTAATTCATTTATGGGACGCGCTAATCACCTGATAACCGCCTATACCTATATCCTCCTAGCTCTTTCAATCAAAACATCATGAAACATCATTACATTCTACGAGCCTGATCTCTCACTTGTGGTTCTAATACTGATACTCGGCGGGTAGGAGGTGGCAGAATCGTTGGTTGGAAGTGCGTCTCCGGTCCTGGGGAAACATACAGTCAGTTAGTCACGTAGTGGTCTCCAGTATAAGGACTGAGAAATACCATGACTTACATCGCTGGTCAGATACCAGAAGTCTACTTGGTGCACCGGACCTGGCGGCATCATCGACTAAAAGAAGGAAGTCTTGTTTCGTCTATGTGAGGCTCACTGGAATATTGACGGATACCTCCCGCTTGCCTCATGCCCATGCGTACGGATTCTTCTTCAAAAAGTTTGCTTTGCGAATGATATGAATTGGATTTGTTGAGCAAACGTTGTCATCGGGAGCGAGACTTGATTTGGAAGTCCCCACGAGTAGCTGAACAAGTGTCTCTAACCTACCAAGGCAGGCATCTTTCTGTTTCATCAAGACACCTTCAGTACTTTGAATACTCTGCGTTGGTATAAAACAGACAAAAAAAAACGAGACAGATCTCTCAAGTTTCAACATTGGTTTCCTACCAGCAAAGCCCAACGTCAGTCCATGCATCGAATGCGCTCACAAACAAAGATACCAGCCTGATCTGACCTGTTTCTGTGACACAGTCAAAGCCGTATAGGCACGTACAAGCTAACTTCGCGAGTCGCTGGTTCCATCAGAGCCTCAAGTCTCTCCAGAAAGGCGCTTCAGCTCTTGTCGACGGGAGAAAGACACGTCAGATCACAGATGCATGACATGTGACCATACCTAGGGGTACGAAATCATAATGTGCTTCTCGGCGAACGGACGCAGGCCTCACAGAACCTAATGCGATGATTGGCAATACCTCTCAGGGAATAGAGACTCGTTGCTCTGCTTGGGGTAACATGCTGCTGGTTTGACAGGTCCACATCGTTAGATGTAAAGAATGCACGGCATCAGAGCATGCATACATTGAACTGCGGCTAGGGACTTACTCGCAACTACAAACTTGGACAGTCGTTCATCCACATTTAGCAAAGGTGTTTCTTCCTATAAACACACTACAGAGAGGTACTAAGCAAAGCCATAGCTACGAAGCGGGAGACCACGCCCTAGAGACACAAGCACGCGAGTCGTCGCGAATGTAAGACAAGAGTCAACCAGGTACAAGCCTCGCGGCAGACCATAGCGAAAGGACGACGTACTCGACAATGAGATCCTTTGTGCGTTCAACTAGGTCTCGATTACGATAGTTGAGGAGCTAAAGTCGGCCCAAGCTTTCGACTGCACAGGTTATGAGTATCGGAAACACGTCTAGCATACCACCACAATAGCTCCTTCAGCAAAGTGTGAGAGGCCTGACCGCATATTCCTCGAGTTCATACCACATGATCTTTGTAAGCTAAAGGTCTATAGGAGACGTTTAAGCATGTCTGGGCGTGTAAGTCAATCAACCAGCATGATGAGGATCAATAGTCGTAGTTAAGACCATCGACAGATGTCTGAACAAGTCAGCATAGCTACTAGAGAAATCCGAAGGTCTCGGTATGATTCTAGACCCGTCCACTCAGGTGATCCCTCTTCATCGCCTGGTTTCATCAACGCGACCGCCATCTCATCCCCCAAACGCCTTCTAAACATCGTCAACAAGAATACGTCAAGTCAACGAGCTCCGTAAACTCCCAACTTCCGTCACGTTTACCATCACCGTTTTCTAATGGCCAAGTCATGAACCAAGTAGAAGCCCCGGTCTAGTCCAGTCCCCCTAACCGGCCCGTCTAGCCTAAGCGTATCCACAGACACGCCAACAGAGAAATGCAGAGTCAAAGAAGAGGAACCAACTACTCTTACCACCCACCTGACAAGACTGACAGTGACGGTGACAACGACAGTGGTGCCACAGACCCGAGCCAGACAAAAACCTAATCCCAACCACCCGATGAACCGAACCAAGACTACGGAGTACGGAGTATAGCTAGCAGCTATCTCCAAAAACAAGCTCAAAGGACCCCATAAGAAAGACCACCCTGCCATTGAGGGGTAAAATGAGGGAAGGGGGGCAAGAGGCAAGGCAGATCGTCCTGGCTGGCTCTCTGGAAGCCCCGAAGGAGGGGGGTCCCCTTCCCTCCATTCCATCCTCGTAGGGCCCAGGAGCCTGTCACTGTCACCTCGCTTCACCGCCATCAAAGCAAACGACTGCACCATGGCATCAGATCATCAAACCATCAGATTATGATGAGGATGTAGATCGCAAGTACAGTGACAAGAACGTCTTCAAGGTGAGGGATATAGAGAGAGGGGGGAAGGGCGAAGGGGCAGAAAAATGACCAACGTTGTTGGTTTGGCATTTACCGAAACCGAGAACGGACACGGCCGCGCCGCACTCGCTGTTCCAGCCAGCCATTTGTATCATACCACCAACCGCACCTCGGTCAGGCTGAAAGGCCTCTTCAGCTCAAGACAAGCTAGAGCGTGCCCAAGAGTCTGTTCGGAAGCCTCGCAACAGCATCCGGGTCTAATCCACAAAAGGGGTTCAACGCCGTAAAGACCAAGAAAGCGAGCGATGCAGCACCCAACCTAGCCCTCACCGTCTCACTCTGAGAAACTCAGGGTCTTCGCCGGCATATGGGGTAAGTGGTGTGTGAGCGTAGACACAAGATGGTCCCCCGTATGGTAAGCCCGTAAGGGTTGTGTGGGGGAACGAGGGGGCGGTGTAATCCATTGCTCACTCACCTTGCCCATCACCACAGAAAAAGCTCACCATGCAAAAGAGTCGCCATCCCGCGCCAGGATACCAGTTCCACGCCCTCGGTTTTCATGGCGAGTTCCAGGCCCAAAAGAGTAATGACCCGGCATAACGGCACCTCTTACGCAGGCGACGGGAAAGAAGAGGGGATTACCCAAGAATTGCCCCGTGCTTTGTGGGTTCTTGACTTCATGGTCCTCCGAGAAGGGGATCCCGTTGATCCAACGGGCGTAGCCGCCGGAGCGGGATTCCAAAGGAAGAAGAGGGAACCGGTCAATCATCCCAACTTCTCCCCTTCGTTGTCAAGCTTTCCTCTGCCAGACCCCGAGTGCCAAATTAGACAGAGACCGTAAGGTACGACGAACTCGATCACGTCAGAAGACCGTAGCTCCATCGGGCTTTGCAGGGAGCCCCCGTGTGTTACTGTTGAGGGGAAAAATCCGTGGTAATCGTCCACATCGGCGACGGTGAGATGACAAATCCGCGTTCTGCAACGATTGCACCGGCGTCGATTAGTCGTCCATCGCTCGGACGAATGGTGTAGTCCACCTTATGCTTACCACGCAAGAATAAACCACCACTCGGCGACTTTTCCTTGAGATTCGGAATAACTTCACAGACTCCACGCCGCGCGTGAGACCTCCGCCAAACTTCCGCCCAGCGCCAATGTCACCAGCCCAAGCAACAATTCCACCGCGATGGACCTTCCTGCGCGTCGTCCTACCCTCTTTGCCTTGGTACGGTGCTACCTTGATGATTAAGTGACCCTTTGGCTTTCGGATATACGCCCGAAACCGAAGCTCCGCGAGAAAAGCGGAGTAGAATCCAAACCCTACTGTCCGCACCCCGGACCCCGGCCAAGCCCGCGGGCCGGGGATAGGACAAGATGAAGGCCGTGAAGCCATGTAAGCGGCCAAAGACCCATTCCCTGCCGTGGTCCATGTGAATAAACCACATCCAAACGCAAATGAACGCTTGCCAAAAAGCCTCGCGCTTGGTACCAGCATATATCCCTGTGAACGACGTCGCATCCCCAATCGCTGCCGCTTAACCTTATTTCTTCCACCCCGTCACCCCTTTTTTTGACGCGCGCTGTACCATGGAGACGGAGACGGCGGTGCGCCGACTATTTCGTTGTGACCGGGGTGGCCAATTTTTCGCACTTCTGTTTTGCCGTGCCAAGAAAGGATGAACCGCGACTCGCGCGCGCCGAATCCCCAACATCGTGAATAGACTTTTCTAAACGTACTGAACTCCTTTTCGAGTCCCAGTCACCGCTCCCGCCCGCCCGCCCACTTCCCTTTACGGAGGCAGGTCCGATTCTCGATCTTCAATGCTAGATAGGCGGACTGTAGGCGTAGCCCCCAACTTCGTCTGAATTTTAGGTTTCCTCTCTTGAAAGGTGAGATTGTCGACATATTGAAAGGCCTGTATTCGAGTCAATAAGCTTTCTCAGAGTTTGGCATAGGGTGAACCAGTAATTAGCCCACTTCCCCTCCAGATCCAGCGATGTTCCGCGTTGGTAGAAGATAATATTTGACTCTAGGAAGTCGTTGCTCACTCCAAGTCATTGTGGCTAGGCCATGGCCTCCCCACTGTGATCAATCTCCAACCTCGTGACACGCACGACACAAGCTGCGGGCGTTGACGAGCGCCATCACCTGCGTAGATTGGGATGTCAAACAGCCTATGAGACTGAGGTTGAAGAGACGATGCCGCCATCAAGCCGGTATTCTTATCAAACTTGTGGCCTTGTGTTCAGGAGGCATATCTGCTGCTGACGTGGGATTGAACGAGCCCCAATCTCTGTTTGGCTTATTCCTCTGGTCAAGATGGAGAGTTTTGTGGCCGGTGACTGGACGGCAGCACGGATACCATAGGTTGAGTAATCGCGTCTTCCGTCCGGCGGGTAATCTCTGTACACCTGTTATTGAAACTTGGGCAGAAGATCTGCATTAGCCTCATTTCACTGCCTGCTGCTGGTAAGCTGACAGGCTTCGCGATTCAACCGGCGCCCCTCCACCCTGTCCATCAACAGCGAACGTTATTTTTGGGCAAATTGCAACTCTACAAAGGTGATTAAGGTGCTGATGACGAGAAGTAATCGTTGCTTAGCGTGACCCAAACGACTGGCATTGAGTTTGCCAACGCGACGTCGGGCCTTTTGGAGTCTCTGTGACCACGGCCTTGCAAGTGTGCGGAGACTTTGTCTGTTAGCACGCCACGGGTCTGCCAATGACTGATCACTGAGGGCAGTGACACATCGCGATGCCGATCTCCCAGTATCCAGCGTAGGATTGTTCGATGCCAATCCAAAAGCAGGCAATTGCAAGCATCCAATACTGCAATTCGAGAAATTGTCGTGTCTTATGAGATGGTGAGTGGGCAGAACTTTTGGCCTTAAAACGCCACCTGACTCAACTTCCATGCGAGACGGGGAACATTCTCGTCTGTCAGACCGACTGTGGCGCCTCGGATTTGGCAATATCAGGCAATATTTGGAATGAAAGCCCCTGTTACAATGACAGTTATTAGATAACCACCGGTGACACACTTATTGAGACTGGGTTTACCTCTAAATGGGATACATTTGTCGGCAGCGTCTTGCGTGTATAGGCCGCCTGGAGCCCGATATTGCGATAATCGCAACGTCCGCGTTAAGGTTTCCGTGGGTTTTGATATGAGGACGGCAGGGCCGTAAAGTTTTCCGCAGTCCAGAGCATTGCGCGATGCTTTTTGTGGCCGTCATCTGATTATCAGGTGAAGGGGGATTCAAAGATGAAACCGATTGGTGGTCCTTTGAGGAAGGCACCTTTCAGATGTTAGTTCGTCGACATCGTTCCGCTACCGCGCTTGGCGTAGTGACACCGTCTAACAGAGCCCATCGCGCTAAGCCTTGGGGAGATCCACGACGGGGGTTTCTTCCATGGCGGACAGGTGCCATTCTGGGGAGTAACATGAAGAGACTTGAGGAGACTTGGGTAAAGTCACTCGAAGTCGACTCAGGTATCAACATATCTTGTTCAATCCAGATTGCTGCGCCAACAACATTGGCATAGGCCTAGACCACCCCCAAGGCCGCAAAAGCGGTGCAATTTCACAGACCCCCTCCAGGTACGAATACAAGGCTTAGGGCGGGGTTCAGAGGTTGGCATGACATGGTGGTCGTGGTGTGGTTTGACAGGGAAAAGCATAACGATGTCTGCTCTCAGCGTTATGGTGAATGACGAGATGCCAATACGGCGTGTGCAGAGCGCCAAGAGAGACACGGCCACCCGATTTGGGGGCAAATGGTCGGCCAAGACGTTAAAATGGAGTTGGCGAGGAGCTCTTGATTCGACAATAGCTAATCAAGGTTAAAACATGCTCGCCCAGCTAGTAGGTATTGCTTGGGGCTGGTTTTCTGGGGGTGCCAACCGGAGTACCTAGAGCCACATTGTGATAGCCTGCAATCTACAAGCAGTGAACTCGTGCCTTGGCTGGCAGAAGTGCCCCTCGACAAGTTTCGTAAACTTCGCATCGTGCAATGGTTGGTGAGAACGGCTGCTCGGCATGGCTTTGCTGATAGCCTGAGATTGACAGCGATGGCATCGGTCGCAGATTCGTAGAAAGACCACGGTCAGTCGCACCACGAGAGCGAAAACGAGGACAGGTGAGGTCTATGCGAGGAATGCGAGATAGGTGAGGCGTTCCCAAGTTTCCTAGAGCAGAACAGGCATGGGCAGATACGCCAATACGCGTGTTGAGTTGCGGGGAAGCGGATAGGGCCACAGCTCAGCCACTTTTCAGCCAACTGAACCTAATTGCCCAGGGCAGGGCCTTGGCGCCTAAAGAGAGGAGAGCAAAAGTACGAAGTACGACGTATGCAGGCAATCTTGGTCGAAGAAGCCGTAGGAAAAGGGCCGTGAACGTGGTTGGCAGGAGTCAGTTGTTGGAGGTGAGTGCAGTACATAGTAGCTACTCTGGATGAATACTCCTTACAGCAAATGGTGGGAAAAAGAGACGTACCTTGAAAGTCGTTCTGAAGTGGACCTGTCCGGGCCAATCATGGACCTTTGCTGCGTTCTGTGCATTTCAAGCTCCCATACTCCGTACTCCGTAGTCCAAACCCGTCTCTCTGGATGCAACTCCGTAGTTCCCATGCGTGAGTACTGCCTGTGGTCTACTGTGTACCTGCCAACATCAGGTATATGCGCTGGACGGTTTCGGAAAGTACGAGGCGTGCAGGATGGCTCTCTGCTCCTCCAACCTCCGGATACTAATGCGGGAATACGCGCACACTCTTACGGTGTACACTACCACCATGGGTCAAGAGCGAGCCAGCTGTTCCAGGGTCCTGTGTCCCTTTGCGGGCGAAACCAGCAGCTGAACCCCGGGAGGATCGACGGAGGAATATGAGCTTACGACCATGAGTAGGAGCGAAGGTAGGGAGAGGGAAAGGACCAAAGCACCTCCTCCATGATCCCACCTGCAGGCAGGCTGCAGAGTACATACTGTACTCAGTATCCGTACGGAATAGTACGTACAGACTGCACCCAACGCAACCTCGCGCAGTCCTTCCTTGCTAAGCTCCTCGGACCCGAGGAACATCCGCCCCTGCGAAGTCAACCTACCATCAACCCTCCATCACAACTTCAGAACTTCATCAGCCCATCGGATCGCCTACCTATCAACATCAACACACGAGACTCCGCCAGGCAGCGACTACACTACTGCGTGCACTACGGCAACGCATGCACACGACGCCGGAATTGACGTGGAGACAAGATGCGAAATGCCAAATGCGAAATGTGGCCCTGACAGATCCTTGATTCCTTGGTCAATGTACGCGTGAAGAAAACCATCCGGGAGAACACAGTTCACGTGCACTCCCGCAACCACCCGCCACAGCCCCTTTACCATTTGGACCTTACGAGTTCATTCCTACGGGGATACGGAGTACACCATAGTGACCATACGGTATTACGGATACCTTGACGGATGCTACACCATCGTCAATGGCTGCCATTGAGTCTCGACCGATTGATGGTTGGTACTCCCTACTCACTGGGCGCTCGCAGATGCCAACCTATTCAAAGGCGTGTCCTGAGTCTTGGCTCCTCGCCGGACGGAATTTGATGCCAAGCTGCTATTAGACAAGGACCCTAGAGGACACCGACTCTCTGGCACTCGGCCGTCGTCACGCACCGGCGCTCCGAGCCCGCGGACTGCGTTTCCAAGAATACCAAGCAAGCCAAGACAAGCGCCAATCAAACGCATATCCATTTTGCATTCTCCAAACAAGCGCGCCTTATTCCAAAATACCAATGGACTGGGCGCAGAAATTTTCACCTTGTTTCTGCCCCCAAATCTGCCCAATATCATATTCTTAACCTCGAACCCTAAAAGCCCACCCCCAACTAGACGGGTCCAAACCGATGGGTATTGCGCAAATTGAAAGCCCGCGGCCCTCCACACCCCGGCCGCTCCATGGCGGCGCTGACGGCGATGGAGATACGGCGTATATGTGCATTAGGGCCCGATGGACCCCCAGCTCGGCACCGCGAGCTGCCGAGGCTTGCACAAAAGCCGCGTTCATTTCATAATTTCAACTACAAGCGGCCGATCCTTTACGATCACCTGCCTAAAATACGGGACCCCTTGTCAGGGTACCACCAACCACGTTGACGGTTGGTCATCAACAGCCCGTACGAAGTACTCATTTCTCTCCGATCCCGACAATGTGGACAGAGTGGGACGGGGCGAGATAGTGTTGCAGTCCGACTGGCTGCTTGCGTATGGAGCAAAGAGAAGAACAAGTCGAGAAGGACAGAATAGGAGGGAACAATCTCACTGGAACAGCCAACATCCCCCCATCACTGCGTTTCGGCTGTCTTCTGACAGCGGAGCTTACCCACTGCCTGGAGTCCTGGACTCAGCCAGGCAATGGATACCCTCGTCCCGTACGAACCATCAAGACACTTTCATTCTGCACGACAATAGAATTGCCAGAGACTGAGGGGAGAAAAGTCTGGAGGAGGAAACCCGAATGCGAGAAATCCGAAATCTGCGGCCGAGAGGCTTCTGGTCCTCACTTTGGACCGATCCGTACGGAAACACCTCCTGCTTTCTACTCTCCTCGGTGCAGGTGAGAGGAGATTTACAACGTGTCCCACCCAAGGCCTGGCCCAGGGCCTCAGCCATTGTACAAGCTTCCCATGTTGGGCAGTCTACTTTGACGGCAGCCGATCATGTCCACCACAGAAAGTCAACAGAAACTTTCGTACAGGCTGACTTCCTGTCGTCCTGGACAGAGAGAGGCCTGGCCCATTCGAAAGCCAAAGCGGCCCGCTGACAAAGCGCCTTGAACTCCAAAGGCCAAAGCAACGCTCAAACTAGCAACCAGGGGTTCCCCAGCATCGTCAACCCAACTCTGACAATCCGCCCAGCCCAACACGTGAACTCACAAGGTGTCATTGCCAACACCTGCCCGAGTCCTTTCAGACATTGTCATCGGCCATGTTTGATGTCCGTGGACAGCAAAATGACCCCCGGGCTTATCTGGGGCAGAAGAGAGAAGCAAAACAAAAGTCCACCTCACTCAATCTTCGGACCCGAACAAAGACGATGGAACTAGTTCTTCATAAAAAAAAAATCGACTCATCATGGGTTATCCACTGTCGGACCGCGGGGTTTACAACTTCCCGTCCCGCCCTCCGTCACAAACGCCGGGATCATAATTCGATTTCCAACCACTTAGCGACCCCCTTCTCTGTCGCGCAAAGTGCCATACTCCGTAATCAATCACCAAGTACGGAGTATACTATCCGTATGTGATGCGCAATAGACAGCAACGCTGTTTAACGGTCAACCTGAATCACCCCTCGACCCGCGCCATAGCCCGCCTGATATTCCCAAACGTAGCATTATCGCATGAACAGCGCCCTGAGCTTCCCGCGTTTAGTGGAACATGCACTGTGGGTCGCCGCGGCGTGGACTCTCGGGATCGAAGCATATCGTAGGGCGGACACATTCAGATGGTTTTCCGTCGTGTGTTTTGGAAAAGTTTTTTTTATTTTTCACTCGTCTCTGCTTTTTTCTCGTGGGAGCAACCCTGCTTCATCCTCATCCTACCTGCACCAGTAAGCCTTTACCCGCCAGAGTTGGTTCCTCGTCTATACTACAATCTGGGGGTGTGCGGTTTGTGCGTTGGGTGCGTCTTTGCGCAGACCGTTGGCTTTTGCGCCCTGCCACTTGCCAGCCCGCCGCCGCAGATGCAGAACCATCGAAACCACACACCCTCCCCCTGTCACCCCTTGATCGACCAACAAGGATCACGGATGCTCCAGTGGGACCTTTGTCCAGAACCAGAATTGACCAAGACTCTACCAAGTGGCTTAGAGATGAGGGGCGTGACGACGCCTGACCGACTGCTCGCCCGCCTTCTCGGCGGACTTTGAAGATTCGTTTGGTCCGCACCGATTCGAACCTGTTGATCGTTGCGTGTGGTGATGCGATATACGACCAGCAAGCGGCTCATTTCACATGGCAGTAAACCAAAAAAGGAGGCCGGTAGTCTACGTTTGGCAACATGGGAGCTTTGTCTAGTCATGCCATGTTGCACCATCGCTGTCATTTCGGCCCCCAAATCTCATGAGAGATGCTGGCACGGCTGCTGAGCTGTACGGTCGATCAAGTCACCAAGTGGGGGCCACCAGAAGCTTGAAGAAAGTATCATGTCGCGTTGGGAATTTGGCAGGCCGCAATCGTGTCAGGAGCTGGTTGTGAAGGTCGCCGATGGGTACGGTGAGGCCATCTTCATCTCCCAATGACTACTACCTGATGCGACACTGACTAGAACAGCGCAGCAGGCTTCTGACAGTTGTCTCCCTGCGGAATTTTAGGCCCTGCAACTGTCTCATTGATGTTCGTCCGTCCCCTTCGGCGGCGGCGAGAAACGACCTTTTACCTTAGTCCGCCGCCGACCTTCCCCCCCTGGAGAGAATTATATGTCGTGACGTGGAGACCCCGTGGCTCATCCCCTTGGCAACTCTGAGCGTCGCATTCGCTCCAAACCCTCCGGGGCGTCGGTCGCAGCGTCGGTAACCCTGAGAGCAACAAAATTGGCATGCTCGCAGGGCAAATTGGGGGGGGGGGGGGGGGCGGGCGCTGGCTTGACCGACGGAGCTGGCTCCTGGTAAGCAACAAAAACCCAAGATGCTCTTTTAAGATTCTTCTCTGGGCTGCGCTGCGGGCATACCTAGAGACTAGAGAGAGTGTGCAAGCCGAGCGGGCACAGGGCAGGCAAGGCCGCAGGGTGCCCGCTGATACGGTAGCGTAGCATGCCGTCGCCGATTCCAATGGCCGGCCTACTGCGTACATTAGAGAGGGTAATTTTTTGGTAGCAGTTCGTTCCATATCCGGGGATCAGGTCAGGGTAGTGTAGTGCCAGCATAGTAGAGTGTGAGACAAGAGACAAGTAGACTTTTTCAGAGTTTCTTGTCACCGTCTTTTTTTTTTTTTTTTTTTTTTTTTTTTTTTGCAGCGTCATGCCCTCCCATAGTTCTACACGCGTGAAGTCAAAACCTGGGAGGTTACAGCAAGGGGAGGAGGAGGAGCCAGTCGGCAAACTAGCTAGCTGCAAAAAATAAAATAAAAAAAATTAAAAAAAATTACAATGATTTATGACGAGGTTACAGAGTTACTTGGTTTTGGGCATTCGCCGACCTGAGCTCGAAGAAAGCTCACGGACTCTTGTTTGTCTCACAATCCGAATTAGGAAGAGATTGCACGATCGAAGAACGGCCACAACAGAAAAAACTTCATTGGTTGAGAAACTTGGCAAGAGGGTAGAAGGGGGGGGGGGGGGGAAAGAGTTCTGTTGACTCGAAGAGTGGTGCTATTGTGAGTATATCTGTTTTTGTTTTTTTTACATTGGGGGATGGAAGAGGTACTTTGACCTCTCGCCCCCCCCCCCCCCCCCCCCCACGGTTCAGCTTTATGCAAGCTTGTCCTCGTCCCAACTCTCTGAAAGGAGGGGTGGTCGGTACGATAAACCTTTTCTCTAAAGCTCATCCCAGAGGAAATCACACAAGCCAAAGAAATAGAGTAGACACGAGTTCAGAAAAAAGTTGATACAATGGTTTCGATTTTTGGTGTCGTTGCAACGTGAAAAATCGTTCGCCTCAATGCTAATAAATCCTTCTTCCTAAAGGCCGTTTCCCGCTCACTGTTGCCCCCCAAATACCTTGAACGGTGGCGATTAACCTCATCCGAGTTTGACCAAACAAAACATAAAATCAAACCACCAAAAAAAAAAACCGTCAAACGCCTTTTTCTCTCTCTCGCGAGATGTGGGGAGGGTCCTTTCCCAGAAAAAGCAACGCCTTCGCGGTGTATCATTGAATAGCCCATAAATTCGCAAAATCCCACGACCCCAATGTCTTCTGTGCGCCTGATGGCCGTGGCCCGACCGAAAGCCCCAACTCTATAACTCATAATCCGTACTCGAAATGCTCAGTGACTGGAATGTTGGGGTTACAGTCGCATTGGCTCGCCGTCATAGCCCCCGTAGATCATCGGGTCGCCCATTCCCATCATCACTTCCGGATTCGGACAGTTAAGAACGTGAGGCTTGATGGTGCCGAATTCTGACTCGATCAGGCCTTGGTTAAGCATGTCCATGTTGGTGAGAGCGCCGGGATGTTGGAAGAATTGCTGAGCGAGATCCATTGAAGAGGGTGCTGATTGTCTGGGCATATTCCATTGTTGGTAAGCGTTCATGGGCGGGGACTGATTTTGCTGAAACATGGCGGCGGTGGGATCGATGGGCGAGGCAACCGAGTCTACGTCGAACTCAGTGTATCCGGTAGAGAAGCTTTGCGGAGACATGGTCATGGGGTTGTTGTGGCCGCCAAAGACAGCTTTGCGGTAGTCGGCCTCGAATTCCGAGTGATCAATGTCGGAAGAGCTTGCGCGGTCTGAACGCTCGCAACTTGAGTTAGAATCGACCTCGACCTTCATGGCCTTCTCAACATCGCGTTCCTTTTGCTGTTCCTCCAGTTGGCGCGCCAACTCAGCCAAGCCCGCCTCGTCCTCAGGGAACACCGAGTGAACTGGCAAGTCGATATCGCTGTTCGGGCGGATGCATCCAAGCTTCTGGGCAATGTTGTGGATGACAGGCTGTCCTCTATCGTTGAGCTCGGGTTCACCAAGGTCCCATTGTTGTTGGTTCCTAACCATGGAGTACAACTTATGGACGGTGGCAATGAGGGCGAATTGGGTGTGCTCGAGAACTTCGGCGTAGCCTCTGGGCAGCTGCTTGTATTCCGTCTTCTTGCGAACGCCGGCGGTGCAAACGAGACCATCGTCCTTACACCTTTTGCAGGGGAATTCTCCGTCGCACTAAGTGGAATCCAAGTCAGGATGGGAGTGACCATGAGGTTGGGTGTGGTGGTGCTGCTTACCTTGGTCTTCTTCATACGACACCTTTCGCAAGCCTTCCATACCCTCTTGTGACGTCCATCGGCAGACATAGCTTGAGGGCTATGATCGTGATGTTGTGTCGCGTTGTGAGGGCTGGCGCGCTTGGCAGTATGGCGGTTGGGCTTGATAGACTTGGAGCTGGAGGAGCTCTTTCTGGGTTTTTGGTCCTCCAAGGGAGGTGTGGGTAGGCCGCTTCCCATTGTGGTGGTGAATGATTACTAGTTAATGGGGTAGTATGTAGTAGTTGTTGTAGTAGTAGTAGTAGGAAGGAAGGATAAGGTGTGGCGATGTGTGGAAGAGGAAGATATTGTTGATGTAGACCGAGGGGCAAAGTGCGTATAAGTCTGTGGGTGAGGGAGGTGAGAGGCGTGTAAGTGAACTATATAGGATAGCGAGAACGAAGTCGACCCAGTCAAAGGAAGAATAAACCAAAAAGGTAAAAGAGTCGGGATGACACAGCCAAGAGTCCGCGGCGCTAGGGTCAAGAGGGCGGGACAGTAAGCACGGCAAGGTACTGGGATGGAGGGCGTAGACAAATTATTAATGTCGAGCAACAACGGGGAGACGACGGGGAGTAGACGGGGTGCGTCTAATGTGCGCGCGCGAGATTATGTGATGCACAGGGAAAAGGCCTCGGAAGCTTTTGGGGTTGATAGAGTTCGGTCGCTCGCAATGCTAAGGAGGGCAGAGCAAGCAAGCAGTGGAGGTTGAGGAGAGAGAGGAGAGGAGAGGACAGGCAGGGGGGGGTGGGTGTGTGCGTTGCGGGTGCTTGGTGCTGATGCTGGTTGCTTTGGTGCGGTACTTTGCCCCGTACCTTTTACGATGCAAGTACGGCGGTACGACGGGTACAGTGGAGGGCAGACAGGGCAGACTAGGGGAGTTCTGTCGGGGAGAGTCTGCTGCTGGAGGAGCTGGAACTGGAGCTGGAGCTGGAGCGAGTGCGGATGCGGTGCGTTAGGTATTCGTAGGACCAGGTAGGTACCTTACGAATAGGTAGGCGGTGGTGTAGGCGTGGGCGCGGGTGTGGGTTCGCTGGCCTGGTCTGCTGCGGGTGGCATTAACGGTCGGCGACGTCTTTATGTCCGAGTGCGCGGGCGGGCCCAGTAGTTATGAAAATGAGACGGCCTCAAGAAGGATCCTGGTTCCGTTTTGTGCTCAATTTGGAGAGTGTGTGTGGTCAACTGGCGACCGTCGTGTATCAAAAGTACGTCCGGTACGTAGCCAAGTTGTGGGATGTAGCTGGTAGTAGCAGCGCGCTAGCAGCCTTTTTTCTTTCTGGTCCCAAGAGCTAGCCGCGAGAAGGTAAAGTCCGCTGCGGAGTTCAGAGAACTGGACGGCGAGGATAGGGATAGGGATAGGGATTGGGATTTGATTTGCAAGCCGGTCGCTGCTTGTGTAAAGTACGGCTTATTTGTTGCTGCTTCCCGCTGTTGATACGGCGGATTGCTGACTGCAGAATGGCGGACGTGTCTCGAGCGGATCTTGTTTGCCGACCCTGTTGTGTGCTATGTGCTGATCCAGGGTCTTGGGGCCTTTCGTTCTTCTTGGTCTCCTTTTTCTCTTATTCGTCACCAAAGTCCTTAAATGCTTTTGCGGGCGGGTGGATGCGGGAGAGCATGTGTGGACGTGGTGGTGGATGGCTTGTCTTTCTAGGCTGCTTGTTGGTGTAACAAGATATGATTCTCTTCAATCTTGGTGTGTAAGATGAGACCTAGGGGTTCTTATTTCGACTAGAGGTAATGTTGTTGCCTTGGAGGTAATGAACAGTCTGGATCGATGGAATGTTTCCGGGCCGAGATGGTCTTTTTAAAAAAAGAATCCTTTACACCAGATCGCTGAAGCTGAAGGTATGCAGAGTAGGTATCGACGTCAGGTCGGCGGAGTTAGAACTGTGATGTTGATCAAGGTCCCCGATTCGAAACATGAATAGCTTCTGACTCCGGTGTAGGGGGATCCCACTCAGACGGAACAGCCGACCACATCTTATATCCAGCAAGCAGGGTCACCCACAACTCTGCCGGGATCAAGAGATGGGATCTTTCCAAGCAATGAGGCTTGATCATGAACGAAAGATGACATGATGCTGCGAGTATGTTGACATGGGCCTAGTCTGGACCATTTGCCTCGGGGAACACTCGACAAATCGTGAACGGAACGCTACTTGGTAGGAACCAAGCCGAGTGTACGCCTCATGAAAGCGGGTTGCGCGACGACAAGGCCCGCAATGTTGCTGTCAACCTTCAAGGGGTAGGTAAGGCAGGTTGAGCGGGTCCGCTCCTGTGACTGTGACTGATCGGTACCTCCAGAGACTTCGGGAGTGGAGGTTCACAAGTCCCCGAACCTGAGTAAGCTCTGCATGGGTGATGGGCCCAAGGAATGGAACGAGATGGTCGACGAAGACACGCGAGAGACACACGCCCAGGCAGACAAATCGCTCCGAGACTGACAGAAAAAAAACCACCCGATCTGTTCTGTGTCTCTCTTTCGAGTGTGCTCATGTCTTACTTGCTCTCTGTTTGCAAACCCCACTCGTCCGTTCGGGACGGTGAAGCCATGTTGACCCCAACGTCTCTTCTCTCTCTCTCTCTGACTTCGTAACCGTAGATTCGATCTGGCCGTTTTTGGTGTGAACATGTAGCTGTGTATCTTCCGTTGCGCCGCACCATGCCAACATCGCTGAGCCGCGGACGCCTTCGAGCACGACACCTGGCCAAGGTTCAATACAGTGAGTCCGATGACCAACACCGGGTTGTTCATAATCCTAAATTTTCTCGATTTGTGCATGCGGCGGAATCTGACGGGGCCGCTGACGGGGCGATCAGGGTAAACTGCAACCCCGTATGCCCAGACTCCGGCCTGTTGACGAGGCCGGCGCCGAGGGCGGGGTCTTGACTTTTGCTGCGCGTTCATCATCGACGATACCGCGACTCTACTGCTCTAGATCAGTAGCTCGGAGCCGTCATACTGTACGATCCTCGAGAGGTTCTGGACTCGAATGGAGACAAGACGACAAGGCATGACTGAATTGATGACGCCAGAGACCGAGTCTGCCAACTGGCATTGCTATGCCTGGTTGGTCCCTGACTGGGAATGCCAATTTGGGCAAATCGACAGGGTGCCAGGGTCGATGAATCATGATGGACCATAACCATTGGGTTGGGCCAAAACCTGTCCAAATTTGTCGCATTGCCCAGATACCTACGCCTTACAGGTACTAACACGGTCTCAATGCTCTCCTGTTCTCCTATCCGGGGCCTAAATTGATCCAACGGCTCTCGTATGCCCGACGGGTAGTTGACGAGGTGCCGCCGGGAGAACTAACTCATCTTTGTGAGGTGCAAAAACGTCCCTTGCCGATAGGGCTCGACCGTGTCAGTTGAAGAGTCGAATGCCTGCAGGACAGGTTCGGAGAACAGACAGTGGCAGACGTTCGAGCTCCCATCCATGCAGGGACTTCCTCTTTGAGGCCAACGGTGCCGACAGCCTCGCGTGGGATGGTCGCCGCGGGCGGACTTTTGTGTCGTCCTAATTCA
This sequence comes from Colletotrichum lupini, assembly GCF_023278565.1. Classification (NCBI taxonomy): domain Eukaryota; kingdom Fungi; phylum Ascomycota; class Sordariomycetes; order Glomerellales; family Glomerellaceae; genus Colletotrichum; species Colletotrichum lupini. The sequence goes on along the minus strand of NC_064677.1, from coordinate 5,809,080 downwards.
TTCCATGGTGAAAAGATCCCATGCTGTCGGTGCGTGCCAAAGTCTGATATGCGCCAAGAACGGTAGCTACCAGTCGGCCGAGGTCGACGATGCTTCGGCGAGCTGCATAGAAGGCAGGTTGTACCTGACCGCGAACTCTGTGGGAGCTCACAGGCGGTGCAGCTTAAGGCAGGTTGTTCGAGGTCGACTGACGACAGGGAGAAGAGATACTTCAGGCCAAACTTCTGGCCAGCGCAGCACTCTATGCGGCGGGAGCGTGCAGTGGGATTGAGTCCACCATCAAACCCGTCTGATACCATGACACCGTCCGAGGGTGTAAAGAGTGTAAAGACGTCATGGCGTCTAGTTTCGAGCAGCAAACTCTAATGCAAAGTCAACGATTAAGAGCCGCGATGATGTTTCTCTGCCGACGAGGCCTCGGCCGCTGGCCACTCCCACGGCGGCAGGCGGAGCCAACGGTTCGTTGTTGATCGATCGTAAAGAAAAGGGTCGGGTAGGTGGACTGCTACAAAAGTCCGGCGGCGATGAGGAGAAAGTTGAGAGTTGGAACGGAGGGTGACAGCCTATTCGCCGATGGTGCGCGGAGAGATTGCGGAGCACGGACAAGATTCAAGGTAGCGAGGCCGCTCTGTGGCCCGCTCCTCCGCCGGTGGTAGGTAGGTTCACGGTCAACCGTTGACAAGCCGCCAAGACAGGTCTCGTGAGGCACAATGCCGTGAGAATGGACTCGAGAGTCGAGAGAGCTGTTGAGGTGTGCTCTGTACCGCACGGAGCAGAGGCTCGTAAGGCCAGCTCGAGGTGACCAAGGGTTGGTTTGAGCTTGAGCTGTAAGGCGTCGGCATGGGGTCAAGATTCATGCGAAGATGGTCGGCGATGGTAAGATACAATGGTGATGATAGACTTGTGGCGGATCAAGTTGCAATGCATCAGGCTGAACCAAAGTAGAGGCACGGGAGTGGTGGCGGTAGGCAGAGAGACTGCTATCCGAAGTGGTTGCCATGATCCATCCCTTCCATGTGGAATATGAGAACCAACAACTGTTGAAGGCAGCTGCCCCAAGTCCCAATAACCCTCACCCGCCACCGCCCATTCGAGTGAGCTATACCGTGGCTGCTTCCTTCTTGGGATCCTTGCTTCTGGGATCTTTGGGTTCTTTCTGATGTCTGAGAACGTGGGCGGTGGAGGGCTGACACCCACTTGCTTACTTCCCTGCGTCTTTGCTCCAGCTGCCATGTTGTCCCAGCCCTGGCCCGTGTGCCAAGGATCGAAGCTTCCATGTGTGAATAAGTAGTGTGTCCTTCTCAGTTGGTTTGGGAGTGTGGACGGAGTACAGAAACGCAGGACTTCGTTCTCATCTGGGGTAGCTGCATCGGTATCCGTACGAGTACGAGATGCTGTCTCGTCACCACCTCATGTGCGGTGTGGCTGCGCCCAAGCTGTCGGTCCCTTGCTCTTGTCAGGTTGGCCGTATCGGTTCCCGAAACGGTGCCCGGGCGGAGGAGGGCGAGAATAAGCAATGGAGATCATTTTTGCCCGGACCAAAAGCCCCCAGGTGCCTAGGGTAAACCGTCAGCTAGGGCAAAATTAGGCTACTTTGTCGTGGAGATGCAAAGCGGGAAACAACCGCGGGCGTGGATGAGCGGACTTCGGCCTCTGCTAATTTCCAGTTAGGCCGAGGCTCGACTCCACCAAAACTGGCTGCATGACGTGTGGTCGCATTGGAGCCTCATTGCTTGTCGGCGCGGCGTTGGAGCTGTCCCGCTACGCGATACCGACTTTGATTTGGTGTTGGTTCTCGACCTTTGTCGGTCTGAAGGATTTCCAATCAAGCCCCCTCAACGTATCGAGGCTTCCAAATCGATCTGGACAGGCAGCCTCGCGCCTTGAAAATGGCAGCCGGCAAACTAGACTACTATGCCACGATGACATGCACAATGCCTCCCCTTTGTGTCTAGAGGAAATTGGGATGCAAGCGACGTCATCTAAGCGCACGAAACTCTAGCTAAAGCTTTGAGCTATATGCATACTGGCGGAACGTTTCCAGTCCTTGGTCTCACCCCTCGGCCCGTATCTAGACCTACCTTGACAACGCACAAACTTGAGATATCGGACGGGTCGTGGATTCCAGGTGCTGAACGCCGGCTCCGAAGCTAAGGAACCATCATCATGCTAGGCAGCTTCCCTTCACATGGGGTCCCTCCTCTGGTGATTCCGCATCATCCAGGACAAGCTCGTGGGTACCGAACGACGTATGCAGCACCGCCATCTGAAAGCTGATACGCACCGGGGTTGCACGTCTTCCCGTCCCTGGTGGATTGTCGGGGCGCATGATCGCGCTGTCCACACTCAAAATCGACAAGTTGAGCGCTCCAACAACCGAGGCATGTGGGGTTCGCCAGTAGCAAAGTTTTCTGACCATATGTCCCTTTGGCTGCATACCTACGCAGGTGACAGTAGATTCCGGGGCCGGGAAGACTCGCAAGCGGGATTGCGGAATTGAATATTCACGGATGCCGATATGGTCTTGGCGCCCGGCAGCGGGTCCCGGAGCGGCGTCTTTTGGTGATACCCACGTTCCCGGAGGACCAATTCACAAAGGGCACCAAAGTTGAGGCCGCTGTGGTGTGGATATTCACGAACGGGAGCAAGTACTCTCAACAATGTCACATTACGGTTGACTCTTTGGGCGAACGGAAAGCTGGAGACATGATCGGAACAAGTGGCCCGACTGACTCTATGCGCGAGCCCGCTGCCTTGTTTGCATCGTCTTTTTCTTGGTCGACTCTGCATCCATGGGTCCTGAATCTCGATCTACAACGTTCCTCAATCGTTCTTCCTGGGTATGTTTGGAAGGCAGCTGAATGGCTGGTTGCGGAGCAGACTCGCCGACGCCCGGGCGATAGTCAAGAACGGTCTGACTGTCGAGTCACGCCACCGGCCCCTGTCTGCAAAATATTCGGGGGAGTGGACCTGACCCCCGTTGCTATCTCCGGATGGATTCTGAGATTTCCATGGGCATCTATGCAAAGACTTCCAAGAGACCTGTCACATTAGAACAGAAGTCACTTACTGTGGTACGAGTTGGCAACAAAATTGGTCTCTTTCAGGTGGGCCAATCCGCCAAGAATTGGAAGCGACAGTACGACAAGCAACACGCCCCAAACGATTCGCATGCAAGCACTGATATGGTTTCGTTTGCCTATGTATCCGTATCTTTCGCTCAGTCAGGCATTGGTCGATGCCCTATCGTGGACACATCTATGCCTGGCTAAGCTCCAAGCATCATCAACCAGGGCACGCATGGGCATCTGCCTCGGCCAAGTTAGGCTACAGCCTGTCAGTCAAACGCTGCAACGGTGGGAAGCAGATCTCGGATCTGCAACAATGGCTTGCCAAGCTTTTCCCCTCGTACCTGGCTAGATATCATGTGTCAGTCTGGTTTCCTATTCCGTCACATTATAAAACGATTTGCGGTTGGTTAACAGTCATCAGCAGTAAAAAGTAGGTGGCTGCCAAGGCAGCTCACATTCGCACGAGTCAAACATGTTGAATTTGCGATCACGAAGTGCGTTCAGACTCCACACGATATCGGATTCTGTTATCAGAACTTTCGAAAGCGCCGCCAGCGTTGGTTGGAGCAGGCAGTGCAGCAACCAACCTCCCATCCACAGAAATACCTCATCGCTACATTACCTCGTGAGTTACGAGAATGGTAATGTATCGCCGGGCAGGCCCAGAGATGAGCATGACAACCCTTATTCACTACGGTATGCTAGTCACCTTCCGCGGCTCAAGCGCACGGCGGTCTAGACAAGGTAACCGTCATCACCTACCCGAATGTCTTCCGACCAAAGTCCGCCCCACTCATGCCGTAAGGGACGCCCGTGGTGTGCGCGTTTTAGTCTTACTGTCGTGAGGATGCAAAATATTCGCAGTGGAGGCCATTGGTGAAATTTCTTGCGGTGGGGATGGGTAGGGCGGCTTGATTTGCAACCAAAAAGTCGTCGTACGATGAACCCCGATCAGTCATCCCGCCGTCACGGAGCAGTGGGGCCCCCACTGTGCATCCTGCCGATGCCCACGCCGGTCTTCTCCCGGCATCTGAAAGCGGCAGAGCGGCGACTGGCACCCGGGTTGGCGTCGCAGCGACCCCAGTCAAATGCGAGGCTGGCAACCGGAACCGTTGTTGTCGTGGCCGGTCTTGCGATCGAGATGCGTTCGGGAGTCGGTCGGCGGTGATGGCGCGACCTGCCAATTTCATCGGAAACGTCTCTGAAGAGAGCCTTTCTTCCCGTGCCGAAACCGGCGGACTCGGTGCGTTGAATTTGGCAAATGCTCCAACAAGTGGACTGAGAGATTCTACATCGCTGGGCGTTTCATTGCGCCCGACTTGTTCTCGAGAGCCATTCTCGCGAACCCTCGAACAGAACTTCAACTTTACTGAAGCCAGTACATTCGTCTAATGTATCCTTTCCTGAAGTGGTGCCCATAAGCGCTGCAAGTGTCAAGATTAACCTCTGCGTTTTACCACGAACGTGCGTGATGGCACGGATGATCATGGATGACCCCACAATGGAACGAACTCTACTCATTCTGTCCGCAAGCAAGTGTTTCCAAGCAGAACTTGTTCAACGTCCCCGATGGGTTGACAGCCTCGGGCTACCTACCAGCCTACCTAGTTTGGAGGTCCCCGCGGCTGCGCGCGACACTTTTGTCCGCGCACTCACACACAGACACGTTCAATAGCGTTCTGCAGGTTGGACCCTTGATATCATGCTGTTAAACTTAGGGGGAATCGTCGCCCCCTTTCTGTCAAGCATATCGAAACACGTAGTCTAGTATCGTGCGGAAACCAAATTCCGTGGACGAAAGGATACCCTGTGTTCACTTAAGACGGAGTTTCCACCAAGGAAAGCGGCCGCGTCAAATGATGTGCCCGCCCGTCTTCATGTCCGGGCGACCACTCCCGAGCGGAGGCCCGCGGGCGACCGGGTCGGCGATTACTGTTTTCTTTACGAGTCCGGGCACGTTGCTCCGGGTTAATGTGTTGTAGGAGATCATCCGCGGCGCCGGTGGGATAGAGAGGCACCAAAAAGTCTAAATCCTGCACATACCTACTTGGGACGGACCTCGGAATTGGGAGCTTTCTGCGTTTCAAATCGCCGAGGTTTACATATCTACAGGTATATACGACAAATGAGAGGAGAGAGAAGGGTATGTGAGAAGATAGGTGGCCAGAGCTTGCGCCTCTCTCTCCCTCTCTCTCTGTGTTGTCTCGTTTTGACTCCCTTGAAGCCTCGGCTTATGAAGGCCCAAGTCCCAGCTGAGAGATTGGGGAAAGAGAAAGGAGGGGGGAAGGGGGGGCATGAACTGGTCGGGTGTTCACTAAACAAACTGACAACTGTAATTTTGATCGGGGATTGAAGGTTCGTCGTAAGTGAGAGCAACTCTAAATGTTGATGGCTGGGGTGTACGAATGTTTATTTGGATCGTCATGGCCTTTTCAGTGCTTTTTTAACGCGCTTTGCTGAACGGTGATGTCTGTGTGTTGTTTGTCGGCGACGAATCGATTACTGTTTTTGGTTCCAAGACCTCGGCTGTCTTTTATCCTTAAGCTTTGGGAGGGAGGTTAGGGAAGGTGAGTTTGGTGAGTGAGCGAGGTGAGCACTTGGCAGACAGGTATCCCTCCGGCGAGATTGAGATGGTTTTGGGGCTGTTGTTGGCGACGGAGGTTATTCGAGTTCTCATTTTTTTGTGTTTGTTTTGTAACTATATCGTCTGGTGTTTTTTGCTTCGAAATATCGACGGCATCTACCCTTCTGGCCCCATACCGCGTCTCTTGTTGCTGGTGATGAGGCGGAATTGCTCTTATTCTGCGTTACCGTCATGTTGAAGGTTTTCTGTTTTCTCCAAAGTTCGCCGAGGCTGGTGATGAATTTGAGGATACTTGGCCAAACCTTTCCGAGTTTGATTCGTGTGCATCTAGTCTCTGTTGTGCCAAAGCTTCTTTGGGTCATTTGCGGCGATGCTGTTGTCGTTGCGGTGGCGGAAGTGTTTAGAATAGAATCCCGGGGGGCGAACGGCTTTCCCCCGGAAGGCCGGTGAAGACCGGCCGTTGGCGATGAGGCGAAATGATGGGCGTTTGCTTTACTCATTCTACTTCGGATGACGGGGCAACGGTCGGGTGTACTGTTCAATGATGACGCTTACCGTACGTCGGCTTTTTGCGTTGACTTCCTCAACGGCCTTGGCTTCTTCTGGGAGAGACTTCGTGGTGGTGGGTTGTTTCCGACAAGAGTGAGTTGGATATGGTCAAGCTGGATGGGTGGAGGAGGTTTTGATCTCGGGGCGTCATTGTATTGAGCTTGTATCCGAGGTTCTTGTTTGCGCGATGTGTTGCCACCCCTCTTTTGGGGTTGTCCTTCGAGGAATTTTGCTCTGGGGGCTGGAGGGAGGGAGATGGGGTTGAGCGGGTTTTGTTGTGTCGATTGACCTTCTTGACCTTGTCACGGATGGCCATGCCCAGGTACTGATGATGGTAGATGGACTTTTCATGCGTGATTATTACTCGAGAAGGTGTTTTGATGGTTTACAAGTAGTTCTACTCTCTCGACATTCCAAATCGGGGTGATGGTGATGATACTGACGATCAGCTATAGATCTAGACGTTCTGAGCTTGTCAGATACCCCTTCGACGTCAAGATTTCGGGTAAAATTCTCAGTTACATATCATCTAGAGCAAGAAAGACAACCCTCATCATCACTTCACCTCGTCGCTTTGACCTTTATAAGTTGAGGGAAGTCTTATATCAATTTTGATAAACGCTCTGTGAAGGTGATCAGTTCGACATCATCGAGACACCAAGTCCGTCGCATCTTGAGTTTAGGGGAATCTGTCCATGAGCACGTGTGTTTCACGCTCAACAGGTTCCTTGTATTTCGTCTCTTCATCATATTCTCCAGAAGCAAAAGGATTTGGTTACCCTATAACGGTGATTACACTGGCGCGTCTCTGCCAGGGTTGCATCGATATCTGAACTTCGGTAGAGGGGCCATTTGGACCTGCTGAGCATTAACGAGAAGACGGCGGCGGGCATTACGGCGAGTATAGTCATCATTGAAAGCATAGGCCCTTGCGTCCAACGATGGTGGTTCTGTCCAGACAGAATGCCAGCAACAAGTGTTGTAGAATCTAGGCATCGGCCTGGCCAGTATTCCACATAATTGCATGTCAAAGTCCATTTCATGGGACCAATCTGCTTCGCCTGCAACTATACTGGAGCATGGACAGAGAGAAACCCGGCTGCCGATTGCGATGAAGGTTGTAAATAGCAGCGAGGCACGTCATAGAAGTCCAGATACGTTGTGAGAGTGCTAGAAGGAGTGTTTGGTGACAAACCTCTAATCAAGACTTCGGGAAGGCAATGTATCGGGTCCCGGGCTGCCCCAGATTATGACGTTGTAGGTTTTACAACTATGAGCCCTGGGTTCTCCAAGGGTCAGAGGTTTCGATTTGAATAGGCCTCCAAATCGGTTGATGTTTCCTACTGCCCCTATGGCAGCTAGCTGGAGCGTGCTACTATGCCGGATGACGTGCTCAGAGATGCTCATTTTATTTCTGCGGTAGAGCATCGTTGAATAGCCGGTTTCATTTCGCTGGTAGTTAATCGTAACAAGGTCCTCAAAATGGAGACAGAACCTTTAATCTTCTGGAGGGAAAATGATATGCTAGGCCATATTGAATACCTGGGGCCTTTCTGCCGTCGTAGCAATGAATGAATGGATGATTCAACAGCAAAGCAATACTTCATAACCTCATGTTGAAATTCATTTGGATATCTATACGACTAGCATCTAGAACTCTGCAGACACAGCAATGAAGCCCGTCGCCTTGCCCTCGGCAGCCTGCTTCATCAGCTCCTGGTAGATGGGGTCCTTGGTCTGGTAGTACTCCATATCCCTGATCGCCAACATCGTCGGTTAGCCACAAGTTTGCGTTTCCGTTCAAGAACGAAGACGGGGAGACGGGTACTAACGCTTCGCTGGCAAACGTAATCTCGTAAACGACGGACCATGCCTGGGAACCCGGGACGTCGGTCAGAACCTTGCACTTGCTAGCCTTTGAGGCGACGAGGTACGTTGAGCCATCCTCCTAATGATCCCGAAGAAAAAACACAAAGTTAGCAAAGCATGTCTCCTCAGATTTTTTCATGGTGGGTAGATCCAAGTATTGGGACTTACCTTTTTGCAGTCGTTGACAAAGTTGCTGAACCTCTTCACCGCCTCATCTTGTGCAGGGCCGTCTGCGAGCGCAATGAGTCCGATTCTGGTGATGGCCATTGTTTTGTGTGCGTTTGCTATTCAAAAGGTCTTGAAGTCTGATTTGTTGGTTTTTGGTGTTTGATGATTCAAGGCCAGTCGCTGAAATGTATCCGTGTAGAATATTCCCCCGTGGGCAACGTTGTCGAATCTCTCGAGTCTTTATATAGGCGTCCGGAAACTCAGTCCTTTTCCAACACGGGAAGTCACCGCCGTCTCTGCCTCGGCGCACCCATCGACGTCTCATCATGCCCGATGAAAGGAGGCGGAGCAAGGGTCCCCGTCATCCCGTCCGTCCCCCGGCCTCAGAAGGCCACCTCCGCATAGGGAGGTGAGTTTTCCGTATGGATCCCTATGCGGGGATGGGAACCACATCCGTCGACTTCCGGGCTTCTCTCTGCCTATCGCATCAAGTCAGCGGAGTAGATTAAGCTAGAAACCCCCAAAGATACACATCCTCAATCGTCTCACCGACAGAAAGAATGGCCATGGGGACGGGAAACACGTAGCCACTAGTGAATAGGTAGAGAGAAAGAGGGGTTCACAATCCACCGTTCTTCACTTGTCTTCAACGGAGACCGAACGTGTATGCATGAGCATCCCCCTTGGCACGCTAAGTAGCGATCCTGCCGAGGCATGAATTGTCCAAGTGGTCGTTCCAAGGCCACCAACAAATCACTGGTCCAGAATCCTTCTCTTTTCCCCCTTCCCCTCTCCTAGCTTCCTGGGTTTCCTGCGAAACGTCAGAAACAGGCGGGACCTTCGATTTCGGCTGTAGTCAGAGAAAGGCTCGGCGACCGGAGGAAATACCGATTCGGGTCGCTAGCTTGCGTCAGTTGCTGTCGTAGCCGGGCAGATCCCGGCTTCCCGCTAAGTGGAGCAGATAAACCCCGGATTGGAGGGCGGGGCCCGTGCCAGGCCACCGCAAAACCCCCCGGTCCGGTGGACGATCGATACCTGCTCACCTGCTTTACTTGATATCTTTCCGCCGGCCGGTTCGGTGGTTGTGCACGTGAAGAGTGGCTTGTCTTGGAGTCTCGGAGCCTGAGGAAGTCGGCAGTCGGGTGGTAGGATTTGCCACGTCTTGTTCATGCCACTCGGGCCCAGCTTGGGGGATACCACATCACCATATGATTGCAAGGCAGTCTCTGATTGAGTAATTTGTCATTCATTCTATAAACATCATGAACTTTTACCATGGCCAACCCCGAGCAAACCCTTATCAAACAATTTCCTTCGTCAAACGTGAACATTGTCCTTCGTATACCCAATGTCCCGTCGTTCCCTCTACCTCCTGAAGAAACAACAAAAAGTTCATAACATTCGAAGTATGCTTAGTAGTTAGAAATTAAAGGGCCGCGATGTTTTAGATGACATCTCTACATCTTCCAGCAGCCAGTTCGCTCCAGGGAAACAATCGATCTCGCTCCGAGAACGCCTCGCCATAACAATATGCAGGATATCAAATGCTCGCTAGCTAGAACCAGGATGATAAGCAGAAAAAGAAGAACCATCGACACAGTCGAATGGCAAAAAAAAGACAATAGCCAGCCGGAACCCAATCTATATACGTGTGTAAAATATTTCGTGTGAAATCGAAGGAGCCCATCACTGGCTTCCTCTTCGTCGCCTTTGATCCCTATAGTTGAGGGAATAGGGAGCAGGACGCTCTTGGCGGACCGTTCGCCGGTCCGGGAGACCAGACCGCATGTCCTGGTAGTAGTTGCTCTGCGCTGGGCCCGGGGCCGGCTGGTAACCCACGGGCGACCGCGGAGCGTAGGCAGCCTGGGCCATTTCGGCTCCGGTCGTTGGGTACAGGCAGTTTGGTGGCGGTGGTCGCAGGTAGAAGTTGTTTTCTTGCGTTGTGTAGTGCTGAGGTGGAAGGCTCGACACGGGCTGCATCGGTCGCATCATCTCGACCGAGGTGGGAGGCGGGTAGGCTTGCATGTTTCGCTCCTGCAGCGGGGTCCCAAAGTCGGCGATGGGCATCGTTTGTTGAATCTGTGTTGGGAGAGGCTGTTGGAAGAAACCGTGACCAGCCGCATGGGGAGGCTCCGCAGGCGCAGAATGCGTAGCAAGCGGCGAGTGGATTCGGGATGACGGCTGGCTATAGCTGGTAGGAGCATAGTACTCTGGAGCAGTGTTAATGCGAGGCTCGGGACGACGACCGTGAGCAGCAGTCATGTCCCGGAACATGCGCGAGCGGTCTCGGTTCAAGGCCATTGCTGCGGATCGATCCGGCGGGGGTGTAGCCTGGCCGTCTACCCAGCGACAGGAGTCAGACTCATCCGCGGTGTGAGAAGAAACGGACGCGGGAGCCGAGGGGACCCGGTTTGCAGTCGTGACCGGGACAGTCTGGCTCTTGTCCGTAGATGCTGTCGCGGGGTCCTGCGGGCGCTTGACCACCTCAGGGTGGACTCCCTCAACGTACTCAATGAACTCCTTGAGGCTTTGTACTTTTTGGCCCAACTGTTCGATCGTCTTGCCAGAACCATCGCTGCCGTCGGGAAGCAGGCTCTTGATTGCATCAACGATCTGATCAGCGATCGACTGAAGCCTCTTCTCTGTGCCCTTCAAAGGGATACCGGTGATAGGCTGAAGCAGGCCGAGAAGCTGCAAAGACTCCTCGTTGTTTCGTCGAGCGGCTTGAAGCGACTCGTTCACTTGACGAAGTTGGTCATCGCTGGTCTGGCTCTGCTGCAATTGCTCGCAATGACTCTCCAAGGAGCTGATGTGAGCTTGTGTGCTCTGTCGGAAGGAATCGATGATTCCACTCGGCGTAAACGTATGAACGGGTTGTGCTGGTGCTCGGCGAGCCATGACTGGCGTCCCGCGTGTGCTTGAAGGGCGAGAGTCGTCAGGACGCGGACTACGCCTTGGCTGTTGACTTTGTGAAGTCGAAGGCAAGCTGCCTTCTTGTACCGGGCTATAAGAGCTTGACGGGAGGGGGTATGATGGCCGGGATGTAGGGCGGTTGCTCTGGATAACATGGACCTCTTGAGGCGCAGGGAATGATGGGCCTGGCATCGGGAGTCTGTTCGACTGTTCCGGATACCGTGGGTGCATTTGGAAATCTTGAAGGGGCTGAGAAGGGTGTGAAGGAGGAATCTGAGAAGGCAAGTAGCTGGCGCGAGGGTCATTTTGCAGGTGAACAGCTTCCGGTTGCGGAGGATGATGGCCCACGGGTCCGTTGTGGCTGTGAGAGCTGCCTTGCTCCTCCGCAAGGCGATACTGCTCGTAGTAGTCGCCATGGCTGACTGCCCTCGAGGGCAGCGCCTGTTGTCGCTGGGGCATTGGCAACTGGGGTTGCCGCATTTCCGGAACCTGCTGTGGTGGCATCTGCAAGGTATCCCAAGCATTGCCATTATCTGTGTTGAGGCCTTGCGTGACCCACAGAGGCTCCTGAGCGTTAGCACCCTGCCTTTGCTGGTCATGTTGTCCAGGCACGTAGTTGCTACTCTCGTTCTGCGGCATAAAAACAAAGTTGACCTGGAGATCGGCGTCTGCAATCATGCCGTCCATGTGATGTTCGCCAATGCAGAGGTCCAGATTGTCAGCAAAGGCAGGGTCGAGGCTGAATGATGGACAGATGTCGAAGCTAAACTCGTCATCAGATTCTAAGTCTGACCAGGCGTTGCTTCCGTATGGTAGAGCTTTCGGTGCTTCAGCAATAATACGAGTGTTGGGCTTCGTTGCGAAAGATACGGTGGGGATGTGGAACGGCTTAGGTGAAGTGGACTGTTGAAGAGCGGTCAGCTGAAGTTCTGGAACTCCGTGGCTTTCAAGGTAGGGTACGCACCATTCGCCCCATAGATGACTTGTAAATGGGGGAATCAGGGTCTCGAATTTCAATAGCAGAGTCTCGACGCCCTTGCACACGGTAGAACCGAGGAGGAGGAACGTCGTCCCCAGACTCAGAAGGGCTCCTGGACGATGCGCAAGAGGATGCCGAAGGAGTCAATGCAGGCTGTTGCACATCCGTGCTGAGTGAGAGTGCGTCCCACTGGGCCGTAAACAAGGAGACTCTGTTGGCGGGTTCCAAATTGACTCTTGATGCGTTACCCTCCAGCATGACCTCGCGTCCAACGTAGACACAGGAGCCAAAGAGCGTTGCGATGCCGCGATATCCCATCTGAGGGCGCTCTGAGACGGAACGGCGGAAATCCAGGCTCGGGCCGTACAATGTAAGCAGGAAAGTGGTTCCGGATCGTTGCTCAGTGTGAGTCGGGACCCAGCAGACAGCCTTCAAAGGCACGAGCATACATTGGTTGGTCCGGAGGTTGAGAATGTGAAGCGCATCTGAAAGGTCCTCTGCTGTGCCGTTCTCCACGATGGCCACCGGATCACCTCGCTGGTATTCCTGGCCGTCGAGAGATCGCCCGCCATGGACAAGCGTGCCATGCGCCGGCTGCATGTTTGCGTTGACTGGATCGCTATCCAGGATCGTATTATGTGACATATCGTCTTCCAAGGAAGGCTGCTAGTCTGATGGAAAAGAGGAAAGAAAGAAGTGGGCAGGCCGCAAGATAAATATCAACACCACCACGAGGATTAATAGTTTTCGGCGTGGCACATAGCTTGGTGAGAGTCGGCGTTACGTCCGTGGATGAGTCGAGACCAGGCTACACTGTGAACAGAGTAGTAGATGGTGTGCGAAGACAACGTCGAAGCGTCAATATCAGGCAGGGTGATATAGGTGAAGAAACATGGAGGAGCGGTGACCAGCAGTGTTGACGAGGAAGTGACGAATTTTATAACACAAATCGGAATATGAGAGAAGCGTGAACGCATACGCCTAGGGCACTTGACTGTACCATATGCGACTTGGCATCGATTCGGGTCCGATACCCATACCATGGGTCAAGGAGGAGCTGCAGCGGAAGCCTCATCGCACATCCGCCAGAATGAACTCGTACGCAATCCCAGTCGACACCCTCCCATCTCTTGCGGACGTAGGGACAAGGGGTAAGGGCGTGTACATGGAAGAAATCCCAGGATGCACTAGAGGGCGATCTGCTAGGTACCTAGGGCCGTAAGGTACAGATCCTTGTCGACGACAGACCAGGGATCATGACGGGGCAGGCCGGGACGACTGGGGTGTGATTTGTATAGGTAGCAAAGCCATGCCGCCATGGCTGTCTCGGACCCTTTCTCCACCCTCAAGACCTGGCTGGCTGCTTTGAACTGGCTTGTCACGCTTGTGTGGTTGTGTACGGTTGTGTAAGCCAGCCAGTGCCTTCGCAATTGCGTACCAAGCACCATTGTGTATCGGAACATGGCTTTCAGCCAGTTCGTATCGTCCACGTCTCTCGTCTTTGGCCACTTGGACTTGGATCATCACTGGTAGTCGACATAAGAAAGAGATTCGAGTCAAACATCTCGGAAGCAGGAAAAAGGCATCATCTACGACAACTGTATCCAACTGCCAGACTTATTTAACGCCATTGACGCTGTCTGAATAGCTGGAAATCCTTCGCGGCAGCATATCATGGCGCTTGTTCGGTGCAGACAGAGAGACTCATTTCAAAAGAAATGTCATGAACATGGAACGCAAAATTCTGAGAAGTGATAGGGCGAGACACGCCATTGGTTGTTCGACCATGCCGGAACACCATCCAGACTGCGCGGACGTGGAGTAGCCGGACGCCTGCAAAACCTCCTCAGCCACTAGCTTCTAAGCGGTGACCCCGCCAGATTTCACAAGTCGAACATGGGCTTAAACCCCTTTCTCCCATGAAGTTATCGAGTCTTTGCGGTCCACAAATTGGGGGCTCCGACTTGGCTCTAAGACAGCATAACTGATCACCCTATCCGTATGCTGCCAGGAACGCCGCGGTGCAGAACCCAGAGCCCCGTTGTAGACATGGACCGAGGCCACCGAATTTCCGCCACAGGTTGAGACCAAAGTCAACACCGCCATCTTGGTGGCTTTTTTCATTTCGATGGACCCCGTCCGGTCTCGCTTGCTCACGAAAGCCAGCACTCTTGCTGGGTAGAAATGCTAGCTCAGAGCGGGCAGTACTAGCTGTTCAGTCGCTTGATGGTGAGATGTGTCTTATCTGGCGATATTCGCCTTATCAATTGTACATTTGTCGCGGCGGAAACGATCTGGTAGCAACCAAATGTGAGGGTTGCCCAGGGAGCGTCCGCATCTCGCGACAGAGAGGATAAGCATGGTCTAGAAGTAGCCACTTCGCCGTCCTTACTTGCTTGTCTTTGAATCGGCCTCGGTCTTTGTGTCGTCTTGTTTTTTGCTCTCTTCCGGCATCTTGCCGAACTTTGTCAAAATATTTGCAGCCCATTCTTCGAACTCCTTCTCAGCCGCCTCGTCCGTCTGGCCAGCCGCTCCACGGATGCTTCTCCTAGCCATCTCTCTCAAGTCGTCGACCGAAGACACGTCAAATGCCCAAGCAGCACCACCAGTCATCATGATTGCGAAGCTCATGACGTTCAGTGTGGCCAGGTTCAAAGCCTCGACGGCAATCATGCCACCCTCTGGATTCCCTTGTTTGCCCGCAGCATAGTGGCTAGGTTGATAGAATTTCGGGAAGGCGGCGAGTTGTTTGCGGGCCACGGAGCGTCGGGTAACCATTGCCGAAAATACGAAGAAGCCGGCGCCGGCGAAAAAGAGGCCAAGTTGTTTCGCGGCTCTCGATTGGAAAGGTGAGGATGTTGGCTGGGCCTGCGACCGCGTCGGGCGAGTGTCAGGCGACTCATTCTGGGAAGCCATGGCGGAAGGGGAGAGTTGGGCGAGCATCGGATTATACCCCTTTCCATTGAAGCTACTGTTAGACAAAACAAAAACATCGTGGCATTCTCAGAGCAGCTCACCAAGCTCAGAACGGCATCTGCCGGTTCAATTGATCGAGACGGGTGTCGATGGAGTCCCTTGCGCGGTTGGTGTTGAGAGACTGGGGAGGTAAAGCGGAGCTCTGGCGGGACAGACTTGGGAGCTCCTCTGAATTGGAAGTCGGGGAAAGGAAGTTCCCGCCACTGAAATTTTCGGGCCCTGTACCTGTATATGCAACAAAACAGACCTTGCGCTCCGTTTGGTCCATACACCTTTGACGGGCAACTAAGCGGGCTGTGAGCTGTGTGCATTATGTAAGTCAGGTACGTATACCGCAACGCATCGGCTTCAGTGCCGGCCAAGGGTTCCAATCGACGTTCCTTCCAGGTTACAGCGATGCTCCTGGGCTTCGATCTCATCTCCTTCTCTCCCTCAGCGTGGTGTCTTGCTTCTACATCTTCCCATCAGCAATCGCAGGAGAAGAAGGCAATGACACAAACGAATTCACCCAACTGAAATTGAAAAAAATCTCTTGTCGATACCTTCCTTACCCTCGTATCTGTATCTTGCAATTTCGCGGCATGCTGGAGACTCGCGAAATGCTACCGTTCGCTACGGACGAAATGCACGTTGGCCCACTGTCAACACCACATACACAACTTCCAGAAGCCACGCATCCAGACTCGTCAGGTACCTTGCCATTGCAACTACAACTGCGGCAGCCAAGCCACAGCGTGGACGGCATATTAAGAAGGGCGGAAACCTCAAGATTGCGTCCGCGAAAGCCATCCGGCCTCCCCTCCGGCCTCTGCAGATGACCTGCTGGCAGTCGCAGCGGTCTAATATGCTCCATGGCGCTACGGAACAGATGGCTGCGCTAAAGCCCTTGTCGAGCAATGGCACACGGCTCTCCCCATGATTACGATGCCCAATCAAAATGGCCCGCAAGATACGACCAATCTGCCTCCCCCCCATCTTGGGATGACAGCCCACATTGCAACGGCTGCTCCCATCAGTTGAAATCACCTGCAGATGACATGCCAGTCAGATGGTCGGATGCCTTCCCCGGGGCCTGCCCAGCTTCGCTGATGGCTGCATCTGGCGAGATGCCTAGACCCCGCCGCCTATTCCACTTGTCCACTGGATGCTCAAAGGCTTTCCAGCAACAAGTACCTGTGCAAAGACCGTCAAAATGACAGATCAAGTGTCGTTTCTCAACTACCTGCACTTACACGCCATCGACGCCTCACGGGCCTACTTGTTTTACGACTCATGTCCCCAGCTCGGATGCCTTCATTCGCCAACTGCAAACAGACCTGAAGAGATGCTTGTCTCGGCAGCGATCGATTGTCCGAGATCTTGATTGCTGGATCGCTGATGGGTTCTGACGATTTCGTGACACGCTGTCGGTTTTTGGTTGCACCAAGCTGCTGGGTTCCCCAGCGCATGCGCGCGATGGCTGGCCAAAGGCGCCCAATGCAGGCAGGCTCGGCAAACGTCCAAATAGTACAGTAACACCAAACGCGATCGTTATCGACGACACCTTTCTGGCTGGCCGCCTTTTGAAAATCGGATTCTTCATTCACCTTGTGCTGAAGACGACAAGCACTTGATCCTGCTGATACCCGATGCGATGTCACCACAATAAACTTACAACAGTCCATTCGCATGTGGAATACCATCTCTTGCCTAGCTCCCGACCCTTGTTTGGACCGGCCGCACCTCACGCAAGCCCGAAAGCAACAATACCGCCGTTACGTTGTCGTCAATAGTGCTACGATGACAAGGAACTGGGTAGATTGCGATCGTGGGTTTCGTGCAGAACCAGAGCGATCCAGGCCGTGGACGGGCGCATCAGGTTGAGAATCTGCAAAATGATGAAAACACTGGGTCGAGGCATCATGTGCTCGTGGGGTGGATTACGAATGGGCACAAAGTGGGTGAAGTCATCGCATTCATGTTCGTGAGATGTGATTTCGGATTCAGTCGCAAAATGAGATATAGCGCATCGCCCAAAAGCATCGTCAGCGGGGTGCGCTGCCAGTCGTCGTCTGTGGGGACTACGGCAGAGCTCCCCTCCCTCAACATACCTTACTCCGTACGCTCGATCAAGGAGAAGGGCGTCCCGACAGTCGGGCGCCTGGTTTGATAAACACTCCAAGACAAACAAGCCGCAATTGAGTTGGATGGGAGACATGTGTTGGCTCACGGTTCCTGACGAGTTCCAAATTGACCGGATTGTCTCAGGTCAAACTCGGTTTCATCACACGTTGATTGTCTTCTTCATGGTCAAAGAAGGATACCTGCAGCCTCGCATTATGAGGGAGACGACTTACAGCGCGAGACAACTCTCTTGCGACGAACAAGGATGAGTCCTGTTCTTCAAGGTCAAAGCGAGTGACGAAGTCAGATGTGCAGAAATCAATCAGGAGGTTGGCAGGTTTTGTGACGCGACAAGCCTACAACTCGTCGGGTCCTGTCATATATCACTTCTTACGAGATCTAGCGCCTCAGCCAGGAAAGGCAATAGTCACGAAGTCAGCACCCAATTACGTCGAGGATCCAGCCAAAAGTGACGCCTATCCACAGCAGAAGATTTCTCTTGGTGAAAACCAAGTTGCTGCTGTTGATAAGGGATTTTAGCAAAGGACCAGATTTTTTCGATATGCAGTGCAGTGCAGGTGGGAATCTCCGCGATCGCCGAGGCGCGAGTTTATCGTACTTTTCGAACCTGGGGTGCCACGGTTCCTTTACCACAACACTGGGTCACAGATCAGATTGCCAAATTGCATCGTGTTATTGTCAGATCGATTCGATGGGCCAATGCGGCCGTGCTATGCCGGCCAAGTTCAATGTTTGCCTATCAGCCATCAACAAGTGCCGTTTGATATGCAATGATCCGATTGCCTAACGGGCCACCCCAAAGACACGCAAACTTGTACGACCGAAGTTTCGAAGGGCGACGGGAGCAACCGCGTTGCCGAAAGTTTGCTAAAACACCGTCGGGGGTCTTTTCCCGTCGTACCCTATCTACTTGGTAACCGCTGCCTCTTCCCTCCCATCGGCTGTTCTTACGTTTCAGCGTTGCGGTCAATTTTAGCAAGCTCCAGGTCGCGAGAGCCGACAGGATATGGCGCCAAAGCGACGGGACGCTGCGCACAGACTGGAATCCGACAGAGAGGAAATGGATGCGTGCGAATCTAAGTCGTATTTGCTAGGAGCACGCCACACGATGCAGGCTTTAGTCACGAATACCGAAGATGTCAAGGAAGACCCAGACATGGCAGAGGGGAAATGGGATTTTTGATCAATTGTCACTTTCTGATGAAAAGTTACATAGGGAGACGGAGGCTGGCCGTTTGATATATGACGAAAGGTAGGACAAGGCAGGGAGGGCTCAGGTTCAGTGGGAGGAAGAAAAGGCGATTCTCAAGATCGAGCGAGACCAATGCTTAGCGCTGCCCATCCATCGCCAGGCCCTGGTCCCGGCGGCGTCTCCCCCGGGCCCCCGGAGAAGATGGGATCCACTCTGGCATGGGTCCACGGGGGATCTCAGAAATGGAAGCGGCGGCGGGTAAGGCGCGGCTTCCCAGGATGGCACGCCGCACACGCCATCGAGAGCACCGTCCACACTGTAAGCCGCACACAGTACAACCACCTGGGCCACACAAGGCTACCACCCACCTACTCCGTACCTACCTTACCTTTAGCACCTACCTTGTGGATAAGGTACCTTAGCGCCTGCATCATTTGAGCCCACTTCCATCCATCATGAACCACTCAACGTCAACATCATTCTCTTTTCTTTCTGCAGACTGCTGCCCACAAAGTTATATTTCTCCCTACGCACGAAACCCCCAATCTGCCGAGAGATTAGACGTCATCGCCAAAGGGTTCAGCCAGCCGACGAATCGCGGTCCCACCCTCAGCATCCCTCATCCTGGCTTACCCCCGCCAGCTCTCACGTGGGTTGATCATCAGGGCTCCAACGGCATCTCTCGGAGCACAAAACCAAGCGCGACAACGATTTGCAGACTCGATTGGGCCAATATTCAACAGCCAATCAACCGCTTGACATACGAACTTGACCCTGTCCAACGTCTCTCGCAAAGACCAGCCTGTCGGCGTCCACCCCTCCCTTCTCTGCCACGCCACTTTGCTACATGGTAGCGGGAGCCTCAGTTGTGTCCCAGACAGCCGTCAGGAACCATAAGCCACCTGATATTACTTGGCCCGCTGCACATCATCCCGAGAAACACGTCCCGTTCTTTCTGTACATACGGGACAGCACGAACCCTATCGGTATACCGTGGGGAATAAGCCAAATACCATGGGGAAACCCAAAAACTCAACCGCCGGCAAGACAAAGGCCGGCCTTGGAACTAATAATGGCGGCGGCAACGCAAAGTTGACCACAATCGCCTCGATTCCTGCCGCACCGCCCGCATGGCCCCAATTCAAACCGCCGTTACCGGTGACCGATCTGGTTGCCGACCAGCTCGCTTCTTGCCCGGACAAGGTCGTCCTGATTCGCAACTTTTGGCCAAAATCCCTCTGCAGTTCCTATGTCACATTTCTGAGGGGTTTACCGCTGATCACCACCCCTGGTCGGCCTAAGCGGGGAGAAGCGGTTAGAGTGAATGACCGTTTTCAAGTGCAGGATGCTGCCTTTGCTCAACGCCTGTGGACGGAGACTGGACTGCGCGAATCGCTTGCTCAAGAAGACATTCAGGGTTTATGGTGAGTCCACTGTCTTCTGTTCCAACTCCCCTAGTCCCTACCTTGCCTACCCATCCCCCGGCCCTCCGAATGCACCCTGGCCACGAACAACGCATCCCATGCGCTTCCGGCTAGATCCGCCAGCGTCTGCGCACAATCAAATTATACCTACGTCCAAAAACAGTTATAACAAACATGAAACCCACGCAGAAGAAGAAACCGCTCGCGTAGAGGTCTTTTCGCTAAAGCTAAAGGCTTGTCATGAGACTTGCTAACGTGGATCGATTGCTCTAGGGGCGGTGAAGTCGTTGGTCTGAATCCCAATATTCGCATCTATCGTTACTCCAAGGGCCAGTATTTCGATGCACATTGTAAGTCTCATAGTCAAATCATTCTCTTGTCACCCAACGCCACAGGCGCCGGGAGCACTAGGCACTCTGCCAGTCAACCAACAAGATTTCCGCCGCTCTATGCAACTAGGCCAGTGGCCAAGTGCTTCGAGGTCCTCGCGCGATTGCCATAGGCTGCGCATATTTGTCACTGGTCAAAGACTGCGATGTGCCAGAGCTCTACAAGCCTTTGTCTTGGGGACACGGCCATGGGTAGCTACCTAACTCTCCTGACACCAACGAAGTGCTTGCTCTCTACAGAGCGATACTTCTGGATCCCCGAAGTCGGGTTGTAACGAGACCGTTGCAAAATCACTGCCCCCGTCCCAGTGGACATGCCACGATGCCCGTCACTAAGCAGATTGTACGAGGGTTTGATCGTGCTCGATCCATACGTTTCCCCCTTCCCATGACAATTACCTTCATCGACCCATTCCCGTGGGCACTACCTTTTACCACGGTTCCCTTACTATGCATGTCTCAACCACCTCGAATCCAAGACCCGTGTCTATGAAGCAGGTCGTGACTTTTCGACTCTGCATGAGAAACCTGCTGAAAGATGTGAATTTGTTGAACCACTGGCCTTTGGGGAGACGATTCGGGGACCCACAACAAGTGTCTGAGCCAACGATCTACCCTTCAGATGATCATTTATGATATATGATATCTTGTCTCCTCCGCTCAGTCCTCTTTTGTTTGCACTCTCCAAGTCATCACGATCTTTCATCCGAGCACCAGAGACCCAACGATTTGTCCCAGAAGCCACAACCCTGCGGATCGTTCCATCCCGATCCGCTTCATGGCGTTATCTCCCCCTGGATGATGTGGGAAGCTGAGTCCGGGAGCCTGCGAGTCCGATCCAGCGATGCCCCTCGACATCTCGCATCTTCCTATCCAAACAAGAAACTCGGCACTGAGAGAACCAGGGCCACCATGCTTTCCTTGTCTTCCGGCGACCCTATGGTGTTTTTCCCTTCTGAGCTCTAAGTCTTTTCTTCTGTATCTTTTCACTTGTCTTCCGTGCAGGCTTCCTCCTCCTCTCCAGCTTCAAGATCGACCTAGGCTGACCATTGGAACCCCCACTTGCAGACGACGATTCCAACAAGGTATCGCTCAACATCGACGCCTCCTCCGGACCCGTCACGTGCAAGACAACCTGGACGCTGCTCCTCTATCTTACCTCTTCCGCCGAGGGCTGTGTTGGCGGCGAGACCGTCTTCTTCCCCAACGACCGCCGCTCCGCTAAGGAGGAGATCCCGGTCGCTCTCGAAACGGGCATGCTCCTCTTACACAAGCATGGCGACGACTGCATGCTGGTAAGTCTCTTCTGTTCAGATTTTTCAGCCCTTCAGTCCTCGGTACTATCAAAAACTCCATGCGTCCTCCCCTGATCCCCGAACGAACCATGGCCATAGCCAGATGCACCTGAACCTGTCGTTTTTTTGTGCAACATTGATCGTTGCCACCACGATGTATTCGTTGGCAATTTGCTCTCCAGTGCCCTTTTTTTTCTCATTGCTTTTCGTGGCGCGAAACGAGGACCCAACCACGGCCACCTCAGCTGCGGCCTCGCCTCTCCATCTCTCTGCCTCTTCCTTTCTCACGCTTCTCTGGCTGTGCTCCAATCCCATCACTTCAAAGTTCCCCTCCCAACCACCAAACTCGATATGTCCCCTCTGCACCATGGTACCACCTAGCAACCTGGGCAGCACAACAAAACCCCTGCATCCCTCCCGCCTACCCTACCTGCCTGTCCCTTGATCTTTTTTTCCCCCACCCACCGTACCTGGTCGCAGCGAAGGCCACTGCAGACTGACACATGTTCCACTTATCAACAGCACGAGGGGCGCGAGGTCAGCGCAGGCGAGAAGTGGGTGCTGAGAACAGACCTTTGCGTCAGGAAGTAAAGAAATAAGGGGAGTGAGAGAGAGAGAGAGGAGAGAGAGGAATTTGCAATCAGCGATCTAACCATCAAGCAACATCCTTACCCCCCCCCCGTCTTCTTCTGCTTCTGCTTCTACTTCGACTTCGATTTCCTCCTCTCGATCCGCCTTCTTTTGTCTTCTTTTTATGCCCGCTCGGACGTGGAGCAAACGAAAGAAGCTGAAGAGAGCACACATCGTTCTCGGTTTCTTTTCTTGCTCGCCTTTCCCCCGTTTCCTTGCCCGCCTCCCCGTTCCCCAGCCCACTGCCTTGGTACCAGTCATCGCCACGCCACTCTGAGAACGGCCCTTTCCTGGGTCCCAAGACAATGATGAACCCCATCCGACCACGGAATCGTACGCGGGATCCTACTGTCCCCCTCTTATTTGATCAGATATTGCTGGATCGTATGGAGAAGTGGGCACAGAATGTTGCAACACGTCTGTTGGAAGTGGGACCATACACTTCGACAGTGCGCTGGCCTCTAGGTCAAGTGATCTCGCTGTATGCATGCTGCGCCTGATTAGGCTTCGCCGTTTGATCGACAACTGTGTTGTGGACGAACGTGGGCTGAATAGAACAGAACAGACAGGTCTGTCACCGTCGTCGTCGTCGTCGGGCTTGGCTAGAACATGTGGGAAGGACGTTGGAGACATGTAGGTCACACAGGCAAGGTGAAGGCGAGGATGGACACTGGCTGCGAAATAGGTATGGGTGGCATTTCGTACCGGAGGATTACCGGTGGGAGAGGAGTGGACAATGGAGGAAATCTGATGCCCCAATCGCAACCCGACATTTCCATGCCTACCTCAGTTGTCTACATCCAGACGGTTCAGTCAGGTCCACCAGGAACACGCCGAGTGTTCAAACCCCCAACCAAGAGTGAAAACGGTATTGACATCGCGTGTGCCAAGTAGATGTTCCTTTTCAAAAAAGTGATGACATTGACGATCCGGAAAAGCCCGTCTATACGGCCCTTCTTTCTCTTGGAACGTCCCTCATACATCGTCCTCCCATCCTCCCACTCAAATCCTGTTCCGCCCGTCGCCGCCGCCGTGCCGCCCAAACACTTCCTTTTTAGACTGATGTGCACGAATTCGGATTGGACGGCCACCGGAGGGGTGGCCTCGGAGGAGCAGCCAAGTAAACGCGTACCTACCTAACCCCCTTTTCCCCCACGCTGCCTGCTACGAAAGTACTTCGTACGGTCTGCCATCACGAAATCCCTTCTATTTCCATTGCCCCCCCCCCCCCTCCCCCTTTCATCCTGATATTTCTTCGGGGACTGTCGAAGCATGGGAACGGTAGCAATGGAACCTGGAAAACCTAACGCACTGCACATCCGGCAAACGTCCCGCCGGCTCCCCGAACGGACGTCGTGGAAGGTAGGGCTACATTTCAATGTCACCTCCTCCTCGCCCTGCCCCCCCCCCCCCCCCCCCGGGCCCCCTTGAGCCCTGGCTGCTTTCCCGCGGCAACGCAACGTGAACCAGACCATACCCACTCTCACTCACCCGCCTGCCCGCCTGACTACCCTCCTTCGGTACGGGAAACCAAGGATCTATCCGTACTCAAGACACGAGCCGGAAACGGGACTTCACCACCACCACCCCTGGGCCCTAAGGTCACAGTGGGCATTTGGGAAACGGGCGATTTGTGCGTCAAGAAGCGAACCTGATGATTGTTGTGCATCAACTGTACCTGTCTACCTATCTGCATGAGGCAGAAGCCAAAAAATGAAGAGAAGAGTCGCCTGATGGGGGTTGTTTCGGAAACTATCGAGGCCCAATAGTGACACAGAAAAGCCCTCCCCCTCCGTTATCGCTTCTCCTCCTCCGGCTCCTCCGTTGTCGATGATTAATGACTCCCGTTACGGGAATGACCTGTCAAACGCCCGTGTCGCAGCAGAACCAAGCCATGTCCGGCGCCTCACTATCCTTAGATCAAGGCACTCTCCATCAGTCGGTCCATGGCGTCCATGGCAGTGTCTTCCTCTTCAACGTGTATCTCTTCCTCCTGGCCAGTAGCAGCATCGCGTTCATCGGGTGACGGTGAGACTCCGGAAGCCTCCTTCGTGATGCTCTCAAATACCTCCAATAGGTCACCGTGGTGCACCACTCTGCCGTCGTCGAGATGAGTCTCCTGATGGGCATCCTTGTCATCTTGCTCGAATCGACGAATAGGGTACGACCTCATGGGTACCGCCTTGGCTTCGGGGTCGACGGTAGGCTTGATCTTGACCTTGCCTGTGGCGATGCGCCCCATGATCCAGTGAAAGATCCACGGGAAGCTGATCAGGGGCATCGATTGTCGCTTGTGATCTTCGTCTTCGTACTCGTCTGCAAGCGCTGCATTGACCTCTTGCTCGGTCACTTGATACATTGCAGCCACGAAAGGGGCGAAGTCTTCGAACCGTCTGCTCCCGGCCTCTGTGTAGCAAATCTCTCGGAATCTTTGCTTGAGTGCCGCTGATTCTCGACCAATGTCCTCTTGCTGCTTGTAGTCGCTGCCAACCCGGGGTTTTGACAGGATGAAGCCTGTCCATGCTTCGAATTCGGTGTGAACGTCGCGATGACTCATGAGACGACGCATAGCTGTGTCGTATTGATTTTTGATCTTGCGAGCCTTTTGTAGAAGTTCTCCGGGCAGTTCAACCCTTCTCAATACCCTTCCGTCAAACTTCTTGTCGTAGAGAGGGTTGAGCTCCTGCTCAACGATTCTGTCGAAGATCTTGCCGAGCGCAGTCTGGGATTTGTATGCATTAAATTTGCGCATGAAGTGCGGCCACTGTTTGGGATCGAGCTCGTCAGGGTATTCAGCTGGATCTGCAGTTTTGACGTAGTCTACCGCCTTGGAGTGCAGCTCTGCCAGCCTCAAGCCTAGAAACTCGGTGTTAATTTGTATCCATCGTTACTCGCAGACAATTAACTCACATTTCTTGTCGTTCGCTCCTTGTTTAGAGAGATCGGCGTGAGCTAGATGTGCAGTTGCAACCTTGGCCAGGCAGTCGTTCTGAATATAACGAACGAAGAATGTTCTCAGATCTGATACCTTGACATCTCGCTTCAGTTTCGGGGCCTTGGGTGCGATGTAGTTCATAGGCTTGTGGTGCCAGTTCTGGGGAATGAGGTCTTGGTTCCAGATGACGAAGAAATCATCTCCGTCGAGGTCACCCCCGGAGCACATGCTAGGGACATCTCGATCACCGGTGCTTGGAAACACCACAACATTCTGGAGGTGGTGGAGGTCAGGGATATCAACCGCTTCCACAACCCGAATATCACCTGGATGAAGTGAAGGGTTTCGTCCCACGATGCACACGCCGGTGACGCAGTAGAATTCGCCATCTTGTGGTTTCGGAATTCGAAGGAA
Source organism: Colletotrichum lupini (assembly GCF_023278565.1). Classification (NCBI taxonomy): domain Eukaryota; kingdom Fungi; phylum Ascomycota; class Sordariomycetes; order Glomerellales; family Glomerellaceae; genus Colletotrichum; species Colletotrichum lupini. Next base: position 5,783,568 of record NC_064677.1, on the reverse strand, counting down.
GATCTGCGGTAAGTCCTCGATGTTGTTGGTATTCTTCCCCTCAGTTGCCTGGCTGTGGCCTCTCATTGTGCCTGTTTCGTCCAGGCAACCGAGAAGAAAAGCACTTTGATCGACGACCACGCGCGCCTTTTCCTTCAGCAGCTTCATAGACCAAATCCGCCAGAGATCCAGAATTGTCAGCACGAACGGCTCTTGAATCTCTGCATCCATGAAGCCCCAGCAGACGAGATCTTTGATTGTTAGAGATGTCATGTTCTCGTCAATGTATTGCCCCAGTAAGCTTACAGCGGCAACTCGATCTTTCATAGCCTTCTCGTAGCCCTGGATTTGTTGCTCAGCAAGATCCAATATCGGACTGTCCTTGACACCGAGCGTCGTAAGAATGGTTATGGTTTGTCGATTCAGCGTGGCTGGTGAAAACTGCGCGAACTTGATGATCTCTAAGCCGTTGAACTGGGCCCTGAACTTTTCTTGTGAAGGTCGAATATGAACGTTGAGGCCCTTGGCATCAGGCCAGACAGCTAGCATGCCTTTGCAGCCACCCATGCGAAACTGGAAAGCAGAGGGTATTCCAACCGTATCCTGGCCCATCTCATGGACTACCATTTCGGCCAATAGCTTCGAAATTTTGCCGACACCATCGCTGAAGCAATAGCCTTGACGCTCGATATCTTGCATCTGTACAATCTGTGGAACGGTGACACCTCGGATTTCTCGCGTTGTAGAGAAGCACTGGCCGATACGAGCAGCGTATTTGGCGACATTTTTGATATGGTTGAAGTGCCCCATCCAGTCTCGGATCTGATCGCATGAAAGATGATCGGTCGGACAGAAGAAGTAGGCAGCGCACTCTCGAATTTGCGAGTTTCCAAACGCGAGGAATTCGTAGGTGCGGTTGCCAATCTTGATGCCTTGTTTTAGGGCACGGTAAATGCGGTGGTGGATTTCGTTGCCTGCATCGCTGTAGATCTTGCCTCTGTACAGCTCGTCCGTGAATTGAACTCTCAAGAAGCGGTCTTGATAAGAGTTATACTTTCGCAATACTCTGTTGGAGGATTCGACGCTTGGAGAGCAAAGGTGCATGGTCGATGGTGTGACAATGACCTTTCGGATCGTGGTGCAGTAGTAGGGCATACTCATGCCGGGAAAGTAAAGAGCAGCCTCTTCACTCCCAAACATCTCCATCGGGTTCCATTCCCTTTTTCCTTGATCCGCAAAGTACTCGAGCATCCACTTTGCCCGGTCCTTGTCCATCTGACGCAGTCGGTCGATGAATGCCTGGTTAATGGAGTACTCTGATAGAATACCCCGTGAGATACAGACCTCAAGCTGGTAGTGGACCTCGAAGGGCAAGTGGTGATTATCGGAATCAGGGTCAAAAGATCTCAATCGACTGTCGGTAGCTTGGGCTCTAAACACAGTACCGAGCAGAGGAGGTCGCGAAGAGGTAGTCGCGAAGTGCTCTACAGTAATGGCCGTGATGTTGTGGGCCTCTAAAGCCTGCAGGAATTTCTCCAGAGTGCCGTTTCCAGCTTTTGGGATCGCGAATCTATAAGTTGTCCAGCGACCAGTATTGATGAAGTCAGGATCTTCGAAGTCTGACTGAAGTGTAATTGGAAAGTCTTTCGGCAGTTGATCATTGTGCAATATGACTGTGCGTCTTTCCCACATGTCCGTAATGCCCCATGAAGTCTTGCCCGCGGCCATCTTGCTTCGCATCTTCCTGCTTGCCTTCGTCCAGAACATAGGTGGAAGCTCTAACGGTATGACCAGAAGTATGTCTTCATCTCGGTCGACTCGATAAACACTAGTGAGGCGGGCGAACTCGATTCCGCACTTGTGGTGAAATATCTCGTCGTCGTCGTCGTCACCGTTCTGGTCTTCTGATGAGTCCACAGGACAAGTATCAAAGTGAAGAGTAAGCTTCTTCTTGGTCAAACTCATGTCGATGCGCACGCCATTATGCACGGATTTAAGAACCATCATCTCCTTCTCCTGTAAGCGCGTGCCAAAGTCCATACGTTCCGCCTCAAGTGTCATCTTGGAATCGAACCAGATATTGGGGTTTGAGGGACTCTTTATCAGATTGGAGTATGTCTCATGAGGCGGTCGGAAAGTCTGGAGAATCACACGGGCGCTCTTGCCTCCCTTGTACCGGACGATATGGAATCCTGACGACCAGAAGTTGACTTTGGGCGGAGGCTCAAAACGAACCAGGGCGTATCCATCGCGTTGGCCTTTCCGGTTCTCTCCGATCTCTAGCAAAGAGATACTTCCATACTGTTGGAAGGAGTCGTATAGCTCAGATAGATCAACGGCTTCAGGAAGGCCACGAACCTTCAGCCTGAATTCCGGCCATGTTCGCCAAGGTTCATCTGCTTCTCCCATGACGCGGACTGTATGCTAGAAGCCAAGGTTATCAGAGTTGGTTGTTATATCCCGCAAGATTCAATCGAAAAATTAATATTTGAGGATGAAGTGTACCTGCCTGATGGTATACCAGCAGGTTTGTTTTCTTGGTCTGTCGTTGTTCGCTAAGCTGAGGACGTATTTCGTAAAACAGCTATGAGCTGCGGGTATGTACTTGAACGGGTTGGCTCTCGACAAGATAGCCTCGGCGGAGTGTCTTAGACGAAGTTAGAAGGGAAGATCGAAGTCGAAGTCGAAGGCTCAAAGGGTGAGGTCAGTTGGAAGGGCAAAGACGGACGCGGAGGATGGGGACAATAGAAGGCTGGGGGTAAAGTCGAGGTAAGGAAGGCACCCTGAGCCCGCGGCACTTGAGGTGCCTATGAAGAAGGAGCGAGGACCAGGCAATTCACTCCGGTCTCTCTTTCCTCAGGTCAACCATTTCTGGATTGAAATTGCTTAAGTTTTCGAATTTTCTTTGCCCAAGCACTTTGCATGCAGCTACCCGAAACCCAACGCAATCTCCAAATTCAATCATGGCTCGATTGCCCGCCCTCATTCCATCTCCTACTCGGTTGCCCACTTTAGACTCTGCACATCATTGTCATCGGATGTTTGCTCTGATATTAGATTTAAATCTCATCTCAATTTTCATCATTATCCGTATCTCGTTGCGACTGAGCTTTTGGTCCTTGCTTCCTGTAGACTAGAACAGCAACACAGCCGCAACGACATGAATAGCTCCCGGCGAATCGAAGACCACAGTCTGGCATTCAGTGTTTATCAAGCAAAATAACGGCATGCCTCTCTAACAATTTTCCGATCTTGTTCTTGGTATGGTCCCCTTTCTGGTCGTTTCAGGCACCTAAGTAACACATTCTGGGCAGCAGATCAGAGAACAATCCACATAAGCCCAACCCGAAAGGCTTGTGTGATGGTAGATATTCCATGACGTCCTTACGCAGCCCTAAACAGTCGTTTTTTGGATGAGAATCACCAAAGCTTCGGCGATGGCAACCGCTCTCGGTGACATCTCATGTCAACGGGCCTCATAGCTATACCGAGGAACCTTGGTTCGTCCTTGAGCCCTCTGGAATGTCCATGATTTTTCCGGGGTTCATGATCCATTTGGGATCGAGCGCACGCTTGATCGACTTCATTACGTCGAGGGTGTCGGAGCCGACTTCGAGGAGCAGAGACTCTTTCTTGCCCCAACCGATCGAATGCTCGCCCGTACACGTTCCATCCATATCTATTGCTCGCTTGACCATGTTGTGGACGCACCTCTCGACCTTTTCTCGCTCTTCAGGGATCGTCCGGTTGTAAATGATACTTTCGTGGAAGTTACCGTCGCCAATGTGGCCAAGAATACTTGCAAACAGCCCCATGTCGTCCATCTCCTTCTTGCTGATCTCGATGAGGTCTGCCAGACGGCTGAAGGGAACAGCGACATCCGTACTCCCTACACATTGTTAGTCTCAGGATGCTCATACTGACCAAGACATAGGGCAAGCTACTCACAAACTTCTTCACCGTCCTTACGAAGGGCCAGCATTGACCACAGTGACTCTTTCCGGGCAGACCAAAGCAACTTCTGCTCGAGCGCGTCCTTTGCGAACTCGAAGTTACCGCCCTTGTGATTCTTGGTGATCTTCTGAACGAGACCAATGTTCTCCTTGACACCGGCTTTGGTACCGGAGAACTTGAAGAACAGGGTCGGGAGTTCCTGCCAAACGCGAGGTGCTGTTGCGCCACCCAAGTTGACGACCTTCATCTGGACCTCGTCCATGATTTCCATCGCAGCCACAGGAATACCATTGCGCATGACTTCGGCTGCAGCCGCAGCAGCGTCTCTGATACTGGGGAATGTAACCACAGCGACCGAAAAGTCTTCGGGCACAACAGTGAGCTTCAGGGTTGCTGGAAGCGGTCAGCAAACACTCATGGAAGCAGTAACAAGCTGGACCAGGTCATTTGCCTGTTCCGACTCACCTTCAGTTACAAGGCCTAGTGTTCCCTCAGATCCTACGAACAGTCCATTCAGATTGTAGCCGGCGGAAGACTTCCTTGGTCGTCTCCGAGTCTTGACCACAGTTCCGTCTGCCAAGACAACGGTAAGGTTGATTACCCAATCCTTCATGGTTCCGTATCTAACGGCGTTGGTACCTGAGCAATTTGTACCGATCATTCCGCCAATCTTTGCGCTTGGGCCTGTTTTGTCGTCAGTCCTAAATACCTGTTTTTATGGAAGATCCTGCGCTGATTTTGGCTTACCAGGGTCGATAGGGAAGAAGAGACCGCTCTCCATTTTTGCCAATTTCTCGTTCAAGTCTTGCCATCCGATACTCGGCTGAACAACAATGTCCATATCATCCTTATTGAAGGAGAGAATCTGGTCCATAAAGGCAAAGTCGACGCTGATTCCTCCGTATGGTGCCGAGAAGTTCCCTTCTAGACTGGAACCACCCGAGTAAGGAATGATGGGAACGTTGTACTTGAAGCATACTCGTGCAATCGTCGCCACCTGCTCTGTTGATCGCGGGTATGCGACAGCAACCGGAAGGCCATCAGGATTTGTCGAGGACCATTCAGAATACCCATGAGCATGCAAGTCGTCGGGATCCGTGGAGATGATATCCTCGCCACCCAGCTCCTTTCGAATCTCCTTCAAGGCCTACACACAAAGTTAGAGGCGGAGGTCATTCTCATGATAGGATGCGAATACCTGCTCCATTTCGGCCATGCTTGCATAAGTCACAGGGCGAGACAGACCATCTATAGGAAGCAGGCCGCTACCGAGAGGAAGAAAGCCAGCGGTGGCAGAATTGTCCTTTGTCGAACGAGCAAGACCCCAGCCAACGGCACCGGCGGCTAAAGCAACAGCCCATACTGAATTACCATGCCAACCACTTTGCGAGGTGTTGGCTGAACCTTCGGAGCTGGCCGCCCGGGGGCTGCTTCGCCGGGTGGTCGTGATCGAAAAGCTCCGGCCGGCATGGAGAGCGGGCCCAGCGAGTCGGCCCCTCAAGCCATGGCTCAGGAGGGGCCTCGCAGAGAGTTTGGCCGGCATGCAGGGGATGAGAGCCATCTACACGGACACAAATCGGATTCCTCGAAGAGAAAGTCTGTTATTGGCCAAGAGGTCGACCAGGGTAAGATGCTGGAATGAACAGGGTTTAGTGGTGGGTTGCGTCGGCGAGATGGCTTGCGTCGGCGTTCGAGGTTGATATCGGCCTGCGCTACTTCTGATTTTGTGCCAGTAACTTCGAATCGCACTGTGAATTGTGAAAAGGGTTTCCTGATGTCCGGAGTATAGGACGATGTGAAAGTAGACCAGATATCAGTTTGTCAAATGAAGACGATACAGAGATCTACCGAATGGCCCTTTGCCAAAAGCGTCCAGGTATAGCGCGAAAACGAGTCCGTGGCAACCAAAGTCGGGACGGTGAATCTAGCAAAAAGAGGAAGACGATGTGTTTATATTCCGGAAGCGAGCGAAATCGTCGACCACATATCCCAATCAACGGGTAATGTCGCAATCGCCGACGAAGCAAGCTAAGAAGCTGAGTGTTGGGGCAAGTGGGTATGGTGGATGACAACGGGGCCCTTCGCCTTTAACAACGATGCCTCTGCTCATTTTTTGTGGAAGAAGTTGAGAGCATGACCCAGACGTCAAGTACCTGGGCGTACCGCATCCCACATTGGGAACAAGGTGCAGACAAGCCAGATGGAGTGGGTGCGAGACGACGTTCTTGCAACCAATCAAGACACTGGAGAAGGGGAAAACAGGCCCAAAAAGTCAAGAAGTCAAGAGCCGGCGGGCTAGGAAGACGAAAGCATGGCTAGCGAGTGAGCAAAGGTGGCAGCCCTGAGTTGTCAGCGGGGGTAAGACTTTGGACTTTTCCACGATGAGGTACTTTCCAATACCTCGCTTGACTAGCACCGGTCCAGGCAAGCTTTCCATGTGGAGCGGCGAGCTTGGATTTGCCATGTTGCTACTACTCCGTAAAGACACAACAATGAGGACTGGATCCGGGGACAGGCGGGAAAAATGCCGAAGCTGAAACAGTCCGAAGTCGTCGATGTTCTCGGTGAACGGTATGTTTCCCCGCGGAGCGACAAGGCGAAGATAGACGAACAGGTTCGATACAGATTCGCGACCTCTTCGGGCGTGGTGTAGCTCAGCGTTTCTCGGCGACGCTGGGTGACTGAGGGCTCGAAAATGAACTAGTCGGCAACAGAAACAGTGTCATCGGAGTTGATGCGAAAAAGGAGGCCAGCATCGAAGGTCTGACTGAGCATGGACACGAACTCGATGATGGACCAAGGTAGAGCCTTTCACGTCATCAGTAGGAACTGATGCTGGGTTGTGATGCAGGTGTGACCCCCGTTTCGTGGGGTGGCTCAAGCTACGATGGATGGGGGGCAGCAACAACCTTCCGCAGTTGGTCTACTGGAAATCTGATTACCAACAGCATCCCACTCTTTGAATTGGACTTCTCACCGACGTAACTGAAGTTCACGGCAACAGCAGCCACAAATTACCACTGGCAAGCGAATCGAATGTCGAGTTCGGAAGGCTGACGGACTTCGTGCCCTGCTGCCCTTGAGTTGTACGACGGTGAGACGGAGAAGGGCAATACTGATGAAGCCTGACAGACTCAAGATGCCACTGACGCAGAAAATGCAGGCGAGCTGGCGTACCCCCAACGAACAGCATGGGTACAGGGGGCCGAGAAAATTTCAATCTCTTCCCATGACCACGATTTCCAGCCTCTTGTGAGCGACAAAAGAGCCCTGATTTCTGACGAACCCCCGCGCCCCGGCCTGGTCGGTGTAGAGTCCGCAGTGGGTCTCGCACGAGGGGTAACGGTGGCCCACGGTGACCGCCGAGGACGCAGGCCGTTGGCTTCCGGGGCCAGCCAAACAAGACGTTCGTGAGGGTGCCGCTTGCCGGCTGGAATATGCCTCCTCACCTGTGGATATGAATGCAGGTTTCTGGACATTCTCTCACAGAAGGCAATCCACTGCGAGGTCGCACTCGCCTGGTGGATCAAGGGCGGGCATGGGGTCTGACAGTCTTCCAGCGAAAACTGTACGAAGAGGTGCTCCGAGATGAGGACCTTGGGTGCTGGCTGTCCCACCCACAGAGTGTGCCCCGGAAGTCCGTTCCCGATGGCAGCGCCGACACGGAGGTTTTCCGAGGTCAAGATAACAGAACCCACAGTAGCACTGAGTAGGTAGATGCCTACACAGTATGCGACGAAGCAGTCAGGCAAAGCAGCTCAGCCTCTCGTTCCATCTGCAGTAGATGACATTTCTGTCATCTGACCTCCAGAAGACAGGTTGGCATAAGCTCAATGGTGTCCCAAGTACTCGTTACGGGCGGAGGTGGTAAGCAATTACATTGACCCCGACCACCACCTCAGCTACTATTTATTAGGAGACACCATCATTCAGAGTTCAAGTTATGTCAGCGATGCGTCCGAGGTGCATACCCCAGACCGGACGTCACACGCGGTGAGACTATGGCTTTGCGGAACCATTACACTCTCTTAAAGCAATGAGACATACTGTTCTCTTCTATTGCAAGCAAGACAGCGGAATGTTTAATAGTCACGAAAAGGAATTCTCATCTCCAAAGTGTGCGGCTTCCGATGACAAACCGCCACTCTTTCAACGCCCGCTCAGCCCTCCTGTCGACCTGCCCAAAGGATTTTCAGTGCATCAGTGGATGCGTGCCTCCCACGCCGCAAGCCTGTAACGCAACCCCCCTTGCTGCTAGCCATGCGACCCCAAGAATCGATGAGATTCGATCATCGGTCTAAATCAAGGTAGCCTGGATGCTGCATGGACTTCCAGGTACTCAGGCCAGGGTCGAAAGTCGGAATGCCCAGGCCAGGAGAGCCTCTCGCAGGGCTTTTCCTTCTCATAATTCCTCTACCGAGAGTCAACCAGCGTCACAGAGACCATCTCACAGTCGTAATCCGCGCTATTATCAATGTCAGCTAGCGATGGTATGATAGCCTTGGACTTTCGCCTAATAATGTCTGCCTGCTCTGATGGATTTGGTCAATCTCAACGCGCCATGGAAATCCCGAACCCTGATCGAAGCTGCCGCCAACCACGAGAACGCTTACTTGACGGTCCACATATCGTGGAGTCTCCGTAGCGTACGGAGTACAAACATGCGGATTCTAGAACAAAGCAAAGAAACAACGCCCTGTGCCCGGGGGAGCTGCGTCGTATTCCCCATCACACTCCTGACTGGTTGCCTGTGTCTCACATAAGGCGGCAAAGTCGCCGGAAGGCATGTCGTCCGCCGCCTACCTGGTGGTGTTCCTTTCTTGCCAAAGCCTAGCTGGGCGTGTTCAGGGTCCATCCCATTGAACGAAACGGACCGAGGTAGCTTTCAGCCAACAACGCTTATGCCTCGTTTTGAACCTTCAACGTGTTCCACTGGACTTCAAACCGGAGTATTGATGTCTTTTCAAGATTACCCCAAGAGTCTTGGGGGACCTAGCAGGTTAGTCTGATGTTTCGTTAACCGCCCAGCGTGGTAGGCTGGTAATTAGCACGTCGGCTCCAAGGCTAGACTCTGCTGGTGGGTTTTGGCAGTGCGTGTGTTACGGCGGGGTTGAGTGACCACGATGGCGGGGGGGGGTGTTCCACCTCCACAAACGTAAAAAAATTTAGACAACGAGAAGTTCGGTAACCGGGAGATACTGCGGATGCTTCAGCTGCCCTTCAGTTCAGGTCACGAAGAACTCAAAACATGAAATATCTACATTATTCGCCAGCTCAGACGTTGAGCAGCAAACATTCATGAGAGACGGAGGCTGTGTCGTCCCCCTCTCTTCTAATACAAACTGGCAAACCGTGTCAGCAGGTTGATTTGGGATCAGCCGTAGTGACTTCTTTGGCTCAGGCACAAGCCGCCTCGTTGGAAATGCTTCGCCTCTCGGGCTTGCCAACCACGATTGTGAGTTATGACGAAACCGCCATGGAGCCATTCTGCTCACCGTCGTTGTACCTAAGTTCTCAGACAGCCCTTTTACCCCGGAATCAGGATCAGGCCCCAAAAAGTCGTGGTATCGAAACATTCTCAAAGAGGACGAGAATCTCGCCTCCCTCCCCCCCCCCCCCCCCCCCACTCCCCTTCTTCCTCCTCGGGGAGAGATATGCAGTACCCCTTCAACAGCAAAACCGAAGAGTTACTGCCCCCTTTCGTAATGCGATGACCAATCGATTTGAGGTGGTCACGGTGAGAACTTCCACTGGGGTAGACAAAATTACCTGAGGGAGCTACCCTACTCGGATCCTACTGCCTGGGAATTGGTTCCCGCTCCTTCTCCTCCCCCGCAATCATCCACAGCAGGTTCGAGGTAGACATACACACACACCTTGGAGAATGTGTGTGTGTGTGTGTGTGTGTGTGCGCGTAAGAATGCTGCACAGTACCTATGTCCAAACGATCTCGTGGCTGTAGACCAAACGTGGACTGCCGGGGTGAGCCTGCGTCATACAAGCATGCAGCAGAGGGCACGAGACCGGTTACCTACTGTGCGGTCGTGGTTTTCCGTGTGGGCTTAGTGGTCGACTGGTTTTGGGCCCCTCGGGAAACTTGGCGATGTAACTGCGGCCCTTTTCTGTCCTTCGCTCTGCCTTGTCTCTTCCTCTCGATGGCTGTGTGCTTTGACGAAGTATGACCCGCGCTTCCCTTTTCCTTGGGAGTCGAGCATGGGGAAAGGTCGGTGCATGGTAAGATGAGAATTAACTAGCGGGCAGGTATATATTGGGGTGATGAGTGGTTTATGGCTGATGCCTCGAGCTAAGGACGTGCTGCTAGTGGAAGGCTTTATGGAGGGGTTCATGATTGTTTGGCTGGCAGATGTTATCTCCGAGGGCGAGCTGCATGGGGGGAAAGCCTCCAATGGATTCCCATGAGGACGTTGCGAGAGTGAATACATCGAATCACTTTGTGGAACTTATGGGTCTGCACGCTAGCCACAATGTTTATCGAGTTACGTTAATTGTCAAGACTTGGGAAGCCTGTGCTGTGCGGTTTTCACTTCTATGTGGCCAGTTCTGAATCAGTAGACACCAAGAGACGTTACGCAGCGGACAACAATACGTCAAGAGTGCAATGGTACGTGATGACGTCGCAGTCTCCCAGGTGGAGGTAGGATACGATGTTTTCACAAGACAACATCACGGAGCGAGGCATGTGGGAACTCAAGATTGGGCGGAAGAGTGACCTTCAATGGCTTGGTATTGGCCGCAGCTATCTGCAGGGTTAGTCGAAGCCGACAACTCTAAAATCAGCCCTAGACTCCGTAATTTTTTTGATCATGCTCAATCCCATTTGCCCGACCCAAATAACCGTTTCCGTCCCCGAGAAGAGACATTCACGAAAGTGTGTAGCAATGCAGCCGAGGTGTCACCTTTCGGAGCAGCCTGGCCGCAGCACACGCAGCAGACTCACGCGCAACCTTCATCATTTCGTAGAAGAGGAAGACAAGACGCTTAGTTGCCGGCGAGGGCGTTGGCGCGACGGCGGTCACGCTCCTCGGCGATGGAGAGCTTGACACCCTTGCCCTTGGGCAGGGAGATCCAGGGCTTCTCGGAGCCGATGACGAAGACGTTGGACTCACGGGTGGCGAAGGTGTTGTCAATGGCGTCCTTGATGTGGACGATGTTGAAACCTCCGTCGTGGCGCTCACGGTGGGTGATGACACCGACACGACCCATGTTGCGACCGCCGGTGACCATGGCAATGGAGCCGGTGTCGAACTTGATGAAGTCCTCAATCTTGCCGGTGGCAAGGTTGATCTTGACAGTGTCGTTGACCTTGACGAGGGGGTCAGGGTAGCGGATGCTATAGAGATAAAAGAGTCAGCAAAGAGGGTTCGGACGGGGTGATACATTACAGCCGTCGGATGTGTATAGCTCCAATCTCTTTTCTTCGTAATCGGCCAATATTCTTCTTTTTGACGTTGCAATTCCGCCTCCCTCCCACTTCAAAAGGGAAGGGGATTTCATATGATTGGGAAGTCTTATTCCAGGAATTGAACAAGAGAGCATTTTGGGTGATGACGAATCGACCAAAGCTTGATCCAACGGCTGAATGATGTCTGACAGAACCAGTGCAGAGTGTGCAAACTCACGTTCTCGCATCGTGCGTGACCAAGAATGGGATTCCACCGCGGCCAAGCTGAACGCGCTTGACCTTGCCGAGCTTGTACTCGGCCTCCTCGGCCTGGATGCGGTGGACGGTGAAGCGGCCCTTGGTGTCGTAGATGAGACGGAAGTTCTCGCCAGTCTTGTCGATGGTGATGACGTCCATGAAGCCGGCGGGGTAGGTCATGTCGGTGCGGACCTTGCCGTCGACCTTGATGAGGCGCTGCATGAGGATGGAGCGGGTCTCGCGGAAGTTGAGGGCGTACTTGAGGCGGTTGCGGAGGAAGACGATCAGCGGCAAGCAGTCGCGAAGCTTGTGAGGACCGGCCGAGGGGCGGGGAGCGTAGGTTCCGGACAGCTTGTCCAGGAGCCAGTGCGAAGGCGCGCTAAGGCGCTTCTGGTGCTTCTTGCTGTGAGGGCATTGTCAGAATATTTGTTCGTGTCGAGAATGGGCTCGATCATGATCTGGAATATTGTCTTCGAAATTTTCCTTCAGTTCGTCGCGGCGGGCAAGTCAAAATCGCTCGAGCGACAAACAGAATCCCGAATCGCGTCGATGACAATATTGAGATTGAAAATGAGGATTGGGTATCAAGTACTTACAGTCCCTTGCCCATTTTGTCTGACTGCCGATTAGCCTATGGAGGTATCTGGTCGGTGGGTGTGAAGGTCGAAGTCGAGATACTCAGATTCAACTCGGGACGTGGAGTACAGAGGGATCGGGCTGGAAATTTTCTGTGAGGCGTAGGTTTTTCGAACCCTACACTTGTGTCTCTGGGCGGTCAAAAGCAGGAGCGGGGCTTCGATAATCCGGCGACATTCAGTGGTCAACTGGATTAAGCGAGATGGTCCGTGTGCTTGATCCACTTGGCTCTCGTGCTCCGTTAATTCGGCGGTTGGTGGATCCGTCCACGGCCGGCGCATGGCAACACGGGCTTTGCTGGTAAGGCCGATGACAGCGGCCCCACCAAAAGCACAATACCTAATGGGCACCTCTTGTCCGAGACTATTCAAGTTCCGTCATTGGCATATCGGGGCGTGAAGAATTCCAGGTTCATAGTGTGCACCGGTCGTGTGCACTATATTCAATACAATCATCTAGCGATTGGTGCTTTCTAGCTCACAGTGCCCGGATCTCGACACTCTATCCAGATAGCCCGTCCGGAACACTAACTCGTTCTTGCACAGAAACGACCGTAGTCCATCTAATTCACTCCAAACCCCCTTTTGTCCATCCTTGGCCAAAGATACCTGTTTATGCGCCGTATCTCCAAAATGTGATTACGGAACCCCAATTGGTATAGATCTATGTCCAGAAACGACCGTTCGGGTAGCGAAGCACCCCAATTCTCCATGTACGCCACGTAAGCAAACAATACGTAGCACTTTTGATTCTAATGTTCGACACAAATTCCTGCACACAAGGCAAGAGGTCGAAACCTAGCAAGTGTACTAGGCCACTGAAAAGACGCAGCAGGATGAAGATCAAGCTGCCGAAGGGCTATTGAGATTCCAACACCCAGCGGAACGTTGTGGTGACGTCGATTCAGACGTCTGATCGGGTGCGTATATCGCGGTCGAGCTGGCGACTTGTGAGTCGTCCAGTAGTAGGCGAGAGATGTCCATCTCTCCCGCACTTCCCATGAATGTCGCCGTAGTCGTTTCGCCAAAGTCGAAGGCCTGCTGACTGGCAGGCACCTCTCCATTGTCGACGACAGATAAAGGCCACCTAGGGAGGTCTTCCTTTGAGTTGGTTCTATTCAATGCTGCCTCCATGGGAGGTGGCCTGTTGGGCTGCAGAGTATTCGAGATGCTCATGCTAACCGTTGGTTCGAGGGTATCGCCCCCTCGCCCGTCCTGGGGCTGGAAGAGTCCCTTCTCAATCTTGGCATAAACGCTGGGGTACTTGTTCCGAACCCTGTCTCTTAGGTCGGTCGGTTGTCTTCCAGACAGACTAAAGCGTGGGTCTCTCTGGATCTTGGTCCAGGCTGGTCCATATTTGTCCAGCCCTTCGAGTATTTGCTTGTCGTCTTGGTCGGTGAAAGGCCGTCTTTCTCTTCTGTGAGACTTCTTGAATGGACCGTGTATTCCTAGCTCCGCTAAATCCTCCAGCTTCTTGCGGTGCGCCCTACTCCTCTTCATCTTAGGAAAGGCGTCCAAATCAGCCTGTGTCATTTGGGACGATTCGCTGGCTGCAGCCTCATCTTGGGCTATGAGTATATTTTCCGACAGCAGACCCGTTTTAGCTTTGGCCTTTGGTTCGGTTGGAGTCGTTGGCGGCGCAGCAACAGCAGTTGTAATCTTCGGTTCGCTGTTAGTCCTGCGCAACTCGTTCGGGCAGCAGGTGCGAAACCGGTCCTTCAAGTCGCCCGCAGTTCGGTCATTGAAGTTGAAGTCGGGGTCTGCAAGGATGTCGGTCCACTTTCCAACGCCGTGCCGATTGACACCCAGCAGTAGGTGGTTTGTCTCAGCTTCGGACCACTTGCGCCTCGGCTTCATCGCCTTCTTCCTTGTTTTGCCACCACTAGATTTGGAGTTCTTGGATGTTGTCGAGTCAGCCTCAGCGGGCTTCTCAACCTCCATTTCCATATCCTTCTCCTCGGGCACAGGCGCGAAATCTCGAAGCGGCTTAAGCTGGTTGCTTTCGGGCTCGTTGAAGTCGTTGGAGGCAATGGGCGGGAACAGCGCAGCATCGGGGGGAGGTTCGTGTAAGCCATTGATGATAGGCGGCATAGTCGGCATGACTTGGGGTTGAATTGGCTTTTGTTTCTTGACCGGCTGTGGTAGCTGCACAAAGTCATCCTTGGTGGCAACGTTGCGGTGCCTCTTCTTATTTGCGGAATCATCTTTGTTTTCGGGCACCTCATCGAGGATCTTGCTCAGAGAAAAGGAGGAGTCTACGTTATCTCGGTCGTCGCCCAAGAGCAGTCTCAATTGTAAGTGCGCGGTGCTGTTGACTGCTCCCCGATCGATTGGTGGTTCGTCATCCTTTCGTGAATCTCGTGCGGAGAAGCTGTCGTCGAGGGTGCCGGAATTCTGTGGTGGGGCTCCGTGGGTGGTGGCGAGCGAGGGCCCTTTGGTGTTTTCCTCGCGATGGGTGGTCTCAGGCTCGAGTGGGAAGGGCCTCTCGGAGGGACGAGAGAAGGCTAGACGGAGGGGCGGCAGATCAGCGTGAGCGAGCTGTGGCGTGGTGGAATCGTTCAGCAGGTGGATGAGGCGTGGCTCGATGTAGGCCATCGTGGGCTAGGAAAGTCGGAGTGGGCATTTGGTTTAAAATTTGAGGTAGGAAACAACACAGGCGAAGAGAAGAGGAGTGAAGGGGAGAGGCGAAGGAAAGAAGGAGAGACAATGGACGCGGGATGGATGGGTGTAAGGTCGGCGGCGTGCGGGCAGGATGGTGAGGAGGAGAAGGAGGAGGAGGAGGAGCAGACGAAGACAAGACTTGGACTCGAGTCTTCAACGAGTTTGCTGAGGTAGCAAAGACGGGCAGTGACTGAGGTGACCGAAAGGCGGAGGGGAGCATTAGGAATGGAAGGCGGAAGGGTAAGGTAGCGTGGGTAGGTAAGGGTATCTATCTATCAGTAAAGTAAAGCGTGAAGCAGCTAAGGATTGGCTTACAGCATTTCAGGGCCCGGCTTGACAGGCAGACGGGCTCACCACAGGCACCATGGCTGCAGGGCTCCTCCTAGAAGATTTGCCCAACGATGGAAGTTCCACGTGAAGATTCTCCACCGTAGAAGCGGCAAATGAGACTAGCGCGGTTGGGTTTGCGGTATTTGCTGATACCAACCTGCAGCGGCGGCGGGTGTGCCAAGTAACTTTAATACTTTGTGGTTATCATTGGCTGCTGCCCAGCGAAAGCCCGTTTCTCCTTCTCCGCGCCGGCACGCAGCTTTCTCTGTCAGTCTCGGTCTCTTTGCCTCTCTCTTCAATACACATGTCATGACCACGCATATGTCACAAAGGTGACTTGCAGGTAATAGAAGATACCTTGATGCCTCAATACCAGGCAGACAGCAGGTCCATACATCTATGTATTTACCCTATCAAGGTACTGTGGAAGGACAAAAGAGTTGATGGCTGCCCAACTTTAGCAAGAGAAATCTGCCAGCAGGCAATGGACTGATTAACCTTGAGTTTGACAGACATTGGCAAGTCGGGCAAGGCACTGACTAGATGGCTCACCGTGCACACCTCTCGTCCCACCTTAGGTTCACAGGATGATGGATCTCCCTTTCCCTGAGCCTGAATTGGGTCCTGCCAACCTGCGTAACCTGCTTCCATTGCCTGCGTAGCTTCAACCCAGCTCGGTGCGAAGCCGGCAACCTTAGAGGCATCTTCCTGAGCACCTGTGTTACGGCTTCCATGGTCTGGGTTGCTCACTACCTATTACTCCGTACGGCATCCGTCCAGTGTACCTTACCTCATGTACCCAAGACATGTGTCTCGCTCCGATTTACCGCCGTCCGTGGTCTCTGCCTCCGCCTCCGCCTCTCCGAATTCTTGCATGACACATTACAGTGACCACCACACCACAAACCCTCCACCGAGCTAAAAGAACGTCTCACAGCTTCTCGGTCTGATCAATTGCGTTGCCTGTTGCCCCTCCCTACCTTTATTCGCCTTCTTCG
Source organism: Colletotrichum lupini (assembly GCF_023278565.1). Classification (NCBI taxonomy): domain Eukaryota; kingdom Fungi; phylum Ascomycota; class Sordariomycetes; order Glomerellales; family Glomerellaceae; genus Colletotrichum; species Colletotrichum lupini. Next base: position 5,767,351 of record NC_064677.1, on the reverse strand, counting down.
GCCCCCATTCTGGCCTCGAAATTCTGCCTGCCCTGCCTGCCTGTCAACCGCCCCTCCGTCTTCGAGAAAACACCTGTCCCTTCCATAGAACATCAACAAGGGTTCGGTGACCACCTTTGTTGTTGCACCGCTTTCAATCCCCCTCCATCCCACTTCTCACTAGCTGACCGGTACCAACGGCCACTACTTTCACCATGGCGGCGGCTGCGGCTCTTCCAACCTTCCCTAGACTGGTCTTCACCGTCTTCGAGCCCATCTCACTGTACGTTCGTTCTCCCACTCTCTCGCCACCCTGGCAATCCAATTCTCACCCGCCACTGAGCTGATGCGCGTTTTCTCAAAAGCGTCGGCGGTTTCCTAGGGGCCGTTATTAATCCGGATTGGTTCATATCCGAGCAGATCGTACAGGGCGCCATCTCGGCCGCCGTGCCAACTGCGGAATCTGATAATGCCCGTCTCGTGGCCCTCCAGCTCGGAAATATATACCTGCTCATGGCCATGGTCGGGCTAGCCGTGCTCAACCTCACCAACGAGCTAAAGGTTGTGCGCGGCTACCTCGTTGCTCTTTGGATAGCCGACCTTGGTCACATTTACGTATGCTATCACGTTATGGGCCTCGATCGCTTCCTCGACGTGGCGAGCTGGAATTCCATGGCCTGGGGCAACGTGGGTGTCACGGTGCGACCAGCCTTCTATTTCTAGCCATGTGATGTGCTAACAATCCCAGGCCCTTCTCTGTCTGACCAGGACGGCTTACCTTTTAGGCCTCTTCGGAAAGGATGTCCCTCTCAAGAACTTGGAAAAGAAGCAGCAGTGATAGGGTCTGAAGATAAGACTCTCTCCGAACGGGTTGGGCCTCTGCAATAACCGTAGCCTCAAGTGAGGGTCCTCAATCGAGTCTGTTCGAACAATCCATAGTGCATCCATATGTAGAGAGTGCTTCTACGTCTGGTGCCCATTTAATCCCGGTAGATCTTCGGAAGTAATGAGATTCAATTGAGAGAAGCGCAAAGAGTGCTCTCATTCAGCGTGTTTCTGTGTTTGCCTGTGGTCGAGAGGCAGAACCCACTTATACGGCCGTTCGTCGCCACACGAGCTTTTAACCACAACCAAACGGTCCAAAGCTCCAACATCAGTACCCTCGCAATCGTATGAATATCACACAAGATTCTATAGCAATACACTGGAGAAGAGTTCTACATCATGGACTTCATCAAAGTATATCAACGTGAGACAGGCCCACCTGGCATCTGAGCTAAGAAGTCGGCACAGGCAGCATGAGGTGCACAGCTTCTAGTGCCCGAATAGGCATGTGCAGCTGAAGCCAACTTGTTTTTCGCCACAAACGAAGAAGTGGACAATGCCAACAACGTTTCGTCAAATGCAAACGATAGGCTCGAAGTTTCTCCAGTGAGACCGGCGGGTGACAGTGAAAGCCTGCGCTTCGTGATGAACCTGCCGTTCTTTCATCATGTACCTACCTGAAATCATGCCTAAGGTAGATTGATGACGTGAGGCAATAGAAGCCCTTCAGAACCTTCTTTCAAAAAAGGTCTATCTGAGAGTCTACCAGATAATAAGGTACCATGGCGCAGCCCTTCTTTCCTCAATTGAACCAATAAACAGATATATATGTTGGAGAGGGGGTGCTTAAACCTTGTTGTTTCTAATAAAGAGGCGACGCGGTTGCTCGCGCATGGACACCTAAGGCAGCCAGAGCACAGTGTGAACGCGTCAAGCCCCACACCTCGATCAACATACACCAATCCGATCATCGTCGGGGTTAGGGTTAGAGAATCCGGTTAGTAAGAAACTCAACATCCCTATCCAACCCCAACAAAATACGCGTCTTTGCAGCAATCCCAGTCATTCCAGGAACAACATAACGAGTCATACAGCATGGCCCGCACAAGAACGGGCCGTGGCGCTCCGGAGTCTCCGGGGAATGATGTCCAGGACCCTCGTTCTGTGCGGTTGGCACGACGTCGAGCAGGCGGCGCAAACATGACAGAACGCGTCGAAAGCACCGAAACCACCACCGTCTCTGCATCTGCTGCATCTCGGCCAACGACGCGAGGTAGGGGAAGAGATAAGGTCGCCCCGACGAGCACCACATTGCGAGAGATGGCGGAAGAACGGGAAGAAAGGGAGGAAGATGTGGAGAAGAGGGAAGAGGAAGATCTGTACAGAAACGAACCAGTTGCGCGCTTCAATGCGAAGGAGATTGTGCGAGACATCAACCCCCAAGATAACAACAGTGGTGAGTCCTGCTCATCTGTGTTCATAGTGGACCATCTGAAGTGCAAGGTTAACAACCACCCGAGAAATGGGATCGCAGAGCATCTCCGGCACACAGAGATATGCGACCCCGGCCTACATGACTGCTGCATACACGTTGTTCTCAAGTTCGTCAACGCTGCGCTCTCTCCCTTGCGGAGACGTATTTCACTAACCCTCCCACAGAAGCACCGGGCTCATCAGCACCGAGAGCTTCACAAGGTGCGATCCGTCTTGCACTTTCGCTCGATGAATTGCTGACGTGGGAACACAACAGGACGCTCACAGCTACCGGGAATAGAGGATGACGGCAGTGACGACGAGTCGGAGAAATCCGACATCGAAGATGACGCATCCCAGGATCTCGTCGAAGCAGAACTAAAGGAGAACGCGCTCGACTCATTATGGCACGAATCCGAAGCCCTAGCGAGACTGCTCCGGAACCCAAAACCAGGTAGCAAATCCTGGCACCGGCTGCTGCCCGTCTTCCGGGGCAACTGGTTCCGCATCCGCGAGTTTTTCGTGGAGACCGACGCGCTCTTCATCGACCTCCTCGCCAGCATCGAGGACATTAGCGAAAGGCAGCAGATGAAGGCGCGGGCCGTCATCATCGGCGCCAACGCCACGTCGCTACTCAACGTCATATCCGACGCCGAGCTTCGCAAGGAGGACAACTTTGATAGGGTCTGGAAGATCTTCGAGCGCCTCGACGAGGACTTTCCCGCACCGCTGTGCCCATACGACGACTACGCCGACCACGTTACCGAAGACGACATCGAGCTTGCACTCGACATTCGCACGCAGCGGCTGATTACGAGCCTGAAGGCCTTGCAGGACGACCAGCAGAATCCTGCTGACATCGCAGCGGAGCTTTTCTGCGTGCCTTTAGAGTCCTCTATCGATGCGGAAGAGGCTCTCCAATATGGACCGTTCAGGGGCATCAACGGCCGCATGGCGGAGCGTTTCGCAGAGAGGGCAAAACAAATTTACGACGCCATCGTGGACAAGAACGTGGATGATGCCATCCAGGTCCTCGACGAGATGTTCCCGCTCGAGGGGTCGCCTGATCAGTCACAGAACGAAGCCGACGACGAGCCGGCCGACTTCATCGGCAAGATTTCCTCCTGGTGCAGCAAGATGATCGACGAACTCAGTGTTATCTTGAAGGACCCGCCGCAAGGGCCGAGGGAATCTTCTCCGACGGACTCCCTCCCCTCGAGCGCGCCACAGGATATAGTCCGCAACGACGTGTACGGCCCTCCTCTAGACAATGTCTATACGTAACCCATATACTGACTCGGCTACAGGCGCGAAGACATCTTGTCCCGGTCAAACGTGCAACTCCTAGCAAAGCTCTCCCGCGAGCACCCCTCGCGCACACGTCCGTCTCCATCACTAGCAAACTCCCAGCGCGGATCCCAACGCAGCTCTCAGCGCGGAGCCACCGCCGAACCCATCATCAACGGCGGCATTGGCGACGACTACTACGAAGAAGAGGCAGAGGACCATCGTCGCCGTAACCCCTCCCCGGCGCCGAGCGACCTCTCAGCCATCATCGCAGGCCTCCCCAGCACCGCAATCATCCGCAGTACGCAACCTTCTTCCTCCTCCGCCAAAGCCGGCCCCAGCACCGCCGCCCCGCGCTCCTCCGACTTCATAGCCGTCAACAACAGCGGCAGGAAACGCCCCCGCGAAACCTCCCTCTCCCACTCCCAACAATCCCAAGAGTCCGACGACCCCTTCGAAGAAGACAACCGCGACCCGAACCCCCAACGAAGAGCCCAACTCGCCCGCGACCGCCGCGACATGCCCCCTCCCCCCTCGAAACGCAAAACCCTCCCCTCAACCGCACCACCACCCCCACGCCAGCCCTCTTCCTCCGCCTCATCATCATCAACAACAGCAACAACCACCGCCCTCCAACGACGCCCCCGCTCCTCCCTCCCAACCAGCGCCCCAGCCTCCTCAGCTCCCGCCTCCACCTCCGCCTCCCGAAGCAGCGTCTCGAGCACAGCCACCACCGTCGCCTCCTTCCGCGAAATCAACGAGATGAACCGCCGCCCAGCGTCCCGCGCCGGCCCGCAGCAGCGCGTCCCCTGGTCCGACAAAGACACCCACCGCCTCATCCGGCTCATAGAACACCACAACTGCCTCTGGGCGCTCATCGCGAAACGCCAGATCGCTGCTGCCAGCAACCTTGGAGGCGGCTACGGCGGCGACAGCTTCGAGGAGAGGGAGGACTGCGTCTTTGATCACCCGCGAGACCAGCAAGCTATCCGCGACAAGGCGCGGAATCTCAAAGTCGATTTGTTAAAGTATGTCGTTTCGCTATCCCCCCCTCTCTCTCTCTCGTCCCTTGACGGATCCACGCTTCTCAATGAATGCCCGGGAGCTGATCATAAAAACACCAATCAGAGCCGACTTGAATCTCTACCCGGGCTTCGACGGTATCGCCCTCGGCAAAAAGGAACGCCTGGCCCTCATCGGCCGCGGAAAGAACCCGGACCGGAGGGAGGGCGACGTCGACGCGGCGGGCGAGCCCACGCATACCGAGTACGTGCCGCTGGAGAGTGACGACGAAGACGATGAGTTGTAGTAGACGAAGAAGAAGAAAAAAGCCCTGGCTGGCTGGCTGGCTGGCCTGGCCCGGTGCAGCAGCAACTTGCGCAGATCCTTCCCCCCTCTTTCTCTCTCTCACTTTACCTATATATATCACATCCGGAGTGCTTGAAGTCTCAACATCGTCAAGGTATCCTTATGGGATGAGGGGAAAAGGGGGATCCAGTTGTGAGGTTATGCGAGATCATCGTTATTGGTGAGAATTGGGGACATTCTTGGCTATTGATATTGTTGGCAGCATGTACTATGCAAGCCTGAAGGCGTTCATGGGATGGACATGGGATATTCGAATGCAAACCTCACTTTTTCATCAGACGTGGGTGAGCTCACTAGGACGCCAGTTAACCATCTGTTGCGTCCCTCAAAATCCCATGTGTGCAGTTTTCAAGGTGTCAGTACATTCGTGTACATTCGTCTCTAGTCCCGTCCCAAGCTTCACTTTATTTCTGAAGTATTCATAGGCGGACGTGAGAGAAATAGGGTCAGGTAGATATAAAACTCGCTGTTACCTCTTAGCAAAGTAAGTAGTATCTACGATGCAGCGAGTCAAGCAATCTCGTCATGAAGAAGACAAATCAAAATTCGTGAATAGAACATCGGACCCTATCAAGACTGCCCTACAGCTATCGGCTGGCCTCTCCCGGAGAATCACCATAATGGTTGGTTTCAACCTGTATCTCTCCTGCCCGCTTGAATCGAATCGCAGGCATTCTCTATCCACCTGCTCTCCAACCAAATGTGACTGATTACAACCGCCGCTAAACTCAGTCTACTCTTTCGTCCCCAGAATCTTGAATGTCGTTAAAGAAGCGAAGTTAGAAGAACAAGGAAAGAAAGTTCTGGTAAAGCTAAGGGTGGTCGCTGCCAGTAAAGAAGCCGCGAAACGTATTTTCGGTGCCAAAAGTACAATAAACTAAGTCTTGCATCCTTCTCGTGCGTGACAGGCGTCTTGGCGATGCTAGTGTCATCCGGTTGCTCGAGTCGGAAATGCTGGTATACGTCGTCATCTTGCCTGAGCTATCGTCGAGGTAAGAAAGCAACAGGGATATCAAGGAGTTTCGTCATGCGAAGTTGGGCTGATAATGCTGTCATTTCGCCATATTTTGGGCGCCCTCCAACCATAGAAGTTCGTAAGAATTGGTATGTGACAGAGGAAAAGGGGGTATGCTGCGCGGTGCTCTCAAATCTCATCGACAAGTGCGGAAATCAGGTGTAAAGCCAGCCATCGAAAAGGGCTGTTTGGTTCAGAAAGGTAAGGGTATCGACGGTCCAAGTTGCAATGCCCATGGACCAAATCTCAAGTGGTCTATCGGCGGCGAGCATTCGGGCTATTCTTAAGTCGCGAAGTTCGCCAGCCCTCGTACCACTGCTCTCTGCTGGCCTCACGAAGTTCGGCTCTCCACTCGCTGAAGACGGCGTCCTTGAGTCTGGTGAAGTCACAGTGCTCCTCGTTGTATGGGTCCGCGAAACCCCATGGGAATTGACGTCCTAGAACCTCGGGTTCGTACAGGTCAGGGCTGATGACCGAAAGCGGGAGGAATGGCACTTCCTCCTCCTTAGCCTCCTGCTTGGCCTTATGTTGACGGATGGAGGATCCAGAAAGCCGTTTGGAGCCGGGGGAGGAGGGTACACCTTCCCGTCCTTGGATAGGGAAGTCGTCCTCGTCGTGAGAATCGGCGTGTTCTTCGTCAGTTACAGCCTCTTCTTCCTCTTCGATCCTGGTCGAGTCATCATCCTCGTCGAGGCCAAGTGCCTCAAGCGGGTCCAGTCCCGACTTCTTGACGGTTTCCCAAACGGTCTTCTTGAGGACATTCATGTGCTTAGTCGTGATCGTGTCCGACTTGGAAATAACGGGAATGACGGTAGTCTTGCCCTGGAGGGTACGAAGCACCTGCAGATCCAGATCCTCGTCAAGACCTCCCGAAATGCGAGCCGGAGGGGCGTATTTGCCATTGTGTCCATTCGACACACCGCCCTTGACTGACGCCAGGTTGCGGTCGAGACGAGCTGGGTCGAGAACCATGAAGACGGCATGGATGTGGGTATCCTGTACACCAGGCGATCGAATCACCTTCATTTCCTCGGTGAAGGTCTCTTCAAACTTGCTCTCAAGGAAGGCCGACATCTCCCTAAGCTGGAGATCAACAACATTCTTCTCCAAGCCTTCCGAATCCCAAAGTGTGAGACCAATTCGCTCGCCGTCAATCTCCGTCTCGAGATAGTGAGGGATGAAGTTGCCAGAAGGAGGAGATCTGGGAGCGGGTTCCTCCTCAACCTCGGTCTTGCGGGATCGCTTCTTCGGCGGGAGTGCCAGAGCAGTCTTTAGGAATTCGAGGAAAGACGTCTTTCCAGCGCCTCGGGTGCCAATGACGAGAACGCTACACAAAGAGAGTTAGTGTGCTGTAGAGAAAGGGCAGGTATGACAATGTCTCGGGAGTTGACTCACTTGAAGGGAGTGGGATCCTTTCTTCTCCGAACCCTTCTAGGGCTGTTGACAGTGCTGATTGCGCTGCTAGCATAGCTGTAGCGTCCGCGGTGCGTCATGCTCTCGGTGCGAGCATAGGGATCGTAGGCATTCGCGGGAATGGGAGGCATAGGCGGCACAGATCCCACGATGCTGCGACTGGGTTCCATGGAGGGCCTGGTCGAGTAGGCGGTACCTATGGTGTGATCCGACATGATTGAGGCCTCCTCAGCACGCAGGTCAGAGGGGATGGAGTTGGAGAGCTGGTCATTGGCCTTGTAGAACTCGGGGAGCTTGGGAGGAGTTCTGGAGATTGCAGCCTGACGCTGACGTTCGAGTTCGCGTTCCTGCTGTTCGCGAAGGGCTTGGGCTTTCTTACCACCCTTCCCCAGGTCGCCGGACTTGGAACGTCTGAGAAGCATACCGAAGCTAGAGCGACGGGGCTGGCTCATTATCTGGGGTCCTCAGCATAAAATAAAGGTTTCAGAGTCGGAAGCCGCAAACGGAGTGGACAAGCAGCATGTGCGACCACAATGCTAGCTGCCCGTTGCGCTTGTTCGGTTTATGGAGGACGTAAATAGGTTGCGTGGAAGTAGCGGAGGTGTGGACCGCTTATCGAGAGGATGTCGAATAGCACGGTGGCTTAGATGTCGGAATTGGAGGGTTGAGGAGCTAGTTGGCAGTCGATTTTTCCGGACAGGCCTGTGATCTTACCTAGGCTAACTCTTGTTTGCGTGCTCGTTGTAAGTGGTAAGAGAATGGGAATCGGTACCCTCCCGGAAAGAGTGGAAAGGGGGGGATGATGGGAGAATGGGACGATGACGGAAAAGAGTGTCTGGTAAAATGAGGTTAGCTACCAAGCAACGACAACCCGGGTCGGGCGCAATTGCCAGCCGCTCAAAGGCCCCTCTCGAGCCAACCGCAGAGGGTCTTGCAGCGGGTGCAGCGCAGCGAAACGGAGAGGAGCTGGTATTGTGCTGGGCAGCGCCTGCACGATGTGACAGGGAGATGGCAGTCAGGAAGGGGTTTGGAGACGGAGAGAAGAAGCCAAAGTCGCGTCAGACCAAACGGGAACAGGACAGGAACCAATGCGAAAGGCGGCTCCCCAAGTCGAGTTCTAGAGACGTGGGTGTCCCCAGCCAGCGGCCCTCGTCGTCAGGTTGGCTGCGATACAACGGCAGACGATGAGGCAGGAGATCTGCCGTCTGCATGTGGTGCAGTGCAAAAAGGAGGGGCGGTCTTGCAGCAAATAGGGGCAGGAAGAGGGCAGTGATGAAGTGGACGCAGGATCGTCGCCGTTATATGCACTTACGAATGGAGTGCCGAGCCGATGGCTGGAGCTAGTGTAGATGCGTCGTTGCTATTCTCGTGGAACGGCAGCGTCAGCAGTGAAGAGGCGTAGGCGTTGGCGTAGGCGTAGTAGGCACAGACGCAGACGCAGTCGGAAAAAAGAGCAGGCGCAAGATGCTTTCCTACAGACGAAGGAGAAATTGAATGGGAGGACCGCAAGCCAAACGTCGGACGGATGGTCGAACGGAAGGAAGAGTTTCCAGTCGGGCGGTGGTAAAGTGAGATCGGACGAAGAGGCGTGGCCGCGTGGGGAGGTCAGGTACTGGAGTAAGTAGAGAGTGGAGGGTCTTGTGTCCGTGACCCGCGCAAGTCTGAGGACAAGGACGAGGACAGGAAGGACTGGACGGGCGACGGTAGGATTTTGGCCGAAATGTCGACGAGGGGAGGAGATGGTGTAATTAAGTGAGGGTGAGAAAGGACCCAGGCGGGACGAGCAGAGAAAGGGCCAGATGCGGGTCGTGTACTGGGAAAGAAACAGGGAATGGCACTGGTGCGTTGCGGGCAGAAGAAGCGCAAGTAAAAGTGCAAGTGTGCAGATAATTACGGTCAAGCAAGTGCAAACGATTGAGAGCTCGAGTCTGGAGCTGAAGCTGGGCAGTCGTGGATTGGATTGGATGGGTGGACTTGGGACCGCGACCACAATTGGAAGAGTGTATTGTATCCGTAATGTGTAATTATGCCAGTGGAGGTGAAGGTAAGATGGGCGGGGGATCGGGATGAGGTCAGTGCAGTGCGCAGTGTAATGCAATTCGAGATTTGCTACTCTGTAGTTGCGCCGACAGGAGATTGTTCCTATTCTTGCCAGGCTGGATGGCGCAAGCAAGGTGGTGATGATTACTGAATGGTGTGAAGAGATGAAGACATGGAACTTGGGAAGGGGGGATTCAGCAGCGGACGCAGGTCTATTACCTACAGATCCAATGAGTGGTAAGAAAGGCAGGTACCGATAATCGAGGGGCGCCGTGCCTTCCTTAGTCCTTGCCTTGGTAGACCACGGGGGAGTGCGTGAGAGAAGCGCATCAGAATGGGGGATTCCTTGGTCAGTACCTGCCTGTGTTCTTGACGCTTGACGACACAGGAAGGCATGATCGCTCTCTTTCCTGCCCCCAAGGCCCATGGATGCAATGTCCCATCCAATTTGAGAGCTGGGAGGGGCGGCACCGATACGCAGTCAGGAAGGCGCACTGAAGCAACAGCAATTCACGGCGTTCATTGGTCAGATTGGGTAAGAAGGCAATCCAATCCAATCCGCGCTCCGCACCCTGCAGCAAGAAATTCCCCCGACGCAGGTACCGACGGGGCCACGCTAAACTGGGTTGAGGTCGATGTACCCGTCGCTTGTCTCGTCTGAGAGACTGGGAGTGTTGTGGTTTGCTCTCATGGGCTAACTACCTTACCTCACGGAGCACCTTAGGTAGCCCAATGGCCCCAATACTCCTCTCCTGAAGTGGTCCCCTTGTCCCTTCACACTTTATGTACTCCTTGAGAATCCTCACCCCTCGTCCAGGAGTCTAGTCGTCTCCTCTTTCGATGCTCATCATGCTCCACGAGAAAACACCTCCAACCTCCGCATGGCGTGTAACGCAGCCAGGCTCTAACAGCTCGCTAACCCAGCCCAGGGCCCCCAGAGCCACTAACGAGAGCTAATAACGCCATTGGGGCCACCAAGAGCTGCCCAAGGCTCCAAGCACCCAAAAAGGTCTCGCCCGCCCGCGCGCCCACCACGAGGAAATGGATCCCCCTCCCCCGTTGACAGAAACACCGTTTGAACTCTCCAACCAGTTGGCTTCTTATCTCTGGGCCCGTCTACATTACCTACCTTAGTCTGAGCCAGTGACTTCTGTACGAAGTTCAGAATGTCGCCATCAAACGTGCCAGATCCGAAATGATTGGATTTTCAAGCTCGCATGTCAGCAGATGCGGAATCTCGTAGTCTTCCGATGCATGTTTCCCGAATTGCATGGCGGTGAGCTGCTGGGCATCGACCAATAGCAGTATTAATCTCATTAACGCAGTCTCTACACCGTGTTCATGCATTGTACCGTGTCCCACTAAACCAACACTAGTCCCCGATACAAGAATTACCGCATCGTCTTCTGCCCCTTTTTCTTTCCCCTTTTCAATTAACACACAAACAAGGCTGAGAGTCCGGAATACTGAGACTGACGTTACGCACCGTTGAGGTCGGCGCATGGGAACATCTTCTCCGCCTGAAGAAGAGCTTGCTTTTTCGTCATCAACTTTCTTGCCGTCTCAGACACCGCTAAAAGTCATCTCACCATTTTGTTTAGCCGCGTAAGTCTAGATCATGGGACGAAATGCTCGGTACATTCCTTGGAGTATCCGTACTTCAAGGTAAGTGGTAGGAGACCGTACTCGCTTACACGGATAAGCGCCTTCCCATGACTGAGTTTCGAGCGCTTTCAGATGTAACGGAAGGCGAGAGGAAGCCCGTCCCAGACTCTCGCCGAAAGGGACCCTCCCTGAAGCCACCGCGACAAAAGATCACAAACCTGCCTTCCCAGCAAGAACAATCCAAGAAATGTGCCTCAGGCCCAGGCAACCCCTGAAAATTGCATTCAGTGATTGCATTTCGCAACTCGCAACTCCCAAAAATTCCCTGCCCACCCGCATCTCGTCAACTTCATCCCCTGGCCAATCACCTCCAGCCAACTCGGTATTTGCTTGTTGGTTCCCGTTCATCATGCTTCCCGCGCGCCTGTCACGCGTGGTCTTCGCGAAGGTTTCGCTTTTTCTTCTTTACCTAGAGCTTAGATAAAGCGTAACTTTCCCTAACTTTTGACTGGTCATCGAATATTCGAAGGGGAACAGAGGCGTCTTGGCAATTCACGTTTACTTATGCTTGCTCACACACACACAAACACACACACACACACACAACCGCTCGGCATCCTACAGCATCGCTCCCCGAAGCCAACTCAAGTTATTGAGCTTGTGTAGCCCGCCATCGTACCAAGTGGTACTGCAGCAATCCAATCACTGGAATGGTGGGTTGACTCTGCCTTTTCACGCGGCATACCGTAGCTTGCAGGGCTCGTGGCACGGATGGAATTGTCTATGCTCTCGCTGCCCGCCTTGTGCGCTGGTCGACCCGACTCGCTCTCTCCCGAATGCTCACCGGAAGATCGTCGACATGCTACCTCACTGACAAGTCCAGATGTGGACGGCGATCTGGTATTGCAACATGCAACTGCCGCTGGCCTGCCGTCCGTCATCCTGCCCTACACACCCACTAATACCAAGCACCAGCAGCAAACCATCACGCAACTTAACTGTCAAAATGCTCTAGGCTCATTCACGGTTGTCCTCAAAACTCTAATAAACCCTCAACCGTCTTGTCACCTCTCACTCGAGCCCCCCATAACCAGCCAATCTCGCTCCCCATCCACGGCCCCTCTTTCCTCTCGGCTCCCGTCCCCATGAACTGTGGGGCTTCCGACGCCGAAATGGCCCATGTTTCACATTAACCACGCGCTCCTTTATGCCATCTCATCCCAAAAATTCCTCTCAAATTGTCCGAGATCGATCGGCGCTCCAATTTTACACTGCTTTTAGCTTGTGGAACAAAGCACAACCGCATTCCAGGGGTCCAACTTGTGTTGCTAGATTTTTTTTCTCTCATTCTCATTTCCGCATGGCCTTACCGCTGCTGGCCTGGTAGGGAGCACAAATACCATTCAGTCTAGACTTCCTTCCATCCATACCACCATGACTTCGACTTGAATGTTGAGGTGTGAGACAAGGCGGTTACCTTTTCAAGTGTCAGGCACCGAGACAAGACTACTACATAAAAGGCACACTAATGTCTGCTGATCTCCTCTCATAGCCCTAAGCTTAACTCGACTTCATGCAATTAAATACATTCAACCACCGCGAATATCAATATCCCCCCTCATCTTATCGGGCGGCTTCACAAAGAACCGGTGGTTTCGTGTGAGCCTACCCAGCCCTGGCATCTCATTCAACCAGGTCTGGGAAGATCCCCGTGAACCGCAATATCGCGGAAACAGCTTCCGTACCCCAGGTGGCCAGCGCCCTGACGCCCTGCTCGCTCGGGTGGCGCCCCCCGTCGGCCCGCTGGCTCATGCCTCTCCCGCTCCCATGCAATACATTATACCGAGTCGAGCCTCCGGGCCCATGGCACTGGTTAAGTTCATATCTTCTGAGGTTGTGAATCCTGCGTCGTTGCTGGCTTTAGGCTTTCAGACCCTTGAAGTCAACCCGTGGAGCGCCGTAGACATGAAGCTCGACGATTCCATACTCACGAGGGGCTTTGTGCTCATTCTTGGACTGGTGCAACAGTCTCTCTCGCGCGCGTCAGCAGATTTACCAGTGACTGCCTTCTCGATGAACTGTAAACCAGCACTGTCTGATACAGATCCCACAAATGGACATCTACCGAGCCAGGGTGGTAAGCAACAAGGTTACCTGGGCAAGTGGGTGTTCATTGTTTGCATCAGCCTTACACCGCAACCGAGTGAGCCGACGGTGCTCGGTTAGGTTGCTGCACTTGTCAAACATTACATGCACTCTCCTCTTACGCAGTCCAGCAAGGGTGAGGTTGTAAATGCTTCCGAACATTGTCTGTTGGCCTTGGTTAGTGTGGTTGTTTAGACGGGTTTGTGTCCCGACGAAGTCTGCAAGGGGGCCTGGCGATGTTGAGACTGGAACTGCCACGTCCGTTGTTGTGCTTACTTCAGCGCAGGTGAGGGGAGGACTGATGTTCATTTTGCCTTGCAGTGCAAGTATCTTGCATGTTTTCATCACCTGGGCATATACACTCCCTACTTCTGGAGTTGCTCCTGGAATCCGTGAGTTGATGAGGCGCCGTCGTCTTGGGTTGCGAGGAGGCGGAGGTTTACCTCTAGCAGTGCGACAGATAAGTCTGGAACTCTTCTGCGCTCTGCATGACCCTGAGTTTTTGGACCTTATAAATAATTCTCATTCGGCCACTCTGTTCATAGGAACACCAAGGAATGTAGCCCCTTGTCTTGCACTGGGTGAGGCCCTCCTCGAGGCCTAGATAGGCTGAACGAACATCGTGATTTGTGTCTGTCTTCATCCAGCCATAGTCGTCGGGGTCTGTCTTCATCAAGCATACCGCAGCTCTCTCTTCTGGAGTCTAGCAAGCCAGCGTGACGTATACGCCTTACAATATACCCGGGACCGGGGACGGGGCCTAGTACCAGTTCCTTATCGACGTAATAAGCCCACGATCTCGGCTATCCAAGGACTCACGCAACTTCATCGTCGCCGCTTGCCCGTATCAGACCCTCGCCTTTGCCGCCGACGAAGTTTTGAAGATCTTTCTACTCGATGCCAAAAGGCAGCAAGTTTCTGAACTTGGTTGAAGTATGAATCAAATGCTCCAAAGTCTTCTTACTTGTATCGTGGCACGGATCAGAGCAGCTGCTTCGAGTCGGCAAGGGCAGGCAGTGCACACACCTGGTGTCGTACCGCGGGAAATGCAGCCACGTACCACCGTAGGCTCTTTACAGCGTGTTGACGAACCGGGACGCCAAGTCTTTATGTCTTCTCGCCGGAGCGAATTCTGCAAATGGTAGCCAGTGGAAGCTGTCCTTACAGACATTGATGAACACCTCGCCAGGTAGGTGCGATCTCCATCCTCGTAGTCGATTCCTCTGGACCTTCGACGTCCCAATCAACAGTAAATATTTACATGATATGAGTGACTGAGGCATCTTTCGCCTTTCCTCTTCTCTAACGAACACTATATCTTCGCCAGCTCCTGACTTGATCGAGCTTTTCTGTACCGCATTGTTCCGGAGCTCATCTGCTGCGCTTGTGATTATGCTTGTGGTTGTAGTTGCTGAAATCCACTATTTGGCCTCTATCATTACTAAGAACTCAGAGACACCATGAGCTCCGAATACAACGAGTAGAAAGGGGGAAAGAACACCCTTCCATTCTTCTCTGGGCCGCGCGTCTAGTATTTAGATCAGGATAAGGTATCGGTGGCCCACAAAAGCGAGAGAAAGTAGTCACTGTAATAAGAAATCACCTTGGATAGAGCTTGCCTGGGAGGCGGACTGTTATGCCGACTTTCGTAAGGTGCTAGACTATACCCTAAGGTTATGAAGATACCATGTCCGCCACAGAAGCGATTTGCCTGGAGAGGAAACATTGGATTAGGACATTAGTGGTGACACTCTTTATTTCGAGACCGCTTTGGAAATGACACGAGCCTCAAAAGGCATTGAAAGGGCATAATCTTCTGCTAGCCTCATCAATGAAGAAAGTGTTACCAAAGGCAGCTTGAAGCACCTTTCGAATATTCACTTGCATGATTATCTGCTCCTATGCTTTCATGATGTCATGTATCCTAAAGCCAAGACGCTGCAGGACATCTTGAAGCCACTACTCTCTCGTTCTGTTCCCAATACGAGACGGCCTTCATCCACAATACACCCATCCACTGGCGTTGGCGAAGGGAAAGTCCCCAAAAAAGAGAACCTATCATTGTGAGAGGGTACGTCGGTCTCACCTGCCGTATCGATGGGCACTTCCTCAGCGTTTTGTGGGCTATTAATTAGCAGAGCTTGTCCCGCAAAGATGAGCCGGATCCTCTCCCGTGCGTTCGGGCAAGTGATGAACGAAAAAGCTAGCAGCGTAAATGACAGACTCCTAATATTGTGTCGTGGCTGCCCCTCAATGCCCTGGTACCTCGAGCAGAAGCTTGTTCCCCTGGGTAGGAAAATTCAAACGCCATAGACATGGTCCATTACAACGACACGGCAGCTTAGTTTCTCGCTAGTTGGAACATTCCTCACCTTCTACTCTGCACGGTTCTACCGGAAGACTCGAGCTAGAAGGTAGGACACTGCCGCGAGTACGTTCATATACACGCGTGACAGTGACGGCCGAGGGACTGAGCATTAAACAGATGAGTGGTATCTTTCCTATATCAAAGGTCTCTATAAGATTCTCACCGAGCCCCTAAACACCGAAAACCCGGATCTAACGAACCTTCTCTACTTCTCCAAAGCTTTCCTCTTCTCCCCCGCCCTATCCACATATCTTCACCGTCTAACCCTCAAACACCTCATGCTGCAGCTCAACCCCGAAATCCTGCGCGATATCCTTCATCCTCTTCTCCATCTCGTCCTCCATGCCGCCCCCGAACCCAAGCAGCTGCTTCACCTTGAAAAAGTAAAACGCGACATCCGTCAGCGCCAACACGCCCTTGAACAGCAAATGCCGCCACGCGTTGCCCGCCCTCTTGGCCCACGGCAGGTTCGGATCCTCAAACAGGCTGCGGCTCGCCCACTCCCCCATCATCTTGACGCGGTTGACGGGGCTGCCGAGGTACTGGTTGTTCCCCTGCACGATGCGCATGTTGCGCCCGATGAAAATCAGCTCCTTGGGCCACTTCTCCTCGTCGGCCAGCATGTCGCGGATCCCCTGCTTCATCCGCTGCTGCATCTCGTAGTGCCGCTCCGCCGGCGTCTTGCCCTCGAGCTCCTTCATGATGCCGTTGCGCGTCCGCTCGTCGCCGCCCTCGTACGGCCTCATCAGCGTCGCGCTCGCGAAGAGGTCCGCCGCCTTGATGCCCCACTCCGTCGTCACCTTTTCAATCGTCTTGTTGTCGAACGTCATGAGCGCCTTCCAGAAGACGCCGTACTGGTGCCGGAACTCGGGCGACATGTAGACGTACAGGCCGTGGTCGATGAGCACCAGCTCCGCGCGCCCGTTGGGCAGGCGCCGGATGAAGATGTTGCCCGGGTGCGGGTCGCAGTGGACGACGCCCCATTTGAAAATCTGCGCGGAGAAGAGGTCGATCATGGTCGTCATGACCTCCTTGCTCGACAAGCCCAGGCCGCCGCGCCCGCGACGGCCCTTCCACTCGCTCCGCTCCGGCTTGAACTGCTCGGCGTACGGCCGGTCGCGGAGCTCGCGGCGGACGGTGGCCATGTCG
Organism: Colletotrichum lupini; assembly: GCF_023278565.1. Lineage (NCBI taxonomy): Eukaryota > Fungi > Ascomycota > Sordariomycetes > Glomerellales > Glomerellaceae > Colletotrichum > Colletotrichum lupini. Next base: position 5,750,684 of record NC_064677.1, on the reverse strand, counting down.
GGCGGCTGGAGCTGCGCGCCGTGGACGCCCGGCGACCCCTTGCCGTACCCGCCCATCCACCGCCCGTTGATCCCTTGCTTGTCCCACAGCCGCGTACCCTCGATCCACTCCGTCACCATGACGCGCCGCGTCGAGAGCTCCGGATAGACCTTGGGAACGTACACCCTGCCGCGGAGGCCCTTCTCCGAGTTGATCAGGTCCCTCATCGTCTCCGAGTTCTTGGCCTCGTTCAAAAAGTCCGTCTCGAGCTCCAGCCGCTCCGTGATGAAGGGCACGAGGCTGTACAGCGGCAGGTCGAACCACCTGCTGTAGATCCACGCGACCGTCTTGAACGCCCACAGGTCCCACGTGATCTGCTTGGCAATCTCCCGCTTCTGGATCTTGACGGCCACCTCGCGGCCGTCAGGCAGCCGCGCCCAGTGCACCTGCGCGACGCTGGCGCTCGCCCTCGCCCGCCTCTCCATGACGCCCTTCCCTTCCTCCCCGCGGAAGCTGACGCCAAACACGTCCTCGACGCTCCGCCCGCCAAAGTCCTCGCGGATCACGGCCTCGACGTCGCTCCAGTCGTCCTGCGGCGCGTCGTCAAACATGCGCGCAAACATCTTTTGGAACTCGGGCGGCAGCACGGCGCTCTGCATGGCGATGGCCTGGCCGATCTTGAGGTAGAGCCCGCCGTTGTGCCGCAGCAGGTCGAACAGGCGCTCGGCGTTGCGGACGTGCAGGTCCTGCACGGTGCCGCCGGTAAGCGGCTCGGGGCGGAAGTTTAGCTTGTAGTCGAGGGCGACGAGGAGGCCCGTCCCGAAGGTGCGGAGGGAGCGGGCGAAGCCCGAGGCGTAGATTTGTCGGTCGGCGAGGTAGAGCGTGCCGCCGACGGCGGAGAAGATGACGAGGCGGCGCAGCCATTTGGAGCTGCGCTTGTATGTGCGCGCCTTTTTTGGTGCGCCGAGGGATTCTGGCGAAGGGGGGATGAGGGCGCGGCGGGCGCTGCTCGTGTGGATGCGCGCCGTTCTGGTGTGGGAGAGGAGTCGTGATGTCGTCGCATTCGCCGCTGTCCTTGTCGCTGTGGCCGTTGTCGGTATCGATCTCGATCTATGCAGTAGGTGATGACGCTTCGAGAAGAGACATCTCTGCGCTGGTGATCTCGCGGCGGAGAGACCAGCTATGCTCTGGCGTAACATAATTGGTAATGACGAGGACGTATGAGGAGGGAATGAAGGCGGAAGTCAGAGGCTCCCATTACCTTGTGTCCTCAAGTCTAAGGGGGGAGAAATGACAACCAAATGGAGAGAAAGAAAAGGTTGTGGTTGAGGGTAAAAAGTTGCAAAAGTCCCGTCAGAGGTCAATCGGGTTCGGCGCGGCCGCCGGATCTGTCGTTGGCGCCACAGGGTCAGGTAGGTAGGTCAGATCAATGACGATAACGAGGGCCAGGCCACCGAGGTACGCCATCCATACAGCAAAAGGAAATCTCCGTCGGCGAATCAAGCACCGATGCGTCCGTTGCATCCGCTTATCCCCGGCCCCGCCCGATCGCTTTCGGCACCGATTGCAGGTGCCCACCTCGGACCTGGCGATAGGCACCGGTCAGTATTCAATGATGAGTTGTGAACTGGTGTGGTTTCCATGTAAGTGGTCTCAAGCAAGTTAGGACTTGGAGCATGCATTCAATAACCGATGAATAGACCTCATGTTTAATCCCAAGGTTTGGCTGACCTGCCTGTATTTTCTAGTCAAGATTCAAATAGCGGCACGAGGCCTTTTGCCTCTTTTGACGAACACAAGAGGTCTCACGAACCCTGACCCGGCGTAATTACTCAACAGTCGAGCACGTTGAGTTTAGTCTATTCCGCAGCAGCAGAAACAGCGTAAGCTCGCGTATTTTCTCGCGGGTCAGCCTTGGGTCACCAGGGAGTATACCGGGGTAATATAGAATGAGTTTGCCGAGTCGCTCCAGAGTCCAGCGGGAACATTCAATACTGTGAGATAGTCCCGATCCGTAACTACTAACCTTATTCTCAAGTCTTATATCCGAGACCTGTCGGACCTTTCTGCAGAGCCGGAATGCATTTTTCAATGTGAAGGAATTGACACCAAACCTAGAAGATGAAGAAGCATCTCAACGTTTGTCTAATTGACACGTTCAAAGCAATTGCCTAAATAAGCCTCTTCCAAAGCGTGTGGTCTAGATCACGAAAGTCGCCGACCCGAGCCCAAAAGCCAATGAGACCTCTGGCAGCATTGCGCATCTACCACTTTCTGCCCCTCGATGCCTTCACCTCCTAGTCAAAAGCTCTATAACTGGCCAACGCCTATTTCAAGGTTGACGACGTGGTACGCCATACAGCCAGAGCGCCCCTTTCCCGCCGGCTGACTGACAGGGTAGGCCGTGGCTCCATCCAAAGTGCCGCGTTCTGAAGCATTGGGGATCGACGGCGTCCGGTGCCTGAGATTAAGTGAAACAAAAGCGAGGTTGTGGGCCGATTTCATGGGCAAAGCTTGAATGACGGCAGCTTCAGCCACTTGAACCCTTTGGCAGACACCACATGCCAAAGGTCGTGACGAAGGGGGGAGGCGGGAAGCACACAGAAGAAAAAAGGTTGGTCGGCTCCTCATGCAGTTAGGCGGCGGCCGTTCCCGCAACCAGCGGCTCAGCGGGTGTCGGTCCCTCGATGTAAGGCATGTCAACCATTCCTTCGTCTGAATTTCTCATTGCTGGTGAGAGGAGGGTGCTTGCTTGTTGTGGCAGAAACCGAGGTTGCACACCACTCACTGCCTAGGGGCATTGTGATCCGATCCGTCGTACGAATAGAAGACGCAGCGTCGCTCGGGTTGACCATGACGCAAGTGGTCGACAGACGTGACGTCTTGGTTTGAGCTTAGAGGGTCTGGCAAGAATGAGTGCATGAACCAAGTGTCCCTGCACACCCATCAGATCTACAAGGTGCGCGTGGGTTCAGTAAGACCAGAGGCAATCATAGAACGTTTTGATGGGATGGGCGCCATTCCATTGTCAGCGGAGAAGTTCCAGTCTTTTGCCGTTCTAGGCAATATAAAAGTTGTAAATTGCCTACGGAAATATATTTGAGTCAGGAAACAATGAGGGTCGATAATTTGGGCTTGGTTTTGATGGACCGTCTGGCCTCACCCACCGTGGTGCGACGCCTCGGCTGTCGTGCAGGAGCCTCTAACTGTGCCTACATACCGAGACATGTCTCGACATTGGACGCAGAGCTCAGTCTGTTTACCGTGGGCAATCTATTCTCCGAATACCCCAACATGAGCTGAGGGCCCTGGCGAAGAGCTATAGAGATGATTGAGTAGACCATGGCTGCCAATGGCTAAACTTGGCAAGGTTTGACCGGGTATCTTAGGGTAGGAAGACGATGGATGAAGCATCGTCTAAAGACTCTACGTAACAATCGGCAAAAGCTTGGCCACAAAACCCCGACTTTCAGAGTGGCGTCTCCGAATAGACATAGTCAGACCCGGACCGTCGCGTGTCAGTGGTAGCTGATGTATCCGACCTAGGTATTCGAGGTGAGTCGCTCTGGCACGTCCTGGGGCCTGAAGGTTGAAGACGGAAGGCCATGGCGCCGACGTGACTACGTGTCGAACAATTGGACCTAGCCAGGGGGTAAGCTCCGGAATGATCAAAGGGGCCCAGAACAAGCCGTTGATCGACGAGCAGTTCATATTTTGACTCGCTCAAGACTGAGAGTTCATCAAGATAGCTTCGCTTCTCGCTCATAATAGGCGGGCTATACGGCGGGCGGCATGGGCTGCTGCGTTCCGGGTTGACTGAAAGCTGGCGGCAGAATGGACTGTGGGGGTTTTGGCATGGAAGACCGCAGGAGTTGCAGGGCGAACAACCTTGGTGTCTGCGTCAGAATCTGAGACGGCGAAGCGCCCGTGTCACAGAGTCGCCTATTGTCAGCCAGTTGCCTCAAGATTCTCTTCATCTGAAGAAGTCAATACCACAGCCACAACGCTGGCATCACGGTAGACATCACGCGCGAAGCACTTCGGCCAACGACGCCATGGAACAAATGGAAGAGGCTCTGGGCGAAGGTCGTCTTCGAGGCGACCTAATATTCCTCCCGTCTCTGACGAGCTTCTTCCCATTGAGGAGGCACGGCCAAAGCTTGGACAGCCTGAAATAGCCCAGGGTAGCGATGCTAGCGCCCGATAACGCGTCGTTGCGGCGGTGGGCTAGCTGTCTTGGTCAGCAGAGCGGTTATGTTTCGACTTTCGATCCAGAGCATGGCCGTCGTCGTTGTGGTCTTAGGCACCGGGGCTGCTTCTCGCATTTCCGATACGCCTGAATCTCTTGACGTTGATGTCGACAGGTACCTGTTACTGGAACCAAGTTGGTCAACGCAATCTGGGTGCCGCAACTTTTTGTTTCTCTTTGTCCTCATGCCTCGCGAATCCGACGGTTCAATAGGTGAAGTATATATCCGTGGAAGGCTTAAAATGTCAGAGAAACGTTGCGTACCAACGAGAAATATGGCAAAATGAACGCTTCCCGCCGATTGACGTGGAGCACAGCGGTGGTCGCATGTATCTGCTACGCGGGCGATCCACGGTCCTCAAGTCGCTACAATAGTTGCTTGGAACTTATCGAAGGCAGAGTGGATGCTTGTAATTGCAGTGTAGGGATGCGACCGACAACGGCGTTGCGTGGACCCCTGGGCCCAGGATACCGAGAGAGTTTATGGTGCCCCATCCCGACAAGGGAGCCTTAATTCACGATGCTATGCCTTTGCGTCGTCCGTTTGACCACGGAGGAGTCTGAAGCTGTTTGCAAGTTTGCAGGAGTCAGGTCAAAAGCTACACAGGAAGTCAGCTCACGAATCCCGCAATGATGAAGACCTTGAGGTTCCGTACGATCATGAGAGATGCGGCGCTCACAGAGTGATTGGGACTTTGGAAGCACAACACTAGATGGCTAATTCGGATCATCAAAACATATGATTGGTGGAGTTGTTCCAACTAGGATCTTTGAGCGGCGGGGTGATTGCAGAGAACGAGAAGGATGAGGGCTTGCCGGCACGGTGCATCCATCGCCATTCCACTCCTCATCCTGCTAAGCTTTGTGGAATTCCAGGGGGCCATAGACTCGCGAGCGCTCGATCTCAACCTGCTTGATCGGGGTAAGGTTGTTCGTGACACTGTCAGACTAGGTATCCGTAGAGAGAAGTCCTGAGCTTCCAGGTACCCAGGGTCCAGAAAAGTAGCACGTAGTACTTCGTACTCCGTAACGTAATTGTACTGTGGCTTGCCATATTTCAATCAATCGTTTCCCATGAAAAGCTCACGCGGGTTTGAATGCCGGAATCATGAGTAGGGCCTGCCGGGTAAGCACGCGATTGCGTGCAGTCGATTGCAGATAGGCCGACCTAGAATCGACCGGGACCTGACTAGACGGGGATGAATTGAGTTTTTTTTCCCACTCTCCGTCTTTGTCGGGGTGATATCGGTCGTAATTTGGGAAATTAGAAATGGCATGGTCGTCGCTCAACTTTTTTCTCGTTGGTCAGAGATTCGAGTCGGGTCCTGTGGTGCTACTATCTGTGAGCTGATGGTAGCGGACTCGGTCCCGGCTTCCTGGGGTCACACTAATGGAAGGGAAGCTTAGCCGCAGTCATTTGTGGCTGGCTTGGTGACAAAGGATTTATTGGCTCTTTTGCAAGTATTCGTCCCGTCTGCGTTGTATACCGCATGTTGTTAAGGTGGACTTGTGATTCCATGGATGGCTTGCCAGCTGCGTAAATGAATGTGTGGTCAGGTCCCTTATTCGTAGACGAAGCGTACTCACATCATTCGTAAGAGGCTCCTATTGGCCGGAGCTACCTCAGAAGACAGAAGAACGGTATTCTGTGACGAAGCCTAATGGCATTCAATGTCTCTGGTCAAAATGGAGGCCGGACCAGACTTCCGCGAGAACAAGGGCATTGTCCTGTCGAGCTCGGAGAAGATTGACCTTTTGGGAAAGCCATGCAGTCGGTGCAGCATGTCTTGGGAAGAGAGAGATGGAATGGTGTGGCTGCCGGGGGACAGTTGGACACGCGTTGAGGAACAAAGAATACCTCCGGTCTTGCGCTAAGGACGGTACATTGCTCAGGTACCTGCCATCTAGATTCTTGGAGTGCGGCGTGCCTGTTCGTGCCTGCCCCCCATCGATATTGGGGCCAACCTGCGCTGCATTTCGGCGGCGGGGGGGAGAATATTGATTTGAACCAACGAGTTAGCGGGCACAACACCCGCTGCAGAGAGCCCACATGGGGACATCTGGGTTCCAGGCTCTCGTGGCAGACGATGTGAGCCCAGTGTCTGACTGCATGGAGATGCAGACCCGTCTCCGTTTCTCGCGCACTCCAATCTCGTCGCCCTCGACCCGACCCTGTCGTGCGGCTTGCGGCGTGCCTGCCTCTCGACTCTCTGCCAATCTGCGCTGCTTGGTGCCTGCAAGCCGTTTGCTACCTAGGTGGGCTGTGCACTTTTACTTGCACGCTGGACTTGTAAATAGTACGTATCTTATCCGTCCCTCCAGGGAAGGCACAATGAGTCCGTCGTCCACCCTGGGGGTGGAGATAGAAAAGAAATAGGTCCCATCATGGGCGACGGACGCATTTCGCCCTCAAGGCACAATCGATACAAGCACCACAGGATGTGTTGCCTCCCAAACAAGAACTCATGATCAATCATCAGCCTCGCAAAGCAGGCCATGCAAATGAAGCTGGCTGGTTGCAGTTCTCAATCAAGGTAATTGGATAAATAGGCATGTCGACTGCAGCTTGGCCACTGCCCCAGCCACATCCAGCTACGCAACCTGCCCAACGCCTCCCGCTACTACATTGGAATCCTGCACCAAAACCTGAGCTATCTATCTTGGGAACCTCACTCTTCCAGAACCAGTCGCACTTATGGTAGTGGTGGTGGTAAACGTCTTTCCTGCCTCCCATCTCCTTTCTCTCACCACACCCCCCTCTGCGACACTTGACTGCACCCCCCTGTTCCCAAATCCCCTTGGCTCCCCTGCCGTGTGGCCCAAAATTGCCCACTCCTGCTGCACCCACGGTCAAGACCCCACTTTTCCATCTTCGCTCCCTCCACACAAGTCGCCCACTCTCCCACTCACCCGCCCACATCGTCTCCCTCCCCAGATCGTGCGTACCTTTGTCTCTTTCTCCCTCTTCCCTTCTCCAGGTCGAACAGGAGGAACTCGATCCTATTCACTTCGCACAACCTCAATCCAATTCCCCTGGATGCAGCCCTGCATTTAGGACACGACAAAACTTCCACGACTCTCTCCGACCTCGTCCGAATCGATTTGATTTAAACTCGTCGACCGAAATTCCGTCTCCTTGCGACATTGTTTCAGCGGCAATACCAGCAGCACCCGTTAGGATACCGACTGAGCAAACTTTGGGGACAGTCGAGCAAGAGGATTAGCAGGGAAGAAAGAGAAAGGAATCTATTGCCATACGGCTCTCATCGACACTTCGTTACTCTCATTCATGTCACTATTTTCGACTACGATTTTGTCCAACCAGTAGACGATGCCGCGCAACCACTTCTTCTTACACTAGCCGACCCCGAACAACTTCTTGACGACGACACCCGAATCCCTCAAGCGCAACCCACCCCTCATTTCGCCGCGTCTTGACGACGCCGGCTCACCGTACCACTCTTTGGAAGCAGGTTTCTTCGACGACAAACCGCCATCATGTTGCGGCCGGCAACCCCCATGTCGGTGCTGCTCTTTGCGGCCTTCGCCTTGCTTCTGCTGTCTACCCTATCGACCCCGATTATTAAGGCTATTCCGCTGGGTAGTTTCAAGGGAGCCAACTTTGGAGTCTTTGGCGTCTGTAAGGCAGACGGCACTTGCGAAGGCCCTGAGATTGGTTATGACACGAGTAAGTAATTCAACGTGGTACACTGCTGACTACCGAAACGGGGGACTGTGGCTGACACTCTCTACAGCACGAGTTTTTGGAGCCGCGGATAGTAAGGGGGCCTTTGACCTCCCAGACTCTGCCCGAAACACTCTGTCAGCCATCTTGATCGTACATCCTGTCGCTGCCCTCGCGACTCTCATCATGTTCATCATGGCTGCCGTCGCTCACCTTCACTCGCCCTCTCATTCTGCGAGATACCTTCTCGCCCTCTTCATCTTCTCTTTCATCGACTTCCTCATCTGTCTATTGGCTTTCCTCGTTGATGTTCTCCTCTTCGTCCCCCACATGGCATGGGGCTCATACATCGTCCTTGCCGCTACCATTCTTGTCGGAATGAGCGGTTTGCTCTCGTGTGCTATGCGCCGCATGTTGGTCAGCAGAAAGGCCAGGAAGAAGAGAATCGCCGAGAACGCTGAGATGAGCGGAGAGAATTACTACAACCGCGAGGCTCAGGTAAAGACTGCTGCGTCGGTCGCCTCTCAGCCTACTGTTCCCGTTGTCAGCGGAGGAAACGGCATTGATAAGATGCCGACCTTTGCCTCATTCGAATCTCAGAAGAACAATGACCAGGTCAGCGATGAACGTATCCCTCTCACAGCAAGAAGTCCGGTCAATGGCTCTCAAGGCGTCATGACTGCTAGCGATGCTCCTCCTTCACGATCTGGTTCTGTCCCGCCGATTCAGAGAGATCCTTATGGAAACCCGCTGCCGCCTCAAGATGGATTTGGCCCAAGAAGAGGTCCCTCGCAGGAGCGCATGAGAGGTAGGGGCGGTATGCCTCCTGGAGGATTCAGAGGGCGCGGTGGTGGCTACGGTGGCAGAGGCGGATATGGTGGCTACGGCTTTCCGCCGCCAGGAAGAGGTGGCTATGGAGGTCCTCCCGGACGAGGAGGTTATGGTGGCCCTCCGCCTGGTGGTCGAGGCGGGTATGGCCCGCCACCCCCTCGCGGCGGCTTTGGACCAAACAGTATGAGAGGAGGCCGACCACCTCCGCCAGGTTATCAACCCGGACCTGGTGGTCCCGGAGGTCCTGGACCGTACGACCGTCGTCCAAGTCCAGCCAACGGCTACGGTGGTCCTCCTCCTGGCGGCCCCTACGGACGTCGTTCCATGGATATGGCCCCGGGGTACACCAGTTCGAACAACCTCACAAACCCTTCTCTCCCATCTATCCCTCAACAAGAGCAGGGCTATGAAGCCTACAACCCTCAGCGTCAGAGCTTGCCGAGAGCTGAATCACCTCCGCCTCTCCCTGGCCACGACGGACAGCCAATGGTTGGCCAAGCGGTTGAGATGGACGCCGCTACAGGAAGCCCTGCGCATCCACCTGCGGGTTTCGGTCAGTTCCGTGACAGTGATGCTGACATTGCCGGCATGGTCGGGCTCCAGCAGCAGCAAAACGGCGGAAACAGGTCTCACCCTCAGAGGCACGACACGTACATGAGCGAGGCAAGCAGGTACAGCCAAGACGAGTAAGTCCCTTGAATCTTTGAAACAGAAGAGAGCTTTGCTGATTTTGAATCTTCAGTGCCTATGTCCCACCTCGTCAGGCTTGGAACCAGAACCAGGCCTCATCACGCACGGCGTCTCCGCTGCAACAGCAACGCTCTGCTGAGATGCTCAACCGAAGCTCGCCTGCGCCAGCAGCCAGCGATTATTACGAAGATGTCGATCCGCGCTTCGCGGACGCGCCAGCACCGGCACCGGCTCAAAGAGCAGGTCCCCCGCCTGGCCTTCAGGTACCTCTACCCGCGCCCAATATGTATGATGACGCTCATGCGGATGCCGGTGCACGTAGTCCTGGCGCCGAGTCTGATCTGTCCAACTTCACCTCAATATCCCAGAGAGGGGTAAACCCGAGGTGGAATCCTGCGCCGCCAATGCCAGGGTATGGTCAGCCGATGCCACCCCGACGACCCGTCCAACAGCGAAGGCAAGACATGCTCTTGAACAACAACCCCGACTTTGAGCTTCCAGGCAGTCGCCTCGGCCCCCCATCCCGAGCAGGAGGCACCGGCATGATACCCGGCAGTGCGTATCCGCAAGGCCTATAATTCCAAACCCTTCCCTTTTTCACTCGACCGTAATTGGTTCTTTCTCGTCAGTCGAGTCAACTCGCCAAGTATATACACCAATAGTGGGATGCCTGGCATTTCATTTCTCAACCTTCCTTGAACAACACGAGTCGCAATTTTCGAGTCTCAGCACAGGCTCATGATGTTTTAACAGTCATGTCCTTCAGCCGATACCCCAAGCAACATTCAGTTCTCGTCCGCCCAGTACATACAGCGGACTCGTGGATTTCTTCAAAACGGGCATTCTCTTCTTTCAAATGCTTCATTGCATCGAAGCAGCGTGGATGAAAATTAGTTTCGACTCCAGCATTCACCAAACCTTTTCCTGAGTCGTTTACTACAAACACACCGGCCACCTTTGTCTTTCTTCTCTTTTAGATGATTCAGAGTTGCATCCCAAGGCTCCCTGACACCGTTGCCTACTAGGGCAGCCAACTCTTTGGATCATGTCTGATTTCTCAAGCTCAACGATCCTGGAACAAAGCATGCGGGATATGATAGAATACTGTTGAAGCATGTGTAGGCTATCTGGTCGCGGTTGATTACGACCTTTTTTTTTTTTTTTGATGAGCGGTTTCATGGTGGCGTGTGTGGATATGATTAAAAACAAATGGTTTCAGGATCGTCGGCTTGGCTCTTTGAGCCCGCCCTTCAGCTATCTTGCATGTGACGAGGAAGCTAGGAGTCGAGGGAAGCTGGGTCTCGCCGCGGTTGGTGCCTGACATACGTCGTTCGCTGAGAATGCGTGCGAGACCTTAGTATCATAGTGAAGGGTGGTGGCAGAGAGAATACGAGAGATTACACTACTTCGTTGGCGCTATGCCATATACAGTGACCTATACTTGCATGTGCTCTAGTCAACGTTTTGCGGCTACTCATCCTGTCACTAACACGAATTGCAGTTACGAAGATGCGCCATGGTAGTTGGAGGCTCTCGGACCTGAGCGCACAACCGGTCTAGTCATCCGGAACGTCTTGGACGAGCTGACATTCAGCTACGTTACTCACCTGGCAAAGTCTTGGCAGTTCTTTGCTGATCAAGGCAACGAGCGACGTACGTACGGGCCGACTCAGTTTAGTGTCTGGCCCGGACCAACAATGGACTTTGTCATGCGGGCTAACAGCGGATAGGGCTACTAGGTGTCCCCTCGAGATCTGCAACATCAGGCCATCTTACGGACGAAGGCGGCTGCGATAGAGTTTAGGCTGGGGGTATGGGAGGTTAAGACGTAAGAAGCGCCTCCGAGATCGAAGATGTTCTAGGCTGAAACAGCCTTCCAGCTTGGATGGCTGTCTACGGCCCGACATTGTTCTGAGTCCTTCTTACCTCTTTGGTTAAACGGTACGGTACGACAGAAAGGGGGGGCGCGGGGAGGCGGGGAGGCGGGGGCCGGACGAACGCCTCCTTGCTATCTACCCTTCGGACACTTTGCTGGATGGCTTCGATTCTGCTTGCTTGGGCTTAGTCTCGTGACGCAGGATGCGAGATGTGGGCAAGTCCAAGCTTGAAGATGGGTTGCCCCGGATGTCAAGGTACGGCCTGAGGTAGCCTATCACCTGTCAAGGGGGTAAAGTTGAAGCCCTAAATCAGTGACACGAGATCCTCTGGGGAAGAGGGAACAAGCCACCACCAACCTTATTTCTCGACTCCTTAGCCGGACATGGAAGCCCTCCCGTGGGATTGGCCGGTCGAGCACGGCAGCTAAGGGGAGCAATAGCCAAATGCGGCGAACTTTGACTTTGGAGGCCCTTCTGATTCAACGTTTCGAGGTCTCTGGTCTTTTGACATTTCGCTGGCCTGGCGTGGGTGTCCTGTGGCGTACTTTTCGAGATGATTGGTTGATGATCGTTCATACTCAAGAGACAGGAGAGGCTTTTTCTCCGTTCTGCTCATAAAGGGAATGGTGAGGGAGAATCATGCTTGTTCATTGGGCCGGGGAACGAAGGAAAGGTGTGGTGGAGGGAAAAGGGGGCGCTCGGGGATCGTGTAACCCGACATATCTGCGCCTAAGAACCTTTGATCGTTGTGGATATGTGGCTGTTGCATATGCGGACCTTTTGTGTGTTTTGTTGGAGCGTTGAACTTTTGTAGGGCGCCAGCGGTTTTGGCCGTTGGCGATGGTGGATGGAGAAGGTGGATTTTGATATGCTGAGTTTTCTGGTGAGAAAATCAGGAGCGTGAGTTTGTTTTCTCCTGGTGAATGGTCACAGGCTGCGAGCCATCAGGTTAGAGAGAGGGGGGGGAGGACATCTACCTTGGGCCAGCCTACTGTAAAGGTTCATTAGATATAAGACGAGGAGCTCGCTTACCTTGTATTGTAGACGAATCAAAGCCGACCTTGAATCAGATCACTTTTCGTCTCAACCGCTCTTTCGTCGGAACATTCCCATTCACTCTGATCTTTGATCCGTCTTTATCCCGTATTCCAAGATCCGACGACAGCATGTATGCCACTGGTATTGTGCGTTCTCCCAAGCACCTCGTCGACAGAATGAACCTCGAGAAGCATAATCATTACATTGTCTGCTTTGCCACAATCCCATGCGACAGTCCCGAACACCCATCCAACAGAACGACGGCTACCGAAGGGGAACTGTGTCGATATCACTTGTGGGTGTTTGACTCTCCGCCGGTCGTTCTTCCTGCCCTCGAGGAGAATCTTGTCGTTCCGAATGGTTCTACCAACTTCAAAATCAGACTGAGTGGCTTCGGTAAAGGGGTTTCCACAGAACTGTTACAGAGGATGGCAGATATACTACGGGCTCGCATACAGGCTTCTTACTAGGCAGTGGTATGCTTTCATCTTCGAGATATTCCGCATCGACTGCGCAGAGTGTTGGCGTTTAGAACTTTGACTTTTCCACCGGGCTGCCTTGTAACCTTGCTGGTATTGTCTTCTTGAGCGTTGAATTTTTTGCGTTACTCTGCTGCAAGAGACCGACGAGAGCAAGGCTGAGATGCAGGCACTGATCTGAAGATTCTTACTCGACTCCTGCCTTGCTTCCCAGTCTCCTCTACCATATTTGTCTTATCTGGCCATCTGCGCATTTTTTTCTTCTTAAGGTGGAAGGAAGAAAGGCCGGCTTGGGTTGGGCTGCCTCGACGAGGCTCCTGCCTTCCTACTTCACCTTCAACTCACCTGCAAGGCTGCCTGCACCTTCCACCCACCTCACACCTCATTCCTTCCCTGTCTGCCAAACCACCTACGGGCGCGCCAGCGCGCCTTCCATCCGACCTTCAGACCGCGACCTCACCTTCCGTCCCCTCTACGCACATTGATACCCTGCCTTGCAAAGCGTCGGCCCTCGGCCCCTCCCCTTGACTTCATCAACTCCTCTTCCTTTCGCCCTCCCTCCATCTATTTTTCAACCCATCCATCACCCCTCCTCAACTTGCAACTTTCGTCAACAGCCGCTTCGTGACAGCTTCACCTCCCATCTCTACTTCCAGACGAGATGACCTGAAGCTTTTACGTCCAAAGCAATTGGCACCATTCTTTTCTTGATTCCTTCCTCAGTCTCATCATCAGTCGTTCCTTCATCCGCCACGGCAACAACAACAGCAGCAGCACAGCACTCCTTTGGATGCTCACCGTCTGAGAAATACTCTCCGAACTGGATCAACACAAAAGAAATTCGTCTTTGGCCAACGCTTATCCATATCAGGATTTCCGAATTTTGTTGGATGCTTCCAAGTATTGGCGATGCCTCTGAATCTCAACATGGATCATCTATCTTCTTCCTCGTCGGCGGCGGCGGGCACTACTACCTATATCCAGCAATCTGTCAGCACCTTCCAGCAGGATGTTCCTAGACAAACCTACACGACTGCCGGTACCATCTACAACCCCAGTACCGCCCAGCAGCTCCAGCCTCCCGTTCGTCGCGGCCGCACTCTCAAGTGGCCTGCCCAGGGAGCCGCTGCTTCTGAGCTGTCTCTCTTTCCCAAGTCAGTTCTTGCCGGCTTGCCTCTCAAGTCCCAGAATCTCGTCACTACACCCACCAGTCCTCGCCCACCTCAGATTCCCAAGTACTCGCCTCTTCAGCAGAACTACGACCGCGCCGTCAGCCCTCTCACCGACTACAGCCTTGAGTCTCCGAATGAATTGGACGCCCCAAGCATTTCGTCTTCCTCTCTCATGCCATCTTACAGCATGGATAGGAATCAAGCCTCACCAGCTGCTGCTGCCATGCCTACGCCTGTCGTGAAGAAGCATGTCGATGCCAACTCGACTGACAATGAAGACGATGAGAGCTCTGGCGAGAATCCTCTTCGAGGCCTGACTGTCAAGTCTCTCCACAACTTGGCATCATACCCCAATCCGAACCAGAAGAGAGCTCAGAGGGCCCTTCTTCGTTCTCGGCCGGGTGCAACGCCGGCTCCATCTGCTGGCAACATCAGCCGCACAGCCACTCCGTCTTACGGAGCCCAGACCTTTGAGGGTTTCGATGTGGGAAATGACGGCTCACATTCTCCTGCTCTATTCCATTCTGCCAAGACGGATCCGAACGACATTCTCAAGATGAAAGCCGATACATCAAGCCATGGCCCTGACAACTCCGGGCACATCAACTGCACAGGCCCGCCCCCTGGTCTTTTCCCAGCAGCCACTATCCAGAGAGATCCCCCACAGGCAGCATACAAGTCTACTCTTGCAACTGGCCCAGGCGCTCCTCGTCCCCTGACTGCAGGCCCCCCGGGTCACCGACAGTATCGGACATCAACGTTCGAAACCACGATGAAGGCCCTCAACAATGGCCCGAAAGAGATGCCGCTCGACGGACTCTTGTCGGGTCAAACGACTTTGGGTCCGCAAAAGCACATGACACTCGAACCCATGAGGTCCCGGGGCGCAGAGACACCCATTCATCTTAAAAGCCCACTCGAATCCCTTCTCTGCGGCTCTACACCCGACACAGACGACTGCTTCCAGGACGTCGTCGACGAGGCGCGAAAAGTGTCTGATCAACAGATGGAGAAGGTTCTAGAGTTTATCAAGCTTGGACAGAACATGAACGAAGCCACAAGCCGTGCTCAGGCTGCATCCGCCATGCCTATAGTCTCTAGTGATGACTGGCAAGCCGACTATCCCAAGACCGCTCGGCCTCCCTGGACGGAGGGTACGTGGGCCATTACGGATGATGCGCTCCAGAAACGCAACGAGAGAATCAGCCAGCTATTTCATGCGGGCACAGGCGCGCTTGGCAAATCAATGATGGCTGTTATCCAGGAAAAGGAATTCCGTGACTTCAAGCGCCAGGTCGGTGTCATCGGTGACCGACGACCCAAGGCCAAGGCTGAGAAGACTGAGTACCCGCCCATCAAGGTCGCTCAGCTGAACAACATGTCGGTCTCGGAGGCGACAGAACCCTTTCTCACCATGGCCTATTCTGCCCTGGTGAACCACCAGGAGGGAGCTCACGATCACCCTCAATTCCATCAGTGGGAAGACCCAGACCCACGCATGGTCGACAGGTCTGCTCAGGGTCTCCGATCAGTGTATAGACGGTGATGAGTAGATCTCGTGGAGGTTTTCGTCAATCATCTTCTGCTTCGTTAGCACCGTCGCTTGGATGGGGACCTGGTTTGGGCCCCTTTGTGTGGATTACCTGGGGAAAGACCTTGGGATTGGGACGACATTTGACAGAGCAGCAGTACCCCCAAAAGATAGCGTAGGGGGAACGAAGCAAGCTGTTCAGGGGGCGTTTTATTGAATTCTGGCGATTACACAGGACAGCAAAGGCGGTCATCAGTCTTTTCCACTTTATTACTCTCAGATAGGTAATCAAAAAGTTTAGGTATCATCAGATTGCTCCCACATGCCAAGGTGATGACATTGAATGCTTTGCAACATTGCATTAAGAAAAGTCTGAAGATCATGACTTGGCTTTGACAACGAATCATGTATAGTTCGACTGTATACCTTACCTACATAGTAAGGTAAGGTAGGCAGGGAGAGGTGTTCCAATGAGCTAGGTACCCTTGAAGCCAGATAAGATAGACACGACGTGAAAGTGAAGTGTGGCTCCATGTCACGTGCAAGGACCCCACACCCATGTTCGCAACGCTATCCACCAGGCGTCAGGAGCAGCCAACTGTCCCATTCGAAGTCACCGACGCCGACCTCAAGCAGTCCGCCAAAAACCGCTGCCCAACATGAGCTACGGCAAGAAAGACGAAGATGCGGATTTGGGCCTGGTGAAGGTGGACAGGACCCAGGTTTTCCAAGAAGGTGAGTTTTTGACGGAATTGCACTCGATCCTCTGCATCCCTCTGGAACCCCTTCGAGCATTGGGCGAGCAAGCTGGCTAAACGGGAGTGAACAGCACGACTATTCAACAGCTCCCCAATCCAGCCGCGAAGATGTCGAATCCTCCTTACCAAGATTGCCCTTCTGCTCTACACGGGCGAGAAGTTCCCCACAAACGAAGCGACGACCCTTTTCTTCGGTATCTCGAAGCTGTTCCAGAATAAAGATGCCAGCTTGCGACAGATGGTCCACCTTGTCATCAAGGAGCTGGCTCACTCGGCCGAGGATATTATCATGGTCACCAGCACCATCATGAAGGATACAGGAGGCAGCACCGATGCCATCTTCCGACCCAACGCCATCAGGGCCCTGTGCCGCATTATCGATGTACGCCAAAGCTGTAAGCTACATGGAAGGGAGAGGGCAGTCTGCTAACTAGCTTCCAGGCGACCACAGTTCAGTCCATTGAACGTGTGATGAAGACGGCAATCGTCGACAAGAACCCCTCTGTATCTTCCGCGGCTCTCATTTCCTCCTACCACCTTCTCCCGATCGCCAAGGATGTCGTCCGCCGCTGGCAGAGCGAGACGCAGGAAGCTGCGGCCTCCACCAAGTCCTCCAGCGGCTTCTCCCTGGGCTTCTCCTCGTCGAGCGGCCAATTGCCCGCCAACAACTCCACTATGCCCCAGTACCACGCCATTGGTCTGCTATACTCGATGCGCATGCACGACCGCATGGCGCTCGTCAAGATGGTGCAGCAGTTCGGTGCCGCTGGTGCTGTCAAGAGCTCTGCGGCGATCGTCATGCTCGTCCGTCTGGCTGCCCAGCTGGCCGAGGAGGACCCGTCGCTCAGAAAGCCCATGATGCAGCTACTGGATGGCTGGTTGCGCCACAAGAGCGAGATGGTCAACTTCGAGGCCGCCAAGGCTATCTGCGATATGCGAGATGTCACCGACGCCGAGGTCTCCCAGGCCGTCCACGTTCTCCAGCTTTTCCTCACCTCCCCCCGCGCCGTCACAAAATTCGCCGCTCTCCGAATCCTCCACAACTTCGCCTCCTTCAAGCCCAACGCCGTCAACGTCTGCAACCCCGACATCGAGCTCCTGATCTCCAACAGCAACCGATCCATCGCCACCTTTGCCATTACCACATTGCTCAAGACCGGTAACGAGGCTAGCGTTGATCGCTTGATGAAGCAGATTTCTGGTTTCATGTCTGAGATCACGGACGAGTTCAAGATTACCATCGTTGAGGCCATCCGCACGCTCTGCTTGAAGTTCCCCAGCAAGCAGGCCGGTATGCTTGCTTTCTTGAGTGGCATTCTCCGTGACGAGGGTGGGTACGAGTTCAAGCGCGCCGTTGTCGAGAGCATGTTCGATTTGATCAAGTTTGTACCGGAATCCAAGGAGGATGCGCTTGCCCACCTTTGCGAGTTCATCGAGGACTGCGAGTTCACCAAGCTGGCGGTTAGAATCCTTCACCTTCTCGGTCTCGAAGGACCCAAGACCTCTCAGCCTACGAAGTACATCCGCTACATTTACAACAGAGTGGTTCTGGAGAACGCCATTGTGCGTGCCGCCGCTGTCACTGCTCTTGCCAAGTTCGGTGTCGGCCAGAAGGATCCCGAAGTCAAGCGCAGTGTTGAGGTTCTCCTTACCAGATGTTTGGATGATGTGGACGATGAAGTCAGAGATCGTGCAGCGCTCAACCTCAGACTCATGCACCAGGAGGATGAGATCTCTGAGAAGTTTGTCAAGAATGGTACGTTTGATGCGGGTGATTGTGTAGATTTCCTTATTGACCCCTCTACAGACAGCATGTTCTCTCTGCCGTACTTTGAGCACCAGCTCGTCATGTATGTCACATCAGAGGACAAGTCCGCATTTGACAGCCCCTTCGACATCTCTCAGATCCCTGTCGTTACTCGCGAGCAGGCAGACGCAGAGGACCGGACGAAGAAGCTCACGGCAACTGCCCCGTCTCTCAAGCCTCCCAAGGTTGGCCCTACAAAGGCCGCTGCAGGTGGCGCGGAGGCTGCTGCATCTGCAACTGCTGCTTCTCAGCGTTACGCCCAGGAGCTGATGCAGATCCCCGAGATGAAGGAGTTTGGCAGCGTGCTCAAGTCGTCGCCTGTTGTCGAGCTTACCGAGTCAGAGATGGAGTACGTCGTTACTGTCGTCAAGCACATTTTCAAGGAGCACATTGTATTCCAGTACGAAGTTAAGAACACGCTGGATGCGACCGTTCTTGAAAACGTGTCCATCGTGGCGACGCCTTCCGAAGAGGAGGAGCTTGAGGAGGTTTTCATCATCCAGGCTGACAAGCTTCCCACAAATGAACCCGGTAAGCTGTACGTGGCCTTCAAGAAGGTCAACGGCGAGGGCTCCATGCCCGTTAGCAGCATCTCCAACGTGCTCAAGTTCACGAGCAAGGAGATTGATCCCACAACAAACGAGCCAGAGGACACTGGCTACGACGACGAGTACGAGGTGGCCGAGTTCGACCTGTCAGGCAGCGACTATGTCATTCCGACATTCGCCAGCAACTTCAATCACATCTGGGAGCAGGTGGGTGCGGCCGGTGAGGAGGCCGAGGAGACTTTGCAGCTCAGCAGTATGAAGAGCATAGCAGGTGAGTACTTACTGGGTGGACCCGTCATGAGTAGAGCTAACCATGACATACAGAGGCAACGGAAGAATTGGCAAAGGTGTTGTCGTTGCAACCCCTGGAGGGTACAGATGTGCCCGTCAACCAAACGACACATACGCTCAAGTTGCTCGGAAAGACTGTTGGCGGCGGCAGGGTGGTGGCTAACATCCGGATGGCATACTCGTCCAAGTCTGGTGTGACGACCAAGATCACGGTTCGCAGCGAGGAGGAGGGCGTAGCGTCGCTTGTTGTTGCATCGGTTGCTTAAGGAAGACAAGTTGTTCGGAGTTTTGTGGGATCGATACATGGTCGGATATTCCAAGCACAGACGTACGTACGGCAGCACAAAGATACGAGAACTTTGATTATAGCCCGAGGTACTCGACCGAGCAGCCGCCACCATAGTAGCTTTGGGGGTGTCGAGCAGGAGTTGGAGCGCATCAGCGTGCGCGTAAAAGGACTGGCGGCTTGCGTATACTAGAATGAAGACATGAAAAAGCATCACGAAGTACTAGTAGATTCAGGTGTGAAGTGGAAAGTGAATGTGTATGAGGGCCACCCACACAATCATCATACACGGCGCAAGCCTACGATGCTACCTTGGCACCTTGGGTACCGGTAATTGTAGATGGGTAAGGTAGATTTGACTATCAGCTCGACGCCCAACCCTTGTCAGCATCCAGACGTTTGTCAAATGAGAATAGGTCAAGCCTCGCGGCGCATGTCAGTTGATCGACGTCAAGCGGAGCTGGTGTTGGTGCTGAAATTGAGCTTGACGACTGATACTTTGGGGGGGGGGGGGGCGCTTGACGCGTGTGGCACGGGCCAGGAAGGCTAATCCCAATGAGGACTGGGCGGGAATGTTGGGATGTGCTAGAGCTCGAGGGCCAGGACAGAAATGACGTTCGGTGACGGAGTTCTCTGCGTGTGCGCTCAAGCTGAGCTGTCCAGTCCAAGGAAGGGTACCTTAGTGAAGAAAAAAAATAGCTTGGCCCTTTCGGCGCGACACGACGGCCACGCGACCTTTCCGCTGTTACCACATGTCAAGTTCTCGGGCTTCTCAACCTGCTCTGCTCAACGCAACTTCGTCAGGTCTTATTGAACAAATCTCGTCGCTTGTCTCGGGACAACTCTGACATTCACCCTGGCGAACCGAAGTCTTTACAACTTCACTAGTCTCCACATGCTCTTTTGAAGCTTTCCCCCCCTTCCGCCCTGCCCACCGCACAAACCTTGTTCACCACCCCCCGCCGAAACCGAGCCCTCGACCAACCCCGGTTTGAAGCCATCGTCACCGCTTAGAAACTGGACCGACGTACGGATACCTTTTCGGACCCATTTAGTGGTCCTACGGCGCTCTAGATTGTCTTCCCCGGGACCCGCGTGGAGTCCGATCCGCCAGACAACAGGACGAGGGAAAAAATAAATAAAAGAGCTTTCTGACAACAAAAGGAAACGCACGACTGCAAATAACCCCCCGCGGCTCTTTGCACAGCTTCTCCCCCAACTATCTACACCACACGTAGGGGCCGAACAGCACCAGCTCCGTCGATCAAAACTCTCGAGATAGTTCCCGAAAGCAACGCTCGCCCAAGATGGTCTACGTTCGCCAGGAACGCCTCCCGGCGCTCAAGGAGTACAAGTACTCTGCCGTCGACCACTCGCTGACGTCAAAGTACATCCTGAAGCCCTTTTACACCAATGTCGTTATCAAGATGTTCCCCATGAGCATGGCGCCGAACCTCATCACGCTGACGGGATTCACCTTTGTCATTGCAAACGTCCTGACGCTGCTCTGGTATAACCCGACGCTCGACCAGGACTGCCCTAGCTGGGTGTACTACTCGTGGGCCGTTGGCCTGTTTTTGTACCAGACTTTTGATGCCGTGGACGGATCGCAGGCGTGAGTAGCTCTTCTCTTTCAATGTTCATTTACCATGTCTGGGGTTCCCTCGAGAAGATAAATGGAAGCTAATACGGAATCTTTTGGCGAAATAGTCGACGAACACACCAATCCGGACCGCTCGGCGAGCTCTTTGACCACGGCGTCGATGCGCTCAACACATCCCTCGAAGTTCTCGTCTTCGCCGCGTCGCAAAACATGGGCCAAGGCTGGATGACGGTCGCCGTCCTCTTCTCTTGTACGTATTCTATTTATATTGCTGCTCGTGAAGCCCGGAAGCAAGAGGCTGACACAATCATTTTTACCGTCCACAGCCCTCCTCACCTTCTACGTCCAGACCTGGGACGAGTACCACACAAAGACCTTGACCCTCGGCATCGTCAACGGCCCCGTCGAGGGCGTCCTCATCCTCGTTGGCGTCTACGCCCTGACCGGTTACATGGGCGGCGCCTCCTTCTGGCAGCAGTCCATGCTCCGCACCTTTGGCGTCTCCGAGAAGCTGGGCGTCCCCGCCGCCCTCTACGAGCTGTCCTTTACGCAGTGGTACATGGTCCAGGGCTCCTTCGTCCTCGTCCTCAACACCATCGAGTCGGCGCGGAACGTCATCCAGGCCCGCCGCGCACGCGGCGACCGCTCCCGCGGCGCGCTGCTGGGTCTCCTACCCTTCTTCGGCATGTGGGTGCTCATCATCTCGTACCTGCGCCTCAACCCGGCCATCCTGCACGCCCATCTCGTGCCGTTCGTCATGTTCGCCGGCATCGTAAACGCCTACTCTGTCGGCCAGATGATCACGGCCCACCTCGTCAAGCTCGACTTCCCCTACTCCAACGTCCTCGGCCTGCCGCTCGCCTTTGGCGTCGGCGACGCGCTTGGTCCCGTCCTGCAGCGCAACTTTGGCTTCGGCTGGCCCAGCGCCCTCGGCGACGGCGTTTACCAGGTCGCCTTTATGTTCTCCATGCTCGGCATGGCTGTCGGTGTCTACGGCAGCTTCGTGGTGGATGTTATTGTCACCATTTGCGACTACCTCGACATCTGGTGCCTGACCATCAAGCACCCGTGGGTCGAGGGCAAGGAGAGCAACGGCAGCGCCCAGGTGGCCGGCAAGAAGTCGCAGTAGAAGTCGGTTCACCGAGATTACAGTCTTGTTGCTAGCCTCGGCAAGACATATCGCACGGTGTGATACCCAGCTGACCAGCTGACGGGACGGAATCAAGCCCTCCACCCGATAGCCGGTTGCGAATTCGCAGCCGACGGGAGAGTTGGAGGCTAAGATTGAAAGATTAAAGATTTCGAACGGGACCAGCAAAGGCTGCAGTCCCTTCCAGGTCACGCTCGGATCTTTTCTCGACCTTTTTACAGAAGAGTAGGACAAGACACGTAAACCTTCATGGTCGGTGTTGCGCAAAGTTTTTATCCTCGCCTCTCTTCTCCTTTTTTTTTCTTTCCTTTCGAGCATCGGTACCATAAGCTTGATTCGGAACGTCCAAGCGACAACTATAATGATACTTTGACGAACCGGGCGGGGATGGACGGGTAAGGAGGGGAACGATATGCGAATATGACAGGTGATGATAATAGGCGGAAGAGGGCCCCGTCTGTCGGTTTCTCTTTCCCTCTTTGCCGGGGATCGGACTGGTTCTTGGGATGGATGGATGGACGGGGCTGGTTCAGGCTGGCAGGCAGGCAAGGGAAAAGTAACGATGTGACGGAAGTTTGTGTGGTTTTGCGAATAATCTTGTTCGTTTCTGTTTTGCTTCCTCTTTTTGGGCGCAGCATCATCATTGTTTCTTCTGCGCGGTGATTTATCTTTTCTTCTTTCCACCTCTTTAGTTTCTTCATCACCTACCTATCTGGCATCTTTTCCAGGAGTTGAGGGGTGTGTGGATTTCAAGTCTCCTTTTTGGCTCCCGTTTCTTCAACGTTCGGCTACCAGTTCCCGATACGGAGACTTTGCTGTCATTGTTGTCGTGGTTTTGGGTGGCGATCAACTGTCTTCTCTACAACCCGTATTTCGTGGCATCTTTGTAAGCAAGCTTAGATGAAGAGGATACCAATCCATCCTAATGTTGAAGATACACACGAACCGACGGAAAGAAGAAAGATTGTTTTCTCCCAACTAAGTATACCTGCCCTTGTTGATAGGACTACAAGGTCAGGTGTTGTGGTATCTCAGAGTCGAGTTAAAGCAAGTCCAGGTGAAGCTTCGAGCCTCGGCTTACCTTCTCTGAACTTATCAAAGGTAGGTAGGTTCATTGCATTTTCCCGACCCCCTCGGATCTTCGGCGACTTTACGAGTAAGGTAAAAACAACGAACCCACCTATGTAAAAGTAAAGTAGCCAAGATACATGTACCTATAGTAGAGTCGTCAAAGGGAGAAAAAAGGACCCGACAAAGGACGGAACCCCGGGAAATGCGACAGATTGGGGTTCGGGCGAGCGAAACGGTATCAATGGAATCATCGATCGAGAAAGGATCGGATGGAAGAGGTGATCACCCTCGCCTGGGTAATACAGAGTAGTCAGATCCTATTGGCGGCATTTCAGTCAGACCAGTACGGCGCAGCCAGGCGCCGGCGGAACCCCGCCTGTTGCCGCCTTCTCGCCGCTCGCTCCGAGACGCCGACGAGACCCTGAGCATGCGTTGAGAAGTGATGGTCTTCATCACTGTCATCACTATAGTGTCTCCTCCTATGTGCAAGTCAGACGGCACGATAGCACCAAACATATCAAGATAATGCCATGTTTCTTCCTCAACGATATCTCGATGAAGTATACTCGCATCCAAAGGAATCCCATCACATCATCCCGACAAGAAGAAGGATCTAAAGTCAGATCCTCCTTGACCATCTCAGCCAAGCAGTTCAATCGCCCTTCTTCCTCCGCTTGGAAATCGCCTTGTCTTGGGCAAAGGAGACCAGAGTAACCCCGAATAGCATGCAATTTGCCCCAAAAAGAAAAAGAAAAAAAACACGAAAAATTTCCGAGCATACCGACGAGGCAACATGTGCTGCCCAAGATAAGATCGTGCGCGCTTCCTCTGGCGTTATCCGATGATGTCCAACATGCTCCAAAGCCCATAAAGCCCTGCCGGCGACGGCATCTTTGTTGCCTATGTCGTGGTCGTCGCCGTGCAGCGGTCTTTGTGATTCCCCGTGTAAAAAAGACGCCATGTCGTCTAGTAGAAATAGTTTGCCACGTCATATACTTCATGCTGTCGGTACTGCCCGTCAAGTAACATCACAAAGATTGGGAGGCCATGATGCAAAAAAAAAAAACAGGTCGAGCCCTGATATCGTACGTCGTTTTAGCAAGCGTTTCGTTCCCCCTTCCGTGAGTTCGACTCCGTGTAACCAAATGGAACCAAACGCCGAACCTTAGCCCCGATGCATGAGCGGGCGGCGGTGTTGTGTCCGTTGCCCTGCACCTTGTAGGTAGTGCTGCACGTCGCTTACAAAGCGCACCCCTCGGGTCCCGCTGTTGGGTTTCTCTGCGGGCTGCCTTGTCTCTTCACTCTAGAGCAGTTCGTCACTCCCGCTCGCAACGCTACCTTCGATAGCTTCGATGATGCAGCGCTCCGAAAATACAGGGCCTTGGCCGTCGCATCGTGCTTGATTCTTGAGTCTTTCGCTTACGTCGCCGACGTCCACCAGACCTCTCTTGAACAGCGGGTGGCTGATGATGAAATCCCATGTAGCGCCCGCTGCCAGCAAGCGTTCGCCGTCGGATGAAATAGCGACTCGATGACTCGGCGTCTTGTTATTGTGCGGCGCTAGCAGGTCTGTGTAGAAGTCCTTCGGGTTGTAGTGCATGGGACCTGTTGTCCGGGGTTCTGGTGACGCAGAGCTATGGTGGCCGTTCATTGACGAGGTTGCACGTAGAATCTCATTTTCGGTGCTGATCTTTTGCATCTCACGCTTGAGTCGTTCGTTTTCAGTCGACTTTTGTTGAGCCTCCGCCTCTAGGTTCGCAAGCTTGGCCTCCAGGTCCTTGACGTGTCTCTCCTTTCGTTCCCGGAATGCGCGTTGCCTGTGAGGTTCCTGTTAGTGATACAGAACAATGAGAAATGCCATGCCGCCTAAGACGATGGGCGTGGAGAGCAGAAGAATAACGTACGCGGCGCGGTTTTGTGCTTTCCTCCTTGATTGCGCAGGCGTCATGTTTTCTTCATCGTCCGAATTTGACTGACCCCGACGAGAATGATCGTCGAGGGGCTCCTGCTTGTGAACGAGAGCATCGGGCTGAGCCTTGATCTGCTGTACCGGGGGAGCGCTCATTCCATTGTGTTGTGTCCGTTGCTGTTGTACGGGCTGCTGTACGGGCAGGCCATGGTTCGGTGGTGTCGGTGGGCCAGGAGGGCCAGGGAATGATGTATGCTGAGGATTGAACTGCTGGGCAGCAGCATAGTTATCAAAGTTGTTGAAGTGCTGCTGGTCGTTGGGATATTCGGCGTAGACATCCTGATCGGTCATGATTGTGTAAGTGCATGTCGCAGTACGCTAAGCAGCAATCCACCAGTGACCTGTGGGTATTGGGGGCTCGAGTCGGGAAAGGAATTCCCGTTTGGATTCGACTTACCGGTGGAGATGTTGTGTTGAAGTCGTCTGAACCTGCCGAGTTTGAATGGGATGGCGTTAGGGGCGGGATGCCCATGAACTGGTACGGCTGCGCTTGCGCGAAATACTGGTGAGAGAAGTCCATGGTCGCGATCCTACTTTCTACGTGTGTTGGACAACTTTGTTGTGAAGGTAGTTATGGGAAAGAAAAGGGAAAATGGTAGAAAGAGAAGTGGGAAGCGGATAGGCGTGTCCTGATGAGGGTCCAGGTCCAGGTCCCGGTTCAGGCGTAGAGGGGGGGGGGGGGGGGAGGAGCAGGAGGAGGGGGGGGGGGGCGCAGATTGGAGAGAGGGTCGAGGTCTATGGGAACTTGAGAGAAGTGCTGTGTAGCCGTAAGCTGTAAGGATAGGCAGGTTGAGGTGCCGGGAGAAAAGCGCCAGTAGCGTCCACACCAGGCTAGCGTCCCGGGGGCAACAAGGCGAGATGGCCACTGTTTAGAGGATGGGACGAGTTGGTGGACGGGGGTGATGGCACTGGTGGCTCGGGGCACAAGGAGGGTACTGCGAGCAATCTGAAATTGTTGTTTGCAAAAGAGAGAGAGACGAGAGATGGAAAGAGAATGAGATAGAATGAGACTGAGGATGGGGATGAGGATGAGAGAGTGAGAGAAGGCGGGCGGAAGAGGATCGAAGGCGTAAGCAAAGCCTAGTTGCTAAAGTGTTCTCGTCCTATGGTTGTATTGCTCGCCAAGACTTGGATGAGAGAGTGTGAGTGGTGGTGTACAACGAGGAGGAAGAGTCTCTTATGGTTCGTATGTTCTTCCAGAGGTCCAGAAGACGTCGAGTAAGGTGCAAGAGAGCACAGGCCAGGATAAGCCAGGGCGAAAGGCGTGGGGACTGGAGTTGGTTCCAGACGCTAATGCTCAGCAGGTTAGAGCAAGACTCTTTGATGATGGACAACGCAGGAGGAGCCGAGGGGACCGGGGTTGGCGAAGATGGGATGCTGTTGCTCCCCACGCACTTTTGGGCTCCAGGCCGCAGACCGTGCCGTGCCTTGGAGCAGCGAGAGTCCCAAGAGGCGTTGGTGGACGTGTGGGACGTCAGGGAATGCTGCAAGCTGCAGTGCGGGTTGCAGGGCCAGACAAGACCAGAGACAAGAACGGGACAGGGTCTGGTACGACAAACTGGTGGCGCAAGTTTCGAGGGCTTGTCTCAGTGCCGCTAGCGTGCAGTGGATGGGAGTTGGTTTTGGATCTTTTGTGTGTGTGCCGGTGTGTGGTGCAAGAGATGGTGGTTGTCGTTCTGGCGTCTGTACGGAGTAGTGGCTGGTAGGTATACAAATAGGCACGGGACGATAGACGTCGGGTGTCTAGGGATGCCTCTTTTTAAAGAGTTGTTGGCATCCCGAGGCATATGTGGTGACGATCAACAAGTGCGGTGACCTCAGGGACTCGAGATAGATAGGACGAGCAACGATGTCCGGACGAAAACAATAGCAGTTTGCGTTCGCGCGTCTTTGCCAAGTGAACTGGTCCCTCTTAGCTATTAAGGTAGGGCGAGGATATTCTGCCAGCAGCTCCCGCTATTCTGCCACTAAGTGTGGCTGCGGCCGCTACACGACCGCTAGTCTCGGGTATATACGTAAGCTAGGCTCTACGTAGTTAATATTCGAATAAATTAGACTAATTAAAGGCCGTTAATTAACTTATAATTAATTAAATTATTTTAATAGAAAGTATAATAATTAATAAATTAGCTTAATTTAACGTAATTAACGAAGTAGCCTAATTAATTACTTAATTAACTACTTAATTAACTACTTAATTAACTATTTAATTAACTATTAATTACTTTATATAGCCTATAGCTCGTAATTTAGTAACTTTCTCTACTTTAGCCTCGTACTCTATTTTAGCCTCGTACTTATTAATAAGTCTATTTATTTTATTTTTTATTATAGGATTAATATTATAAATATAATCCTCGTTAGTTAGATCTTATAGTATATCTAATTATATAAGATTATTAATTAATTAGGATCGCGATTTTATAAGTATTAACGGCCGAGGAGCCCTTATAAAATTAATTATATTATTATTAATTACGTTAATTACTTCGTTAGTAATAGCCTACTAGTACTTTTATTATATTTTTATATTAAGCTTATATATATTAAAATTATATATAATCTCGAGGCCTTATTAAGTAGAAGTAGCCCTACTTAGTACTAAAAGTGCCGTTAATAATAGCGGTGCTAATATAAATACTATTTTTATATATTTAATAGCTTTTTTATACTCGAACGTAAAAGGCTCTCGTTTAGAAGAAGTACTTTAATTAATAATTAGCTTTTTTAACTTACTTATTATAACTACTATAATACCCGCTATAGAGCCCTATAAGTAACCCTTACTTCGGACTTATAAAGGATTAAATAAGGGGATAAAAGTATTATTATTAATAATAAGCTCTAAGCGTTATTAGAACTAATATAAGTAAATCTCTTTTAATAATATTAAAGTACCGTCCTTAATATATTACTAAAGGACGTAATAATAAAGTAGTTTATAAATAGTTCGAATTAAGTAATATATATACTCTTTTAATAGCTTTTTTAATAAACTTAAATTTAGTTATTTACTTAATATACTAAGTTCTTATAAGAGTTACTTAAGGGTATCGTAATATATATATAGACGTACTTTTTTTTAAAATAATCCCGTAATAATACTTAATATTTTAGCTTAGTAACGGGTCTAATAAGTACTAATTATAGCCGCTTAACCTATTTAGAAAATAACTAATTTATTAAATACGGCTTTAAAGTCGCCCGTATAATAATAAACTTATATTTTAATATTCGTATATAAGGATTTAATAATTAACGTAATTAAGTAACCGAAGTACTTAATTTAGTTAACCTAAATAAGTACGAGTTTCTTATACTATAGCTTAAACTAAGTATTAATAACGTAATTAATTATTATTATAGGGTACTTAGTAATTTAAAATTTAAATCATTAGTTATAGTATATAGCTATTAATTAGTTACGGAGGAGATTACCTTAATCCGTAAGGAATTATTAAAAATAAAGGTTATATATAATTACGCTAGTTTTATTCCTTATAGCTAGGCCGAAGTAATACTAGGTCCGGGTTAGTATATTAAAATTAATATATTAGTAATAGAGTATGTATAATACTATTTTAAATTAAGTATTATTATCGAGGGTATTAAATAGAATAATCTCGCGATCTATATACATAACTTATAAAAAGGGAATTTCGTAGGCCCGGAGTAATATTAATAGCTAGTTAATAACCTAACTATAATTAGCTTCTTTTTTATTAAATAAAAAGTAGCTCGTAACTTAGAAAGTATAACTATTATTAGTTACTCTATAAATATTAAATAACGGTATATTAAATTAGTTAGTTTTATATATAAATCTATTAATAGAACATCTAGATATTATCAAAATAAAGAAATTACGGTAATAAGTATAATAAATAAGCTCGTAATATAACCTGCGTCGTTACGTTAAAAACGGTATTAATACTTTATTAAATTACGTAATTAGTTAAATAACTATTTAATAGGGGTCCTATTACTTAATTCGTTTTAATAATAAGTAGCTAATATATTAAGTATATTATAAATAATAATATTATTATAATCGCTACTTTTTAATTATAAGTTCGAAAGGATTTAAATAAGTCGAATACCCTTATTTTATTAGTTAACGATTTAGTCCTTTTTATTACGTAATAGCGTATAGTAATAATATATAAAAGCGTTAGTATTATTAAATAAGTAGTTATAATAGTTACGAAAGTTATTAACGATAAGATAAAAGAGCTAATTATTATTTAAAAAGCTAGTAGCGATTTATTAATAGTAGTTTATAAACGAAGTTAAGGATTTATAACGCTTATTTAACTAAGTTAACTTTGCGAAGTATTATTATTTTTAATTATAACGTAAGTTATAAATATAATAATAAGTAATAATAATTAGCGCCCTAGTAGAGGGCTTATATTAAATAACTTAAATTATAAAGCTAGCTTTATAAATAGCCTCGTTAAATACTATTTTAATTTTAAATAAGCTAGAGAAGTACTAGTTATAAAATAAGTAGTTATACTTTACGTAACTATAATCATTATAATTAATAATATATTAATAAATAAAGGGATTACTAACTTCGCGATTATTTTCTTTTTATAGTATATTAACGTTAGGAATAGCTTTAATTAACGGCGGTAGCGACGGCGAGGTCGACGAAGTAGTAGTTATAAGTGGGTAGGTAAGTGGGTGGGTAGGTAGGTAAGTGGGTGGGTATGGGTAGCTGGGCTCCGTGGTCGGAGGTAGGGCCTGCCGCAGCCACACTTGGTGGCAGAATAGCGGGAGCTGCTGGCAGAATATCCTCGCCCTTAAGGTATCGCACCCGAGTCTGGATAGACCTTGTGTGGCCGGAGTGCTGGTGCTGGCTCAAAGTCCGCCGGGGCATGTGTACGAAGTACTGTGTATGTACGAACAGATGGATGGATACGCGGTAATGCAGCCAGGGCAATCTGTCTGCGTTTGAATCCTCGGGCTTCTCTTCTGATGTCATGAAGTTGGGAAACCCAGGTCGGGATGAGTCGAGGTGTAATATAACCAAACCTAAGGGAGGTTGGTCCCAGTCTTCAGAGCAGCCAGCATAAGGTGCCTACCTATCTCGCGAGGTCAAAACGAATCGAAAAATTGGTGTACGAGGGAGGGGACCATCCAATAGGCTGGACAAGCCGATAATACTGAGCAACACGTCTGCGTCTATTTGCCAAATCGTACAGAATCACCATTCGCAGGTAGTAACCTCTGGCTTTCGGTGGGTGCACGTGGTCCGGGCAGTCCCCAGAAAGCTTAGGGGACTCCTTGACGTCGTTCGTGACTCGTCTGAGTTGAGAGACGAAGGGTCTGGCTCCAGCCCTCCCTCCCAGTCTCGCCCCTTGGACCAAGGAGAGAAATCTCAAGGGCACTGACCAGGCTGGACCAGATGCTTTCAAAGATGCGAGGGGAAGGAGGGGGCGAGACTGCTCGGGGTATGTCAGGGTATTGGACCAAAAGCTAACTTGGAGTGACAGCGGGGATAAGGTTGCTGTCGATGAAGCAAACAAAGCCCGAATCCAAGTTTGTTGGTTGAAGCAGAGTATTGACAGATGGCCGATCCTTGGACAGAGTTGGCACTTGTTGGTGGAACTGGCCTGATCAGTCGGTCCAAGTCCAAGTCTACTGTGTAATAGAGTCTAGGGGACGTTTTCCTGTCGAGTGTCAACACACTAGCGCAGTACTCCGTATGGGCCAGTCATTGTCCGTTTACCTATGCAATAGACTCCCCCGTAGGTTTGAATAGATGACACTCTGGATTGGATGGCGACGATGGGATCAGGTAGATGGAATGAGACCCGGGCCAGGCGGGATGATTTGTTGGGCAGAGATTAGTGCTTGGCTCCAGACCGATCCATGGAATCGATGCGAGTGTAATCAACGAGAGGCCTGTGAAAGGAAAAGTATTCGTAGAAATTGGGATCCGTATGAGCTTGGTGTCTGTAGTGTATGCGTAGCTGGTCCGTGAATCCGTGATGCCAGGGTGCCAACGAGACGCCGGGGATGTGAATGATGGAGGCGTCAAAGTCTAAAGTCTAAAGCTCCGTGATCCATAATCCACAAGTTACCTTGCCGCACACCGCAAGGGAAAAAGAGTAGAGGCCGGGAGCAAATACGTCCCGTGCTTGCCTCATCAACACAGAGCATTTGAGCATCTCCTTGTTCCTCCCTTGAGTTCAGGTTGTTCAAACTTCAGGCGAGATACCGGTACCTACACCAAGCTAGATACATGAAGCAGCAGGCATATGAGGTGGGAAGCGTACCCTTTAGTGATCATAGTATTACTTCATCCCCTACGGAGTAAGGCACCTGAGGTAAGGTACTGACGAGTAGTCTGACTATCTGAGGCGCTCCTCCTTCTCTTCCTCCTGGGGCCCTGACAGGCAGGTAGGCAGGTCTGAGATAGGCAGCAGCTGACAGGGCCAACAAGTTCCAGATTCCAAGACAGGGCGAGTTAAGGTACATTCCGGCTTGGCTGTCTCCGTACCGAGCCCTGAAGTAGATGGGATATCCTCTCCTGCCCAAGTGCGTGGGGACGGATGCTCTCTCCGAGACAGCCTCAGCTCCCTTCCTCATTCAACAAAGCACACCCATCAATGATGCTACACCTACCCATCTATCCATATCCGCGTATGCTTACAATGTACGGCACTCTTTCATCGTTGTGCTTTCTTCTCTTCGCAACATCTTGATTGTTTCCCCCGTCCCCAGTCTCCGTCTACAGCAAGCTCCTTCATCTATCTGTTGCTCACGTACCCCCTTCTCGAGACGTTGGCGCACTGGCAACCGGCGCCAGCACCACCAGCCTTGCAGCTCAGCACTGCACCGCATCGCATCGCATCGATCTTCCAGACAAACACTCTGTCTGGGGGGTGCCACGGGGGACCACGCGGGCTTCAGGTCCACGGCCTTCGTTTCCCGTTTCTGCATGACCTCCGGCAAGGGTATCCTCTCTGCTCACCGGTCATGAATGCAGCTCTGCCTCTGCCCACCGAGAAAGTCAAATCCAATGGCCCTATGGCTGCACCGCCTGCGCGAGCAAATGCAACCTAACCGAACCTACCGCACCTTACAGACTCATAAACTCAGGTCACACAGCTACTCCCCAACAGCTCTGGCCTCTCTACGGCGGCAGCATTGCTGCTTAAGGTGCCTCCCGTCCCTTTCCCCCTCATCCAAGTAACGTACACCCGTGGCCTGCCGTCTTATGCCTCAATTCATCGTCTTGACGTTGCCTGTCGAGCAGCATCCGAAGTAACATGTCCAATTGTATCTTCCAGGCTAATCAGAGTTTATCCAGACCTTCGCGAGCATCATCGTCGTCATCTCTTCTTGCCACGGGTTCACCGTCCGTTACCCACTACAAACTAGTCCAGCCTCTACACAGACCTTTCCTGCAATCCAGCTCAAACGTCCCAGGCTGATTGTTTCTTGGCCATCCGCAATCACTACACAGTACACCCTTACTTTCGGCGACCTAATTAATTCTCACAGAAACTTAGATAGGTCCGTACGGACAGGCTAGGGCACCGAGACGGATACCCGGCGGGCAATAACTCCACTCCGCAGCAGAATACTCCGCAGCGTGCCAGCCTAGGCAAACCTCCAACATCCCTGGGGGCATCAACCGCGTCTCGAGCTTCCCGCTGCATGGAAGTGTGCCCTTTACAGGTACCCGTACCCAGCCGTCTTAGCCGTCCACCGGTCACCCTCCCTCCGTTCTACGGCAACACGCACCTACTGTGACCCCTCCACTCTCAGTCTCGCCTCGTCTGCGTCTTGGCCTCGTTTTCGTGAACCCAAGTCTGGACTCTGAACTCCGGGAGTGGTCAACTATGCCGTCAAACCTCCTGACTCAAGACCGCTGTGTCATCTCTTTCTGGAAGGCAAGCTGTGGCTCTACGGCCAGATCAGCCGAAGAAATGAGCAACGACCATCGGAAACATTGGACGATTCACCGCTCCTGCTATTCAAACTTCACCATGGGCATTTACCAAACCCCATTGCTGGAAATGATCTGCAAGACTCTATGGCGGCTGAAGATTCAAGCCCAGTCCAGTGATCCCTTCCACTACCATATCTGCTCCTGGCACATCCTGGGTTCGCTGCGCACCCTGCGAGGCCAGCAACTTATCAGCGATATACTTACTTCATCGGGGCTTCTTGTGAACCCAGTTTGGGCGTTCCAAGCAGATGCTTAGAAGAGGCACTGTTGAATGTCTGCAGCTTTGGTGGGCGAGGCCAGTGCGACCTCGATTTGTACGAAGGGCGATGGTCACTCCTCGAAACCATGGCTGGCTTGTCGCTCTCACACTAATTTTATCTTGATTGGCACATTCACAGCACGCGCACACGCACGAACAAAGATATTGTGATAGCAATATCCCTTCTAGCGACATGGGGGGAGCACAAATGTCCTGGCCAAGTCATCAAACTCCTGAACCTCCAAATGTGCCAATTCCCTGGTTACAGATCTTCTCCGAGAGCAGAACGTCTTGTCTCATTCGTCTCGTCCGAGGGTCTGTTGCGCATAGCTCAGACGCTGGATCCAGGACTCAACCCAGCAAAGCTTACCTTACATTGTACGCGTCCCAATCCGGCCCCCCTGTCTCGAACGACTCCTTGAGCAATGCAACCAAAGCTTTCACCGCTACTGGCTGGCTTAGATCCGTATGGTCGAAGTCCCTCACCATGGTGGTTATCCTGGCATCACAGACCGTTCTAAGGATCTCTACTTGCACATCTGGAATGAAAATCCAGCATGGCGGCGGGGCAGAAAATATCCGTGTTGTCGCCAATAATCCAAGCGGCTCGCGTAAGGCTGAAGTCACTGCACACCCGCACAATGCCAATGCATATTCATGCGATGTCCACAGCCCAGACATTAGCAATGTCGATTGATTTGGCCGCGGTAGTGCCGAGGGCGGCTGTTCAGCAAAACTCTGTTGGCAACCAGAAAATCTGACACAGACTCGTCGGTGTTGGACAACCCATTGAAACGACGACCTTTAAACTCTAATCATCGCTGCAGACCGGGCTGTATCTCCGACTGCACAGTATTTGTGGCAAGAAGCCATCCATCGATTCTCTGATTGACCGGGTCTCGGCTCGTTGCACGCGGGGTGGGCACGGTACACTGGACGGCAGGTTGGATGCCGTCTCGAGGGATGAACCTGCCAGAACTTTCTATCGTAATCGAACGATCAGCCAAGCTCGCAGGCTCACCCTGTTGCTTCGCATCTGAGCACTGTTCTCAGTCAGCCATGGTAGCACCATCAACGTCGTATGCCTCCCGACGGACAACCGATCAAAGATCAAACTATGCGGCTCAGAAGGCGAGCGGCTATGCGGGGGACAAAAGGAAAGACGATGGAGGTCATCGGGTGTCCTTCTCCCAACCCTTCCACCATGATCGACAGCTCGAAACAAAGACGAAGAGAAGCCATGATGAGCTCAGTGGCAAAAGGATCGCGCCTTTTCCCGAGCGTATCGAATTCGTCCATTCGGAAAAAATCCTGCTTTGCGTTAAGCTTATACATTTCTCACATAAAAATAGAGATCGCTGACAAAGGCTTACGGCTAATTGTCTGTGGTTGTTGCCGATCTTACGATCCCAAGGCATCTTTGGGGATGTTTCTCGTCTGCAGTACCGTTGGCGGGCATACCAAACCTTGGAGTCCGTAAGAAGAAAAATCTCTGTTGGGCCAGTAATGCTTCTCAAAGACACCGGAAGCCGCTACGGATGTTGCTGCCGCTGTGGATTTCAAAGACAGTCATCAAGTCTCACAAAATACACATGGCCACATGTTTCATTGCAGGATAGTTGCTCTTAAAAGCGCATATGCTGCAAGTTGCGAGAATATGCCTCAGGGTGGCCGCGTCAGGCACAGTCAGCCACAGAATCACACCCCGTTGGAACCTCCAGCTCAGCCCCAGCTTCCGTCCAACGACATTCTTTCGCCGCCGTGGAATTGAGAAGACTACCGCACATCACTGATTGGCTCTGAGAATACCCAAGGCCTATTTGCCGCCGACATGGCGCCCGCATAGCCAGCAACAGCCCTACCGTAGGGCTTATCGTGGGATTCAAGGGTTCAGCTCAAGCCTCGCATGTGCCATCGGGTGTAAGTGCTGCAACGGGCAAGCCGGCCATAGCCGCAACAGCCGCTTTCCCTCAAGTAACATCTATCGCGTGATAATTTACCCAGCTGAACTCACAGATAGGCTAAAAGACCACAGTCTGCCGCTTCCGCTGTCCGCTCCGCCCTCCTCGTGAAGAGCAGCGGACGTAAGGGCGGTATGGAAGAGGAGAGGGTAGAGAGAAGGTTCTGCAATCGCAGTCACTCTACCTCGATCCATGGCATCGGCCCTAATGTCGCGAGACTAGGTTGCCCTTAGCTTTCCCGAGAGCTGCAAGCACGTCCTTCCTCGATAATTGCTCAGGGCTTGCTTTCATTGGATAAAAACGAGAAAGACTTTCCAATGTTCAACTGCGCTGCCGCCAAGGGGGCGCACAGCTACAGCTGAGAATCCCGGCTGACAGGAGAGGGAATGTGGGCAAGGGAAACACACAACGGCTGACGGCTTGGCGCAGCTTACCACTCCTGGCCCAGCCCGTCCAACCCGCACCCGGATGCTGCTCCGGGATTGTGGGGGTGGGAACGCGAACCCGTGTCCGACCTTCCGGACGGGGTGGGAGGGTACAAATTCCGCTGCTAGACGCGCTTCCGAAGTTTGACGGCATTTCGGCGAAGAGAGCGTTCTCCACATTCCCTTTCCAGTAAGGAGGTCTACGGGAGGTCCGGGAGACTTTGCTGGGCTGCGTTGTTTTCGTGTTTTCTGTTGCAGCGTGGAGCTTGACCTTGCATAGACTCTGAACTGTGTGCCGTTGTAAGGATTGACAGTCTCGTCAAGACGGATGCACTTGATCTGATTAGCAATGCCGAGACGAGGATTCGATGGACAACGAGTGTTGTTATCTCCTCTTCCTACTGTCATTCCCCTCTCCTTCATCTCTCACTCGCCGAGCACCAAGTGAATCTCATGCTAGGCTCCTCTGATCGAAAGGACGGGTATGGCACAATCAGCTGCCTCCTTCAAGAAAACTTCAAAGACCAAAGAACTCTGGTCTTGGACCGTTCATATCAGTATTGCATGACTAGTCATGCAGACCGTAGACGGGCTCCTGATTCCTCATCTCGGCATCCCACATTGCCGAGGCGAGTACTGGGCGCGCTATAATCTTCGTCGCGGTCCACTGGGCTGGGATATACCTCCGTGAGTTATGCTCTTCCCAAAAAGCCAAGGAGGAGATGATTTGACCGGGAAGTCATACGAACCCGAAGCCCGCTCGAGGGTGTGAACTGCTATATCTCCTGTCAAAGAATCCAGGTACAGGTTTTCCTCTGAGGCCTCTATTTGGAGCCTACAAAATGCTCACTGATACTTCAATGTCTGCCTGGCTGGGGAGAAGGAAGTATTCGACTGACGGTTGTGTATTTCTCTGACCTAGGTACAGTACTGGGGTAGGGTGCGCTCGTATAAAGTACTTTAAGTTGAGTTGGGTATATCGCAAAGGCCAGTACCGCTACGTTGGCGGCTTGTTCCTGCCTAGGGTTTAACTCAGTAGAGCCGTGTTGAAATCGACCTTATGGGGCATATTGTGGACTTGGCCGGCCACCGTTACGTTGATCCGTCGTACACGGTCGCTTTTGTAAGGAGCTCTAAGTACTAGAGAGGAGTAGACCTTGAGGGCTTTGTGACTATGTGTTTAAATAAGTGAAGTTTGCAATTTGGGACGACTTAATGATGTAGTTCATGTGGTAGAGAAGTTAGCTCACCTCAGCTATGGCCGTGGTATTCTTTCCTGGGTCTTACGAGACATGTGTAACCACTCGCCTCCTCTATTGAGGCTAGATATAGACAACGGCGACTTCTCTAGCGCCGTTATAGAGACGAGTCCTACTTATTCAACCAGAGTAATCGATGTGCTTTGAGATATAAGTGAGGTAAGCAGGACTTTTGCACTCCTTGGGTGTGGTCAGGGCAACTTGAGGCATATTATCTCTCAGATCTTTGCGCCGCGATTTCAGGGAACACGAGCTTGGCTCCCGTCGATCTCTGCTCAGACGTGTTGGCGGTTCTGTTGACTTTCGCAAGGCTCTGACGCTGATATTATTCGTCATTGAAGTTTTCGAAGATAAGTCCGGAACGTGATTGTCCCGGGTCCTGGAGAGCACGTGTTGAGAGAAGACGTTGGTCATCCTCGCGTCCGCGGGCGGTGTTACTACATGCACCTCTAGTGCTCTCTCGCGTGCTGCTGATAAGGGCGGTACAGGCCGGGGATCAATCTGATCACTTGGGTGGCGAAGGACTTTGACTATTCCCAGTTTCGAAAGATGCCGAGAGAGAAACGAGGTTATCGACAGGGAGATCAGACCCGGGGCGGTGTACCGAGGCAGACTCGCCGCAAACTATACAGAAGCAGGTGAATGGTGCAGATCAATGATTGTTTGTTCGTCACGAGTCCATTTGTCAAGCTGCTCCAGAGATAGAGGCAATCCTAACTTGACTCGCGATGCCACTCGATTTCCTGCCTACCTGGCCGCTGCAATTGGCCGCAGACCCAAGAGAGTAAGACATGGCGTTAGTTCAAAGCTGCTCTTTTGGGTAATGAAGGAAATTGATGTCATCTTGGAGTTCAAGTCGTAAGACACATCTCCGGCTTTGAGTGAGTCCATCTTGGCCACAGTACCAAGTAGCATGACGCCAATGCAGCGAGCAGAGCTGCGCTGGGATGAGAATGGGAGTACTTCTATGAATATTCAAGACTTCAATGGCCAAGGTGCGTTTTGTGAAGGACAAAGGGCAGGAACATGAATGAAGTTGTCAGTCTACCAGAGTGCTCAGGACTGGAAACACCATAGGGGGACATGATAGTTCATAGCAACAACCCTGAAACTTGAGCAAGAGAAGATAAAAACCAACTCTGGAAAGCTCTTCACTAATTCTCCGCACGGAGTTTTGGACTCCATAGAAGGACGAAAGATCGACGTGATTAGCTTGGTTGTCTGCTTGTCTGCTTGTCTCTATAGACCCTAGTCAAGAGGCAAAAGGAAGCCACTCCAGGCAAAAACAGAACGTGTTTGGGTATGCATCCGCCGATAATCGAATTCGGGTCCCTTGCTATTCAGTCAAATGAGTGGAAGGCAAGGATGATAACCACTACACTACAGATGCTTGATGTCCTTTCGTGCAGGAATAGCTGAATATGTACCTACGATGTGCGGATTCGCTTGGGCTAGCAAGGGCAAACGGTGGAAGGCGGCCCACATGCGGGATTTAGTCAGCCATCAGACTTCGAGACCTGGATGTCCACACCTTGCTATTGAAGTATGTGTGATGAAGACGTTGCCGATTCAGAGTAAACAAACACAGATGATAATGATATTCCGTGATGGCAGAATCTCGTAGATTGTTGGGACGTGTTATTGCCTCGTCGTCTGTCGGTGGTGGAGTCGGGGTGAGCTAGTGTGCAAGATCGTGTTTTGAAAAGAGGAGTGTCTTGCCTTCAGTTTGTTCTCTTCATTATGTCGAGGGCGTCAGTCTTTGATTGTTTTCATTTCTAATTCTAATTTTATTGCTATTCTCAGGGATTCCATGAATGTTTCTCTCATAACTGGCGACACCCCGCTTTTAAAACTCAATATGAACGATGCGCCGACCATCACGAACGTATGTTGAATATTTATAATCCAGGAACATCGGTTAGCCCTTCTGTCTCTGTTTGACAGCCACTAGACAAAGGGTGTACGTGGCTTAGGATAGTCGCTTCCGTCAAAGTTCACCACAAAAAATGTCATCAATTATTTCCCTCTAATTTCTGATGGAGAGCCAAGCCAAATTTCATACGGTACTCGTAGAGGTAGACTGCGTCAAGACAGTGAGAAGAAAAGGGGGCCCAAGGAGAACAGGAGAGCTTGTTATAGATGGGCTTGCGGTTGATGACGATATTGAGGAAGACGAGGTGCTAGTGACGCCCGATTGTGTCTGAGACCCAGTTGGGCCAGATAGAGAAATCGTTCCAGTTGCACTTGGGGTGCTGATGGGACTGGTGACTTGGGTACTCGTCGAAGCACTGGCTGTCGAGGACTGACTTGTCAAAGAGGAGGTGATGCTCAGAGATGATGAGAGAGTTGAAGAGGTAGAAGTTGAATTTGACAGGCCCCCTGATGCGCTGCTCGAGACAGGGCTAGTCGTTGCAAGACTAGTAGAAGAGCCACTGGTGCTAGATGTTCCTGAGATGGTGTTTGAGGTTAAAGGCGTTGTGGCCGAAGTACTTGTAGACAAACTTGCCGTAGCAGTGCTGGAAGATGAAGTGCTGCTAAGTGAGCTTGTAGGCGAGGTGCTCAAAGAAGTAGTACTGGAGGAGGATATTGAAGTAGTTCCAGTTGATGAGGACGAGGAGGTGGATGTTGTGGAAGATGAAGTCAGCGATGGAGCCGATGTTGACGTGGAAGAAGTAGAGGAGAGAGATGTCGAAGATACTGTCGAGGCAGACGTAGGCGAGGTAGAAATTACGGAGGTGGCATCAGTCGAGGATGAGGAAGACGAGGATGAGGTTTGTGTTGAAGAAGAGTAGGATGTTGACGAAAAGGTGGAAGATGAGGTAGACGTGGTACTAGACGTGGAAATGTCGGATGAGCTTGATGTGATAGAGGTAGATGAGGATGAAGGCGAGGTTGTGGTGGTAGATGCCGATGAACTAGACGAGGAAGAAGTAGAGTCTGTTGAGGATGATGTTGATGGCGATGAAGTCAATGAAGTGGATGAGGTAGAGTCTGTTGAGGATGATGTTGATGACGATGAAGTCAATGAAGTGGATGAGGCAGTGACGTTGGAAAACGAAGTCGACGAAGAAGACGACGAAAACGAGGTAGAAGTGGTAGAAGTTGTTGTGCCAGCAAACAAGCCGACGGGTACCGCTCTCGTGCCATATACAGAGTATAAGAGCTGGTTACCCGTATTTCCACCACAGTTTGCAGGAGGAGAACCCGCGGGCGGAGTCTCGCCGCAGATGTAGTTGCAGTTGCTGTCAACAACGCCAACGGTGTCAACAAATCTGATATCGGCCGCGGGTAAGGAGCAGTAGCAATATGTATCGCGAAGGAGAGCGAAGTCCCTGCTATTGGCTATGCATAGATCTTGGCAAACCTGCGGCCCATTGTCGGTCCCGTTTCGTGCTACTGTTATCAATAAGGTGTTGTATAGCATACCGCATCCCTGATACGCCATAGGTGGAACATTGTATGCAGTCCCTTGACCCAGCACACAGTTGAAGGCATAGCTGATGGCAAAGAAGACTGTAACCCAAAAAGAAGGCATCATGTATAGACAGGATTGTCTAGAGCACTTGAAAAGATGAGGAATGTTCTTACAGTACACCAAGCGATGGAAACTTGGGATCTACATGTTGAAGCAAAAGGAATAGAAGAGACCATGAAAAATGTCTGCAATAGATACGAGTGTTGCCTTTAGTTATCCGAGTGAATCATTAGTTCCATCCTGGTATTACAGGACTTATTCACTAGGTAACGATCATAATTAGTCCTTAGCCTGG
Organism: Colletotrichum lupini; assembly: GCF_023278565.1. Classification (NCBI taxonomy): domain Eukaryota; kingdom Fungi; phylum Ascomycota; class Sordariomycetes; order Glomerellales; family Glomerellaceae; genus Colletotrichum; species Colletotrichum lupini. The sequence continues at coordinate 5,710,027 of NC_064677.1, read as the reverse complement.
TATAAGGGAGAAGGGACAGGTAGGTATGCATGGCATAGCACTGAGATGGCAATGAGGCGGCGTGGCTGTCTCGGTCTACCAGCCGAAATTCCATGGATCCAGATCACATACATTCTGATTGACGTGTGGTTGGGCCCAGGGCGGCTCATCAATCACCCGGGAATTCGAGCCCGTTGCTGAGACTTCAACAGTAAGACAACCTCTAGCTAAGCTTCAATTCTTGGATTTCTCAGCTGCAACGTTGCCATTATTCAGACCTGGGAATATCGTGCCGCCATCAAAAGATGGCCGAGTTGAGCCTGTCGCTTCACATAGTTGTTCTGTTGCTGGAAGGACCGGATGGGATCAGGTCGATATGAAAACTTGGAACTCAATGTAGCTCTGAGATGGAATACTTGGGCTGAGTACAACAAACCGCTTGAGACGTAATGAAAAATTGGGCTGCATGGCATGGCACCAATGTAATGAGACATGGAGACCAAATGCCTACTTACAACTAGCCAGCATCTGGGATAGACGCTGCACCTGTGTGGCCACAGGCTAACATGGATTATTTCGGCATGCCTAGATATATAACAAGCGGCCCGGGGGGTTCCTCAGAATGCTCCTTGATGGTCGGAAACCAGGGTTCTTTTGAAGGAGAGAGTTGAACGGTCACCCGGCGTCGGCATTGACTTTCAATTACCTAAGTAAGTCAGCAGGATGCCAGTATCCCTCGCAGCAACCCCCACTCCACCAGAACATCATGTTTGACGCAAGCTCGGACGGTTGGTCTGTACTTCGGTGCATCATGAAATCTTCAAGCCGCAGCACTCTGCCCATTCGAGTTCTTCCTCAGCCCACAGCCCGCTTATCTGCTTCCATAGAAGAAGGGTCACGGCAAGCATGAGACGGTACAGCCACAGACAAGTCATAGCATAGAAGCCTTCTATCTTCGTATTCTGAGCGTTCTTCCTATCCAAGCACAGAAGACGGCGATGCGGCGTGATGTCACTGCCGAGCCCGCAGACAATATCCTCAGAGCGTAAGCTGGTCCTCTGCTGGTCTGCAGAAGACCTCGGCCACAAACTGCTCGACTCTTTCCCGGCAGGCAGATTCAGAGAACTTTACTCAGCCGAGCGCTGGAGTTGAAATCCTTCTTACGTCCAGGCGACTCTACAAAGTTAACCTCGCTATCATGAACGGCACGTCACATTTCCTTCGCACAGTCTGTTTTCTTATCTCAATGGGGTATCCGTCTATGCTATAACTTCACTGGGTGAGGAAAGGAAACATGCGAAGACACCCTGGGCCCAGAATGAAATGATTGATAGACCGAGAGGTTCAGAAGCGATTTTAAACTCGCTAGCTTCGAGCAGATGTGGCTCTTATCCTCTCTCGTCTCCCGCGCGGCCTCGGGCCGTGGCAGTGCAGGTGCGCCTGCGCTTCTCCTTCTCCCATGACCACTGGTTTCCATGCACAAGCCAACGAACCGGCCTAGCAGCTTCTTTCAGATATCAGCTCCTACTTATCATGAAGCCACGCGGAAAGAATAAGTTGGCAGGACGTCCTAGATTGGGCTTCTGTAGTCGAAATGAGCCGAAGGGTCCATCTTCCCTACGCAAATAATTCTCGCAAAGGAGAGGTAAAATTATAATTCCACGAAAACCCGGCCGGTCGAAACAATTCCCCGTAACCCATCAATACAACTGACGCAATTTCCAAGATGGCAATCCGGTTGCTTGATGGGCATTGGATGCAACCTTTCGCTTGCTTTCCCGAATTCGAGACCGCCGGTCATCCCCAACAACAGCTGTATCTTCCGCATTGAGTTCTTCCCGCATGAGTCTCCCAAAAGCCGTCTCCAGGTTGCATTCTTTTGCTGGTTAAACCGATCACCTCGGCTAGTGCGCCCCTCTGCGGAAGCTAAAGTCCAGACTTTCTCCAGCCATGTCCTTCTCTGTAGGTAGATGCCCGAGGGCGGACCTTTCATCTCATCTTCCACCCTTTCAGAGAAGCCAGGTTTCGAAGCTTCTCACACACCCCTCGTCTCGAAAGCATCTTTCATTTTGTTCTCCATCCTCCGGGTGTCCGGTAAGATTTCTTAGCCTACTTTCTCAACAAGGAAAGATGCGACCAAAGCTCAAGAGCCTATCTCGATGTCTGGTACCTGCCAAGACCACACCAAGCTGCTACTGCGTAGGACGGCGTTAAACGGTGTTTCTCTCCTATCTGCGCCTCACCGACACACTGACACTGCGGCCTTGGCCCTGGATTCTGCTGGTTGTGACAGCAGCTGTGCTTTTCGCAGAGGCAATGCTAGCATGTAGCTGTAAGTGACCATGTGCAGCCGCAGCCCGCAGCTTGCATTTTGACTGACTTGTTTGTCAGTGCGAACGATGTGTAGCATGGTTTCCATTCGCGTACGGATTACTTCGTCACAAAACACATGCTGCCATCTTTAGCCACTTTTCTTTCGGTAGTGACGCCAGAAAAGACACCTTATCCGGCTGAAGAACGAATGCGAAATATCTCCAAGAGACGCGGGCCCCTCTCGGGCCCTTTCTCTCCTCGCAAAATACGCATGGACAAGTTCACGTCCCGATTGACGCCTCCGGACCACACCACCGGATTTTTAGTGGGTTCCTCTCGTGTGGTTGCCCAATATGGCAGTCCGGCAGAGGGGGGACCATGAGAGAGTGTCCGTATCCTCAATGCAACTGACCGGCGGCCTAGGAACACCCTTTGCTTCGCTTGCTCTTGACAGCGGACAACCTCCCCGTCGACCTTACCAGACGGCTGGCCTCACTGCAAAGACCGAGTTAACTTGCGACTGGCAGCCATGCGTCCCCGGACTGCCACGCCCTCGGCAGGGTCCATATGTTGGCCCATCCTGTCTTCACCAAAGTCTTGGATTACCGTTGTCCCTGCAGAGCACCGGCAGGCCGTAACGACCCAGCCACCTGCGCGATGACAGACGGTTTCAGGATCAGCCTTGAGAGAGCCGCTTGAGGCAATCGCAGCTGAGTGTGGTGCCCTGATGGGTTGGAACTACCTCATCAGAGATATAATGTCCTGGACAGTCTTCCCATTTTCTGGTTTTGGGTTACCGAAGAACAAACTCTTCTCGCAAACACTTCTCCAATACCCATATTTGCATCAGCTCACCGCAATAATGGCTCCCACTATGGCAGCGTCCGCTTACACGGCCATTCCCAGGTCACCCTTCCCTCTGCAGCTCTCCCCCAGAGCCCTGAGGTCACCGAGGTCACCCATGACCTTCAGTCAGTCCGAAGTCCTGTCCCCTCGGGCCATGGCCAAACAGGAAAAGGACCTATGCCTTCCGGCACAAGGCTCCATCTATATTCACAAGCCTGACCAAGACTTTTGGAATGTTCGTTGCGCCGAGACTCTCGATGCTTTCATGAAGGCTGCCGGCTCTTACACGCCGGCTCAGCGTGCCGCCCACCTCCAGCTTCTCTCGGAGATCATCATCCCGTGCATGGGTCCTCACCCGGCCACGGCCCCGACTAAACCCCTGCTCACCGCCGACGGCTCTCCATTCGAGCCATCGTGGAACATCACTGACTCGGGCTCCTCTTCGATTCGCTTCTCATTTGAGCCCATGGGTCGACATGGCGGCTCAGCATCAGACCCATTTGCACAGAAGATCGTTCCTGCGATCCTTCCTGCTTTGCGTATGGTATCTCATGGTGTGGACACGCGGTGGTTTGAGCAGTTCATGTCCGCTCTATTCCTGACCGAGGCGGAGTCAGAGACGGCTCTCTCCAGACTTCCAAAGGGAACTCGTGCGCCAACGTCGTTCCTTGCCTTTGACCTGGATGGCGCCAAGGCTGTTTTCAAGGCATACTTCTTCCCGGTCCTCAAACACATCGCAACGGGGGCTTCGACCGAAGACATTACGTTTGACGCGATCCGCACCTTGTCACCCCGGGGCGCCGACCTTTCCCAGTCTGCCAACGCCACGGAGGAGTACTTCAAGAATTGCCCATTTGCCATTCCGGTAGAGATGATCGCCCTGGATTGCATCGACCCTGCCGAAGGAGCCCGCGTCAAGGTGTATGCTCGCACCCGGTCAAACGCCTTCAACGTCGTCCGCAATGTGGTGACTCTCGGCGGGCAGATCAAGGACGAGGCGACGCTGAAGGGCCTCGAGATTCTTAAAGGCATTTGGCATCTACTTCACAACGAGGCAGAGCCTCACGACGATGATTGGAACAAGGAGCCAAAGATGGTGAACACTCTCCACAAGGGCATCTGCTACGGCTTCGAGCTCAAGCCTGGCGCGAAGTGGCCCGAGGTGAAGGCATACGTGCCGCTTTGGCAATACGCCGACAGCGACGCCGTCATCTCAGCAAATTTGGCCCAAGCCTTCCGTTCCAGAGGCTGGGCTGTCGCTGAGAAGTACCAAGATGACATGGCTCGTTGCTTGTAAGTCGACTCCTGTGCCTCTCTCTCTTTCATTGAATACTGACTTATTTGATTAGCCCGCGTTCGGACCTGAGAAAGACCACAGGAACGCACTCGTACATCTCATTCGCCTACTCTGAGAAGAAGGGCGCCTACCTGACCATTTACTACTCCATCAGGCCCCAGGACTCATTGCTGGCTTTTTGAAGGGGCAGAGCACGACTGCAACTGGGACTAATTGCTTAGGATGGGGGGGCGTTTTTACTTTTCTTCTCACTTTCTTACTGTATACCTTTTGCTCGCGCCCCTGAGAGGCATAATTTTCTGAGCACCGTTCCCTGACATATGCGGCAGACCATGAGATTGACGGTGGCCCGAACCACGGATTCATATACGTGTGTCCAGGACAGACAGATTTGGATGACAAGAGACATAGACTGACGGAATAACCCAAGAAGTCAAATTAACCTTTTCACGCACAACTCATACTTTGGTCATGCTGAAATGTTCGTCTCTTGGCTGCAAGGCTGAGAAGATCGTGAAAACGTGTTCGTGTGTAAGCGTAAATCCTACTAAAAGTTAGTTCCTCGTATTAGTCTATAAACAAGTCGGACGACGCTGGCCTGCCGCAGTTAGGGACTGCGACGGACAGAAGAATATTATAGTCGGCCGTACACAACGAGAAAGTAATACCTCTTCTTCTCCTATACCACGGGACTCGACGCAATTCAGAGTACCCATTCCTGGCGAATCTTTCAGGCTATCCAGGCCATCCAGCTGCGCGATGGGATAAAGTATCGTGTGGACCCGAGGTAACTACCTCATCCTCATTACCACCATCCAGGTGAATATAGAAACAATCTTTATACACAATGAAAAGCCCTTGTATGCCCCCTATCCAACTCCTTGCTCGTCACCATACCACCACAGCAAGTGTCCGTCCAGGTTCGACGGATCAGCTCGAAACTGTGCTGCGTGGTGAAGTTACGTCAAGCTTCAACAAGAAAAAGACGACCGGTGGTGAACTCTTCCCACCCCACGCCACCCCCTCCCTTCTTTTCCGTCTTATTGTTACATTGCCATGTATCGATCGGGTCTATCAGACGCAACACGCATTCATCCGATTTAGCAATTTCTGACATCGACTGCCTTCATCCCCAATTCAACTACGCTCCGTCCCAGCCCGGCGGAGATTATGTAACTGCACAGTAACCCGTAAGGAGAGTCCTACTACCGAATTAGCTTTGATACCCGGTAATGAAGGTGGTGGTGGTGGTAAGCGCCAGCACCGGGACGACCGGGAGATACGTGCGGACGTCAAACGTCCCGACTACACACAAACAGACCAAGTGAGTGACGAAATCGAGTTCCTGCTATTCATCTCGATAAGTAACCCTTTCACTACTCATATCATAATTACTATCCCTTTCTATATCAAGGTCCTTCTAAGGTATACACGTAGAGAAATATACTCTGCTTGATAGATATCAATGCTAGTGATAATAATGGTGGAACTGCTTGTCGGATGTGTCGAGCGGAAATCGATCTTGTCACCTACTTGCAGACACCTCCCGGTAGAGTTTTCCATCCCATGGCAACTCACTCCCTCCATCATGCGTTACCTCGGGATGAGATGTTCCCGCTCCTCGACGACTGAGAAGAGGTTTCCTAGAGAGAGAGCTTGGACTTCATATAGGCATGTGGTGTAGCGTGGGATTGGTGTAAGGAGAAAGGGGAATTACGTCACTTAGCCGTATGTCTACACGCGGGCTTCCTTTTAGAAGCTTGGTCAGGCATCACGGGTAGGAGTGAATACCAATATGGCTCGCTTAGAGGAATCAATTCAAGGAGTGTAGGTTTTTGAAAAGCCTATGAATACAAATTCGAGTCCCCGATGCTTTCCTTTACGGCTATCATGGCGTCCATTTTGATAACAATAACGCTTGGTGGGAAAATGAGAGTGTATGTGTAGACGTCCGGCACACGATCCGTCTCCGAAAGAAACACATCAAAAGCATCCTGTGAAACGCTCTATGTGTGTTGGGAAAAGATTCCTAATTTTTGCCAGTCCCGTTCCTCGAACCAAATCGAAGTAAAGACAAAAACGCCGCTTCTTTATGAGATGTGTAGTTTCCTCTCTTGTCCAATTTTTCGTGGTTCGATACGTGATTTCTTGTGTTGGTTATTTTTTTCTGCAAAGCAACGATAAGGAGTAAAAGGAAAAGTGGTATCATCAGTTTCGCACGTGAGTTGATTTTCAAGTTGAAGTTCGGTTCCAATATGATGTCGCTCTCCTAGACCTGAGCGGTCTCGGTCTTGGTAACGTCCTCCTCCTCGTCCTTGTAAGGAGGAAGGTCGGCGGACTCAGCCATGAGTTCGGACTTCTCCTCGACGGCACTGGCCTCGCGATGCGTGTTTCTGCGGGCACGGCGGCGGCAGTGACGGCGAGCGAAGGGGGCCTGACGGCGGACGAAGACACGCCAGAGGCAGACGACGAAGGTACCAACCATCATGCCAATGCTGAAATGTCGTATTAGTGGATCCGCGGGAAAGGGGGTCTCGCGACCGGGGGGTACGGGGGAAAATGGAAGACTTACATGCTAACACTGACGCCAGCAACAATGCCGATGAGGATCGGGAGCAGGATGTGGGAAGTGATGTTCTTAGCCAGCTGACCCCAGGTGTGGTGGTGGTGTCTCATCTGGCCGGCGTTGTGAGAGTGGTGTCCGTGACGGTGGTGTCCGCGCATGCTTCCGTGCTTGCGGCCTCCGCACTTCATGCCACGCATGTTTCTCAAGATGGCGGCGCGCCATCTGCAGTAGAAGGTGGTGCAGTCCTCAGCAGGCGGCTCGTGATCCTCCTCTTCCTTGTGGGACGGGACGGAGGTCTCGGTTTGCTCGACATTGCCGATCATGAGGCTTCCGGTAGGGGACTTGATGAGCTTGACCTGAACATTGGGGACGTCGGCGACGAAGCTGTTTCCGACCTCGATGATTTGGAGATCAACCTCGACGAGCTCAAGCTCCTGCTCGTTATCCTTGGCGATGGGGCGGACGCCCAGGCTGTAACCCAGCTGAGGGGTGTTGGGGTCTGCGTTTTGAGGGTGCTTGGTAGCGGCCTCTGCGAAGTCGGGAACCTGAGGAGCACGGAGAGCCTTGTACCACGAGGCAGGCTTAGGGTAGAGCTCAAAGTCGTTGACGAGGAGGTGGTCGACGCCGGTGGTGTCGGTTTCGATGGAGAAGGTGAGCTCGAGGTGGTTGTCGAGGTCCGTCATTGTGTGGTAGCGGCCATCGTGTTGACGCATCGTCAGGGGGCAGCCGGGGCAATCGACCTTGACGCGGTGGCTCGCAAGGCCTACATCTGAGGAAGCCTCCACGAAGGGGAGGGTTTTGACGATTTCGTTGTCGGCTTCGGAGATCTCGGGGACGATGACGAAGGCTTGCGTGGCCGTAATCGCCAGGCCAGCGGCGGCGAGGGATTTCAACAACATCTTGACGAGGTCTGTGTCTTTCAATCTACTTGTCGGCTGTTTTGATGTCAAAGGGGACGTGTCGATTGGGTCTGTTTGGTGATGGGAGTGTTTTGTTTCGACAGAAAATAGAGTCGAAGTTGGTCGATAGGTACGGTAAGGAGAAGGGAGGTTTAGATTTTGAAGTTGGAGTGGGAGGAGAGGTGCAATGACATGAATGCCGTGTCAATGGGTTAAGGTGGAGTAAAAAGGGACCTGAGCAGCAGCAGGCAGAGTGGTAGCGTGTGTCGGTCACTTCGTAACCACGGTACGCAGGGCAGGTTGCGCTGACGCAGCCCAGTGGTACGGGCCTCTACCCAGTAAAAAGATGGAGATCAGGTGCTGCAAGTGGCGTTAGTCTGCTGGGTGCGTGGGTGCCCACTGCTCGGGGAGAGACTGAGAGAGAGAGAGAGAGACTCACCTCAGAGAGGGGCAATCGGGGACAGCTTGGGACGCGCTAAGGTGACGGACCGGGGACGACACAGGGCAGGACAGGTGACTGGGCTGTCTCAATGGACGGGGGATTCGCGGGCGATTGCGTGTGCGGCCGGGTGGTGAGTGACTTATTCGGAACCTGCGGAGACGAATGGGGACTTTCCTCGGTGCCTGCAAGCTTTCCTACAGTCTTTCATGCCTGAGGCAAACAAGGGTCATGCCGTAGCGCTGCACATCCCTCAGCCCGATTATGTCATTCGTCCCTCTCCTTCCCTCCCAAATCCATTCTCCGTGCCTCTCTCTTTCCTTCCTGTCCAGCCGTAGAAGCCCCGCGAAAGGTCGATCGGTCTGCCTCCTCAGGCACATCTCACCTGGTCCTCACCTTCCACTCGCCATCATCCACTCGCCATCATCCACTCGCCTTGCTCGCCTGCCCAATATCTCCACTTTTATTTCCCTCTTCCACTTTCCGCTGCCTCCGTGCCGGACCACTTTCACGCGGCAACGGGCAACTACGAACGGGGGCCAACCTCCCAAGACTTCCAATACACGTATCGAGTCGCATGGCATGAGCGTCGTCCGTGCTGACTATCCAGAAGGATACAGGAACTCTCCCCCCCAGCTCCGATGGATCATGTGCTCCTGCTCTTCTGTCTCTTTGAGTTTTCGCCTACCTTATCTTCCTGTGCCTACCTTGACGCATCAATGCTAAGCGCGCTGTTGCTGTCCTATCCCTGTACCAAGAACTTGTGCTCCCTTCTTCACAATGACAGGCTTCAGCACGAGCGAGGAGTGAGCACTCAGCACCCTAATTACTTGTAGCTGCCTTCATGACGTCTACGGCGTGTGCTCGAGTCCCTTGCCACACTGAATAGTTTGGTCCTTGACCGAGCAGACGGGCCGAAGACATTGGCAAGCCTTCTAGTTGGGTGAAAGACGTGACTGACTAGTTGCTGCTTTTTAGTCTTGTTAGGTACCAAGATAAGGACTCGCTGAGCGGTGTTATTGATTTTCCATCGTTGCACCGCTAGGTCACTCCTCAGCCAAAGCCCTGCGGCGCGCCTCAGAGCAAGGGGTCTCATCCGGGTCTGAAACCCCGTCGCCGTATCATCGTGATACAGAAAGTCACCAAAGCCCACCCCCAGGTCCCAAAAGACCTAGTCAGCCCCCCTTTTTCTTTTCTCCTTCTCCCTTTGTCTCTCTTGCTGTTCGCCTTGTGCAAGTTTACCCCTACGCTGCTAGAATAGAAACAGCTGTTCTCGCTCAGGCTGTGCTGTTCCGAACGGGTGGGTTCCGGGCTCGAAAATGGTTCATGTTGGTCTCAATGGTTCGGTCTGGCCGTTGAATGTACCCCCAGTCCTCCCCAGATACTCAGCAGTGGCAAATTTTGACTATTGTGGACTCTTTTGGTTACTAGTGTCGAATACCAAAATGCAAATGGTCTCGATCTCGTAAACTGAGAAGTGAGTGCGGCGCCTTCCGCCGCCTATCGGCCTCCGAAAAGTTTCCAGGCCGGCCGCCCCGGGATCGCCGGAAATTGCACATCACGCAATCTCCATTTTCCACTCTCCGGACTCTACCGACTCTCCGCCCCGGTGCGAGTTTGTCGTTTTCCGCCGTCTCCGCCGGTCAACTTCCGCTTTTGGTCCAATCCGTAGGTAGGTAGGTAAGGCAGAAAAGGAAAAGAAGGGCCGCTCTCATCTCGGTTTCGCTCATGAATGTGGTGACGATTTTTCTGCTCAATCTGCCTTACCACTTTGGTCTCGAGAGGTTCGAGCCGTGTGACTTGTTGCTAGATACGGGCATATGTAAGGCTAGGCGCCGTGCTCGCGTATTGCTCATCGGCATGAAATCTTGATGAATTGCGGTCCTGCTGAGAATCTCGCGGATTTTCTGAGGTCTTCACAAACACGGGTGGCAGAAAGCTTCAAGCCTTCCGGTCCGTGACGACTTCCGTACTATTATACTCGAACTCATAGGAAGCCCGACGATGCCCATATCAAAACGTGAGAGCACTGTAACATGGGCTCGAGAGAAGTCTACATACTCCCCGATGAAATCTTCACAGTCCCTGGATCTATACCAAGGCATGAAGCTGGTAGAGAAGAAGAAGTCTTTCAAATCGAGATTCTTGCCGTATCTCCCATTCAACTCAACCTCACCCTCTCTCCGATTTCGTCATATCAGCATCTGCATCAAGCACTTTTACCTAGCCCACGGCAAGAATGACCATGTATCGGACACAGTAGCTCAACCTGCCATGCAGAAGAAAAACACTTTAGCAATAGTCTAAATATAATGGACCCAAGTGAGCACCGCATCGCCCCCCAACTCAAACCTGAGGCTAGCCAATTCCAAAATAGTTGAAGGGCACCAGAGAAGTGAATGTGCAAAAAATCAGCCGAGGAGAGCCATCACAGCAAGAGAGTTACGGGTTGCCCAAGGTGAAGATCTGCTCTCACGGGTTCCAAACGTCGAATTTGTTGACTGCAGGGCCTGCCCGTAAGGCAATGCAGCGTTCTCTCAGCCGAATTTCGAGCCCAACAGGGCTGGTGAAGAATTCAAATTTAATATCATTGCGAGTCACATGTCATGAGAGCCATGATATCACGCTCACGGCAAGTCTACATGTGCTATTTGGCACTTGCTCACCCCGAGCCTGGGAGACAACCTCTCTCAGAAGATATAGAGTACTGTATGTTTAGCCGCCATGGCTGGCAAAGCCCCTTGAGGCATAAGATGCTCTGCTCTCGACTGGATGTATACATTTCCATAAAGATATCTATCAAGATGTCTGAAAGTCAAGGCTGATGACAGACGTGGAATAAAGTGGTATTATTCACCATCTTGTTTGTCCCAGTCGAGCTCGTCACCTTTCTCGACGTGCAACATTACGTCTGAGGAAACGCCTTGAGATTTGGCGACGAGCCTTTGAAAAAGCTTCGTCAGTATCTCACGATGACCGGCGACAGCTTGTGTGGTAACTGCGCAAATGATAGGAAACCTTCTAGACATCCATTACCCGATATCCACCCGGACTCCTTCTGGGCTTGCGTTCGTCTGTCATCTTGGGAAAGTATCACAGCTGGGAAAGAGCAAGGTTATCAAGGTCGTGGGCAAAACATTGCCTTTCCATGCACGTCGTGAAGCAGTTGGGAGCGACGAGAACGGGCGAGGACATCGTCTTATATATGACTTGAGGTGAGGTAAATCACCGGACCTAGTTGATGAGAGAACACCCGTCACAACGGGCCCAGATTCGAGATATCTTTCAAGACCATGAGCATTGCCACGGCCGGATCATGGAGTGAAGGTACATACGATTGCCATTCTTTCAGACAAGTGCGCCAGGTGTCTCTGTGAATTGAGGATGTGTAGCGGGATAGGCTAGCTATGCGCAAGGGGCAATATTAGAGCTGGATAATTAAATCCCAAGATTCGGCCGTGAGTGAGCCTCAACGATGCCATGTTCCGTTCTTTCTTCTCGTAGTCAGTAGGTACATCAGCGAGAGCCTTGTCTTCGTCTTCCTGACGTCACGCTGCGACACTTCAGCAGCAGTGTTCAATACAAACCGTATCCCAACTTTCGATATCTTTCTATCGTCATCGCTAACCACCGTCTGTGGACATTCATCCAACGTAAACGGTGATCGCAATTACCTTAATCCGTAGCTATCAGCGGTCCTCAACTACGAGTGAATCATCTCTCATCATACGATTGGGGATGATCACCTTGACAGACCCACGCCAGAGAGACTAGCTTGCATAGCGACAAAATTTCCGTGTAATATTACTTTTGAGTTTCGCACGCGCCAAGAAGTCGCCATGTATCAGCTGTCAGAAACCTTGATAAATGATGCCAATTGCTGTTCCTCTTAAGCAAAGATTAATGAAGGGAGAAGAACAAAGTCAGTCTCTAGATGCCTTGACGATGGTCTGTTTGTGCTAAACGCAATTGGAGATCCAGGACCCATTTGGGCATGCACAACATTTAGTGCGTATCACGGGCAAGGGGATCGAGAACGCGACTCAAGCTCAGAGATTGAGTTTTCTAGAAGATTATAGTCAAGCACGCAAGCTAGTTAGCCTGACGATTCGACATGATCGACACTTCGTTGGAATGCTCGCCGAGGCTGGAGATGAGATTCGGGGACCGGCATGTGGATGCCACCAATTCGGAATCCGGAAGAGATGTACATCACTCATACCTGTTAGTGTGACATTTGAAGCCCCTTTAATAACCTGTACAGCAGCAAACAAACCCAATTTGCCAGGCTTCGCTGGCGAGGCGAGGAATGGGAAAGCCTGTCATTGCGGTTTATTGCAAGCCAATGGCCATTGTTCAAAGGGAGGAAATGTTGTTGGGATCTGTGTGTTGCGTTGCGAATAGATAATGTGCTACCCACCGTGATATCGAGATGAAGATCCCGAGCCTTGTAAAGGCATCTCCACACCGGAGGCTAGTCGGCGCCGTGGGGCCGGACGGTTTGACTTTGACAGTTGGGCACGGGAGCTAGCGAGCTGCCAATTAGAGGCTCCCTCAGAATTGAAGGGTTGTTGAATTCAAAGTCAAACTCCATCATCGCACTGGCGCTTATATGGTTTGCCCTCGGAAGAACGCAAATCGCTTCTGGCGGCTTTTGTCGGAGATGACGTACCGGTCAGATAGGGACGACCGAAAATGAGGTCAAGACTGGAGAACGTATCGCCCGTAATGCAGGCCGAAAATCTTTCTTCGCCGTGGGAAATAATGGCCTACCTGCGTGACTGGCGGCGCATTGTTTCGTTTCGTCCCAAAGTTCCACGTGCGGATGAGGAGTCGAGGACGGCTATTCAAATTCTGCGGAGATACGGGCAGTGGAAGCAGTCATTGAGTTTTTCTCTTCTGCTGATGTGAAGCACAACGTATCTAGAAATGGCTGCCTCGGTAGCAGATGGGAGGAGGCATAGACCCTGAGCTCAAGCCGCGCGGGAGGTAGGCGTATGGACAATGCCGTCGTGTGCCTGAAGTTTCTCTCATGCGGCCTTGCCGTCGCACACTTCCGTGTTCAGCGTGCCTGAATCCTATGCCGAAGCGCTCGTCTGGAGTCAAAGAGGCAACAGTGCTTTGCCGATACCCTCAGCGCATGCTCGCAAGAGACCCATAGGTGTTGACAAACCGACAAGATTGAGCCGAATGCACCAAAGATAGGCGTGCCAATGACTGCCCTTCTCTTGCAAGCGGCGTCGTTCCTTGTCAGAGGATCGAAAAGGGTCCATGACTCTAGGGCATGCAATAGGGCATTCTCTTGCTGGTATCTGTATCCATACTTCGTACTGACCTGGGCCAATTGAGGCCATTGTGAGGGATAAAGAGATCTGACCCTGAGCCCTGTTCCATGTCCGCAGCGTGGATGCGACAGCTGAAACGCGTCTAGAACTCGACGTTGGACCTGCAGTCTGCACTGCTGTAGTCTGTAAAAGGAAAAAAATGCATCTGCGGGCGGGGGGAACCAACTCGGAAGGAGACGCCGCGCCGCGTGCCAACCTGGCGTGGTTCTCTGTGCCTTTCTTGTCGCTGCACCACTGGTTGGACGAGTCGATCCGGGACTCAGGGTTATCTCGATGTGTGCCGTGGGATTTGCGACAGGAGGCGACCGATGTGTTTGTTCAACCCCTTGGTCTGCAGTTCTGCGCATGCAGTGGCAGCGGTCCGATGGCCATCAGGTAAGCCAAGACCAAGCAGGTCGCAGAATGGCGTTTTCGGTACAGAGATACCGGGGCAAAATTCAGCACGCGGTCGACAGATCGCGTAGAGGGTGTTCCTGCAGGCGGAATAATTGCAGGAACTCTGAAGCTGCACACCGCAGGCAGACCCCCGCTCAGTTGCCTTTAAGGTAATGCTGATCAGCGTTCTCGTGCCGGGAACCTGGGGTCCCAAGGTGCAGGGCGACAGCACAGGGCAAAGGTAATTGAATATCCATTCTTCCGCTGGTTGCGCGGGCGTATCAATGGCAAGCGTATCAATGGCAAGCGTTTTTGTGTCGTAGTCCTTTTCAAAAGACACCTAGGTCACAGGGTTGGAACGTGAGTCGTTATTCTGATAATCGGCAGCACAGGAATGGTATTCTGGTTACGCAAGTCGAGAATCATTTCAACGGAGAGTCGCCGATAGGCCCATCCTTCAAGGGCCGCAGTCAGGCCATATGCCATGTTCGGAGTATTTTCCTCTCATTTTGTTCTGTGACAGACATCAGCTTAAGGAACGTGACGTTTCAATTCGTCCCGTCTCTCTGAATGGGGTGGCGGTAGTAGGTAGTAGGAGGCGGTGGTCGCCCGCGTTGATGAAGCTGGCGTTGAGATGGTCCCTTGAATGCTGTTGAAGACGAGCCGGACGAAGGTAGGCATTGGCAGAATATCTAGACACGGAGCGCGATAATTCGACAATGGCAACTTGAAAGTGGAAGCGGTGGGTGTCTGTAGCGTACGTTTTGGGAATAGTTCCCCGGAGTTGAGCATCAAGGAGCCAGCAACCGAGGTGCAAGTGGCTTGTTCCGGTTGCAGGTCGGTTCGACTTTGCTTTTTTGGAAGAATGCACACCAACGGCAACTCTGACAGGTGCAGAAAAAACGACGAACGAGGCCGAACATGCCGCAGTTTGCAGGAACACTGGAGGAAGAGGTTGAATTGGGGGCTGCGCCGTGACGGATGGTTCGAACGATATTGTTGCGATGCCGAGTCGGGCGATAAACTTGTCCAATCGGTCATTGTGTTGGACGAAAAGGTATTTCCCAAGGCACTGGAACTTTGTACAAAAACTTACAATAGCCATAGAAGACCACTTGAGGTTTTCTAGATCCTGGAGACTGAGGGACTGAGGAGGTACGAATTGGCTGGGTTGAGGTTTCCCCCAGATCGGGCCATCTGGACCGCTCTTGCAGGGATTGAAAGGGTCTTGAGGTGCGTGCCTGCGCTAGTGTTTCTGGTTAAGCCTGATACGCTCATCATTGGCCCACACCAGACCAGATTGACCCACATGTAAACTGCAGAGAGCAGGGGTTGGCCGGAGAGTGACCCCTCCAGCCGGGGCAGACCAGGGAAGGCACGCAGCAAAGCCAGCAGAGAGGGGAGGAGAAGGAAAGACTCGAAGCAGGAGCGTTGGACTAACACCTGCCTTGCCTGCGTTTGAGACGGCAAAGTGTGAAGCGAGCAACTTGCAAGAACGGCCCGGTGCAAGTCAAGACTTCGCCAATAGTCCTTCCTCCTCCTTTCTCTCAGTCTCTCTCCCCTGCCACCCCTGTCATCTGCAGCCAGGATGGCAGCGGCGACCAGGAAGGACCAGGAACGGTCGTGTTAGCGTCAGCCACAGCTCCCAAGATGAGCCGTGCCTCGTTGAATCCTTTACCCATCTGCCACTTTGGGATCTCGTTGTCCCCAAAAATGAACCCAGTCTGGAGCCAGGGGCAGCCCTTGAAGACATGCCATCAACCTTTGCAGCGACGGGCGACTTGGCTTTACAGCCTTTGCTTGACTATCGACGCCTCACTCGTGTCCTTTCCTGCTTAACTTACCTTACTTACCACACTCATATTAGCACTTCCGACCAAGGCACGTGCAAAGCAAAAGGTAATCAACACAAGCCGCAAGGGGGAACGATAGCACCGGACATTGGTACTGACTGAGACGAGACCTTTTCAACGGCCTCTTGACTCTCGACCAACTTGGGCAAAGCTGGGCATGTTGGCGTCACTCTACAACGGCCACACCCCCACCCGTCATTTCCCTGCACAATGCTCCGTTTTTTGCCTCATCCTTCAGATATCTTTGGATACTTCGTTTGCGCAATCCCGCCCCAGTGCCCCACGTGTGTGCTTGTGCTTGCTGCACCTGCAAGGTACGTGACCATGTTACGGTGAGATATCCATTTCAAGGTACTTTACATGCTTACTGCGCTTCTTTACATAGCATACTCGTACCGATAAAGACGGATAGCAACACCACCACGCTCGCTTTCGGCGCATTATCCGGACTTGACCTGGACGTGCAGAGGGGAAGAGGCAGAAAAAAAAGAGGACGAAATTTGCAGTGAAGGTATGTACGCAGTACGAGCAGCAACAGCAAGGGGGGAAAGGGTCATAGGCTCGCAAAACACCGACTTTCACCCCTGGTCTTTCTCTCTCTCTCACTCCAAAAGTCAAGTTCCGTGCCGGTGGATGGTGGAGTCTTTTCTCTTGCACCGATTCTGCTGAATGGGCTGTCTCTCAGGCCAGACCATCCCCAGTCCACGTCCCAAAATCCCACCCCCGTCCGTCTCTAGACTCTAGATTGGGATTCAGACCCAGCCCAGCCCGGCCCTCTTCTGGCAGTCTGCTTCCACTCGTTTTTGATCTCTGGGGATCCCTCCTCACTTCCTCTCTAATCCCTCCTGTCCCGTCTCGACCGACTCCTCTCTCTCTCTTTTCTTCTTGACTTCCACCTCGGGACCACCTCCATCAACCTTTCCGTGTGGTTGTGACTTGTTGCCGCAGACCAGTCGAGTCAACCCTACCGATACTGGTTCTTGTAAGTCGTCGCTTGTAGCTGTCACATACGGGTTGTCCAGCCAGGCACGCGGCCCGTCCGTTCTACTGTCCCTCGACAGATCAGATCCCGTCACGATACGTACATCTGTGTGTCCGCCGACCAACCAATTCAATACACACAGACACAGACCCAGTTCACGCACACCACTCACACACACACACACACACGCATACTGCGTACGCACACCTTTCACTTCTCGACCTTCTTTTCTTCTTCCAATCTCGTCGACTTGATCGGCCGCCATTGGTCTTTTCTTCCTTTTTGCCGCCGCCAACCGGACATAAGTTTTTGTCTTGAAGACTAACTGCCGCAACCCGTCCGAGAACCTCAACAAGGCCTGCGTCATTAACCTCTCTGACCCTCTTTACTCTCTCGCGACTCTCCGTCTTTCTCTCACCGGACCGTCGCCACGGGATTCCTCACTCCGCCTTGGAGCAAACGCATATCATCGACGCTCCGTTACCCCACGCGACCTCGCCTGTCAGTTCGCACATCATATCACCATTGAATCCACCACGGACCTGCTTCTTCGCCTGATTGTCTCTTGATCTCCAAATCTTCAGACGTCAGTCACTAGGTCCCCCCCGGAGACAACCTGCCTCCCCGACGCCGGACACACCCTGTCCGTTCCGCCCGTCTGAAACACTCTC
Organism: Colletotrichum lupini; assembly: GCF_023278565.1. Taxonomy (NCBI): domain Eukaryota; kingdom Fungi; phylum Ascomycota; class Sordariomycetes; order Glomerellales; family Glomerellaceae; genus Colletotrichum; species Colletotrichum lupini. The sequence continues at coordinate 5,692,462 of NC_064677.1, read as the reverse complement.
AGTCCTTTCTACAGCACCGCAAGACCCATCGTGTGTCGTGCACTCACCCGCGCTCGTCTCACCCACTCGATTTCTCTTCACCCATCCGCCGTCAGAGTTGCACTCTGCTGCTGCTGTTGCGCCGACGACTGCGTTGGCCCGTCTGTTTGTCGAAGCATTTGCTGCTAAGACGCGCTCTTGCCATTGCTCCGACGTCGATGCCATCACCTTGTAGTCATTCTCATCACCGCAGTCGCTCACTTACTCAATCACTCAACCAACAAACCCGTCCGCTATCCAAGGCCGTCACAACTGCATCCCATCTCTCTTCATCTCTCTATCAAAAGCAATCACAAATCTTGCCTGCTGGACGAATCACGTCCGACAAAGGCCAAGTCTCGAAACACCAAATGTACGTGATCCTCTTTGGGACTTCCCCTACCCGTGGCCCGGCTGTTCAGGTGTTCCTTGCTTGGAGAGGGTGCGGCCGACTTGAGGCAACCCTCCCGAACCACCGGGAATCCTCTGTACCTGTTACTGGGGGGCCAGTTTGCCTTGAGTGGCCGTGCTGCTTCTACTCTCTCTCTCTCTCTCTTCCGCTTCGCCTCTCTTCCTTCCAAATCCCCTCACACTTATCCGGTGCTGACCTGGACTTTTGTACCATAGATTGTCCAACGCGTCTTTTCATTCCCTGCCATCCTAATTAATCCATTTAGCAATCTCTATCCTGCTACCTCAGTGTACGCACTTCATTCCTTGGCCGCCTTTTCGTTCCGTTCTTTTCCTTGGCCAACCCGCCACCCTACTGCACTTCAGCGTCGCTCTAGACTTCGATTCTTCCTAATAGGCCTGGGTCCTGTTTTTCAACCTCACGCAGTTACACCGCCTCGCATAAGAGCTGAGCGGCCATTCATTTGATCTAACTCTCAGCCGCTCTTTTCTATCCGCGAATCTGCGTCGTCTGCTGCAAGTCGCATTGCCACCGCGAGCCTATACGAGCGTCCCCTCGGACAATTTCAGCTACGCCACCACATCACTTAACCATTGGCGACCCGCAGGAACCACGGTTATAGAAGCTGCACCTGGGTGATACCGCAGAGCGAATGGTCTAATTGTCGTGCCTGGACGTACAGGCATCTTGGAAAGGAAAGAAAAACAAACAGGAAGTCAGGAGGAAACGAAACTCTGATGTCGCTGGATCGAATTCACGAGTACTAAATGAGTCAACCCCAATATGGAAGAGATATGGATCGACCGCCAGTTGCAGGATCCGTCAAGCGGGCGAGAGAGCGGGCTCAAGCCGGATTCCCGAGGGAACAGTATTCTCCGCCGAGCGCCACGAGGTTCCCGATAATGGAAGAAGATCCAGACAGCCCCACGGATGTCTCAGACCGGCGTCAAATCGTCGAGCCGACACAATCACGGATACCGAGACTTCAACTACCGAATGGCTTGCAAAATAAAGATGGCAGCCCCGGGCTTGCCATCTCCCGACCGACACAAATTCCACAGTGGCCGCTGCCAGGACCGATTCCGTCGCCCGTGAACAACTCCGATGCGGAACCCTATCGACCTCCTCCGGGCCGTGGACCACCGCCGCAACGACCTCCGCGCCCAAGTAGAGTACCCTCAATATTGGACAGTTCCCGGGTCCAGGATCACACTCCCGTTTTTCAATATACCCCACAAAGCGGACGAGAATCAACGCTGAGCCAAGATGTCTCATCCGCACCGCTTACCCCGTCATCAAGACACACGCAATCATCACTTTCTTCAGTCGGATCGATTCCAGACTTCCCTTTGCCATCGACTCTGCCACCCGTCGCCGTGCCACAACCTGCAGTACCACCGAGACGGAGCGTAACTTTGGGTCCTCCGCCGTCCTCCCGTCGAGGCGACTCATCGTTCTATTCGAATGCTTCGTTCGTCTCGCCGATTCCCGAAGAGAGTCCTCGGTCGAGGTCCCACACCTCTTTCGCTTCCAGCGCTGCTATGCCCGAGAGCTGGGGCAGTCAATCCCCAGGTTTCAGCCCAGGGTATCCAGATGACTTCTACGAGGACGACGCGTATTCAACCGAGGACGAAAACAGTCAAATGAGCCGCGGTACAGGATCGCCATATGGTGATGCAGGAGACGAGAGCAAACTTGTTCGGAGTGCTAGCTTGGGCAAGATGTCGAAGCCTTCAATCGTGATGAACCGAGCCCCAAGCAACGGAGACCCGATGCCGCAGGATGTACTCAATGAACAAGAGTCGCCGCGGCGGTCGCCAGTCCCTCCTTTCCAGCTTCCCGTCAGTCCTTTTGACGCTGGTACAGCGTACTATGAGGCTTCCAGCTCCTCAGGAACGGCCCCTACCACAGCAGCCACCGCCACGACCCCATCCATCTCGGCCAACGCCATGCTAGGCGCTTTTGCCGCTGCCAGTGCGACGGATCCAGCAGAATTGAGGAAGGTTACGCCGTCCCCCCGACCGTACAACCGCCTTTCGGCCATTCGACGACCACCCAAACTCGGACTCGACATGGACTCAGTCAGGCAAATGGAATCCAGGGGTAGCATGACGAGTTTACCGGATCTTATCAAACGAGCAACCCGCCTGGCTGCTTTGATCGATCGGGGACGCAGACCTGCCAGTAGATTCGAGATGGATGACGGTACGTGGCCGGACGAGAAGGCATTTGGGCGAGAGGGGGAGCAGCAGATGTCTGGCGTGTCTTGTAAGTCAACTTTTCAATTTTTACCGCGGTAGTATTGGCTAACTGTTTCTTCAGCTGGCGACAAGCACCAGTCGGGCCTGTCTGACATGCTCGCTGCATTCCCGCCACCTGCGGCCACGACACCAAACCCCCCCAACCGTGGAAGCTGGTTCAGACGAGCCTCACAAGCCTCGTGGCCACTGGCACCGGGCAGTAGGGGCAGCACGCCTCAGCCTGTGACTAGAGCGATGGCGGCAAGAGGATCTCCGCTGGCCAGGCTCGAATCCAACGACGGCGAGTCTTCGACTAAGCGCCGTAGAAAGTGTTGCGGGCTGCCACTATGGGCCTTTATTCTCATCGTCTTTCTCATTTTGGGAATCATTGCCGCCGCAATCATCGTCCCCCTCGAATTCTTCGTATTCCGCAAAAATAGATCTGCTACTCCTCCAGCAGCGGAGCCGGCCCTGACCCAGTGCCAGAACCAGCTCAAGTGCGAGAACGGCGGAACAAACGTCGTATCACAAAACGTTTGTTCCTGTATCTGTATCAACGGGTTCACTGGGCAGACCTGCACCGTGGCCGGAGCAACAGGCTGCACCACCACCAACCTCTCGGGGAACTCTACCTCGACTAATTTTAGTAATGTCACTCTCGGCCAGGCGGTTCCACGACTACTGCAACAATCACAGACGAACTTTACGGTTCCTCTGGACGGTACCGATATTCTTGCGAAGTTCAACACGGAAAGCCTATCATGCATTGCGCAGAACTCGCTCGTGACATTCGACGGACGTTCCACTCGCACTGGAACTGTCATTTCAGACACGGATCTCAACGCCAAGGGCGCAATTCCTGTTCAGGTCATCACTATCCTCCCAGGGCAAGCGGCAACTATCACGATTGACATCAACGCACCGGGAGGTGTGATCCTACCCTCGCCAGATATTGTTGGTGGATTCACAACACTCACAGGGCCGTTCCGTGTCACAACCATTCACGCTTCCAGCTCCACCATGTGGGCTACTATTCCAATGGTGCCCTCACCAACACCAACACCTGAGACGACTTCCTCTGTAGCCCCGCCGGCAACTACGATCCCGCCTACGACGATACCAACGACAACCACGTCAGAGACCCCTCTGGTCCCCTCAGTACCAGTGTCGTCTGCGCCAGCACCTAGCCCGACCTTCACGGTCACCGAGGAGACATTGGACTTTGCCCGTGTCTCGATTCTTCTCATTCTCGAGAGGCAAACCTTGATGGCGGCGACAACGGCACAGACAGTTTTGCAGCGTTTCTTCACGACTGCGGACCAGGGCACTCGGCAGCAAAGTGGCGGCGTTACGCCCGCCCAGGCACTGAACGTGACACTTGGCGGAGGCAACTCAGTGGACCTTGTCAATTTCCTCATCACCATCCCGGGAGGCATTCAGGTTGGCCGCAAGAGCAGCTGAGAGGCGAACACAAAAAACGATGGCCGACCGCACGATGGTCGTGGCGGCGTGCCGAGGCGTGCGTGGGAAAAAAAAAAGTACATAGATATGACGCTTAATGAGGTGACTCGGCGCTCCTTCTTTTTGGTTAGGAGCTCTGGGCGGTACGAGAGATGTGTAGGCACGCCGGCCGACCATGTTGTATAAAAAGATTCTGGTGCGTTTTTCTTATTTTCTACGAGCGGAGGACATTTTTGGCAACGCATAGCATCTCGTCGTGTACGAGTAAGTAAAGCGAAGGCGTTGGAACTGAGAGAAGGAAGTCGAAGGAGCTATGCAGATACCACTGATATCAAATCAAGACATAATCACCTGTACACACATGACTGTATTGCTTAATGGGGTGAAGTGAAACATGAAGTTGGGAAACCAAAGGGATGTGATCGTTCCAGTTAGCTTTCACGGTGTCAAATGACGTAAAGGTATGTAGTATATATGAGGGACAGAGTGTGTGGGCTGGCTGCTTGTCACGATATTGGCAGTAGGGTTTTGATAGGATGGAAATCCTTATGGGATGTCCTGGGCTCGTGGCAGATTGTCGGGATCGCCGCGGAGGGTTTAATCTCAGCGAACCAAGGATTTGAATCGGCGGGCCTTTGTGCCGTAAGCCGGCGCGGATTGTCTAGATGAACACCATTCAAGTTGACCGAGGTTTTTTTTTCTTTTCTTTTTTTGCAACGTGACTTTGTGCCCGCAGTCTCGGGCTGGTACCACGAGGGTCAATGGATGGTTCAATACCCGGGCTTCAAGACAGAAGTCGCGCAAAGAGGTGAGTACAGGCAGCGGGTCCCACACTTGAAGCTTTCGAAGGCAACGTGGTGGTTTTCTTCTTCTTCTTTCGAACAGCGCGCCGTTTTCCCTCTCAGGTTAATTGATTGAGATGTTTGAGGAAGAGACTTGACGGAAGGCGTGGGATGGGCTTTTTGTTTCCCCCCCCCTGCTCTGCTTCTTGTGTTTCTATGATTACGGATACAGAATTAAAATAAGAACATGTACGACTAGCGGAAGCAACTGAAATTTTGCTAGAATGCTGTCGTGCTACGTTGAACAAAAAAGTAAACAACGTTTTATGCGACCTCTTGAGAGAAATCGAGGCTGAGCTGAGCCTTGACGACCGAAAGACACGGCTTTCCCAAGGTTTGTGCCAAGTCGCCGGAAGTTGAGATGGGCGGGAGCTTGGCGCTAGGACTGATTGTAAGTTCTTTCCGAGAAGTTTGCTATTTGCCTCTGGTTAGTTAGTTGCAGGTGGGCTTGCGCAAGAATTCGGTGTTTCTTGGCAGGCAAAGTTTGATATCTTTCGCGGTGGCCTGAGCGTTTCGACGTCTTTCTTTCTCGCCTTGTCTGTCGAACCTTTAAACCATCTTCGAGAATAGTGCATCTGTTGCAGCGCGGACAGCCGGCCTGATTTTGTGTGTACGGATACTCCTCCCCGCTCGAATTCCTCAGTCTCGACCCTCGCCCACATTGTGGCCCTGGACTCGTCGTCTGCCGGGGACCACAACAGGGTCGAGAATGGCCAAATTTGAAGTGCCCAGCCCGGTTATCTCAGGGCAAGGAAACATGGCCCCCGTCGCCGGCGGTAGTGGTTTTGGTAGCGCGGGGGAGAGAGCCCCAGGAAACTTCCATGAATCTTTGATATGGTGAATCCGTGTTCAAGGGCATGTCTCTGCTACAAGTGCCGACCTTCTGATATTCAGTTCTTAGTGGACAGAAGTCTCTCTCAGACTCACGCACACTCTGTGCCACTGTGGCTCTGCGCGCGCTCTCTCTCTCTTTCTTACTTTCCAAATTCCCAGGCACTAACAGATCCTCCTCTTCCCCCTTCTCCACCAAAACACCCCTGCGATTTCTCAACCCCCTTTCCAGGCGCAGGCGTGCCAGAGCAAGGGTTCCTGCATCGGTGCCAATCCTTCCCTTCCCAAGTTTCCTCCCCGGTGGCCCACCCCTCCCCTCCTCCATCTCCTCCACCCGCGTGCCCTGCGGCGGTGCTTGCCAACGATGCCCGTTCGCTTGAGGGTTCAGAGTGGGTTTTCTCGCAGTGGATGAGGGAAATCTGTTCGAGGGTGATTGCGGCACACCATGGGCGGGCTGTTTGTTCGGCGTTCCACAGAGGAGGGGAGGAGGAGGGAGAGAGTGACGAAATGTGGGAATAAGGACTGGAACATTTCTCAAGGCTCATAGTCCAAAACTCCGGACTGAACTGTCAGCCAGAAAAGAGTTCGTCGGGTGGTCTTGAAACCCATCATCCGTTCTGGACCGCCCCGAACCCCTGAACTTGGTCTGTCAGATTTGCAGGAGAACGAACGGTGAACACTCAGAGAGACATGCCAGACACAGCCACACAGCCTCCCTCGTGCTTGGAGCAGACGACAGCATCCATGATCTATCAGAGTGACAGAGGAGGCTGCAAGAACGCGACTACGGGTCATCGTGTCGCAGTTCGGCGCGCGTTACCATGTCGGCTCACTTGCATCGCATAGCACGCATCCAACGGGAAATAAGGTAAACTCGCCCGTCCCTCCCATCCTGCCATGCCCACCATCCACCTCGTGGCTCTTCACCCCTTGCTAAGAAGGGCCAGCTAAGCCCGCCCATTGAGGCTGTGGAGAGACGAACCATTCTCCAGAGACTGCAAGAGAGAGAGGGGGGGAGAGAAACGGCCAAGTGCGCTACGGATAAGCAGGTACCGTTTAGCGTAGATGACTCCCAGAGAGTACTTACTTTGCAACAGACACACACCCACATCCTTAGAACGCACTTGGGTCCTGAGAGTAGCAATGAATAGCAACAGAGCCCACTTGGCGCCAGCGGATGCCGCTGATGGCTGCAGCATCATTACTCTAATCCCGGCCGCGCCCTGTTGGGCCTGGCCTTGGAGCAGCAGCAAGAGGAGGAGGCAGAAGAAGAAGAGGCAAAGAGACAGAGAGAGACACCACCCAGTCGGGGACGGCAACTGGACCTGGGCTTTTGCTTTTTGGCTCACAAGTGGGTTGGCTGCTCATCCTTGGATGACCCCTTCCTTGCTCTCTCCCTCGCTCTCAATCTGCCGCCATCTCAATTTACCTTACCTTCCTGTTCGTTGGCTTGGCTTACTTTCTCTTCCTTATCCTCTTCCTTTCACTTTCATCCTCACTTCTTCCAAATTGCTCTTCTCTCGGGCCATCCTTCCCCTTCGCCTTCGCCTGACTTATCAACCTTATTCGCTCCTTTACCTGTCTAGTCAGTCGCCCTCCGTCGAAGGAAGGAAAAAGGTTTCCCGCTTTGGTTCTGTTCTTCTTCCTTGCTACCTACCTATCCACCAGTCAATTCGTTTCTCTTTCAATTCTGGCTGCCCGTTCCTTCTTTTGGCTCCTGCTCATCTTGGGTTGTACGGCGCATTAAGACGACGCCAGCCTTCCTTACGTGGGCCGTTCCTCGACGCGCGCAGACATCACAGTCACGCTTCTGGCGTCGCCTGGCCTGGCTGACTCGACGACACACTGTTGGGATCCCTTTCACCTTCTCCCCGCAAGGCCTTGTGTCCGGATCCGGTTTGGACTTGCACTCTAAGCGGTTGAACCTCGACGTTCCCCTCCCCCCGGATTCAACTTCATCCCATCTCGAAATAATCTCAAGTAGCACTTCCACATATCCCCAGACAACGTAGACAGACCTCCACGCCGTCAACAAACCCGCCCATCATGGACTACAACCAGCATCACCACCCGTCAAACTCAATTGACAACGCCGCATATCCCGGGGACTCGAGCTACCAACCCGGCGGTCACCCTTCCAATTCTATCAGCAATGCCGCCTACCCTTCAGACTCATCCTACCGGCCGTCTGACCCGACGATGCCCACCGACGACAAGCTCGCTATGCCCAATGCCCGTTACTCCCAATCCTACAACAATAATCACAATGCCGCCCCCGGCGCCGCCAACATCAGTAGCAGTACACAAGCACAAGCCCAATTCCCGCCGTATCCAACCAATGCTCCAGCACCTTTCCAGCAATCGCAAGGCTGGAACCAGGCGCAGAACCACGACCCCTTGTACTCTCCCGCTCGTGGGCCGATAGCACCGTGGACCCCGGATGGCATGTCCGCCGCGAACCCTAACCTCCCGCCACCACCGCCGTACGACCCCTCGAGGCCAGGCACGGGGACTACTAACCCTTCGACGCCTCGCGACCCGATATCACCAAACCCCTCAGAGAGTGCCCTTCTCAGCGGACAGCAGCAGCAGCAGAATGGAGCGCATTCCACGCGATCTCAGAGTACCTACACTAGCACCCCACAGCAAGCCCCCGCACCGGCGGCAGCTCACGTAGCCGACGCGGAATCGGGACAAGGGGAACGGAGCGGGCCGCGCGCCTACTTGCAATCGATGACGGGAGGGATGCCGGCTTATGGCAACAGTCCTGGACAGCTTGGCCCCGTCGCGCAGGCTAGGAAGAAGAGAAAGATGAAGCTTGGCATTCTCGCCGGCGTGCTCTGCGCTGTCTTGGTGTTCCTGATCGCGCTGATAGTGGGCGTGCTGGTCGGCATCGTCAAGGTCAACCAGAAGGATGATAAGCCGCCTCCGTCTAACGGACCGCCGAGGCTCTTTTAATTTGCCGACACTTGCACGAGTGGTACTCCCTCCGTTCCTGCGGTTTATCCAGCCCCGGTTTGAGAGATATTGCCATTCTGCCCTCCAGGTTTCTGGACAACTTCCGCACCAAAGGGCGACACAACTTCACCGATACCCAACTTACTTTTTCCCAACATATTCTCTCACCCCTATTCTTCTTTTCTTTTGTGTTCATTACACCACCAACAAAGCTTGGTTTTGGAAAACTTTGATTAATTGGGCGTCGCTTGCGCTGGAGGAGGATGGATGGATGAATGGATGAGGGGGGAAGGACGACACGAGGAAGCGACGTTTAATGTCTTTTTTTCACTTTCTTTACACTTCTCCTTTTTCCTCCTCCTCGGAAACACACGATTTTGGAGTAATAACTTACTTGAGGAACGGATTCGCGGAGGGATTAAGAAACACAAGTGAAGCTTTTCTTCTTGATCCTGGGAACACCCCGATAGACGAAAGCTGTGGCTTTGCTGAAGAGCGGGCTGCTCAATGAGATTGAAATGATGTCAAGCGTTTATTTGTTCAAGACTTTTTGACTCGTGATCTTCGTTCTCAGGAAATCTCGTAAGATGCTGGAAATTAATTTCCTTTGGAATTGGGGGGTGAACTTTGTCCCAAGCTTGGGTATTGGGATCTGAGCATCGTCGTCTGTTGTCTATTAGATGAGAGACGAGGGAGAGTGGTCCTTGGAGGTTCGTCGGCTCCTCTTATGGAATAATCCAATGTCATTGACACCAGAAGTGCCGCCCATGGCTTAATCAAGGCTGCATGTTATTGTCCCCCCTCTGCCTGTTCTCGCTTCTTTTTATGGAACACCCCCCCTCCCTCCCCCCTGCTGCTGAGTTCCCTTGCATTTGTGATTCGGGAGTCATCGACGAGGCGGAGTAGATTGCTTGACGGAAAGACGACGTGTACTCGGCCTTGGGTGCTTTTATTCTCGGCTCTTAGTTTGTGCGTAACATGAGACTTTCTTCCTATGCTGGGCAGACAGGATCCTTCTGCTGGTGTGAGGTATCTGGCAGTGATAACTCTCCATCATATATAGATAGAGAAGGAGTTAAGGTGACCACCTTTAGGTTGTTGACGTTGAGAATACGTCTTGTTCAGGACAAGACACAGACTTTGGGGCCGTCAGTTGGTCTTGGATGGGTGGAGGATGAGGGAGACGGTACCTACCAACCACCCATGCTGACACCGGCGATGGAATAGTCGCCTTTGTATATGTTGTGTTGTGCGAGGATGGCGGAGAGTCAATCTGGCTCTGGCTCGGTCTTTACCTCGATTTAAGGATGAGAAAAGGTGTGTGCTGTTCTGATGATCGAGCTTGAAGCGGATACCCTTATTCTATACAAGGCTTGGTTCTACTTCTTGTCTAGCTGGCCATGAGAGGGGATTGACATCAACCCATTTGGTTCGCTCCCTCCCATTGAGTATCGTTCAACAGAGAGCAGTTCAGGTAGCATGTCATTCGCACCGTCGTGCCGAGCAGAAAGCACCCTCGTTGGCTTGTTATGACGATGTGAGGTATCATTGAGAGAGAGAACTCTGAACCTTATTCATTCTCTTGAGGGTTCGGAGAAAGAAGAAAAGGAAGCACATTCGGATTCATCTCGGGAGCTAGGATATCCTGCAGGTCCCGGTCATTTGCAGTCTACGGTTAGGTGATTGGTACCTTCTAAATAGCCCGCAGGGAGCGTTGATAGAAGGCACCCACCCGAAGACACAGCAAGTGGCCTCCGCAAAGTCTTGATTGGGATACTATATGTATATATTACAAGTACGGCCCCCTTCGTCATGCTGGTTACTCAGATCAAAATGGCCTTCGTTGAGAGCCATCCCGCCAATTCCAGCGTCTTGCACGGAATGACCACGTCTCGCTGCACTTCCCGGTCTCTGTCGCTGCGCTACCTGGCCATACAGGCAGGCTTACTGCATCTTTCAGAGATGTAGTACGCAAGTCCACAAAGTTTGACACGTCCGCTGTCTCTGCTCGTCTGCCACCATATAGATAGTCAGGGTGGGAGCATCGCGAATCGGGCGGAGAGAGGGGAAGAGTACCGGCCTACTTTACGACTGGGAGACATTCCGTGAGGAGATCTCTGCGCGTAAAGATGTGCTAGACACTCGGCGGGATGCACGGAACAGTTACCTCTGGCAGGCACTGAACCTTTGTCCGTACCCGAGAGGTGGTTGTGGTTGTGGTTGTATGCTAAACTAGACCGAGATGGCCTTACATACCGTAGACTCGACATATTGAGCCTTGTGCGATATCACCCACGGCCCGTCTGGAACCCACTCAGCAAGAACGAGTACTTTTCGGCTAGAGTGCCTGATCAGTATATAGAAGGGGAATCGGTCTCCATCTAGTCAAAGGTATTGACGAAGAGACCTCCCCTTCTGGCCTCGGCCTCGATGGGCTCACAAGGTATCGAAATAGAAAGAGTATAGCGAAGATGACGCAGGCTCTTTCGCTATCACTTGGCTCTTTGATAGATGCCAAATGACATCAAGTCACAAATTTTTTAGTGTTCAGGCTAGCGTTGTGTGCCTGCTTCTCATTGTATGTAGCTTCGTCGCCCGCACATCGCTTCGTTACCTGTTGTGACGGAGTTCCGTTCCATCTTTATGTACTCCTGCTGAATACAACGCGACTAAACATGCATAGAATTATGAGACGATAATCCGCCGTGGACATCTCTCAGGGCCTTGATTGATAGTGATTGTAAAGCGTTGGTCGCCGATTGGAGTCGCGTTAAGAGGATCGATATTTATGAGAAGGGCTTCTTCTCCGATCACGATGCATCGATAGAGGCAGAGCGCGATATACTCTGGCAGCCATTCGAGCATGCTAGCAACGGACGAAAGAAAGGTGCGAAATCTCCGATATCGAAAAAAGTCAGCTGCTCGAGAAACAAACCCGAACCCGAAGCCTCGGTTGACCCGGGTTGACGCGTACGACAGAGCCTCATGTAACCTGCACCAACATACCAGGAAAAGACGGAATGTGGGCAGTGAAGGGTTACAGCAGTCACATGCTTTCAACGATCTTCACATAACATTACCTTTGTCACTTGTCACAAATCGGACCATCGCCCGATAGAGCCTTGCAGCTTATTTTCCAAGTATGCGGCCAAGAATACCATCAATTCTAGCCCGTACGGGGGAGTCGACACGAGAGAGATAGAGCGGCAAAATCTCTCCTCCCATAATGGATGGGACCCCACAGCTGCAATGTCTCGACCTTTGCTCACTTAGTACCTTTGTAGGAACACACCGGTTTGTTTCCCTAACGCCCGATGAAGCCGAATCCCGCCCAAAATCTTTGTTTTTTTCTTGGAAAGTGAAAACTCCATCCCTTTGCCCTACTGTTTTGTTTTGTCTCCTTCCCTAAAGGTATGATGAAAAGACATGGAAGCTGAAATAAGAAGAGAGAAAACATCAAATGAGGAAAAATGAAATGAAGAAAGCTATGTGATGTGGGTGATGAATGGGTCTTTGTCCAAGTTTCGTCCCGTCGTAAATTGAAAATGAAGAACAAATCGCAAGTTCTTTCTGCAGTTGGGAATCTTGCTGCTGCGATGCTTAAGGATGAATCAAAATTGATCTCTTATGCTTTCATCCAGCTGTCCTCGATCGAAGTTTGAAATGAAGTCGTAAAGCGTACAAAAGGCCGTGTCGAAAACAAAGATGGAGGACTTCATTGCCGCGAAGTTGATGTCGGAAATTCATGAGAGGGTATGGTTTGCCGATGAGACACGGTCGTCTTGAGTGCGAAAAAAAAAACGTAAAAGGAAACATGCAGGGCCTGAATGAGTGCGTCCCTTTTCTTTGTGGGTCTTGAAGTGTATGAATGCCGGCTGCGAAATGCGTCGAATTCGAATATGGAGTGTTGAATCCTTGGATGCTGACAACAGAAAGCGCCGCATGCTTCCGCTTGTAGGGAGATGCATGGTTAGAAGGCGTTTCGGGAGTCGAAACGCGTAGTCGATAGAAGGTCATGCTGGACAGCTCAAAGGATGACGCATCGGTGACCGTCAGGACGTCTGCGCCTTCGGTGCTTCCGCTTTGCAAAACCCATGAGACCTGGGTTTTTCTCGTACTCGTGGTCTTCATCTTCATGAGCGGCTTGGTTTTGGAACTTCTCATCCTTCATGAGAAGCTGGCGACAAATGTCTATAAAAACGGCGTCGACGTTGGCTGATGACACTGATTAGCAAAGTCTCGTCTCAACACCCCGCTGTTGACTTACTTCGTGTCCTTGCGCTCGTTTCGTAGTAAGGCGCATCCCACATCTGAGAGCACGCAAAAGCCCTTTGTCTAGGTACGGACCGCTGCTCTTCCAAGTCGGCCTTATTGCCGACGATGACGATGGGAACATTGTCGTCGTCCTTGATGCGGGTAATTTCCTCTCGGAGCATCTCAATCTCGTTCATAGAGGACGATGAGGTGATGCTGAAGACCAGAATGAAGCCTTGGCCAGATTTCATGTAAAGGTCACGCATGGCAACTGTATCCACGGTCAGCTGGGATGTCGGACAGAGTACGAAAAGTAGCTAACCAAACTGCTCTGTGCCCGCGGTGTCGAGGCTGGTTCATTGTTAGAGGGATGGTCTCACGGCAGCTAGAATGTGCCTTCGTTACTCACATTTCCAAGACCACTTGCCGTCCCTGGAATGAATCGAGTCAGTGATTCGTCGCAATAAGTAGTACCCGCATAAGATTAACTCACATCAACCTGTAATTGTGTCCGGTAGGTGTCTTCAATTGTCGGGTCGTAACTCTCGATCCACTCATTGTGAACGAATTGAGCTTTTGCATTGGTTAGCGGTGCTGCACATTTGACACGAGCATTGCGCTACGCGATGCTGACCTGTTAAGCAACTCTTTCCAACACCTCCTAGATGCAAAGTTAGTGGGCTGCGCACGTGACAGGCGTATTTCTCAACAAGGACTCACCGGCACCCAGCACCACGACATGGAGCTCACGACTACGCATGATCAGCTTGCGATCCCTCTATCTCTTCCTTTACAAATTGGAAAGGCATCACGGCGGAGCATACCAGGACTGATGATGCCTGTTGTGGCGTGACATTGTGTCTATGCTGGCCAACCTGAAGCTGCGACTTTGTTGCTGTCGGTTGTGTGTATCGTTGCGGGAGAGATGTCTGAGCAGGGCAGCTCAATTCAGATGACAGAAATGTGCCGGGACGAATTGGTGTGTTGAGAAAAGCTTCAACAGCTGGTCGTCTTCCTTTGAGGAAGGGCCGCCGGGCTGAGTACTTCGCAATCGGCGCGTCATGCGGCAAGGGACGACAGCAAGGTTAAATAGATTGTCGGCGAGGCGGAGGGTTTGGTTTGGCGGAGAAGTGGTGAGGTCCGAAAGCCAGGTAGCGGAATCGAGGCTGCGGATTGCCGTGCAAATCACTCTATATCGGGAGTGGATGGGCGCGATTTCCAGAGGACGCAACAAGGTACCTGGAAGGGACGAAGGAGAATGGCGGGGGGGTCCGGATGCAATTGTAGTTGGAGCACAGGAGCGTCGAAGTTTGAAAGTCGGGGGCTCGGGTCATGGAGCTCTGGGTCTGGCCCGTCCGAATTGATTGGAAGAGTGGGGACCACAGGAGACCAAGGAGGGGTGCTTTTAAGGGGCCCGAGGGGAGGGGGGAAGTTGACGGGGAACGGGGGACGAGCAGGGGAATGGAAAAATGCAAAAGCAGACTGGCTGACTGGCTGGATGCAGAGAGAGAGAGAGAGAGAGAGAGAGAGAGGGAAGAGGGGAAGGCGAGAATAGAAGTAATGGGAGACAGGATGTGAGAGAGAGAGAGAAAGGAGACGAGGGATATGGAAATCCTGAAAGTGTCAAAGACGAAGGAAAACAAGAATGGGAGAGTAAAAGAAGAAGAAACAGACGACCGACGAGCCAGGTCAGGACAAAAAAAGAAGCGTCAAAGTTCCCAACCAGCTCTCATCCTCTCACACTCCGGCTACCCAATTAAAAACAAATAAAGGGTGTTGGTGCAGCAGTTTTTGGCTGTTCTGTCGTCTGCAAGGGCCTCTCGCCAGCCAGCTGCGCTAAGCTGAGGGGAGGGTAGCTAAGGCAGGGTAGGTTAGGTGAGAGGTACCTTGCTGGGGGGTACTTGGTGACCTGGGCGTCTGGAGGATCCCAACCGTACTTTAAGCAACTCCGTTACGGCAGTCTGCCCTGCTGTTGGCGCCCTGCGGACGAATCTGGTGAGATAAAGTCGGGCAGTCGGGTCGGGCAAGGTAGCTGGGCGAGGTTACGACCGGGTACGTACAGCCTCCAGGCAAAGCACACTCGGAGCTGAACCAAAGGACAAGAGTGAAAGGGAGAAGAAGGTTTATGGAGGCTGTATGCCTGAAGGTGTCAGTACGAATACTGAGCTGCACGAAAGGGCCAGTTGCAGTACAGAGGACGGTCTCCGGTTGGAGAGGGTGGGGAGATCTAGAAGCAGACAAAAGGCAAGGGAGGGCAGTACTGGTCAATCGTCGTCGATCGCTGTTGCAGCTTTGCCGTGCGATGAACAATAGACGGCCCCCAGAGGGCTGAGGAGCTTAGGTTGATGGCTGGCTGATGGTATGGTTCGATAACTCTGGTCAACTAAGTTTATTTCCGCTTGCCGGTTGCCGAAATGGATGACATTGGCCACTGGACGTGGGCACTTGGAGAAAAGAGCGAATCTAGCTCAGTTTAGAGTGACTTCAGCACCCCAAGCAGGAGAAGAAACTCTGCCCAGGTCGCACTCAATGTTGAATCGCAGACAGGGCAGCAATAAGACAGAGAGACGTCGATGAGATGTGTGGTGGAATTGGATGTGGTTGCACGCTGGAAGACACAGCCGCCGGGTGACAAACCGTTCTTGACCAGGGTGTCTAGTCGAGCGAGAAAGCCTGGGAAGTCAAACGACTAGCCAGAGGTAAGAAGCGAGTCGTGGCGAGTAGAAAGACAGGACGCAATGGAGGCGACGCGAGTAGGCAAGATGCGTGACGGGACGCGATGCGATGCGAGGTGGGTAATGTGACTGATGACTGGCAGATGGATGGGCGAGTGAAGACGGAGAGAGGCTTTGCCAGGCCAGTTGAAGCTGACGACTAGTCAATTCGACGGGTCGACGGGAGGGGACCATGCAAGACAACCGGAGAATCAGATTTTACCGCCAACCCAAAGGTGAGAATGGGCTGTGCTTTGTGAGATTACAAACAGGAAAAGTAGACGTTGGGCTGCAGGACTTACTGTACCCTTGGAGAGAATTCCCATGTACTACGTTGGCTACGGAGTAGAGGACGATGGGTGACGGATGGCGAGAAAAAGAAGCATGTGGAATTGTCTCACAAATTGGAAGCCTCCTGTCTCGAAATAACGGAGAGGCTGACACTACGGTCGGACGCTTGCATGGTAGCTTCAACGTCGTCGCTATTTAGGGCAGAGAGTCGGGTACGGAGCTTTGATGACTTTGTCGCAGGGCTTCAAAGGAAGGGGTTTTAGCTGAAGTCGAGGTTGGCGGTCATCATTGGCGTGTTACAGTATAGGAGTTTGGTGTGGTGGTGTACGGAGTAGTGCTTGAGCGTCATGTTGATCCGGGGGCCACCGACCGGACAACGTTGGTTAACTTAGTGTATGATGCGTACCAAGTACATGGTGGTGAGATAGTGACCGAGGTCGGGAGCGATCCCGTTGCTTCGCGTCGTCTAACTTTTGGAGAGTCTTCTTGGATGGATGTCCCCCATCGCCTCCAGTCTTTGCCGTCTTCCTTCTTTCCTGAAATGGAACTGTGCCCTTTTGGTGTGAGGCACAGCGGCGCGAGGCAAGATCCAATGGGTGTCGAAGTAGTCGAGGTAGGGTTCCAATTGGGCCCCCCGGCAAGCGACACCTTGCCATGGCAATGATTGGGTGAGGCGGCGTGGCATCCCGCTCACACGGCGACGGCGGCGGGGATTATTGAGGAAGGTCCTGAGGATGAGGTGCTTGCTGACCTCTTGCCTCTGGACTCTGGGTTGTCCTTTTCGCGGAGGCGGAGGCGGGAAAAGAGGATGCGATGCCGTGCCGTCTCTTGGCTGCCTTTTTGACCGAGGCCGACGGGATCCAAGTAGAGTGGTGTTTGGCTCAAGTAAGGTATTAATGCCTGTGTTGGTAGGGAGCACGAAGTAGTAGGTGCCTTATTCGTGTGACCGGCATCCAGCCCAGCAGGTCATGGCTGAAGTCATAGGCAAAGTAGACATGACACTCTAGTACAGGATACGTCTTGAGATTGTCAGTAGGCTGGATACTATAGAATAGAGGGTAAGGTGGTCTGTACTCCGTACGTATGCGTATCTGTATGCGAAAGGTACTTAGTGCGTACGATAGCAGTCCGTAAAGCAACCTCGTTTCGGCCGGCACTTTTGAGCTGTTGACAGGCTCAGAGTCCGTGGGTTCAGCGTGGGAACGGGTCTCTGCCCCAATGTAGCTGAGTCAGGGTTTGTCTGCCGTTTAGCCAGAGCAGGTGTCCAGTTGGGTGCAGACTCCTGCATAGGTGGGACTCTCCAGTCTTGTCCCACCCATCCCATGTGGTGAGGTTCCTCTCTTCCCATGTGTCTCCAGGGCTAAGGGAATGGAGGAGGGGGCGACGCCGCGACGCCGCAAAGGAAGTGTCATGGTGCGTAGGCAGTACGGAGCATTCGTACCTTTCCATTGAGGCTTGGTCGAGTCGGGCAGTTTGTGTGGGCTCTAGTCCTGGATAGTCGCCGGGGCTCTCTCGTGAGCAAGCAAGGCCTTGGCCCATGGCGGCCATGCGCAGACGGGCTCTCGAGCCCCCTCAGAGCGGGCAGTGTGGAGGAATGTTCCTACTCGGTCGGTACACGTGTAGTTGACAGGAGGTGTGGTGGCCTGGTCGTGTGGTGCAGCGGTGCTGTGGATTTCAGGTCGCAGTGGATTGCCGAGAAGGCATGTTTTAGCGTGCTCCGTGATGTTTCCGGTTCTGCTTCCATCCCATGTTCCCCTGTTGTTTCGTTCCGCGGATGGAGTCGTGCTTGAGGTGGTGCTGCAAGCTGCGTGCTGCATAGGAGACAGTGGGCACTGAGCAGTGAGAGCGCAGGTGGACAGCTGCAGGTGCAAGAGCAAAGATGCAGATGGATGCTTGCCCTATGGCTTACCTTTGAACGAGGCTTGACTCTTGGAGGACTGTTTTGTGCTCGGTACCTATCCATGGATGCGTTTGGAGTACGAGGTACTTGGACGTGGTGTCTTGGCTCTTGAGGCAGGGAAAGAAGAATCAACTCGTGGTTTATCCCCCGAGCCCCCACCTCACTTTTTCTTCCCTCACCAACACCTTCCCGAGTTTCTCACTGTGACTGAGGCAGGTGCGCGATCCCCCGGCTCCAACATGGAAGGGACATGGAGATATGCGGCTGCCGTTCTTTCCTTCCCCTTTTCTTTGCGTCCTTTTTTTTCCTTCCCCATGCTGCGCCATGCCTTCCCTGCTGTTCCCTTTTCGCGGCATACCTTAAGGTAAGGTAGGAACCACATTGGCACATTGGCACATTGTGCGGCGTGCCTGCCATCATTCATCATCCATGCCTTCCTGCTTCCAACTACACTCTGTCACCCCTCATTCCTTCCCACCTTACCTTAGGTACCTTAAGGTAACCTGGTAATAGCTTCTCGAGCTTTCTCACCTCAAGTTGTGGATACTCCATGAATACGGAGTACATCAGATCCCATCTCGACGGCCCGAGTTCATGTAGTACAGTAGTAGTCACTACGTCATAGACTTAACTAACTTACCATTTCATCACTTCAGGGCAGGTAGGTGACCATGTCTAATTTGTAGTTGCGCCTGCTTCTCTCAATCACGATGCTGCTTCACTTCTATCTCATGCCACTATTTACAATTCAATGCCTTGTCCCAGGACTTCATCAGAGACTCCCAGTCTGCTACAAGCATCAATTGAGTTGAGGAAGCACATCAGAAGTAAGCCAAATCTCTCCACCCAATGCCTCTCGTTCCCCACAGCTGTGAGCTTTTCAACTACCCATGGAACTTCAAACTTTGACTTTGCCTGCACAGAGTATCACACAGCTTCAACCACCTTAGCTCTTACTGCTTGCTCCCTCCTCGATGCTGCAAGGCTGTCATCCTGGTAAGATAGCTAAGCACTGTGCAGGCCACGCCGCGACGGGCCCGGCGTTGGAACTTGACCCAAGTTCCCAACCTCTACTGTGTGCTCCTTAAGGTAGGCTCCAAGACAACACCATAAAGCATCGCCGCACTCTAGCACTCGGCTCCATGCAGGTGCCATCATCCATGCCATGAAGAGAATCCATACTCCGACGGACGGAGTACGGCCTGCATCGGTGCCAGTCTCCCAGTCTCTGTACCTTGCCTTAGACTCTGATTGATTTTTATCTCTCAACCCTTCTAGACGCATCCACTCTGCCCACCTTGTCTCGACTTCTCCTGCATTGCGGCCTGTCCCTGTCAACCAAGGGCAAGCCACTATGCACTTCATCGAGAAGAATCGTCTTCCATCTACTAGCCTTTTGGTCTACATCCGCGCAAGCAAGGAGGGGTTATTCCGATAGTCCTACTCTTCCATTTTAACAAAGCTTCATAGCCAAGCAACCGAGGATGTCTTGCCGAACCATCCGCCACAGCCCTCCTACCAACGATCCAGTCACCAGAGGCTCTACAATCTCAACTACTCCGTAGTACAAGCTTTACGCGGTCTCTCGGCACCAGAGAGCTTCAAATAAAGTGTAAGCAAAGGGCCACCAACGATCTGCGGGTTGGATACGGCCATCGACCGAGGCCCGGAGCCGAGACACTGACGCAGGGACGCTGTTCGCCAGCTAACCTCTACGTCTAGCCGTTGCAACGTCGTAGCCGTTGCTAAAATTCTGCTTCCATGACAGCCAACCATCCTAGTGCCTCGTCCTGGATATACGCGGTCGACTACCTGCCTCGCTTGAGCCTATCCGAGGCAAATCGATGCCGCTCCGGAAATACTTCAGATTGTAGACAGCTCAAGCTCGGTCGTTACTTCGCCAATCATGACGTCCAATTCCTCGCCTCACCCATCACCTCGGTTCGCGAGGGTATAGAGAAATTTTTTCTTCCCTCCTCAAATAGCCTGATTTCGACCAGTGACGACCGAGCATGCGCCCCTGCGTCTTGTACCTGAGAACCGACTGGTGGGATTCCGGGGTCCCCAGGATGGGTGCTAGCCGCAGATGCGAGTGTACGAATAGACACTTCGATGCGAGCGCGCCCCTCCCGTTCAAATTCGAGTTCCTGTTCCCGTCACAGCCAAGCACACCACTACGCGTGGCGGACTCATCCCATGACGACGAAGGGGAGCTCGAAAAACTGAACTCTGGTGCCTCATCTGGTTCTCAGCCCCTTCCCTGTCGTTCTGTTGACGTTGCATCCGACTTGATCTCCTACTTTGGTAGCTGACCCGAATCCGGAATGTGTGACTGGTAACTCGATGCAGCGACCGATCGTCAACCATGCCCTCGGGCCGTGTCGTTGTCGTCAAAACGTCACTCCCGCTGGCCATGGTCGCCCAGATCGCCAGCTCCTATCCGTACGGACCTTGTACACTTAGTCAAACCAGATATTGTTAGCCCCAAGGATCATTCCTATCTATCCCCTCCCCATCTCCGAGTTGGCGGCTTCTGAAGAACAGCTCTTGCTCAAATCGGAGAACCGGTCTGCTGGGTTCCATACTAAAAAGGTGACGTCTAGGCCCTGGTCTATTCCACCTCTCTGATATGAGCTGTCAACTTGGCTCCCTGGAATCTTCCCTGCTCTATCCCCCGTCTCGGTCATTGCAGTATTGTCTATGGAGCACATCCAGCGACACTGGTACGATTATCGTCGGCCTGAATGTTCTCAGTAACGGCCCCGAGAGCTTCGTGGAAATATAGCAACAAGTTATACCCATCAAAAGGTCCTTACAAAGTTGAAAAGGTACGGATAGACGAGGAAACTCTTTAGACCTATGGACAGAGGCGCCCAGACCACATCTCCGCCATCTCACCTTCCCACGTGGCCAAGATGAGATGGACTGCACCATCATCACGCTAACCAGTCGTGTCAGTCCACCTTTGAGTTTCAGGCAGGAACTCTAAATCTTCTGGCTCCTGAATCGTCCAAGCCTGCCACGACCGAGTCAATGCGACCAGTACATACTTATGCCATGAGCAATCACGGTTGCTACTAAATTTTCGGCCCCCAAGTCTATGCTCCAACATCCTGGGACTTCATTTCGAGATTGATGCGGTACTTTCGTCATTTCAACAGATAGTCTTGAATGCCCGACGGCATCTCTCGATAGCATGGTTTTGCCCAGTCTCTGATGCCTGGGCAAGAGATTGAGGCACCCTGACTGCCTTGCTCATCGAGGGGTATTCTATCTATTTGACTTGGACTTTGATTTCACAAAAACTCGTGACTTGAGACGCAGCAGGCACAAGCCCGGTAAAGGAAATGCCAGGCCAGCCATCCCATGGATTTCCCAGCGACAAAAATGCGGAGGATCTACACCTGCATGTGCAACATGAACACATCATCTGCTCGTTGACGGGATCCCCAGGCAAACACACTTTACAATGCCCAACTTTCGAATTCGTCGAGTGCTCACCGAGCTCGCTGCTGCCATACTACACCACACTACCAATGTAACTAATTGTATTGGGCCTTTCGACCTCAAAGCAGTGGGATTCCGCCGCTCCATAGCTCCGAATGCGAGAACCAAGCAGTCAAGAAGTCGCCTCAAGGCCAGTTGAAGGTAGAGCAAACCGACCCACTGCATGCTTTCACGTGTTCGGGAGGCGTGGAACTTCAGACGAGCACCTCTGTCAGTTGACGTCTCAGGCCGAGTACGAGGTCAGAGCTATCATGAACGGCAGATATCCTTATAGACTGCACTCAGGATACGAGGCCTCGATAGGCAGTCGGGCACACGACTTGGAAGCCAGCTTTTGCCGTGTCACCTTCTCGTCTGTCCGAAGACACCATGGATGGCCTGCATGGCTCATTGACTTGACTGGAGAAACTTTCCGAAGAAGCAGGGAGCCAGTTGTTTGTACGACTGGCATGCACGGCACACGCTCTACATCCGCAAGCTCCTCGATACGTTGCCGTCAGTGTGTCCGATCTCCTAATGGGCCAGTCTATTATCGTCTAATAGAATGCGGCTCACACGTGCCCTTTCTTCCCGTACCCCACGCCGGAGCTGCATGCAGCTCGTCGTCATGGTCGGACTTTAGCCAGCTTTCGGAGAATATTGCGAAAATCGATGAAGGCAGCGTGGGGGGCTGACATGGTCGAGGAGCAAAGTTGTCTGGATATTCGGCACCATTCAAGATGTCGTCTTATCAGCCCGGGCAACTACCAAGACGAAAAAAAAATCCAGACCACTTTATTACCTTCCCCGAACGGTCTGGTCGATTTTCTGCATCACAATTGTCACTATCATCATCTTTGGAGGTTGCAGTGCCCCCCAACTGTGCCCTGCCTGCCTCCTCCTAGCCAGACGATGGGGTCGGCAACGAAACATGTCAATCACATTGCAGGTACCTTGCTCAAGCGAGACCACAACCATGATCCTAGAATATCAATTCAGTGGACGACGGGAGTTTCTTTGACAAGACATCGGGCCGGTACTGATGGGGCCTGCATCGAACGACCCACCACAGCCAGCATGAACCAGACTTTCTGCAGCCGCCTACTTTTAGGGCTCCGCTGCCACAACCAAGCGGGTCCCGCCGTTCACCGCACACATTCCAAAGCCAGAATTCATAAAGCCCTATTCCGCCGCTCGTCTTCAACAATAACTGGTCTGGTGGTGTAGTTGGTTATCACGTCAGTCTAACAGATTTCGAGGTCTCCTCGGAACTGAGCACACTGAAGGTCTCCGGTTCAAGTCCGGGCTAGATCATCCCTTGGGCGATTGGTTTAGTGGTATAATGACCGCTTAGCATGCGGTAGGTCCTGGGTTCGATTCCCAGATCGTCCACTTTTTTGCTCGTTGTGGTGTTTAAATGGTTGTGAACTCTTTCTTTTGTCCTCCACTTGGATTCTGATGGGGTTTCTACCTTTTGAGAAAGACTAGGGGAGTTGGGGAAGTCAAAGTCTGATATAGGAGCTGTTAGACTCCTCTACATGCATGTGTCTTTGGCAGAGTAGAATCTGTGAGTCGTCGATACTGAGGTTGTGGTATAGAAATGCCGGTTCCATGGTAGGTACCTAGCTCTGTACGGGCCAGGTGAAGGAAGGTTGTCCTTGAGATTACATCTTGGACCTTGTCCGTTAAGACTTGATTATGATACAACGCACAATGCGAGCCCTGCCATTCTTTTGTAAAGTGTATTGGGAGCTTCAGAGACCAGGCACGAAACAGCTCATTCGATGGGTGGAGACCAGCAAGGCTCTGTGGACGGGAAGCTTGGTGAGGTATCGGATTAGCTCGGTGGGCTCAAGACATGGGGAATGGATGGTGCAACAATGGTAGAGAACATATGTTCATGCTGCTGATGATCAGTGACGAAGGCTGTTGATATAATAAAAGAGGTCGGGACCTTGCTATAAGATGACTACAGGGTCGCGGGAACACCTGAACGTTTCGTTTATTGGAATTCGTTTGTTTCAGATTTTAGTCCCTCAGGCCCTTGTGACTACCTACAATATGAGTATGCTAATGATGGCTCTCTCATCTCCGTCCGCTATCTAGGTCTCCGATCTATGTTCTGCCTGGCCTCTTTCTCGTCCAGCTCGCCATTAACATAGGGTTTGAGTTTGACGCCGTGACAGCCGTTTAGGTGACATCTTTTGCCTGCTCTGTGGTCCCATGTTTTTAGGGCTCTGCCTGTATGGACCGGGAACAGGATTACCAACTGCGTCATGGCGCTGAGTCTGCCCATTAAAATGTGTCTAGTTCGCTTAGACATACACAGTAGAGCTTGAGTAGCTTTAATAAACGAATGTCAAAGTAGGGATGTGATCTTCGCCCGTTGTCCTTTCAAGCGGTGGCTATTGCTATATATCAACTTCTGTCCCGAAATCTATGCCATTTCGAAACCCTAAATGTGAGTTGATTGCCATCTGCCCACATCTCCAAGTGCTTTAACGTGCACCCGGGTGGGAATGGTTTGAAATGATCTAGAAGCTATTGCCATAAAAGAGGTATCTCCTGGCTTTCAAACAGGAACCCGCCAACTTGGTTTTTGACTTGATGTTGCGCGGAGCTCAATGTTAGACAGCCCGCGGTTCAAGAGGTCAGCCAAAGAGGCTTAATGAAACAACAACGTGTCCAATATTTCAGCATGAGGGAGGAATATAGAGGAGGTAGAGCACGTCTTTCTGGTGAGAAGCCACCGAAACGTCTCAACCCCCATGAGGCTATATCAACCTCCTCAAGCTGATCAGAGCTCTTCCACTGCACGGGTGGTCATGGCCATAGATGTGGAAGTAAAGAAATACTGGCCGATTTGCTCCGCGCAGGGCCCGTCGCTTCGGGTAAGTTCCTATCGCTGTCGATCTGGGGCTATTACATAGTGGATAGACAGAGTGACATATCACAACAGAGGCCGTCGTCGTCCTTGGTATGTTTCAGAGGGAACATGCAGGGAGGCGCGAGGTAGATTGAGATAGGACAATTGTAATCATAGTTATTTTGGATTCGACTGTTGTTGCTCTGAAGACCTCAAATGATACGAAATGGTCCTCTTTCAATAGACACACAAGCTTTGAGATACAGGCTACCACTACATTGAGATCACCCAAGTCTGTTATTGTCAAAATCTCAAACCATAAGAGATCCTGTGCTCCTACAAAGTCGCACTCGTCTTGGGCCCTTACTCCTAGGTAGAACACAACCGTGAAGGGGGGGATATCTGCATGATCAAGGTTGAAGGTTTACTTGTGTCATCAAATGGGGGAGCTTTTGGTAGAGAGTAAGAAGACATGTCGATCTTCTCTTATCCTTTTTAACTTCGTGTACTACTTCGAGAACTTTTCCAACGTGCCCTGTATTGCTGCGGCAATCCGTCTAACGGGTTTCCAAGCATGCTAGCTAGTTTGTTCCTAGTTCTCGGTCTTGTTAATTCTCATAATTTATAAAAGAACAGTAACGGGGCGCGAACGGAGGCACATATTGAGACTGGATCCGCGTATCCGTGCTCTCAAAGGATTAAAGGTCCTTTTTGTAAGACTTGAATGAGACATAGGTGGACAGTCACACTTGAGTGAATAAGAAAATTTCAAGTTTAGACCAGGGATCAAGTTTTGGTCCCAGTGCTATAACGGAACAGCGCTCAGCGTTTGTGATAATCCAAGTGTAGGTTTGGAAGGACGTTGGAAACGAGTCGGAGGCCACTATAAGTTCTAAAGTACCTCCTGAGATTATTCTGAGCTGCAAATAACAACAACCTACTCGACGAATGAGTTGGCATAAGAAACTTCCAAGCTTGATACTTAATTGGGGGATATTTCAGGCTAGAACTCGATGGCGGACGTCTGTCCTTGGCATGGGTAGAGGATTAGGCTAAGTGAACGGACAAACCTGCGGTAGGTCATACGCTCAAGATAGTCCAGATTCATCCAAGTCTCGGTACAATTTTATCCACTTCTCGGTAGGCCTCACGAAAGCTCAAGTGGCCTCTAACGCTCTTGGTTGCCTTACGGGGGCTTGAGCCTGAGTTACTTATGAGTCAATGGAGCCGCGAGCTTCGAGCTTTGCAACACCAGACAACCCCTCCGTACCAGATACCTTCTCTCTCAAATGGCCCTTTTCAGTCTGAAAGGCTCCTCAACTTACACGAAATGACTCCGTTCGTCATCATGCAGAACATCTTGCCGTGACTACCCTGCGCACAGTCGAAGTCTCTCAGTCACAAGATTTCGGACCGAAATTCTTAATCAGGATGAAACCAAGCCCGATGCTTTCCGCTTACCCCCATGCTCCAGGATCTGATACAAGATATCTCCTTATAGAGATCTGCCGTGGCACCCCAATTGTCCCAGCTGATCAAGCCGTGTCATATCAGGCTTCAGCCCCATTTCAAACGAAGATACCGAAAAACGTCTCACGGCGTGACAACAAGTCATCTCCACGCCTTCCAGCTATTAGGTTACACCACGGCGAAAATCATGCCCGCTTACAAGCTTTGTCCGACGCACTGCGGAGGCGTGGCAATCAGAGTGGTGGTCGCACGACGGTGGTCGGGGCCCGCACCGGTGGAGGCTACGCCCACACCGGCCCCGCTCATCGGCCCCGGGCCCGGATCGCCGAGAGATGGGCGCGCACAGTGGCTTGTTGGTTGCCTTCCCTCCTGATCGTCGCCCAGAACACGGGCAAGATGAGATGAGGGCAAGAAGCTTCTCTACCTTTGGCAGAAGGTCGAGACCGGTCGCCGCCACCTCCGCGTTCCCTCCTACCACGACACCCTCCAAGCCGTTTTACCTTAAGCGAACCAAACGTTGGAAGTCGCTAGAGGTGAGAGCGTCCACACGACCACGCCAATATCATCCTTTTACTTTCCCATTCTTCAACGGCCTCCTCGTCAAACATGCCCTTTCAAGCAAGTTGCAGATGACAGATTCACAAGTCAACTCCGAAAATCGAATAACTGACAGAGATTGCTCCACTATGTATTCACAACGTGACAGTTTCCTCCCTCCCTCCAGGCACCTCTCACCCATCTTCACCCCCCTTGCCACTTCATCCTGCCTTAGCGGCCGGGCCTCGGTTCCAGCTTACCTACCTACACCCTTCTCAACCTCTACTACCGCCCCAACATATGCGCGCACGAAACAAACGTCGCCCTCTTGGCTTCTCGCTCGAAATCTCACTCACCTGCTCTCACCGGTCCCGTCCCGTCCCTAGACGCCGCCCCTCACCGGTGAAGCCCATCCCGCCAGCCACAGTCCGTCCTCGCCCGACTAACAGCTGGTCACCACCATCACCACTGCACCTGGATGACACGAATGCCACCCTTCCGCAAGACCCTTGGTACGATACTTGGCTCATCCAGCACGTCGACCAGAGCAAGTCAGAGGGGTCGTGTCGGGAGCGTTAGGGAGAAGAGCCGTCCCATTCCGCCGCGCCGTCGCTAGTCCTGGCGTTGGTTGCCTCTACTCCGTACCCATCCTTCGCAACGGTGTTTCCCACCTTTCCCCTTCTCCGCTACATCTACACAGTACTTCTGACTGACTTCGTCTTGCACACCACACGATACAAGAAGAAAAAAAAGAATCGACAACGTCGCTGTCACGCCCTCATTCGTCCGCAGTGTTTGCGTGCCACACCGGGGATAATTTGGCCTGGAACACGTCAGAACGGGCCAAGGTAGCGCGAGCGCGCCCGCGTCCCATGGCGTCTGTGCCGCAGGATAACAGATCCTGTAGGTTCCCATTCACAGACATGCACTCGCAGCCTGCTGTTGCGTCTTGCACTTTTCCCCATCCTGGGCTGCATTTGCTTATCGATGGGCAGTCTCTGCTTACTGGTACAGACATCGAGTTTCACTTTCAAGGCTGTCGCATGATTCGGAGCAAACCCCTCTATGACGATTCGACCTCTGATTCTGATTCCAACCTCCACACACCTTCTCCTCTCCCCCACGGAAAGCGTCTCTCGACATCTCGATATCCCGCGTAATCAGCAGAAGCTTTGCCAGAGGGCCGCAGAAGCATTGAGAACCTCGGTGCGTGCAGTTGCCGGCATCCCGCGATCCCATCATCTCAATCCACCAAATTACCCACACGCGCGCGCGCCGGGGGTAAGCAAATAAGGTCCCAACATGGCGATTGTCCAAGACTTCCAGAGTCCACCCCCTTCATCTTCATCCCATCAACACCAACTTGCGACTACCACGCTTCAGGTTGGTGGTAGCCTCCACACCACCAACCAGACTTCTGGCGGCCAATGGCTGACAGCAGAAGGTAGAGCTCCATCCAATGAGCAAGTATGGCAGGCACCGCTACGTACATGTGCAGTGCACCCTTTCAAGAATGCTGGATCACCACCATCATCCCGAATTAATTCAACGTGGGCTGTCTCGGACGCCACGATCATCGCAAGCCATTTCCCGTGGATGGGTGCCGACCATAGAGCCGTCTTTTCAAGACACGCTTCTTCTGCAACCCTTACGAAATGCCATGCTGCGAGGGCTGGCATTGTCCTTGGGGCACTCGATGTACACGACGGATGCCCCTTTGCCAGAATCCTGCCAATATGAGGAAGACATTGGACCGTATCGCGCGCAGACACCAAGTGTCTTGCCGCGAGACTGCAAACCTGACGGATGGAAAAGTGCTCGAAACTATGAATGCATTCAGAGTGTGTCCCAACGGCGGTTTACGGGCTGCGAGGTCGTGCTCAATCGCGCGACTCCTCGGACGTATGCGCCCTCAACCCCCCCGCCTAAGCCAAAAGTCTCGGAGGCAGCTCCGGTATCCGGCTATGCCTCGCTGCATAGGGCCGGACAATCACACCACCATGACCGCCTCGGTTGACAGCGATTTCTTGCCAAGTTTACTGCTGCTTAACGAAAAAAATATCTGCCGTATCTCAATAACGTCGCAGACGTAATACCAGCAAGCCCTCCCTTCCCCCAAATTGCTGTACTGCGTGACTGCGTAGAAGAGCTTGACAAGGACTGGGGTTCCACCCTTCTGCCGAAGTTTTGACTCTCTTCACGTGGATCGACCGGGGTCCAAAGTGGCGCATCCTTCTTCCTCTTCTCTCCCCGCCTCGCGCCTCGGTGCTCTTTGTCAATGCCCTTTGCCCCTTTACACCGAAGCTCGGCATATTCCCACCACCCAGCTTCTCATCGTGGGTATGGTATTGAAGCGCAATGCCCTCTGCCTTTCCGTACAGTCGTCAGTGTACAAACCGGAAGTAGATGACATTCGGCCCCACAAGGCTCTGGAGAAAAAACCCCCAGTCTCCGCCGACACTGTGACACCGGTCAGAGGTGGTTCGTGCCTGTCACTCAGCGGGGCTCATGATTGTCCACATGCCCACCGACCGTACCTGGCCACCGGGTCGCCCAAGATCGTCACTCACTTCAAGGTATCCCTAATCAACCAATCGAAAGTGGCAAGACAGGGCAGATTTATATCATCAGCAAATCAAAAACTCCTTTCTTTGGCCTATGAGAATCCCATAAGGGGGTATGTTCGCTCCCACAATGTGCAAGTCAAAGTTCGATCCCAGTAAAGTGTGTAGGAGAAGGGGGGATAGATGGGGAACGAAACGGGCTGGGCAGTGGGGAAAAAAAATAACAAATCAGAGAGAAATTGAAATTCAAATGAAACATGACAATGCCCCTTGAGGGCCATAGCCTGGACTGGACAATCCTTCCCGGTTTCCTAACCCTAATTGTGTCCCGACCAAACCCATGGATGTGTGATGATGAGGTCCCTTCCGTCTTGATGCCGAACGATAACCCCGATGATGCTTATCCGTAAAGTTTGTGCGTAACAGCTTGATGCAGCCTGGCCTTCAGCCGTCCCATCCAGTGATGGACTTGACCCGAACCAGCGAGGATTTCTGATGTGACCAGAACGTGTCGCTGCCAGGTAGCTCTCCTATGCCCGCGGCGGTTCTCCCTTCTCCAGTGTCCGCCTTCTGGTGGAGCGTGCCTTTTATATCTCGTACATGCGTTGAGTGAAACAAACGAAAGACTTCTTCCTCTGAACTTCCATGCCGTATTTTTGTTTTGGTTGGCGGGTGCTGCGGGATCAACCGAAACCATTCGCGCTCTCTTCTGTGCTTTTGGGCGTTTTCTCTTTTGGGGTCAACTCATGCCATGCTCCCAAGACTCAATACAACGTTTCCTCCCCATCCATCAATCGCTAATCGCTGTGCCAGTAAATGTTCCATTCTTTCGCGAGAACCTCGAACCCGTTGCCCAAAATCGTCAGGACGCCTCGTGAAGGCATCGCCGAAAACGTCGAACCTAAGAACTCCATCCTTAAGTCGTTGGCGCTGGGTATTTGTTGTCCGGAGGGCATGAGACCAGATTCCCCCAAGTTCGTCTACCATAGTAAATGTCCGTTCCACGCGCCATGCTGAATGAAAATAAAGAAACCCAAACCAAAATGAATTGGTGAACGAAGGAAAGATAAGGCCGGAAGGAAGCCTCCACCGTACTGCAGCCTGATACTCGAAGTTGTCGAGGGTTGAACGCCCACTGATGATGTGTTTCTGAACTTCGTTGAGAACATGGACGAAGTAGTCAAACATAACTCCAGTGCTGGTGACTGCGGGAGGCCAATGCAGTCAGGCCCGTCAGGGAAGAGCGAGTCAGAACCATGTAATATCGGGAAAAGAGGAAAAAATTCAAGGGACTGATGCCTGGAAAATCAGATGCCGATGTAAATGCGTATGCGCCGAGATCTTCACACAGCGCCGTTCTCGATGCTGTCCAAGTATCTTGTGGCTTTGCCTTGTTGCCGTGTATCCACACTTGAACACCGTAACGCCAGAACTCTCGCCATACTGCCTCTGGAAGTCAGACAGGCAACCTAACATAACTGCATGCCTTACCTGCCAAGCATGTGAGGTGGCAGGTAGTTTGAGTTGTTTCCATTCATCATGGAACCAGGCCCACCAGCAGTCATGGTATTGCTGTTGTACCCGTTCCACACGTTGTTATTACCGCTTGCTGGGAAGCCAGCAACTGCGTAAGGTGGTGTGCCCGAGGAGCCGTTACTGAATCGCCCAGAGCCAAGACCAGGTGGTGCTGAAAGTCCTGGAGGAGGACCGTTGGTGGTCTTGAACCCATTCGTGGAACCTGTCATCATGCCGCTCATTGGAGACGTTGATTGACCTGGAGTCTGACCCGACCTGACTCCCAAGGGGTTCTTCGAGAAGCTGAGGCGAATTCCGCCCTTTACGCTATTGTGAAGCGGATGTCCGTAGAGCTCATGGAGAGCTTTGGTAGCAAAGGATACATCCTCGAACTCCACAAAACACATGGGCCCGTTCTGCTTGGTCCGGAAGCAAAGCCTCTTGTAGCCCCGTTGCTTGGAGAACATGGCCTTGAGCTCTTCCTCAGACGTGTCGATAGGAAGGTTGCCCACGTAGAGAGTGTTGCAAGGTGGATTCTGGTCAGCAGGATTGACCGGGGGGAAGTTATGGCGGCCGTAAGGACCAGTTCCCATATGGAAGGGTACAGTATGTGGCCCCCCGCCCATCACAGTGGGTGACATGACTGGGTGAGCCGACATCGCTGCAATTCCTTGCTGACCGTACTGCGGAAGCGACGATGGGCTTGGTGTTGTGCTGGTGGTGTTGAGGGACAGGCTCGCCAAACGCGATATGGGCAACTGTGGGGCGGTGGCTCTTCTCTGAGCCGTAGCTCCGTTTTCCGCGTAGGCGACTGGGTCCTTCAGGAGCTCGCCGGTCTCGTCATCATCAGCCGCATCATTGTTAATCAACGATTTCCCAGAGATGCGTGTCCGTTCTGTGAGGTGATTTCCGATAGGAGACTGAGGCGAGAACAGGTTCTGGTAGTGCGCGCTGGACTCTGGGTTGGGCAATTCGCTGGAGCCGTATATACCGTTCATAGGTGGCGATATCTTTTCGAGAGATTGGAATCCGCCGTTGAATCGTGATGGTTGTCGCGAGGATGGGGCTGAAGAGGCCGCGGAGGATGCAGTGCTCGACGATCCGGTCCCTGCGGGTTCGGCGTACCTTCTCGACGTGGTTGGGCTGCCTCCGAGAATCTCGACAATCATATTGGCGTCGTTAGAAATGTTGGATTTCCCGTTTAGCATATTCTTTGTTTCGATTGCCCCATTCGTAGTCCGGAACTTCAGGACGGCCGAGCGGAATCCCTTGTCTTCTGATTGATCTACGGGGAGCACTTCAACGTCAACAAGCTCTTTGGACCAAACCACCATGAGTCGAAGCGATTCTTCCGAAGTGTTCAGCGGAAGGCGACGAATCAGAACAGAGGCCGCCACAGAAGACGGGTTGGCGTATGGCGTTCCGACAGGCATAGCCGCATCGCGCTCAAAGGGGTTGACGGACGAGAGGAACGGTGCCTGGGTGTTGGAGGGCCTGAAAGGTTGCGATTGTTGTAGAAAAGCCGGCGCAGCCATGGCAGTGGTTTTTTGGGTGATAAATATTTGTCGTTGTTAATGTAGGAGGATTGTCGCGACTCGATGTCATCCCCGAAGGTCGAGTGCGGCTGATGAGACTGTAAATGCGCCTGGTTCACCTATGGTTGCTTGTCATCCGCCGGTGTTGCGGTGCATGCGCTGGCGCGTGGTGCCTTGGATTGCCTCGGAACTGCGGCAAAGAGAGGGAGGATTGCAACAGTCGCGCAGCTCAAGTGGGAACTCTTGGAAGCGCGTGCGAACAAGAATGCGGGAAAATGGGCCAAGACGCGGTGAAATTATCGGGTGTTGGTGTCGATTTTCGAGTGCGCGACGGGAGGATACAGGGCGACGAAAGAATGTTGCAGAGAGCGATATCGAAAAGTTGGGGGGGTTGGACAGGTTTTGGGAGAAGGGGGGGAGAAGTTGGAGCGTGCGGGAGGAGTTGTCGCAAGGTTATGTATCGTGCCTTAAAGTTCGGGGAGGAGGAGAGAAATTGAGCAGGGTGGAAAGGTACCGGGAGGGAGTGGTGGCACTGATGGCAGACAAATGGATGCAAAGGCAAGGTGTGATGGTGGGAAGTGTGTGGTAGGCGAAGTATGAAGTGGTTAAAGTGAGAGACGGCCAGGAAGAATGGTGTGCGCGCCTTGATGGGTTGAGTTGAGTTGGGTTGAGTACGGCGCGGTGCGGTGCGTCAGGACGGCGGGTATGGATGGAAGAGGGAAGGGACGGGCTCCTGGCTGGCCTGCTTCGCTCCAAGAGCATGGGGGGACTCAGGGAAGCAGTGTAAATGCAGGGCTGGTTGCGTTCGACAGTCGGGTAGCCGTAGCTCTCTGGGAAAATGGGACGAGGTGACTGAGACTTGGGTACCGGCAAGTGGTAGGCACGCAGCAGATGACGGGCCAGAGCAGGTCGACTTGCCGGGGCCCCTCGAAGCTTGATGGTGACAGGTACCCAATAGGACTACACCCACGGGATGGGTTGACTCGATGATTAAAGTCGGAAAACGACTAAGCCAAACTCGACAGCACGACTACCGTGACGGGGGGTCCCTCTGGCGTTAGACTGCTTGGGTCCTGGTCGGCAGGACAGAAGAAGCTGGGGGCACAATTTTGTTTGTGAGCCTGCCTGCGCGAAGGTGAGAGAAGAGGGGTCGTAAAAGAAAAAGCGGGTGGAAGTGCGGAAAGATGTTGCAGGACGGCGTCAAGGTCGTCGGTTTATCGTGGGGTTTGGCGGCGCAAAGTATCGAGAAAAGGTGGCTTGTAGCCAAAGTCTGTTGGGCCTGTACCTAGGGGAACCCAGGGAATTCGCTTGATGATGGGAATCTGGCGATGTGGAGGGAGATGCGAAGTACTCCGTAGTGTTTTGGTACAGACGTGAAGTACCCGGCTAGTATCGAAAAGCCAGTGAAGCGGAAAGGCTGCAGCTGGGGCGCTGGGAGGGTGTGTGAAAGCAAACTCGGTCGGTCGCGGTGGCTGTTGGGCCTAGGGGCGTCGACGGTGGTTCCTCTCAAGGTGGTGGTTCTTGTTCGAACTCTTTTGGATTGTGGTCCAGTCCAGTCCACCACTCCAGTCGCGTTTGGACTTTCTGGACTTTACTCCTCAGAAAGTGGGAGTGGAAGGGATGGACAAGGGATGCTCGTGCTGTGGAGGTCTAATTGCGCCGCCGCTGGAGCACTCGGGAGGGACGTATCGTACCAATCAGAAGCCGATCGCGTAAGGTGGGAAAGCGTTTGGTGTGGGCTAAGGCAATGCTAAGGCACGACCTGGAAGTGTACTTTCTGTCTACTTTGCCTGGTGGGGAGGTGCAACCACCCTGACGAAGGTTCTGTGTAAGTGACTAGCCTGTCGCAGTCGTAGATGTCGTCGTCGTTGAGAGTGCGGTATTCGTACAGACAGGCAGCGATTGCGTTATGTCTGCCTCGCCCAGAGACACCTGTGAGTGGCAGTCGCCGACTCGACACTGATTCTTTAAAGAAAACGGTTGATATCAAGAGTAGTTGGCGAATTGCGTCGACGGCTTCTGCGCCTGTGCTTTTGCTGTGGCGCTCGTTGGGTGTGTGCGCAGCGAGTGAAGCTGGTCTGGTGGGATGGAGGGCGCCAGTGTCTGCTTTCCAGAGGGACTGGGAGCCGTGGGAGCAAGCCGCAGATGAGAAGCGGGAATAGGAGAAATGCTGAGGAGGAGGTACGTGTAGGCTGTCCTTTGGCAGCTAGGTTGGTGGTAAGTGTTGTGGAGGTTGCGTGCTCGTGGAGGTGTGTCTTTGATTGCCGTAGCAGCAGAGGCAGGTCGAGGTCGAGGTAATGGTATGGTAAGGTTGGGAAGCGATGGTGATGTAGGTCAAGGACTCTGGGTCGAGGTCGAGGAGACGCAGCTTCTGGACTCGGTGGATGTGGGAGACGGAATTAACCTGGAGGCTAGCGGGCGGGCGAACGAGCGAGAGAGACAAGAGAAGGGAGGCCCCTGCCGGTACGTCTTCCTGTTAGGCCGGTTTTCTTGGTGGCACAGCCTTTAGAGGGGATAACGGCGTCAGGAGAGTGTGCGGATTGGTCCAAGGTGGTAGTAGCGGTGCGACCGGGCTCAGGGGTCTTGTAGACTTTCGGCGATCGTTGGCACCGTTTGAGGGCTGGTGCTTGCCAGGAGGCGCGTGTGGTGGATGGTAGTGTCTCTCTTTCAGATATCGGCATGGGTTGTCGTCTGTCTCTTGTCTTGCCAGTCTGTCCGTCTGTGTCTTTGGGGGGCAGAACGGTACGGAGTAGAAGGGCTGCGCGTGTGTGCTATCGTCTGTGCGTGTGTGCGTGTAAAGTGCGCGTAAACTGGAAGTGCGTGTGTAACAACCGTGCGGGCCGAAGGTGTCTGGTTCTTTGTCTTTGTGCGAGGTGTGTATCTGTAACTGTGCGAGCCGGGAGTACGAGCGCGACATATGTCGACGTCTGCCAGAGGTAACGTCGAGGGACAGGAGGAGTAGTGATGGTGTAAATCGGGCGAAGAGAAAGGAAAGGAAGAGACTCGAGATACTACTGTAGATTTGCTGGTGTTTTCAACAGTATCTGAATATACCCGTACCCGGAATTTTTTTCCCGGTAAAGCGGTTCGGTCAAGTGGTTCGGTTGAGCGAGGAGAGAGACAAAAGTAAGGTGAAGAAACGACTGGGACGGGAATGTCCAAGGCAATGTAGGGGAGGTATGAGGGTTTAGGCACGGTGAGCAATAATGCGGAAGACGTAAGGTACCTTCCTTACGTTAGGAAACGGAATTGGGAATGAATCGGCCACTGTTGGATGGTCGCACTGTCGCACTGTCGCACTTTCCTTCAATGTTTCTTTCCCTCGACTCCTTCCTGCCTCCGCACTCACGAATACCTTCCTTCCTGCCTCTGAACACTGTCACTACCTAGGTAAGGTAGCTACGGATACCGTGTGCTCCTGCCCTGGGAGCATTCGTACCTGCCAGCACCACATAACCGCATGGTACCTTCCTTCCCTCGCCAATCTGAGTTGGACGTGGGAGGCAGCAACGACAGGGTGGGGTCGGCCTTTTCGAAACAGGAAAAGAAGGAACAACACAGATTGCAGATTCACCTTTCCCTCCCTCCCTGCTCAACGTGCAGAACACTGGGAGTTTGAAGACCTACCTGCCCTGGTGACGGGAAGCACCTGTCACCAGGGAGCAAAATGCCCGTACCTTGGCCGATACCTGAATGGGAAGGGGGATGGGAATGGGAATAGAAAGGAAAGAACGAGCCGGCCAACATTGCACTGTCGAGAGTCATATCTGCAACACTGTTCACATGGAAGTGTCTCTCTTGCACGTTGCAACTCCATCTGCCTCCCTTCACGTCTCTATCCGTACTGCAATTACATACCTAGGTGGAATTCAAGCTTTGCGTGATGTGCCTTGCTTTACGGATACCTCGACTACCTACCTACGTACTTCGTCTGTTTCTTGTGAACCTTTTGTTTTGTCATCTTTTTCTTTTCTTTTCTTTTGGTATTATGCTTTATGCTGTTTGCGTCAAGCAATAGTCAGAGAAGGAAGGGTTGTGGATGCACGTGTGGAAGATAAGGTAAAATTCGATCAACGGCATCCCCCCCCCCCCTCTCCCTTATAACCCCACGTTCTAATTGCACGACGACTGATACTTTGAAGGTACTCGATTCTCGATTCTCGATGCGCTTCGCTACCATGCAGATGCCGGCGCACGCATCACCAGAATTGTCCCTGAAGAACCAAATCAAATGATGAAGAAACCTCTCGAGTCCGCCGCACCAAGCCAGCATGGCCGGCTGCATCGTAAGCTGCCGCCGCTGAAACCTAGGAGGATCGAGAACGGGGTCATTGCATGGGGCTAGACAAGTGTGTGCCTCGCCCTCGATGCGCCTTTGCAACCGCTCGGGAGGACGGACTCAAATGTCGGGTGAAATACCTACGCAGTATTTTCTGCTGCGCGCACTCTGCCCCTCGCGCCTCGCGCCTCTTGCCTCTGACATGGACTTGTACGGCACCACGGATACCGCTACATCATACATCTGCCTCTGTTGTGCCTCTTTGCACGCCGAGGGTTGAACAGAGTCCTAGACAGCCACCATGACTCCAACAAATCTGTCGGCCCTGATCTACCACGCGAGACCACAGACCAGATGAGGCCATGTGCCCATCACGCCGGTCAGTTGGCGGAAACCAAACCAAGCTGCATAGAACATTAGCCTACTAACCCACTCACCTTGCCTTACCAGTCCGAACCCGGTATTCATACGTAGCGATACCCACCATTGTCGACAACAATTCCGTCCTAAAGTACCTACCGATACTTCGTGTGCTTATCCACCAGCCCAGCAGCATGGGGCAAGGAACACCGCATCCGCATCCGCGAAGCAAGGGACCCGACCAGACCCTCAAGCCCGTGCGGAACTGTGATAGCGTGGACCAGGACCTGGACATGGGCAGCTGTCCACACGGGGTATTCACTTCGTTTCTGTATCTGTAGGGCTCTCTACTCCCCCCTCCAAGTGTCAATCTGCGCACAAGGCCAACAGCTTTTTGCGACGCAGACAAAAGATGGTGTCGACGCCAGCCCTGTCACCTACACTTCTTTTCGATGAAACCCCTTGGTACTGTCAACTGCATCGCTGCATCATGGGCCGTCATTGTGCGTTCGCCGTGAGGCACTCAAAATACCCTCCACATTGGTACATTTGTGGGGGGAGCTGCCAGCTAGGGACCCGTAGGCCATGTCTGGCCAAGGTTGGAGGGTACGTGCACTTTCTCGCTCATGGTCCTCGGCGCCCGACTGCCAAGATCCTTGGAACCGCCGGTGATATTCGAATTGCCCTCACATCTGGTCATTCTTTCTGCCCCGACCCGTCAACGTTGTATAATTTGAGTTTTGGGGATTCGAGTCTGTGCCGCGCCTTAGACTCCAGACATCGTCAGCCCTCCTGCCGGTACTCAAAACATCCCTCACCCGTTCCCGCCTCACACATTCTGCATGCGCCGAGGCGCAAGCCTGCTGGTGCCGTCAAATGCAGATAATCAAACTTCTGTGGTGAGACCCCCCGAAACGCCTTATTAGCAGACCACACATATATCTGCAGGCAAGATATATGGACGCACCCTTTGGTTGCAGGTCCGATATGCAGTCAAAACTTTTGCGCCTCAACATATCGCTACGGTCAGAGTATACGTGAATGCAGTCCAGCCAGGAGTTTGAACGTGTGAATGTCAACTGCCAATCGCGATGCTGGCCGTCATGCCGTCGAGGCTGCCAGGTTGTCTTCTAAGCGTCCGCCAGGAGATGGATTCGAAGCCAATCCAAGTTGAAGGAGGCTATGGAAAGCATTTCTCTATCCATCAAACTTGAAGATGGAGAAATTGGTCTGAAACGCAAAGCAACGTGAAAGAGTTTATCTACAAGGTAATTGACAAGCTATGGGTAGTGTGGTTTCAATAAGGTATGACAGCGATGTAGAACCCCCCAGACCATGATTTCCTTCAAGCGCTGCGTTGAGCACCCTCTATTTTTCTCAGCCTGCAGATGGGGCCTGGGAATTGTGGCGTCATTCCCTCTTCCTTGGACATCTCTTTCGCTTTAGATTGCTGCGTCGAGTTTTGACAGAATGTCCCGGTACTGCTGGCTGACCGGTTCAAGTAGTTACCCACACCGACCATGGCCAGTCTCCCACGATGACGCTAAAGTGAGACTACGGCTGCCCATTGGATTGCCGAGCAAGCTCCGATTTTCCGGCTGTCAACACGATGCCACTCTTTTCTAAAACTCTCCGGCCCGGTGGTTGCCTCTGGGTAGGCCGGGCGGATGAATGCAGTGGATCGGTCTTCGCCCCGAAGCAACTCGTCCAGTCTCGACTCCACCAACTATTCAAACATTGCTCCTCCCCGTGGCAGTGCGCCTATCATAGGGCACCTCCGAATCCTTGTTATCCTGCGTCTCTGCTTGTCGCTGATACACCCAAAGTCCGGAGATATTCAAAGAGAGCCCATCGTGTCGCAAGCACATGCTCTCAACTAGCCGATTACCTGCAGGCTGGTACAGGCACATCGTGCATCTGAAGATAGAGAGACTTAATTCGGGTGCAAGTCGCAAGGTGCACGCACATAAAGTCGGATTCCGCTCACTACTCTGGATCAAGTTGGTGGACTCTCACGTTCCCATTCTTGTTATACGACATTTTCAACCGGTTAATCCCCTCTGGCCTGGCAAACCTGACACGCCTGGGTAGTCAAATACAGTTTGTACGACAGGACCTTTCTTACCCAATGCAGACCTAGCCTCTCGCTTGCCAGCTCGTTTAAGAACGAAGCTATTCTCTGGACCGCGCTTATCCGTAGGGTCAGCACGGGGGAACAGGAATTGGGCGAGCTGTAGTACGAAGAATGCATCGCGACAACCTACCCTAATGAGATTCTTGCGTGAAGAGAAATTCTCCGACCAACACTGGAGGCCGATCCAATGACGTTCATCATTGTTTGTCGTTCCACTCTCATGAGGATGGCTAGACTGAGAGCGGTGGCTGCTACCATCATCTCGAGATATCGACTTTCTACAACACTCTTTAGCCTCCTCTGGCAGTTGCCTGCTCGCAGATTGGCGAGTATGACCAGCTCGTCACTGTAAGTCTTCCTGGTGTGCTACCAACATACTCGATCGACTTCACACATTCTCACCACCATCAGAAGCGAGCAACCCATTAGCATGCGGCGCAACTTGAATTCTCTCACAGACATAAGTCATCAAACTCACGACTACAAGTCGTTACAACTACAATGAGAGGTAGACGATGTGCTAGAGGTGCTCCCTAGCTTGATTGTTAGACCTTCCTCTCAGAAGCATCCAAAGCCACAGCTTCCTAATAACAACATGTTTCTATAGGCTTCCTCCGGAAGCTTGCAGCACAGGCATTTACCGGTAATGTACAAGGACCTGATCACAATGCAGAGCCTTACTTTCTCGCCATCTTCCTTAGTAATATTCCGTGGTGTGTCTATAATACTTTACACAGTCACGCGTTTAGTGTTTGAGTCGTTTCCGTACCGCAGCCCAGTCGACGTCTGCGACCCAATGCTCTCTGACGCTGGCTTCTGGTTTGTCCCGTCATCCGCTCGCCATCCCATCAACAGCTTGAGAGACCAGCCCACCCCCCGATAAAGGGGACAACGAAGCTGCGTGGAATGTCAATTGTTACCCAAAACAAAACCGAGAGCCACCTCGCTTTCGCCCTTTCACGAGCTCAGAAAACAACCTAAGTCCAGGAATACTGGAATGATCATCAAGCTGGAGACACGAGGCTGAAGAGAGAACTCGGCACTGTGTGTGTTGGAAACGATCGCCATACCAAACGCTCAAGAAGTGAACTCATCCTCGGAAATAGATTCATGTCATCTTTGCCGAGCCTCCTCCTCCGCCCTCCAGCATGTGCCGCTGTATATACCGACTCCTGGAGGGCCTCGAAATGCAGACCAGCAGTTCCGACATTGTAACGAAACAACAAAGGGTACCCATGCTTTCTTTGGTTAGTGAGGCACTCATCACTTTGAGTAGTGGCTGGCCGAAGTCACGTAGCGAGCACGAGCTCGCAAGAGAATCATTCTCCTCTCCGGCTTGGTGCGATTGCAGATACGGACGCAAACGACGATCAAAAGCATATCAGGGGCGGACTTGCTCTCCTGAATCACGGCATCCTCGAGACTGTCGACTTACCTCTTATCTTCGAAGTGGCCTGGAGGGGACTCACCCTGGAAGAATTCCCCTCCTTGAGGCTCATCTTGAACACCAATCCATCAGGCTGTGGTTACACAAGTGAACAGACTTCACTATTGACCAAGCGTAGGGAACGTTCGAGGAACTCCAGCCTTGCATAAGTTCGCTTTTTTTGCTTTCCCTCTCAACTTAGAGTTCAAGCGCCGCGAGTTTTGACCTGTCTCCCTGGCTGTTGCATTCGTCGCTTCGACAGAGGGTATTTGGCATTCTTAATTATAGTGAAATCGACGTTCTGCTGGACACGTTCGACCGAAGCGTGAGACGCCCTGGCCTTTTACAGGTAACTTTCGATATCGAATCTCCGCAAAAGTACCAAGTCCGAACGAATACTCAGGACAAGCCACTGCCCCATATACAGTAGCAGCCATTCTGGTATCTTGACGTTTCCTGAACGACCGTGTGCGTTCTTTGTTCGTCAGCCAACCGTTAGAAAGTTAGATCACGCACGGGAGAGACGACTTCCTGGAAGTAGAGTCTCATTGGCCGGCAACCCTGGAAAGTACCACTTGTCGTGCATGGGACTACTGTACGGATGCCATGGCCAGTCACTTCCGGATGCAGAATCCTGAAACTAGCAAGGAAGATGCACTGTTGGGACGAATTCAAGCGCTCAGCGTTTGGAGAGGTTGGCCCAAACTTTGCTTCTCGCATGACACTGGGCAGAAGGCCCTGCCACTGGCTACAATCTTATGTCTTCAGAGTAACCCTCTTCCGGGTTATATTAGCGGCATGGGGGCTATCGAGGAGAGCTTGGGAAGGATGGGAAACGTCCGTAAGCAAGCCCCAGCTTGACTCGGTAATTCGTAGACTCATGAACAGACACCAGGCTCTCACGGCTGCTTGAGGGTGGGTAGGCCTGCCAATCATGATGACTCTTCAGGTACCGAGCCTAACAGCGATGAGCTGTCGGCATGTGTCCAGCTCCGGGTAAACCAGCTACTATGACCTACACAACGTCGGGCCTGGGCCTTGGAGGCTCGGTCTGACATCTGTCACTTGTGAATGATCCGCAACGGCGCATCTCTATCCGCGTAGGTGTGCTCCCAAAGTGATGCCGAAGGCTGGCTACTGCCTCTACATCGCTGAGATGGACTCATTAATCTTGTGTCTCCTGAGATCTAGCTGAAGCAGCCTCGGTTCTCTCATAGGACGTAGTCGACCATCCCGTTGTCAGGTCTGTACTGACCGAGGTAACAGTGAATGCCTGTGGCCGTTGTATCAGGTCGAGCTCAGTTTGCTGGGAAGATATCAAGATGCGATAGATTACGAATATCAGCTATGGTTGTCACAACAGCGGCTCTTTCTCCGGCCTTCAACTCCAGATGCTGATGGTGCGAGATACCCACCTGCTGCAAACAATGACGAACTATGGGCACGCTCATGAGGGGGCCCGATCAAGAAGAAGCGCTAGGATTGAATGATAGCGGGGTCGACTGGACTGAAAGCGGCCCAAGACGAAGAAATGGAGAGTCAGAACCACCCAACGGGGAGGGTGTCCGCCAGGAAGACTTCCGATACGATGGAGTCGCCTGTCCCACCGTTCACAAGAGGGAGGGGTCTGCGGGGTTCTTGGGAAAGCTTGGCGCTGTCGATTCTCACGAACTTGCCCAGATGACTACCGACGTTGGAAGGCTTACGGAAACCCGACTGTATCCTGCACGGGAGTTGTCCTCCCCTTTTCTCGGTTCCATAGCCCTCCCATGCCACTGATCTCGGCCGGGCTTTCATTGAAACATCAGATTCGAGGCGAGACCCACTCAAATCGCGAGAGATAGACGAGCAAACAAGCCAACAGGAGGAAGTGGCTGGCTGAAGTTTGGCAGTTGCGTTTAGAAGCCAATGCTATTTCCTGCATTGCCATGTGGGTCAGAAGAGCTAACTCTCAAGCATCTTGGAAAGAGTCTGGAGCATTTGGGAACTGAAGCGAACAACCCACCATCATCTCTCGACTTTGGACAAGACAGGCGTTCGGGTGGCCGATGCGCCGAGCCGCCGCCAGGCCCGGGCTGTGTGCGATATCTGTTTGTGCAGAGCAGAGAGCCCGTACCTATTATCATTACAGATCCTGCACCGATCACAGGCCAAACCCACATGAACAGTTCAGGTTCCGGATGGTGGCATGCGCAAGACAACCGGA
The DNA here is from genome assembly GCF_023278565.1 of Colletotrichum lupini. Classification (NCBI taxonomy): domain Eukaryota; kingdom Fungi; phylum Ascomycota; class Sordariomycetes; order Glomerellales; family Glomerellaceae; genus Colletotrichum; species Colletotrichum lupini. The sequence continues at coordinate 5,650,163 of NC_064677.1, read as the reverse complement.
GCGCGTCTGTTCCGTGATTCTGGGCTCTCGCGCTCGCGAAAGCCCAAGGGGCTGGTTCGAACCACGATCCACTGCCGGGCGTGGATATCATTCCCGAATGCCCAGGAAGCGGAAGCCATGGTACGGATACCGGTACCTAGAGGCGTGGCCAACTCTGTCTGCTCAAAGTCAAGGTCATCTGACCTCTGAATCTCTGTCCCCTTTCCAGTCAACCACTCGGGGGGCTTCCGCGGTCTTGGGCAGACAGGGTTGCCTGGCCGTCAGCAAGTCTTGCTTTTTTGGCTCGGGCAGGCTGGGTATCTCGAGGAATGTCAAAGCAAGGGTCCTTCTCCAGCGACAGGAATCCGTGCCTGCGAGAGGCAAAATATGCCTCTTCCCAAGGTTGTTTTCCCAAGTTCCTTCTTTCTCTCATCAACAAGCGCGCGAGCTGCAGCATACCAAACAGCACTCATCCGAAAACCGCCGCAACCATAACACCCTCCTCGGTCTCCTTCCCATCGAGTCTAAATTTGGGCCACACACTTTTGAGAGAGACTTCACGGGCAGCAGCAACTATATGCAGGCCCCGAGACAACCGAAACATTTGGCGAGGAGGGGGGAGGGGCAGGTTCGGTGTCAAGGGGGGGGGGGGGTGCGCGATCAGCCTGGCACGGAGCCCACAGAGCCCCATGCCACACTCCGTCTGGGGTTTTATCTCCAGGGTCAACTTTTTTAACCTCGTCCTGCTTGTCGACGTGCACCTGCGGCTTCAATCTTTAAGCATGTGGCTGACTACGAAGACGGGCTAACTACGGGAGTACGAAGTATGGACATACAGATTCTCCGTACAGAGAATAAGGATCCTCAGCCCGATCACAGGCTTCGAACACGGGTTCGACGCCCGCTGGGCCCCCGCCGACGCGTACCTATCTGCCCGTCTAGGTCAAGCGGCTCCGGCGAGAGTTGCATGCTATTTTGCCTTCCCTGACTCGAAAGTTGATCTTTATCAAAAGAGTTTCTTCAAACGTCTCCTCCCACGGGATGGCGGGACCCTCTCTCTACCACCGTAAGTTGAAGGCTCCGGCGCCCCGCTCCGTGTTTTTCTTTTCTCTGCCCGACCGAATGGTCTGGGACATTCGTGCCGGCCACCGGGGCGGAGACGACCTCTTGATGAAAAGATCCGCCGTCGTCATCTTTTGCAACGACCAACTGTGCTCCCCCTCTCCTCCCCGCCCCTTTATTTTTTTTTGCCCACCTTTTCTCGCGCACACAAACTGATGCAGGGACGGGAATCCTGCCAGCCGAGAGAGGCGACATACATGGCTCGGGTCTCGTAATTCTCAGCCGCAGCGCGCTACGGTATACGGTGCTTACCTGACACTCATAGAGTATCCGTACCTAGCGACGCTGTCAGATTCTTACCCAACGGATGGGCACTCTGGCCGCGTCAGTCCACTCGCTACAGTCCACTTCTTCCTGTGTCGTTTCCGCCCTCGCATCGCGTGGCTTGTTAGGGATAATTTGATACCTAATCTGAACACCTGGCTGGATTTTGATTTTAAAGAAGGTGTAATAGTCATGAATCTCTTCTCCCTACTAAATGCATGAAAAGATAAGCTCATACGTAAAAGGCATTTACTCTTTTTTGATGTGATCCTTTTCAACTCACCACCACCAAGTCACCTGGGACGTTTACTCATCAACTACTGCAACCTCCCGCATCTCAACAAAAAAAATCAAAAAAAATCAAACGTCTCACAACAGCGTGTCACTTGGCTTCCTCCCGCCCTCCACTCACCGCTCAACCGCTCTCACACGCGCCTGTTACGCCCTGCGGCCTGCGCCTGCGCCTGCGCGTCCCGTCCCCCTCCTCCATCCATCCATCATGACAGTCGCACAGGGCTACCACAACCTCATCCCCGTGACGAACCTCTCGCCACCCGTCGACACGACGCAGCCCTACGATCCCTCCACCCTCGCCGGCAAAACCGTCCTCATCACCGGCGGCGCCCTCGGCCTCGGCGCGGCGTTTGCGAGGGAGTGGGCCTCGCACGGAGCGAATGTTATCGTCGGGGACATTAACCCGTCCGCGGGCGAGGCCTTAGTGGCCGAACTCCGCGCCGAGTATTCAAAGCAGGGAGGAGGAGCAGGACAAGAAGGGGGGAAAGGAGGATCGCACCACTTTGTCACCTGCGACGTCACGTCCTGGGAATCACAGGTCTCTTTCTTCAAGGAAGGCGCACGCCTCTCGCCGAACGGCGCCATCGACGTCGTGGTAGCCAACGCGGGCGTCAACGAGCCTGGCGCCAACGGGCACTTTGAGATGCCTCTGGCCTCGAGTTCGGACCCGGACGCGCCGCGGGAGCCGTCGACGAAGATCATTGACGTTAACATCACGGGGTTATCGTACACCACGCATCTCGCCCTCTTCTGGCTGCCGCGGAACGGGAACAGTACCGGTGCCGGTATCAGTGGCTCGCCCCGCGACAGATGCTTGTTGTTGGTGGGCTCCGTTGCGGGCGTGGGGCATTTCCCGGGCCAGGCGCCGTATACCATGTCCAAGCACGCCGTCACGGGTCTGTTCCGTGCGATGCGCGGGACGGCGTATTTGCGGCACCGGGTGCGGATGAATATGGTGTGTCCGTACTTTGTGAGCGGGAGCCAGATGTTCCCCGGTGCGGCGGAGGCGGCGTTACTCGGTGGCGGGGCGGGCGGGGCGCAGGGGAGGGATGTTGTCGATGCCGCGACGAGGCTTGTTGCCGATGAGGGGGTCGTGGGAAGGGCTTTGCTTGTTGGGCCGGAGGTTGATGCTTTGGGGTTGGTGGAGGAGGATGAGGACGGGGAGGTGATGATGGTTGGTAAGGAGGGGGGGAAGGTTGCGGTGTGGGATGTGTATGCGGAGGATTATAAGGATTGCGAGGCTTTTGTGTGGAGGTGGATTCGGGTGTTGAATACGGTTGAGTATGTTCGGGGGTGGACTGGGTGGATTGGGGATGTGTTTTCGATTCTGACGAGGCCGGTTCGAGGGGGGAGGTAAGTGGCTTTCCTGTGTGATAGTCTTGTGTCTGGTTCGGGAGAGGTCTAAGGATAGATCAACTGGATAAAATCACTCCAAGTGGCTGAGAGGAAGAGATTGATACTAGGCGAAGATGTAAGCCCAGGACTCGTTTAATATAATCTGAGGTATCGAGACGTTGGCGACACACTTCGTCGTGAATGAATGCAACCACACCTCCTTGGAGAGCCTACCTTGAACAATGGTAGTCATGTGAGAGATGGAGATGAAGAAAGGCTAGCATATACGAGGCTTCATGTTACATGATGCTTCATAATGGTTGACAGTCAAAGCAGAGACATCATTGCCAGTCAGCAATCGATCTGGAAGCAAACTTGTGTTTGCCATGAATACATTTGGAGAAAAGAGTCTCCATTTCGGAAAGGGAGTCTCTATATCTCTCAAACTAGACAATCGAATCGATACTGCGTCTATCATCGTCTGGGACATCCAAAGCGCTCAATGTCCACTCTCCCATGATTTCAACGTGGTGATGAAATTCGAAATGACGAGTCAAACCTCGACGTTCTTGTCCATCTAATTATAAGCACCAGAGAGATGTGAGATTCCACTGACAAGGATAGATTGGTTTCCAACAATCTGGCTCAAGGTATGAGCTTCGACGATACCATTCTCAACCTCACGGATAGTGAACGAACGCTGAGCCTTTGTTTTCTTAATAAAGAGCTTTGTCCCTCGATTTTTTTAACTCGATATTATTTATATACGGATACGTAATGTTATTAAGAATAGACCTGCTATAAGCTGGGTGCGTTATGATATTATATGTCTAATAGACGAGGTTAAGACTTATTATACCCGAACACGGTGGTAATATATCAGCTTAGTGCCTCTTCTAAATAGTAAGGAGCTTAACTTCCGGCCGTTAGACATTCCCCCTCTATGCTCTACTACTTAGGATATAAGAAAGGTTATTATCTTATTATGTATAGATTAAAGAAGCGAGATCCTAAGAGAAGCTATAATAGCGCCCCGTTACTTATAGTCTAATTATTCTCCCCTTTATCTATAGTCCTATTTTTTTTATATTTTTTTTTAGTTACTTAAAGTCTTGTTGTTCCCTATGCTACTTATAGTCCTATTAGTATCCCTATTTTTTATAGTCCTATCGTGCTCCCCTTTTCTTAAAGTCCTATCACTGTCCCCGCCATCGACAGTCCTATTATTGGCCGTTATGCACAACCCTGTTATTAGTATGAGACGAATACGGGCGGGACCAAGGGAAATGAACGAATAACGAGCCTTTATCTCTCTAGTTGAGAGTCTTCTCTCTTTCCTTTCTTCACTCCGACCACTACTGCAGCTGCGCCTTCCCTCGCTCATCAACGACATCGGAGCATACTGCCCTTGTTATGTGGGCACTGGTCGCTTGCCTTTCACCATGGCCGTGGCGCTCTTTTTATACTCCACGATGAGCAGGCAGCAGCTATCTTGTCGCTGTTTTGATCTCGAGATGTAGCCCATTGTGGACATGTCAATGAGGAAAAAGGGGTAGGATGATGACGGAATTTCAGAAAACAAGAGATATGATATTCTTCTATCAGACTGGAACACATGATGCCGAATTCGTCCACGCCCTAATGCGGTTTATGTGATGAAGCCGAAATCTCGCTCGGCAAATAATGAGAAGAGACCCAAATCTAAACGCCATTCAAGAGTGATAGGTTCGCTGCCGCTACTCAAAATGACCCGGACGACAAAAAGCGCCAAATGTTGCAGACCAAACCAACCTCACCCGCTACCACTAGGAGAAGGGCCAAGGTCCATGGCCCCCTGAAATGAAGGATCGAGGCCTATGGTCGGATCTTGGGCCTGGCCCAGATCAAACCCGGGTGTAGCAGCACCAGCCATACCATCAGGCCAGTTCATCGTCATCGTCGCCCACAGGTCATGATAGACAGGCTGCCCATTCACCATCACAGGCGTCCCATTCGTCGCGGGGGAGACCAACCCATGCGTCCCGTCCCTATTCAGATCCTGATCCCAAATCGGGAAATACTGATCCAGACTCCCATCAAACATCGGACACCCGCGAATCGTCCGCGGCAGCTTATTCACCGGCGTCTCGATATTCGCGACGCGAGCCTCGTACTTGCGCTTGACGACGGAAAAGACAACTTTCCCCGCAGACAGGACGTCCATGGTGCTCTTGGTCGCGGGCGTCAGCGTCGGCGCCTCGCTGTTGGCGCACAGGCGCGCGAGGTACGAGTCGAACTGCAGCTGCTCGCGGGCGCGGGCGTGGTCCCACTCCGGGCAGAGCGGCATGGGGAAGGAGAGGCGGATGGCGAGGATGACGGCCTGGATGAAGCGGCCCCAGTCGATGGAGCTGAGCTCGACGAAGGCGGCGGCTGGGAGGTTGGTCATGAAGTCGAGGAGGGTGCGGAGGAGGGTGAGACACTTGTCGAGGCGGTGGGCTGGGATCGGGGGCCCGAGGTCGCCGTCGCCTATTTTTGCTGTCGAGCGGAGGGTGTAGACTGGGCCGGCGAGGAGGAACATTTCGGTGAATAGGTTGGCTAGTGTAAGGGAGTCTGGGGACGGGTTGAGTTAGTATAAGGAAGGAGGGTTGTGCGTTGTTGGATGGGAGAATGGAGACTGACTGATGTCGCCGAGGCTGCTTGGTATCCTGCCTTGCCACTCCCTCAGCTGGCTCTCGAGCCCGAGAAACATGAAGTGAACCTGCTGCTTCGCCTGATCCCCTTGCGGTATACTCTTTGCGATGGCAGCCGATTCCTCGGTAATGTGAACCAGCCTAGCCAGCCACGCGAGCGTGTGATCGCCCTTGAGCGCAGAATTGTGCTCGAGCAGATCGCAGCAGGTGGCCGTCCATGATGTGTAGTCGAGGGCCAGGATCGCCATCTTGGCCCAGGCCATTGCGAACCTAGCATCGGTCAGAGTCGTGCGGCGAAAATACTGCAGGAAGGGCAGTACGTGCGCTGACACCAGGTAGTAGCAGGACACGTAGGCACGAATACTGTCCATTTGATCTGGCGCAGAGGACGATGACGAGGCCGTCCCGCCGCCGCCGGCAGGTGAGCCTGCGCCTTGGCTAGGTGGATGGTTCAGCTCGAGATCGTGGAGGATCTCGGCTGCCATGCGGACGTATTGGAAGGCTTGTTTGTTCTTTGGGCGGAGGTGGAAGGGGTACCTGAATTGTGTAAGGGGGTGTTTGCCTCAAAGGGGGGTCAGTCAGTTATAGCAAGCTCACCATGCCGTATAGATGAGCAACCCTTGGAGGAGCTCTAGCGTCCGCTCGCCACCGGCCACGAACTTGAGACCCAGAATCTTGCGAAACTCTTCGTCGTAGAGAGTGTGACCCTGCAATGCACTGGTAGCAGACGCCGTCGAGAGGATGGCGAGAAGCATGAACGGTTTCGTCTTTGAAAGCGAAGTAACTGTGGCATCGGGCGGGAGTGCCACACAGGGAAAATGCTTGAGCATGACGCGGAAAGTTGATAGCAGCTTTTCTGCTGAATCTAGGTTGAACTGCGGTTTGAGACCGAAGCTCGAGACCGAGACGGACGGACCCGAGGACGGTGGAGACGAGATGGACGAATGGGGACCGCTACCGGAGCCGGCGTCGAGGCCGAACATCATCTCTATGGACTCTAGGTCGGACTCTGGTGGTAGAAACTCGTCCACGTACTTGTCGTGCCGGGCGGCAAGGCTTTCGAGGTCGTCGGGCTCTTCCACTTGGGGCATCTCAAAGTCGATGCTGAACGTCTTTGAGGGCCCCGGTGGAGGAGGCGGCCTGGGTGCGTCTTGGTTTCTGTATCATGTGAGTATGGTTGGTGAGGCGGTAGACTCATCTGAAGCCGAGAAATCACACAATAGCAGGTAATGGATACAAAGAAGGTGACGAGAGCTTACTGCTTAGATTGCCGTGGACGACGGGTCCTTGGACCGGTGCGGAAGATACATTCTCTCTTGAAGTCGAGACATCTGGATTGTTCGGGCGGCTGGTGAGCATACGGATGAATGGACTTATACGCCGGGGCAGCTCGGGGGAGTACCGCCCGGAACTAGGGTGGCCACACACAACAAACCTTCGACATATTCCCAGCTGCACGCTGGTTTGGCACTTGACCTTGGCTGCCCTGCACGCTTCACAGGCATTGGTCACTCTCTGCCGCGGGTTGGCACCGGCGTCAGGATCGGTACCGGGCTCCATGATGTGTTGGCGACACGGAGTGGCGGATCGGGGTGTATGGGGGTGCTCGGATATTCGGCCCGGAACAAGTGAAGTGACTAAATAGGCGAACAAGTGCCGAAGATGTTTGAAGAGAAGCTTGGCGGGGAGTGAGAGAGATGAAGACAAAGCGACTGATGCCTTCCCGTATCTGGACGAGCTGGGAGAGTATAGTTGAGATCCACTGCCCGCGAAGCTACACCAAGCAAAGGGAATGATGGTGGAGCTGAGATGAATGAGAGCGTTATCTGAGCAGCTCAGAGCTCAGCTTACGCCTTGGATGTCTTGCAGCTGAGCGAATGGGGGTTGGAAGTGAGTTGGGTGTAATTCCACAAGAACCATAATATTCGGCACATTGGGAATTTCGCGGGGCAGAGAGACATGGGTTGAGGAAAAGGGCGGCGAATGAGTTGAGCGAGTCCTCCGGCGACGTTCGGATGTTGTTGATTGGCCGGTGCCTTGGGGGAAGTTGCATGCGTCAGGCTTAGGCGGCTCCGCTCTTAGGGCGGATTCCAGGGGTCTTTTGGAGTCTTTACCGAACCTAACTAGCTCTAGGTGCTTGAATGGCGGTGGCTGTGGCTTTGGCCTTGGTGCTGACGATAAGTTCCGAACCACTTCGGAGCCTTGGAGTGGCAGTGTGGCTTTCTGAAACATCACCATGAGCCTCGTTAAACCACGCTCTGATACACTCATCTGGATTGGGAGGTTTGGTGGAATAGGTCATTGTTTTTTGAATGTGATAAATTGGAGCAAGTCGACCTCACGGACAGGATTCGCCTCGTCAACTGTCGTGCTGTCCATTGAGAGCTTTCAAAGGAGACATGCTGACGAGCGTCTCCTTATCGCTGTAAATCCTTGATATCAGGGTTGTTCCCCTTGAAGACGCGATCAAATGCATCGTCAAGGCGCCACACGAATTTGGAGATATCGTTGACGTGATACTTGGTCTTCTCATCATTGTCATAGACCAAGTGCTCCCCCTGAGTGCCAAGGTCGATACCGAGTCCCTTCCAATTCGGGATGTGAACTCCCTCTCGATGGGCTTGGAAATCCGAGCTTGCGCAGCGGGACGAACAGTACACTATACTCTGTCCAAGCTGTTCCGCGCATTCTTCACAGATCACAGGCCCCTCGCCACTACCGCCCATCTCCTCGTCTTCCTCCTTGAGCTGGATGCATCCCTTGCCTGCCGCACAGCTGTGCGCCGTGTTCACGTGCTCATCCTGTATTATCTGTTAGCCTACCAACGTAGTCGCTGCAGTGATAGGGATTGACTTACATATGCCTCGTCGTAACACTTCTCCGAGTCGAAGACTGTCCTCTTAGTGAGGCTCAGCTCGGCAAAGATCAAACACAAAGGGCACGCGATGACCTCTGACGACACCTTGCCGGAGCAAGCGAGGCAAGGCGGAAGATCGTACAGTTCCTTGTTGACTTGCGGACCCTGAGGCGGAGGCTGCTGCCGCTTCTGAGCTTTCAGGAGCTTATCCTGCTCATGTGCCGCTTGCGCCCTCTTAAGCTCGTTCAGTGTCCGCTTGTGCCGGTCCATATTCCCAGCAGCGTTGGACCTCGCCGACTTATCGGCCTGCATGGCCCCCATCACTTCGTCAATGGACGATCCGGACCGCAGCTTCTCAACGTACTTGCTGCATGATGCCGGAATCTCACCCGTGCTCGGGTCGCGGAAGAAGACGTCAATGAGGACATCAGTTGCCTTCTCTGGCGGAAGGTCGTCGAATTTCGGTGCTAATTCCTCCAAACCTGGAGGATTGCTGCCCCCTTTGCCGACGACTTTTCGGACATCCTCGATGAGAGCAGTGGTGGATTTTTGCTCGTCGTCCAATGCAGCCTGGAATTCCTCCTTGCCAATCGACGCCTCGGTGATCTGTCCTGCAACCGATTTAGGTAGAGTCTCGCGGTAGTGCCTCTGCTTTTCCTTGTCGATCCGAGCCTCGATGGACTTGAGATCTTCCGTAAAGTCTCTCAGCTTGGCGAATAAGCCGTCGAGATCACTCAAGAAGGCCTTGTTGTCGGAGAACCACTCATCCTTGGAATCGGCATATCTACTTCTCATCGTTTCCACAACCTCCCCGTAACAGTCTTTGCAGTGCGCAACGTGGGCCTTGCTGTGCTCCTCCGCGCACTTGACCTTCAACTTTTCGATGGATTCGGCCTCATTTCTCTGCTGTTTCCGCTTGGTCTGCAAGACCCTCTGCTGGATCTGGCTCTTGCTCATACTGGCTTTGTTCCTGTGGTTGTCGTAGGCAACGAAAGATGTTGGCGGAGAAAAGAGTATCTGAGGATTTCGTCCTCTCAAGAGTGATTCTTCAATGAGAGTAGGAGATAATACCAATGAGATGCAATATCCTTCGTTTGATGAACCCTTTGCTTATGTTGAGATGTAAAGTAGTTGAAGGAGACTGGGAAGTCCGTGGTTGAGTTGGAAAGGAGTGGGTCCTCAAGGTGAAGGCAGCTCAAGCGCGCACGTCCCTTCCAGCCAGCTTCATTCGGTGAACGTCTGCCGAGCTTCAGCCGGCGCATCCATGGAAGACAGTCCAGTGCATTGAGGCTTTACAATCTTGTAAACACCATCCACATTCTTCAGCAACACAAGACAATATGGTATATTGACATCCCCGCTGAAACTCGAGAACCAACTTACAGGATTCGTGTATAGGCCGACAAACTCCGCAACCAGCAAGAACTCGAGCGCCTCCAGGCCAAGTACGTTGGCACCGGACACCCCGATACGACGAGTTGGGAGTGGAAGACCAATATCTACCGCGACACCTACTCATCCATCGCCGGCCACCCCCCTATGCTGTCGTACATGGCCTTGGCTGAGAACGAGCCTACACAGCTTCTGCGCGCGAGGTTAATCAGGGTATGTTGAAGCCTAATTCTAGATGGTTCGAGACGTGCTTTCTAACTGCTCATAGAAAATGATGCAACCTGCCGGTCCACCACCACAACGCGAAGATTAACGACCAGCGACGACTATCGAGGCATGGTTCTTGAAAAAGATATAGGATTACAAGGGCACTGGCGTTGGGGTCATTGTGTTTAGGAACCAGTAATGGAGGGTTAAACACCCTCAAAAATCCATTTGCCAATTTTGGCCGTTCATAACGCATACGCTCGGAATGCTTGCTACTTCTTGGGTATCCCGTTCCACCGAAATTTTCCTCACTAATCATGGACATCCTCTCCGTCTTTACGCCGCTACACCACCTCAATGCGAGGGCCCAGCTTCAGCCTGTGACATATCCACATCCCCATCCCCATCCCCATCCTGAGCCGGGCGAATCCCAAAACTCGCCCCAATCTTCTTCTCCAGGTCCGCATCAGCCTGGTCGGCCCAGACAGAACGCACCATGCCCGCCGCTCCCTCGGCACCAATCTCCTCGAGCCCGCGCGGGCCAATGAGCCACGTAATGTCCTCACTGCCGTCCTGCGCCTGCGTCCCCGCGTTCTTCTGCACTTTGCGCACGACGTAGCCCTGCGTCTGCATACGCTTCAGCACGTCCTCCGTCTTCTCCACCGCCACGTTCGCCTCGGCGTTGAGGCGGTTCAGATGCCGCCGTAGCTTCTGCTCAGACAGCTCGCCGCCGCTGAGGAAGATGATGGTCACGATCATGGTGTAGAAGCCCACATACGATGCTTCGGCGTCGGTGCTCGGCGCTTTTGAGGGGGCGAGGATGGTCGGGGAGCGGTATTGGGAGGGAAGGGTCGAGGATAGGACGTAGACGCCTGAGCTGCTTTTTGCTTGGGAGCCGGACTTTAATGCTGCGCGGTGTTAGCGGGGGCTGCCAAATGACGTCGTGTCGTAGATGACACTTGCCTTGTCGCTTCTCCGCCATGGTGAACTTTTCCCTCACTGCGAGTTCTCGCAGCTCCATGCCCCAGACGAGGCGGAGCTGTTGTTGCGCTAGGTCGAATACTTTCCTAAATGCTCTACCCTGATCTCCGAGTACTGAAGCGACCGTCAGTAATGCTCACAGTGCTACGAGCCCATCGTATCTTCGTACCTCGCTCCTTGATACCATCTCGACGGATAGGCGTTCGCGAAAATTCGCAGGCCAGCGCATATCGCACCAGTTTCTTCGAAAGTTGGTCTTCTGCGCTCGCTTCGGCGTCCACAGCACCATTTTCAGATCCTTCTTCTTCAGCAGATTCGTCATTATTGCGCCTTTGTCTCGGGTATCTTGGGTCCTCGTCTGAGTCTTCGTCGTCAACCTGGGTGCTGTTAGTCTCTGGTGCGAGCCTTGAGGATTTAGCGCGGGGCATACGGGTCGTCTCCTCCTTTGTGAGGGAGGCATGTTGGCTCTGAATGGAACGAAGGTGCTCCAAATCTGACAACGGAATCTTAAAAATGCGGATTCTCAATTCAGTTTTAGAAGAAACCCAAAGCGTAGGCCATTCGACTGTACTGGTAGGTAAAATTCGGTGAACTTGCAATCTGACGCGACTGGACGCGGTCTTCGCGGTGCCACTTCAGACCCTTCGCACCTGTAGGTTCGTGCCACGTTATCTTATCTCTTATCTTATCGCACCCAGCTCCCGTCGCAAAAATTTGGGAGCTCTGGTCTGAGTGACATGGTTGTATGTTCGCAAAGGCATGTGAATGCTCATACAGCGTTATTCTGCATTTCTTTCTTTCAAATGATTTCGCGAGTAGTGTTTACTCGTGGTGTATGCCTGCGATGCCAATTACGAATCCTCGACCGACCGAGAGCTCATAGCTCACTCCGAATCGCCCCTTTTCGAACCCAGCTCCTCGAGCGACGGACGTATAGTTCCGAATCAGCATGGGAGCGCCTTACCAGAATCTCAGAAGGGAGGGATGAAGAACCGCCAAGCAGGCAGGTGCCTGAGAAGGACGTCTCATCTACGAAAGAACAGCCTTCTCAGACGTCACCCAAAATAGTAGAAGGAGATGGCGCATCGATCGAAACCGAACCGGAAGCTCCCACCTTGTCCCGTGGGCCAATGAAGCGAAGCGGCCCTCTCTTGACAAGATACTACATCGGCGAAGACCCCCTCGACCGAGTCTCAAGGCGTCGCGTTGGCAATCGTAGTGTGTACCTCCAATCTGAGGCACTGGACGTTGATATACTGGGAGAAAAGGCACAAGCGATTGTCATGCGCGACATGAGACGCAGCCACCGGAATATTAAGCAATTGCCCGTTGAAGAGCTCATTCCCGAGGCATTCGACATCAGCCAGAGCCTAGCATCTGACGACAAGGATTTGACAATGGAGGAGGCGCTGTCGAACCTTGAAGAGATCCGGCCCTCCGATCCCATTGTCTCGTACGATGACTTTTATACGCTGCTTGATGTGCTTATCAATGGCTTCACAGTTGCCCAACTCAGGGCATATGTAAGCCGTGCGAACGCGAGAGCTGCTACTCCGCCCAAGGAGAAGACGAAGCAGCTCTACGATTCTGTAGAAGTGTTGACGCCCTGGACCCCCGTGGCAAGCGTCGAAATCGATGGCTCGGCCAAGGAGAGGCTGGGATTGACTCTCATGCTGGAGGCCTGGCGCTTGACCATGAGAGAGATTGTCGATGGCCAAGGTTATTTGAGTGGGCGGATTGATGAGCGGTTCTTTGCGCTACTTACGAGTGAGTAATGCGACCCAGCTACGGCGGTGCTGTCTAACATGCAAATAGACCAAGAACAGCGACTGGATGCCATCAGGGAGGCTTATCTTGATCCAGGCGAAACCATTGACATCTCGGATTCGATATTAAAGATTAACGCCACCAAGGCCAAGACACAGGCAATTCTTCAGAGGCTGGACGAAGCTACCAAATCCATCATTGTGAAGAACTTCAAAGCCGATTGGCTTGCTAATAGCGAGGTCGACGGGAAGTTACTCTGGAACTTGGGGCAGCTCACCAATACTTTCATCGACCGTAAAAAGCGTAAAGAGGTGCGTCTAACTCGTCGTATTGCAGTTATGGCTACAACTAACAGCCGAGCAGATTGAGGTGTCGTGGATCAAACACGGGAACACTGAAGTCGCCTTTGGTGAACAGGTAGACCAAGACGAAACGGGTGAACAACTGGGCCATATTGTTCAGCGTCTGCTACATTCCGCCCTCTTCCCGAGAGAACAGTCCATCGCCCTGAAACATGAGTCCAATGTGAAGAAGGCAAGACTTGTCGCCGAGCCTCGCGGCAACGAGAAGCTCTCGTGGAAGGAGAGGCTTACACAGTGGTCTCGATGGGTGAAGCAAGCCGGCCGAGAAAATTTAACCGACAAGGCGTTCACCATCACGGAGGGCGACGTTTTGCCTTTGCCTCTGACCACCGAGGCCCCGGCTCTGGATTCAGATGCTCCTTGGAGCAAGCCGTACGTCTCGACAACCGCTTCCTTTGGCCAAATACTCCACAAGTATGACGAAGGAAGTTTTTCAATCGCCAAGGCAGCCAAAACCAAGAACCACATCTTCTCACCTAGCTCTCCGCCTCCCGCAGGTCTCACACCCATCGTGGAGTCAGTCACCTCTGCGAATCCGGAAACCCCCATCATAACTACCCTCCTCCTCCATTTCCGGCCTCACCCCTCCATGGCCAAGGAAACGGCCCACGACCTTCCCGACCTCCTTGAACTCCACCTGACAGTTCCGGACGACCTACCCGAAGGCCCCCTGGCGTGGGACGCCACTCCTAAGCGCCTCGTCGCTACCCTTAGCCAGACCTTTACCGACGTCGCGTACCCCTCCGAACCCGTTGACCTGCGGCTCTCCCAGCCGTTGGTGTCCACCATGTCACCAGAGGCCCTCGATACGTCTGCGTTCCGCGAGTACATTGAGGCCGCGAAGCTGGATCTCCTCGAAGGACGCCTGCGCCCGCCGCCCGAGGTCGAGCTGTCGGGTCTTCCCTTCGCCCAGGATGACGGCAGCGTTTCTGGGCCCGTAAGGTACATGTTTGCCGGTCTCGAGATGCGCAGGACTCTTGAGGTGGGTTACGAGGGTCACAAGATCCAGTTGGCGAGTATCGAGGCCGGTCTGCACGGCGGTCGCCGCTCTCAGATGAACTTTGAGGCAGTGCCACCACCTGCCGACGCGAGCTTGTCAAAATACGAGCAGAAGGCCTACGCGAGGAAGTACCTCGACATCGCGGAGGACTTTGTGAGAGGCGGTGTTGTGAAGTGGATCGGAGAGAGGGATCTTGCGAGAGAATTCAAGGAAGTTGAAGGCACGACGGCGGCGGCAGTCGAGGAGATTGAGGTCGCGGAGGCTGGAGAGGAGCAGACTGTTGGTGAGAGTGAGCTCGATGTTCCCGCGGAGCAGCTAGAAGCTGCAGAGGGGACAGCGGCAGAGGATGGGAAAGCTGAGACTCCTGTGGACAACAATGTTGAAGCATCGGCCAACGAGGACGTTGAGACTGAGACTTCTGTGGGCGGCGAGGCTGAGACCCCAAAAAAGGATGACTTGTAAAATCATGCACCAAATAATTGTAGATCAACTGTACTATCGCTGATGTATAAAAAGCCTAATTACTTGAAGCTTGTATGACCGAGAGTTAGGCACAGTTTACTAAAAACGCGGTGAGGGCGGTCTTTGGTGAAGGTGAAGGCGCGAATGCCTTCCTTTCTGAGTATCAGTAATTAGCTTTGGGAGGCAGAAGCTCGCCTTGAAACTTTTTTGTCAGCCTAACTACTTAGTATTGCCCAGTGAAGGCATCAGTGACTCGAGAGAGTTGCGGCTCAGAACAGATAAAGACAATGATTGAAGTGAGCATCGTTCAGCATTCATCGTGGGACAGGCAAGGCCCATATTCAGGTCCAGTGTCACGGTGGCATGCGGAGAAGCAAATGAAAGCCTCGGGACCGGACTGCCATACTTGGGCTTAGTACACGGTGGAAAGCCTCACTGGCACCACGACAGGAGAATAGGCTTGCCATGATCAGTCAGGCACTTTAACAGCAGGGTACCCGTCTCTGATGAGAGGTTACTTAGAGCTATGAAGATTACATCACGAGAGCCTCATGTCACAGCATTTTGGAACGTTGTTTTTTAACTTGGGAATCACTTCTAGGACTCTATTTTTGTGCTACTAGGCACGTATCATGAGAAGCTTTTTCGACGTAGAATCATCCGGTCCAACCTTCCTCTCGATATTCGTGCTTTCCGCCATATCATAATGTCCTCATGCCACGCAAAGGGAATTCGTAAAGCCGTAGGAGTGAGTGAGCCACAGCGGTGAGGCCGTGGGCGAACTCAGCAACCAACCCTGGTGAGTCAGATCGCTTATTTCTTGCCAGCCTTGGCAGCGGACTTGGTGACCTGGTGATGATGATGTTAGTTGATGGAGAGACATGAGAGTGAGATGAGTTGGATGAACGTACCTTGCCAGCGTTGCCAGCGGACTTCTCGACGGACTTGATGACACCGACGGCGACGGTCTGGCGCATGTCACGGACGGCGAAACGTCCCAGAGGGGGGTAGTCGGTGAAGGCCTCAACGCACATGGGCTTGGAGGGAACCATCTTGACGATGGCGGCGTCACCAGACTTGATGAACTTGGGGTTGTTCTCAACAGACTTGCCGGTACGTCTGTCAATCTTCTCGAGGATCTCGGAGAACTTGCAGGCAATGTGGGCAGTGTGGCAGTCGAGAACCGGGGCGTATCCAGCACCGACCTGACCGGGGTGGTTAAGGACGATGACCTGGGCGTTGAAGGAAGCGGCACCCAGAGGGGGGTCGTTCTTGGAGTCACCGGCGACGTTGCCACGGCGGATATCCTTGACGGAGACGTTCTTCACGTTGAAACCAACGTTGTCACCGGGGAGACCCTCGGTAAGCTGCTCGTGGTGCATCTCGACGGACTTGACTTCAGTGGTGACGTTGGCAGGGGCGAAGGTGACGACCATGCCGGGCTTGAGGACACCAGTCTCGATACGGCCGACGGGCACTGTTCCAATACCACCGATCTTGTAGACATCCTGGAGGGGAAGACGGAGGGGCTTGTCGGTGGGACGCTTGGGGGTGTCGATGGCGTCAATGGCCTCAAGAAGGGTCTTGCCGGTGGACTTGCCAGCCTTGGTCTCCTTCTCCCAGCCCTTGTACCAGGGAGCGTTGGTGGTGGGGGCAAGCATGTTGTCGCCGTGGAAGCCGGAGATGGGGACGAAGGCAACGGTCTTGGGGTTGTAGCCGACCTTCTTGATGAAACCGGAGGTCTCCTTGATGATCTCCTCGAACCGGGCCTCGGACCACTTGGTGGTGTCCATCTTGTTGATGGCGACGATGAGCTGCTTGACACCAAGGGTGTAGGCGAGCAGAGCGTGCTCACGGGTCTGGCCATCCTTGGAGATACCAGCCTCGAACTCACCAACACCGGCAGCGATAATGAGAATAGCGCAGTCGGCCTGGGAGGTACCGGTGATCATGTTCTTGATGAAATCACGGTGACCGGGAGCGTCTATTTAGTTGAGGTTAGCGACTGAAGGCGAAAAAAAACTTGATCTCGCTCATCGAAGAACGGCAGGCGCTCCTCGAAATGAGAGATACCATGTCAAAGTTGAACTTACCAATGACGGTGACATAGTACTTGGGAGTCTCGAACTTCCAGAGGGCAATGTCGATGGTGATACCACGCTCACGCTCGGCCTTGAGCTTGTCAAGAACCCACGCGTACTTGAAGGAACCCTTGCCCTGTGAGGGAGTTAGCAAACCAAATAATGACACCATTGGACAAGGTGTTACTAACGAGTTCGGCAGCCTCCTTCTCGAACTTCTCGATGGTACGCTTGTCGATACCACCGCACTGGTAGATCAAGTGACCAGTGGTGGTCGACTTGCCGGAATCGACGTGGCCGATAACGACGACGTTGATGTGGTTCTTCTCTTCCTTACCCATTTTGGCGGTGGGATGTGATCGAGTTGTGTGTTTGAAAGGTAAAAGCTGCAAAGTCGTCGAGTCAGTGATGATTCTCGCGATAATGTGGTTGATGTGTGAGAAGAGTAGGTGAGTGAGGTAAGGTGAATACTCACTGCACAGGTGATCCGTAAATTTGGATTCGGTATGTACGACGAAGAGCAGAAGAAGGAGGGGAAAGCTTTGCTTTGGTGGGCGAGCGAGGCTTTTGTATGTTTGTGAGTGGAAAAGTTGGGTGGTGGAGTGGGAGTGTGAGAGGGTCGAAGTGGGTTGAGTAGAGGTGGGAGGGGGAGTGGGCTAGTCCGCCGAAGTCTGCAGGGATGGAAAGGCAGGAAGGTGGGGTCAAAGGCTCTTGCCTGAACGAATTGCCCTAAGGTAGAATTTTTCACTCACAGGCTCAGTTTTTTTGTGGTTGGTTGGGTGGTTGTTGTTTATTCCAAGTGTAGATGGCTTCTTAGCAGATCGTGGCTCACGGACAAGTAGCGCATTGTACCTTGGTTCAGTCTCGCCACGGCACGAACTAAGCGGGGCCGCTCCAGGCAGGTACGTATCGTGTCACCCCTCCTTTAGCCTCTCCTTCCTGCGCCTAAGGCATGCGACGGGCGGTAAAGCTCATCGTCGCTAACCATGATTATACCGTTCCAGCTGCGTAGACGATTTCTGATGTTCATTCCTATCAACAGAATCGCTATTCTCGACTTTGATTCATTGCCTCAAAACTTCATAAGAGCCCAATCTACGTTTATCCAGCTCTTGTTGCTGTCCCAGGAATTGAGGCAACAGGATGGATGGCATGTTGATGTCACAGGTAAGGGGGCATGGAGGGGCACTCTGCAGCTCTCACCGCGCTCTCTGTGTCGCGGGGGGCGCTGCAAACGATCCTGGCCTATCGACCCCACCGTGGAAGCTCCAGGCCTCATTGCTGCAGATCCCAGTGATGTCAATTCGTCGAATCGCCAGCCCAGCTAAAGTAATGAACAATAACAAACGCATTCATCACGATCAAATTTTCCCTCGGGCACTAGCTAGCCGCCTTCTCTTTGGGAAGGCAAGGAGGGGCAATATGGACCTGCCTGAGTCTTTCCCCTCGTTGTCGGGCCACTTCATCTTTTTTTTCCAGCGTCGGAGTCCACCTTGAGGCAGACCATCGGCCGCGTCTCAAGTGAGAGGTGCCTCTCTCTTTTCGTCCCATCCACACGCATATCTCACCGGCCAGACACAGACAGACACACAGCGCCGTTTGGCACACACACAAAAATTTTCACCAGAGGGAGCGCTTTGTTCCGAGTGACCTCGATCTACTTTGCCAACGATAAGACATCCACAGCTTCGAACTCTGCGGTCTGCCCCTCCACCCCGCCCAATCCCTGTCAGACACACAAGGTAGGTTGCCGCGCAGCCCAACCTGGGCCCCCTCCTTGCCCCTCGACGAAGCCCAGGTTTTTTTTTTTCTCTCTCTTGGACCGTCAGACCGTCAGAGTGTGTGCCCAACCCAATCGTTCGGCATGAGTCACGTATCTGGCAGTTTTCCCTCTGGCACAGCTACAGCCTTCTCCTGCATACCTTTTTGGTGACACAGGTGCTCGGGGCCCCTCCTCGTAGCATTTTGGTTTGGGGCCGTGGTCGCCGTCGCCGTCGCCATGGTCCATCCCACCTCAAAACCAAGGCTCCTCCGTGGGGCTGGTCCTTGTCTGCCTTTGGTTTCCGTAGGAATTATCGACCATCGAGGGGCATTGTAAATCCTCCTTGTGTTGCTTATTCTTTCATCGGTCAAGGGAATGCCAACCCAAGCGGGCCCATCCATATCTTCTTCTCTCTCACACACAAATGGTCGGTGCATTAACTCCGAAAAGAAATGTGGCTGATGCGGCTTTCTGACGGGGTGCGGGGTTGGAAAAAATCTGATCTCAGAAAGACAAGAGGCAAAAAAAAAAAAAAAAAAAGTGTACAGACATGGGTGTCCGACAGATCCTGGCCTCAAGGGTGACGTGCAGGTGAAAGGTACCTAAACAACCCGTTCTAAGCGCCTGCGCCGCCCGTCAAGGGACAATTAACCTCATCCTCTCGCGTTCTCCCAGAGCGAGATTTCCAGGACAGCTAGGTAGTATCGCGGCTGCATGCATATTTGCCATCGCGTTGGCGTCTCTCTCCCGGAATAAGTGAGAATCTATCGGGCATCCGACCAGATTTCGCAGCAGCAGCAGCATAAACGGACAACGCGGTGCAGTGACACGTAGGAGGGGGGGCGCCAGGACCAAACAAGACCAAGACGAGTGCGATCGCCCGCCCCAGCCCATGCGCAAGACCCCTCTCTCACACGAAGCGCCGCCGAGCCACAAAGAGAAAAAAAAAACGAGAGCAGAATGAGGGGTATTCCATGCCATGCCCCTCCATGCCTTTTTGCGCTTGCGATAAGAAGGGCTGAACTCCGAGACACAAAAAAATCTAGCGTCACGTGACAAAGCTCTTCCATCCTTCATGAATGATGTTTAAACCAGCCCATATCCCACGGCAGTTTGGCTAAGTTGATGAGCATCTTTGTTACGGCCCCTGCTGGCCATTTTCCAACATTTCTTAATTGGGAACAGAAAAGACGGCGGTGGCGACGGACGGCGTCGGAAACCGCCGGCCCCACCAGGCCGATGAGCAAGTCACATGACCACCCTCAACGTCATCCGACGAAGACTCGCGGGGCAGGCGACGACACTTCGCCAGCGAGTCGCAAGGTGTTTCGCAGGTTTGAAAATTGCTCTACTGCGAAGATCACTTCTATCCCATTTCCATTGGACTAACATGACAGGAATTGACTTGGCAAAGTTTGGGACCAATCGAGGAACGACTAATTCGACGCAGTCTACCCCAAGCGATACCATTAAGCCCTGATCCTATCGATAACTCCCTACAGAGCTTTGCTGGACATGGAAGATTCTAACTACTACCGGCTTTCTTCGGTTCTTCGAATATGACGGTTTGCCTCTGTCACTCGTATGTCTACTTCATCGAGGGCAAGTTGAAATACGAACGTACCACGTCGACCGATCCCGAGAACTCACGAGATGATACATAACATTATCGTGGGGTTTGCATCTTTGGGGTGTTTAGACCACCGAGTGGCTGCACCTTCTGCTTTAGTTGCGAGAAAGCTTTCCAGGCATGAAGTTGTGTCGGAAGCAGATAGAGTCGGTATACCAATTGAGGACATCTACCCCTCACTGATACGCGCAAATGCTGGCGTGGACTATACTTTTATGCTCTCCAATTTCCGTCACGCTTGCGAAGCAGGACTACCTTGTGGTGATGAGGTCAAATTAGTGGAAGACAAAATTGGAGAGATTTGACGTTGGAAGATCAGGAGATAGAGTGTGGATGCAAGAGATGGAGGTTTCCAGTTTATAGGATGGCAGATGAACGATGAAAGGACGTGTTATATTTTTTGGACTTTATCTTTCCCCTCAGCACAGCCAACCGGAATACTTGTGAGAACTCCCAACCAGGCTTTTCCCCCTACCCAGAGCCTCTCGCACAGCTCCTGTTTGGCCTGTCCACCATCTTGTCAGGACAGTGATTCCTGCGAGTTAGCAAGTGACCACTTCTTCCATCTTCAACCACACCTCAGAAGCTAGATAATGCCGCGAGGATTTCAGCAAAACTATTAGCTTATTCAGACATCAAACCGATTTCTCCTGCGGTTTCCAGTATCCGGTGATTACGTACAACGCAATCAGGCGTGCTGAGAGTAGCCATTGGAGATCAATTAGCCGGCACAACTGCTCTGACATGTAACAGCCAGAGCACTTGTTTACGAATTCTACCTGAGGTCCAATTTATGAGCCCAACCACACCGTTTTTATTATGTTGCTCTAAATAGTCTCTTTCCCAGTCAAACCGGTACCAGCTGCCTAAGGTCTTGGCATCGAGCACTATCAATCGATTGTATTGTGTTATCCAGGCAAATCAGACTGTTCCATAAGTACAGGGTAATACACCTCATCACAGCTTCATCAGAAAGAAACTTCCGCAGCCGGTATTTGAACCTGCTCACGGAAGAGGCAGTCTGAGGTGACGGCTCTAGGCTATCTGAAGCCGTACTTGAACCATTGACGGTGTACATGTCGTGTGGGCAAGTACGATGCTTCAAGGGTCCTGTACATTATTATCAGCTCGCTAGTCCAGTCTCCATAGTCATGGACGACTATAGGATCTTGGTCTACCTTTGAGAGTAACATCGTGAGGCATCCTCTAATAGATAATACAATGTTGCAGTTTGGTAAATTCGTCAAAACCAACAGGGTCTTTTAAGGGAAGTGCTTCGGAAAGAATGCTTTGGTGGCTGCTGCCTCTGGTGTTCTAGCAGAAGCAAGAGACAGGAGGTCGACGCAGATGCTTCGTCGTTCCTGACCAGTCACATATCAAGAGTATTGATGGGAAAGCGCCTCTTTTCTTAACGTCACTTCCAGTGCTGAGCTTGAAACGCTCTGGAAAGACTTGCTGCGTATCCTCTCCCCAGTAAATCCATGTTCACGAAACAACAACAAATCCAACGACGACACGTATTCTACCTGTAAACAACATCACCTCTGCCTACCCGCATCTTCTAATTCCTGAACGGCTTTACATTCAAGCAGCTTGCGTATGATCACTCGATACTTGAGGCTTTTGAACAATTCCTCCCGAAACGCACACATCAACACTTTATCTCTCACAACGCCATGGGGTTCCCCTGGGGTATCGTTGTGGTCCTGAAGCGCGACTGGACTCCCATCAGTCGGATTCGCAAAAGATACGAATTTGACCGCTCAGGTCGCCTATTCTTTCCAGAACTCATTGTTCTGCAAAAAGACACCATTGCCTGGCTTCCAAGACAAGAGTCCTTCCAGAAAGCCGGTGACTATCGCGAATGGGTCTACATCGCACTCTATTACCCGTCTCTACCGGTTCTCTTGGATGCAAATGGAAGCGGGAGTATTCATTGGGATTCCTTGGAGGACTACGAACACCCGCATGATGAGCGCCTGGTCGAGATTCCTGTCTCCCATCTCAGCGCTGAAGTCTTTATTCTTCGAGATTTCGTGCCTAGAGTGCCTGAATACGATGCTCTAGCTGCCCGATATCCTCCTGGAGAAGTAGGCATCTTCTTGAAGGGCGACATAGCCACGCACGAGGACTTCTCCATGCACCCTCCCATGATTCTCAGGGTCCATGGCGCAGGCTGGACTGTCGATGGACAGAGAAGACACTGTCTTATTCCTTATAGCCTTGTGAGGTATGGGCTGCCACCCGGCCCAAAAAGTTGAACCTTTGGCCCAAAGCTTTGATTTCACCCCGGAATGTTTGGAACTGGGGACGGCATTAGTTTGCGTCTGTTTTGGTTAGTTGCGCTCTCGGGCTGATGAATCAGATCAGCAAGCTAACGGCGATATAGTCGGTAATGACTGCATGTTCTATGGGATGTTCAAGGGGCAGGAGAAGCGAAGTTGTAACAAAACATTCGCAGGCCAGGCAGGAAATTTCTCTTATGGCTTCCGGAGCAGGATGTATCAACAGAATCCCAGGCTTCGAGGGTCCCTCATTCTGTAGTACCAGTTTGTGGTATAGTTACAATTCCCAGGAGCTTATGACCAGTGAAACTACACTTCCCTGCAAGACATGATTGAGCCATGTTGTATTATTCTCAGATTTAAATATCAAGGGCGTTTGCAATGTGTTAAAGGCCTGGCCATAGTGTCTCTGTTCCGTAGGACGCTGCTGCTTTTCTCTACTCTTCTGCGAGTGGCGGTCAAAGGCGACAGCCGGGAGCAGCTTCGACTACGCTCGCATAGAAGTCAGTCGAGCCTCACTCAGGGCCCTTGTTGCCTTACATCCAGGCTTCGACTGACCTCGATCGCAAGGCACCACCGAACTTTCCACACGTGACACCCTACCTCCACCACCTTCAATGGAGTACACATAGGAAGAAGCCTTTATAGCTCCCCTCAAACCCATTCCCGTCACCAGCCAGCAGGCGCCCGTCTAGGCCGACGGTTCAGGTCACTAAAGTCGACAATCAATTATACGCCAACCAGCCTACTCGACGACAGGCTTAGCGAGTACCGGAGTTCGAATCCCAGCATGGGCACCAAAAGATGTAGCCACACTAGTGGTGAACTCTTTTTTTGTGGTCTTTCATAAATCGGCGTTCTTTCATCTGCCAAGACACTCAAGGCAACGTAAGGGATAATGCTTCTCCTCCGTACCAGACTGCCTGTAGGGCAACCGTAGAGCTCCTCCCATAAGTACTAGATCTGAAATCTCCAAAGCTAGATCTGGTTCTAATCTCCCACGCTTCTTTCGGTCATAGTCACTACAGTCATTCGCGAGCGCTCTCGTCTCATATTTACTCCAATACGCTGAAGAAATGGTCCCCCGCCGACAGAACTTCCCCTGGATGCGTTCACCAATGCCAACAACACATTGAGGATGTCGTCCCCCGCCTCCGAGCCTCCTCCTGAACAAACTCCTATCGCGAAGCACCCAGGAAGCACCTCGAACATCGCTCCTCGAGTAACAGTTCGGCCCAAGGAAGAATGAACCGAATACAGTGCTAGTTTCGCCTTCCTCGTCCACCCGACCACAAGGCCCTTTCGTAGCCTTGCCGCAGGCACCAAGGCCCCTGTCGCCTTAAGTCAGAAGCCGCGAGGTCTATCTGACAGCCCCCTCATCACCATTCGGCCTGTTCAGCAGCTCGAGACTGGCCTCGCCTACATACTCCCCAGGGTCGACGCGAGGGTCGACGTCACCACCCCATTCCTCCGCATCGGCATTCGAAATGTCAAGGTCTATGGACCAGGTGTTCCGGAGTTTGACAGCATGACGCCCATCATGCTTAAGACTAGCACAAAGACTAGCACCAATACCACTCAGGCTGAGAAGGAATCTTCCAAGGCCGGCGATATAGCTGTTTGCGACCACTTTGCCATCGACGTGCCCGATATCAACGTGATCAAGAAGCTTTACCCTAGCGCCGGTAAACATTCGGGCTATAGGGTTTCTGGTGTCAAGCAAGCTATTCCCCGCGACTTTGTCGAGTATGGCTTGCAAACAGCCGGTTCTGTTACCAGCAAGAACCAGTTAAATGATTGGTTGCGCGTCAGTGTTGACATTCTCGGTAAGTGATATTGATTCTTGGACATGGGTAGAGTTTAGTTTGCTAGATTTGTACCATTGCTTGGTCTGCAGTCCGAGACTCAACCAGAGCCAAGACCGAGAGAGGACGCCGCGCTGGATTAGGGGTAACCAGAAGCCTTTCGGAGTGATCAAGACGCGTGTATGTGGAGGATACGGATGGGGAGTAAGATACGTATCCTTCACTATGGGTTTCCTGCTGAATACTTCGCCAACCAATCTCTGGAATACACATCTTAATGTGGCCTCCATCTCCTTCGTAATTCTGTAAAACTGTCTCTTTTCAATTCGAACCTTCCCCACGCAATTTTTCAAGCAACACTTCGGTATTATGGGTGCCTCAAGAGGATTTTGACTTCCTTCCTTCCTTTCTTCCTTCACATCCATCTTACCGGGCAGTATAAAAGGACATCTCCTTTTCAAATTGTCAACTTTCTAAATATCCCACCCACTGTCTCTCGGCAAACATAATTCTCTTCCCAAGATCAGCAACTGCGAAAGAACTAGTCTGCCTTCCCAGTACTTTCGAACAGGTAAATACGTAGCTTCTTCATCCCGTCTTCACAGTCTAACCAGCCTGCAGCCACATCCAATCAAAATTGAACATCGACTGTCATTATGGCTATCGAGAGGACTGTTGCTGTCCAGCTGAAGGAGGACTGGACGATGGAAAAGGCATCGCTCGCGTTCCTCTTCCACCCGAGCACCCGCCTCTTTCGAGAGATCAAGAAGAATACGTTTGTGTGGTTCCATGTCAGCGAAGAGTTCGACGGACACTATGGCAACGAATGGGCTACCATCACGCCCCTCACGATGACACCTAATGGTCTCAGCGATCTGTTTCCTGCCGGTCATTCCAAGATCGATGTTCCAACCCGGATTCTTCGCATTGGACTCCGTGTCACAAAGGATTGGACAGACGACGATCCCAACTTCGTTCAGACCAAGAAGTTGACGCGTGAACCCATGTCACCCTTCTACGAGGATGAAATGCTAGTTGGGGAGATGTTTAACACCAATGTTCCGGAACTGATCGTAGTGAAGAAAGTCGGTCGCAATTTTACGCCTTCGGTTGACGCTTACTTGATTCATCGCGACTATGTGGACTTTGGTTACGAGAAGGCGGATGTGAAGGGCAACATGCGCAGCATGATCAAGCCAGGCGGATTACTTCTAGAGTAGAACCTGGCCCATGGTGGATGAGGTTTATTTCTTCAATCGTGGTGGGGACCCTCAGAGTCTGAAGTCTAGCACTGGTAAGTCATATCTCGATTGCGTACCTGAAATTCCCGATCTAATGCTAGGGATTCATAGCGGGGCCTGGGAATTTGAGGCTGGACCTACATCAAACGAGCAGCTACAGAAGATGCCAACTGAGTGTATTGGCCGGAAAGAAAGGTTAGGACGAGGAAGCAAAGAGAAGAAACAACAACCTTGGGGGATTTCAGTCTATAGAAAATACAGAAAATCGCCGGGAGTATCAAAGAAAAACCACAATATGCCTCCCACCCGTGAACGCCAAATCATGTACCCAATTCTACACAGGAAATCATTCCGATCCATCCTTCTCTTTTGATTCCTTATTCCCCTTTGATCCCTTGATCTTGTCCCAAACCTTTCCAAACTTATCCTTGAGCCAATCCCAAACTCCAATCATGGCTTCCTTGCCCTTCTGCATGGCGTCTTCATCGGCTCCGTCGCTCTCTTCATCATCTCCTTTCTCGTCATCGTTTGACGCCGGCGCGGATGGCGTTGGCTGGGGAACGGGGTCCACCT
This sequence comes from Colletotrichum lupini, assembly GCF_023278565.1. Classification (NCBI taxonomy): domain Eukaryota; kingdom Fungi; phylum Ascomycota; class Sordariomycetes; order Glomerellales; family Glomerellaceae; genus Colletotrichum; species Colletotrichum lupini. The sequence continues at coordinate 5,624,095 of NC_064677.1, read as the reverse complement.
GAATGGACTTATCAGGGGTAGCCGACTGTCCCGCTGGTGGTGTGCTGGCAGAAGCGGGGACCTGGGTAGTGGTGTACGGGGGCACAGGGTCCTCGGGCTCTGGGGGCGTGTCCTCGGACTTGTGAGTACCCATAGTGGTGAGCGGCAGGCGCAGAGTGCCGTTGTTGGGCTCTGGAATAAGACCGACGGAATCGCAAAGGATGTTGTACACGTTGATGTTTTCTACTGACGTTAGTCCGAGCTCATAGTATGACACGACACTTGCGGGTCCCACTTACGAAAGTTGTCGATCTGGCTGTTTGGCGGATGCGGGAAAGCCGGTCCGCGGGCGATGAAGATGGCGCGCATGAGGGGATGCTCGTGATCGTATCCATGCAATCCGCGGGGGTTGTAGACCGTACCATCCTTCAGCGCCTTTTCCACATCCATCTCTTCTTTTGTGACAATAGCCCATCCAGCCTTGGGAACGATCCACAGGGGTGCAATACGCTTGTTCTTGGAAAAGTGGTAGCGCTCGGGCATGTTGACGTCGCGGAGGTAGACCTCAAAGTTAGGGTTCGTCTTGGACTTCTCGATCAAGCCATCATATAGCCCCTGAAGGTCATCTGGGTTCTTCGGTCGAAGACCGTATAGCGGCCAGCCGTCGGTATGCTCAATCTTGGAGGTGTCAACGAGGTCCTCAAGCTGAAGCAGGCGCGCCGTATCTGTTGTGGCCATGCCGTGATCGGATACGACAATGACGTTGACAATGTTGGTAAGGTTGCGCTGCTCGAGAGCCAGGAAGAGCTGATCCATCATAGCATCAGCCGACTCGATGGAAACCCGGATCTCCGTGCTGTTCGGTCCGTATCTATGGCCGTCCGCGTCGACGTTGGGCACATAGGCAGCGATGAGCTGTGGGCGCATGTCTTCGACCTTGGCAGTCTTGTCTTCCATGCCCGGCTTGTCAAGAAACTCGAGGATCCTGCTGACCTTGTTGTCTAGTACTTCTTTGCCATTGAACTTGTCGAGGAATGTTGGCTCAACACCGAGGATGTGCGCTTCACTGCCCGGCCACATGTGGATCGCGGAACGAATACCCTGCCTCTCGGCTGTCACCCAAAACGGCTCTCCACTCCACCACTTCGCATCGAGACTGCGTGCTGGGTCGGTATAGTAGAACTCGGCCTGCATGTCCGGATCCCAGAAAGTGTTTCCAACGATACCGTGACTCTCGGGGTGAAGGCCAGTCGCCAGCGTGTAGTGATTCGGGAATGTGACGGACGGGAAAGCCGGGAGCATGTACTTTGGCGAAACACCCTCCTTTACAAAAGCGTTCAATCTCGGTGTGATCCCGCGCTGCAGAAAATCGGCGCGGAAGCCGTCAAGACTGATAATGATCGTCGTCGGCGCGAAGAGCGCCGTGCCATTGCTGACGAACTCGGCCTTGTGTGCTGACCTACTGCCGATTGACAACTTCCACGCCACCAGAAACAGGATCGCGAAACCGACGGCAATCATGCTGTGTATGAGCAGCCAACGGCGCCAAGTCCTCCTCTTATCGGTCTTCGCATTGGTCACAATCTTCAGTCTCTGTCGATCGAGTTCGTCGCTATCGTCCCTTTCGCTGCTTTCCCCGGTCGAGCTCCCCTCCTTCATGGCCCCTTCTTCCATCTCGTACATCAGCTCGCCGTCCTCGCCGTGGGTCGCCTTCTCCAGCAGCCGGTCCTTCTTCTGTTTCCTCCTCATACGTCGCTGTTGGCGTCTGTCCTTTTCGTCAAGGAGATTTTCGGATGAGCCATCTCTGGATCCGGGCCGTTGGCCGTCTGGGCCTCGACCAAATAGCTTCAGGGGATTCGGGACAGCGAGGCCAGATCCTCGGCGTTGCAGCTCCTTTTTCTTGCGTGTTTCCTCTACGAGATTCTCGATCTCCTCTTCTTCCATAAAGACTAGACTGTCGGCGGCACGCAGCTCGCGGCTGTTCCGCGCACGCAATTGCAATTGGTCATCGTCACTGTCGCTGTCCTGGTCGCTTCGCGTGCTGTGGATGGATGAGGCGTCGTCGTCATACGTGTCGGGGGCAAGGAGACTCGTGTTGTCGCGGTCCGCCCGGGACCTTGCGCTGGGACGGCGTATCGACATGGTTTGACGGGAGGTGCCGGAGGGCAAAAGGCGAAGTATAGATCGTTCCTAGGTCATGGACCCGTGATGTTTGTGAGACGTAACCTCTTCTTGCTTGAAGTAAACGCCGAGCCGAACAATTCTTCCACTTAATTTCTTTGGATCCCAAAATCGCAACCGGGACTCGAACCCCTGTGACGGACCACCTTGATGGCAACATTAGCTTATCGCAGCGATAGAGTCACGTGGCGCTCCGCTTTGCTGCATCCCCCGTTTTCAGGGTCCATCACTCGACCTGTCACTGGTCCGTCAGTCTGGAAACTGGGCCGAGCACGGCGTGGCTCCGGTCCGCATGACCCACTTGGTGTACAGGCTAAAATGAGCTCTATTCCCGGGGTTCTCCTCGGACTCACGGCCAATATTGGGGTCACCTTAGTCTATGACTTCTGTCCATCTGCCTCTCTTACCTGAGCGTGCCTTTCGACGTAGTGAGCATCGCCTACTAGGCACGACCTCTACATACTTTATAGCATCACTGGCGTAATTTTGTACCCAGAGCACTTAGTTCTCACTGTTGACTTCGTTCCTCGCCTATGGGCCTCTCTACCAGCATAGGAAAGCCAATACTAGTTCGACGGCAGAAGCCGCTGCTTTGTCAAGTCTGTCACGGCTGGAATATGCGCTAGTCTAATTTCTACATTCAATAAACCAGCTCGAAGTCGTGTGGCTGGAGAGCTGAGCAAGTGGGATACCTACACAATAGGTACTAGGTTGTTGCTCAATACCTTACCTCTCTTTTTAGCGTTCCTATCACTGCTACTGCTATTACTACTATTTCAAGTTCATGTTGTTTCCATACTCATTGAGAATCACGCTATGAAAAGCGTACTACGATGATCGTAACTATCGTAGTAGTTTCAAGCAAGCTGACAGCCAAGAGGCGCATTAACCAGCATTCCAGTTTGTCAACCGCTTACTTAGCCATCCAATACTCGAAAATATCGGCATCCTTGCATGCTGTGTGAATAGTGGCGGATGGCGTCACATTCCTCTTACTAGTATCGTGTCGGGAAAAGAATCGAGGTCAGAAACACGTCTCAGTGTAGGCGTTGGAGCTCGTCTCCAAGGTCTTCCTCGGAAAGCCTATCGTGAATGATGGTAGTTGGTAACACAATCAGCCCTCAGCTGGGAATACGACCTCATATTGTGTCTCCTGTTGCGTCCAGACCGCCGATAGTCCATGGTCAGAGGCCTCAGCAGTCGAAAAGCACCAGCCTCAGCACGAAAAGGCATGGTTCCTGTTCGTGACACAAGCCGGCGCCACCAAGGAAAACGCGGAAGCTGCGCTCACACTGATTGGCGGCCTTGAGAAAACAAGCAATTTTTATAAGCTTACCCTCTCCTTTCTGTCTCATCACCCTCGCCTCGTGATCCCCCAGGTTCTGCAGACGTGAATCAGAGGGAAACAGATGTAGTCAGAGGGCCCTGTCAAGGTCTCCGAGGTTCCCCCTGAATAGTCGTGGTGGTACTCTACTATTAACTCTGGTGTAAAGGAGGTCTAGGGGTTCATCGTATCGAGTCTCTCACTGGTGATCTTCAAAAGGATCAAAAGTCTCAATGGAATTTCAGCTATTGCATCCTAGGCAGTCAGCCAATGAAGGTTCTAAATACACAGTACGCCGCTAGCCTATCAACCTCTTGGAGAACTTTCGTTACCTTTGGGAACTGGTTCTCAAGCTTTGCCGACATGCTCCGGCGACATGTATCGATTTCCCTCCTTGAACACCAGCGTCGTTTTTCGGACGCCATCTTGGAGCCGCGATGACGGGAGCCCGAAGAGTAAATCGAGCCCAATGATCGGCTGGGAACCCCATAACGAGGTCTTTCGGCGCTTCTCTGATGATGCGACAGAAGATGAGGGAGGAGCTGATTGCATAACATTCGAGTAAGTTTGCTCCGAGGAGGCGGCTATGTGTTGGAAACTCGGGCTCTTCCGTTGAAAGAACTGCATTGTTGTCAGCGGTTTGGCAAGGAGTACTGGCTGAGAGACATCACAGAAAAGCCGAGATAGCGTACAGAAACGCCGTAAATTCACTTCAATCTCATCTCAATAAGGATGAAGTTGCCACAGTTCTATCCCAGAGTACCGTTAGCAAGCAGAGTGACCCCAAAGCAGATCTTCATCGGATTGCTTGGGACATACAACGGACTAGAGAGGCGAAGCTAGGGGAGGGAAAGACGAAGAAACTTATCGAGTGCTTGGATCATTACCAGGGAGTCTTTGATATTCTGTCACAAGCAGAGTTCTCAGGTCTACCGTTGATCTGGGGCGGTCTGAAGTTTGTACTACTGGTAGGAGATCACCACTTTCTGCAGATGACATCTGTTCACCGGAAAAATAGGTGACGAAGAACAACTCAAACGTTCTCTCCAAAGTCATCGATGTGATGATTGACATTGGGCGGGACCTGGAAAGGATACGAGGGTACATTGCACTGTACCCGACTCCGCGAATGCTTGAGTTCTCGTCCGAACTATATGCGGCGATCGTTGAGTTTCTGGACAAGGTCATAAGAGATGCGAAGAATGCAGAGAAAAGTATTCTCAGTTAGTTGTCCAGCTAAGTACTTTAGATGACTTTCCAACTACTTACCAAAGTACAGAGCGCGCGATGACGACCTTTTTACAACCCTTTGAGATCAGATATGGAGAACTAGTGGCGAAGATGAAGAAGACACAACGAGACATCCGCGGGGACGCAGAGCTATGTTTCCATATCAGGCAGGCAATGGTAAACCACGCCATAGATAGATACCGGACTGTACTGCCGCTTCAAAGGCATACGATGCGCCAGGCTTTCAAATGTACGTAAGGTGACGTTGTGGGAACGGAGCTATCCTGCTAACTTGTCCTAGCCGTCGCCGAAAACCCTACAGCAGAACTCTTCCAAGCGATACGGAAGAATCTATTCAAGAATTTCGAAGTCCAAGCCGGATTCCACCAGGAGCTGCAAGCCACATACGAGGTCACCACGTCAAAAGCGTGGATCGAATGGTTCAGCATGGAGCAGAAACATGTTCCGTCGGGATATTCCCATGAGACAAAAGTTATACAGGCAGAGTGCGACGCCCCGGATCCGCAGCACGCATTGGTTTGGAAGAAGCAGCAGCGCAAGTTTGCGTCGCACGTCCCTTCGGCGTATTTGATCTGGACGCGCGGGATGACAGCACAGTCAGCGATAGCGTCACTCGTGGACCAGATCCTCGTCCAGAAGACAGAGGTCATGATTGACGCCGGGATCGACTTGGACCAGTTCAAGGAGGCCAACAACAGTGTGGCGTCCCTCTGGAACTTCTTTTCTTACCTTACAAGGGTCCTCGAAGGTTGCATGATTTACATCACCATCGGATCCGTCGGGAAGCAGGAGTTTGCCATTGTCGGTAAATTTGTACGGATGGCGAAGAATTGGAAGGGGCCGCCTGTCAATGTGACGCTCATCCATCCTTTCAATGACAACTTTGCAAGAACGGATGATGTCGTAAATCTCGATGACAAGTACGATGTTCACCCGCGACTCACGACAACGGACGCGATGCACCACGTGCTGCTACTGGAAATAAATCCTGAGCGGAAGATTTCGGACACTATCCGGAGCCTTCTGTGGGAGACCGTCTGGCGGGAAGTACGATACGCCGTCATTGGTATTGCTCTCACGCAAGTCATAGAAAAGATACACGACGCGGCTGAAAGAGCCGCCCGAGAAGCGCCGGTCAGAAGTCAGTCGTTCTTTTCAGAGACTGAAATCGAACGATGGGTCACTGTGGTCGGAAAGTGGACAGCGGCCACCTGGTCGATGAACTGCATGCGAGAGCAGATCCAGCGGCACATCGACATTGTCGACATTCATCTCCCTCCCGAAAGGAAAAAGCGGCTCGAGGGCAAGTTGTCTTTGCTGGTATTTGAGCAAGACGAGGAGCTTGGCTCGCAACTAACGTTTGCGCAGCGGGAGGCAATATGGGTCGATGTGCAAGAAGCCATAAAGCCAGGGACGGCTGAGATGTTTTGTGAGAATGTAGAGAAACTGATGGCTGCGATGCTTGAAGACTATCGCAATGAAGGCTCGGGAGGAAAGGAAAGCGCGAAAGGCTTGTCTTTCCCTCTCGTCGATGTATACTTTGGCAAGGGCGGGCGGTGGAAGGGTTCGTTTTCTGGAAACCAGGAATTGGTCGCTGATAGGATGACGAATGCCATTGAAATCGGATTTGGCGGTTTGATCAAAGCGCTGGCGTTGCAAGAGACGGAAGAGTAGAATGATCTTTGTGTTGGCATCCAAAACTCTTGAGTATCTATGGAGAAACCGCAACTTAATGAGATCATCAATGATATGCTTTCCCATAGCCATCTAGCACCACGCATAATACTCATTATCCTCCCACACGACCTCACCCTCGCCCTTCCACCGCAGACTGGGAATGCTGCCATCGAGTCTCTCGTCAAAGACGACCCGCACGGCACCCTCAGTCCTGTCACTCACCCTCTTGGCTGAAGCCGAGACGCCCTCATCAGGGTTCCAGACCAGCACCTTGGCGAGCCCCCATTCGGCGGCCTCAATCACCGCAGCCTGCAGCAGCGCGGTCACGTCGGCCTCCGGGTCACCAGCCACGCGGAGGAGCTTGAGCTTCTTCTCGCGGAAGTCGTGGTCCCAGTACACCCACGCCTTACCGTCAACGGTAGCCGCCCCGCGGTGCGTAATCTCGCGACCGGCGAGCTGCTTGGCCATGAAGCCGTCTCGCGTAAAGTGCCAGAGCATCTGGTGGGCCGAGGGCGCGAAGGCGACGTGCGTCTTTCCGTCCTCCGGAAGGTTCGCAAGCTTCTTCTTTAGGAGCTCGACGTCCTTTTCGCAGTAGGCGGGGACATCGCTTTCCTCGAGGTATCGCACACCGTCGGGCTTGCGTAGGACTGAAGCATCGTCCGGGATGAGGGAGACTTGGAGTGACGGGTAGACGGCCCAGCCGAGGCGGGCGTAGTACGTGAGACCAATGTCGCTGTAGAGCGCGCTGGCTTTGGAGTCGGCGTCCATGGCTTCCTTTAGGCTGTTTAGTAGCCGCGTTGCCATGCCGTGGCTGCGGTAGGTCGGGTTAGTGTAAACGGAGGCGATGGCGTAGGCTTTTTCCTCGCGGGGGGTCGAAGAGGAGGCATCGCGGACAAGGAGGGTCTTCGCGGTTGCTTCGCAGGATGAGATGATGTGTTCGGGGTCGGCCGGGTTGAAGAGGACGTAGTAGTTGCACTGAGATGAAAGGGCCGTCTTAGAGAGCGCGACTTCGCGGGCCATGTAGTTCTCAAGGGACATTGGAGGGGCCCACGAGACGCCGTTGAGGCGCCATGCGGCCTCACGCTGGGCGGGTGTTGAGGAGGCGAACTTGATTTCCTTTTCGGACCCGTGTTGGGTTACAATGAGGTCGGCCATGTTAGGCTGCGCAGGTGAAAGTGATTGAGTGACAATGAAGGATAAGTTTGTAGATGAAATTAAGGCTGTTTCTCAGGTGGTGAGATGAGATGGTAGTAGTGAGTGGCTCGGTGACTTGCGTTTCAGCTAGGACACCAACACTCAAACTTTCTGAGTACGGCCGAGAACTGGACTTCTGAGTCCTTATGAGAAGTGTGACAAATGGCTATCTGAAGTAATAGAAGCAAGTGAAGCTGAAAAAGACTCGACTTGACGTGGGGGGCCTCATAGCAGATTCGCGGGGCTGAGTGGGACATCCCACAGCGGGGTTAACAAGTACCCAGGTCTGGTTAGAGCCACGCCCTACCACTGCGGGAAATCCTAGTCACAACGGCCACAACCAGCCAAAAGGCGTACATGTCAGTTTGGCTGATTTGCCTCTCGTTCATTTATGTTGAATAATGACCTGGCTCAAGTACAACGATAGCCTCAGTGTAACCTCGGAAAGGGAACTTCAAAGTGTATCGACGGCATGTGAAGAAACTGTTTGACACTGAAAGCCTCTAGGTGATTACAACGAAGCCGATTTTCTGTAAGGCCTGCTCAGTTGAGCTCTCATCTCTCAGCGAAATATTGCCCCTCCGACCAGGCATATAGCACCGTGAGAATCGTCTTGTTACAATTAGGCGGTTTCATCTCTCCAAGTGGTAAGCTCTCAAAGTCTACCACTTGGAGGCATAGGCCCGCTGGCCAGATACAGGCTCGGTTCGACGTTTGTATTGTTTGAGTGAATGCCGCCAACAGTTCATTCGTACTCAAAGGCAACGGAAATGGTCTCAAACAGGAACTCATCACTTGAAAAAAGGAAGAAGAAAAAAGGCATGCATGGTTCAAGCGATTGTGAATTTGAGGCCACCTCCGATGTCGCTCCGGCCCGCGGATCTGGGCCGGAGCCGGAGTGGGGCTGCACGGCATCGCGGACTAAGGCTCATGTAACCGAACTCAGATGTATCCGTGATTATAAGGTTCCAAGTGAAGAACGGAAAGAAGCGCAGCAAGTAGCAGAAGTTGAATTCGACTAGCCTCACACCAGACCACGCCTCATTCTCAGGTTTGAATTCTGCTTGATGTACTCACAGCCAGGCTCGCTAAAAGAACCTTCAATCCATCAACACTACAGCCCGTTCCGCACACTTCCTTTTCGCACCATTTTGTCGTGACTGGTCTTCCAGGCTTCAAACGCTGTTCAACCTGTCACACACAGTTGAGACGCGCGGAACAACTACGCATTTTCAAATCTTGAACGGACAATCATATCCTTGTTAGGTGTCGTTCGATAAGGGACTCGCGATTCGGTGGGAAGGTCTCTGGTTTTGGGGTCGCGGAAACTGTACCAAGACTGACGCATGAAAAGGCTACGACACAATGTGTCAGTCAAAGATTGGGGGTGTAGAGACGTAGATTGTTACTTACGCTTGGCCTGGGGTGAAAGATAGGTTCTTGTCACTGCATTCACCATCAGCATCACCGTTTCATCACGTGTGCAGGAAGATTCAACTCACCACGACGAGTAAGCCATATAATTCCAAACCAGATCCTCGCCTGGGAAATCAGGGCACGTGTCCTTGGCCTTACACGCGTAGTTCTCGTGCCGCGACTGCGGCGTGTCCGGGATGTAGTCGCCGTTGGGGATCTTGCAGGAGCCCTGGAACGGGTGGTAGAGCCCCAGCCAGTGTCCCGTTTCGTGAATCACGGCCTTTGCAAACAGAGTGCCGTCAAGAGCACTGTGGCCGATGACGACGGCGTCTCCATCGAACCACGTCCCTGTTGCTCCCACGATACCGAAAGGATTTGTCAATAAGTCGGGAAAGGCGGCGTATCCAAGGAGTCCTGTATCCAATTTCGGCACAATGTACAGGTTCAACGTTTCAGGTCCACCGATGCGAAGCGCTCTCTGCATTTCCCGGGTCTTGTCATGCCGGTGCTCCATGTGGTTCATGTTGGCGTATGTGTCGTTGGCGACCTCGTATGTCTCGATCGGGCCGAAGGTGATGCCGTGCTTAGCGTAGCCTTCGTTGAGAGTGGTCCCAATATGACGGATTTCAATTTTCTAGATAAATCATCCAAGTCAGTATATTCGTTCGCAGGAAGACTTGAAGTCGTGGGGTTTTCCTCTCATGAGCAGGTGGTGGGATAATTACATATTTGACCGAACTTCGCTGTTCTTCCGTTCCGACCAGGAAGACATTGATAGGTATGTGAATCGAGGCTTGTTCAGTGTTCAAGGAGCGCTTAGAGAATGCCTCAAGAGCGGCCAAGTCGTCCTCTCTTCCTATCGCATGAACCTTCTCATCCTGGCCGCACCAGTTGAGGGGGTCCCTTGCATTATCCAGAGAAGGACGTTGAGATGCTTGGGCAAGTGCGACGCTGAAAAGCGATGCCATGCACAACATAGGGAGAAGAATGGTCTGGCAGATCATGATGGGCGTGACTGAAAGTTTAGGACGACTGATCAGACATTCAAGCGATTGTTGAAGGGATTGACCTGCGTTTTGCCAAAGGCACTGAGTAAATGACAACCAGGACTGTGTGCTGCAACACAAAACTTTCACATTTCGTGACCCTCATAGGGTTTGAATGAATAAACGGGATCTGTTTTCTGATTTTGTAGAAGTCTAAACTACCATGGAAAACAAGTTGCAGTCGCAAAGGTTACGAGGCGTTGCGTGAAAACTCTGGCCTTGGAGGCTCAGGCCAAACCAACCCTTGTGGTCTTTCCGACTCAAAAACTTTATTCCAGGCTGACTTTCATCTCCCAGGGTCATATTGTTCATCAAGAGCCGCAATGTTTGGTCACACTCAGCTCAACCCTGTCCTCCGCGGCTTCGAAAGTGTAAGAGACAGAATGAGGCAATATCAAGCCGACTCGCCCCCAAGCCAACGTGTACTCTCCCAGCTGCATCGAGTTGGATGTCGGATTATAATTAAAGAGTGTATGTGTTTGAAGGAGCACTAAGTCGCGGTGCAGGATCAATGCATGCTCGTACTATTGGCCAAATGAACCTGGTATTAACAGCGCAAGTGCGGCTGGTCATCTGATGGAAACCACCAGGCTTGGCAAGAACGTGTATGCATATGGTCCGATGTAAGACTGCAGCCATGCGCCCGTTACGGGTATGAGCGCTCTAGTGATTTGCAGTAGTCGTGGTAATAGGGTAGGAGGATCAGCAGGAGGCTGACGCTAGCCCGGAGCTCCAAAGTTCCATGTGACGCGGTAGAGCGCGAATTGTCTGACCAATTGAGTCTTTTGTATATGCAAAAATAACTCAAGCTTTCTTCAAAAGACGCTTGAGTAGATTCTTGCTCGACGATGATGAACCTGCAGAAGTCTACGTTAGAGAACTAGGTCATAGAGTTATCGAAGCCAGACATTCCTGATCAGAGTAACCGGTAGGCCATATGAGGCCGAAGGTAATGAGATAGGAGACTCGAAGAAGAGTAGACTGCAATAAGTGAGACAACTTACCAGAGATGTCACCGTTGGCTTCGTTCTTCTCCTTGGACATCACAGGAACGCCGTCCTTGTCGACGAGCGTTGACTCTGAGGACATGGCGCCGACAGTTGGTCGCGGTGCCGGTGCAGGCTGGCGAGGCCTACGAGGCATGGCAGAAGCCTGCATGTGAGGGATCACAAAAGCTGATTCGTAGAAGGAGCCAGACATCGTGCTGCTGTTGTTCTTGTTGTCGCTTGTCTTGCTGTTGTCTGTCTTGTCCCGGAGGATGGCCTTGAGGTATTGCTGAGATTCGATGGAACTCATGTGGAGGAAGGGGAGTAGTAGTAGTAGTAGTAGTAGAACGGCGAGGTCGTTGACTTGGTGGTTCTTTGAGGTATCGTCAATGGATTTGTAATGTACTCAATGTCGTGCTTGATTTGCTTGCTAATATACGGTTTAGATCTAAGACCCCGGGAAGGAGGTCGTGGGCCGCGTCTTTTATACATCACGAGCCTGATGTTGATTTCCAATACAAACGCGGCTTCGGCAAGGCCAGTCCCCATTTGACTCACTCAATGGCACGAATGCACGTCCAATGTACATGGCATCATGTCAAAGGGCGCGGTTTGTGAGTCGTAGGTCAAAAATGTTCACATTGGTACAAGTCTTGTCAGTGCTAGTGTCTGTTTTCGACGGGGGGTCAGACGGGGGGATCGTTGCCGAAGTGGATGTGCCCGCCGGCTTTCCGACCTAGGAGGGAAATTCCTAAAACCAATCACGCCTCGTTCCCAATCCTCGGGGCTGAAAGTTGCATCGTTCGGTTGGTGAGGCCCTTGGCGGAGAGGCTTGCACGGCCAGTCGTTTTGGGCTAGACCTGCACGACCAGTCACTTTCAACTTCAGGTTTTGTTCGTTGTTCGGTCAGTCAAGTCGGGCTAGAGGGTGGAGGTCTCGAAGGAGTCAGAAGATGAGATTTTAGTCATCGTGCGACGGCTTGAGGAGGTGGGGAAGAACGGGCTGAGAGGTTCCACTTCCGAAGCCGAGTCCAACCGCCCGTGCCCACGAAGCCGAAGCCGAGACTTCACATCACCAACTTCATGCGGTCAACAGTCGAGCCGATGCCGTGTTGTTGATGAGAATTTCCAATTCACTTCCCGAAGTTTCTCTTACGAAACATTCAACCTTGTAATACGGGTACATTGCGGGCTTTCGATCGGATCGCTTGAGTAAAGGAAAAGAATTCTTGTCTTTCCCCAGATGGATTCAACGCAAACACCACCCCGGCTCTTACTCCGAAAGAACGGGCGGCCGCAGGCTTGTGAGCCGTGCCGAAAACGCAAAGTAGCCTGCGATCACGCGCAACCAATATGCAACAGATGCAGAAAGTCGAAGCGTCCCGGGGAGGTGTGCGAGTACATCCTCGGTGACAGTCCAGCAACATCAAACGAAACTCCAAGGCAGGCCCGGCCGAGAGAGCAACGTCGTGCTTCCAGAGCGCCGTCTATTCCCCTGACTTCGAACTTTCAGCCCACCGTCATACCGATATCGCAATTAAGTCCAAGACCAACGGCGGTATCGCGGACGGCATCAACGGCAACAGCGACAACCTCGCCCGCGAGATCCACGACCCAGCACCGCCCCTCGATCTCCGCAAGTCTACCCACCAGCCCGGACTCGGCCGGCACGGCAGCCACTCCGGCCGTCACGCCGGCCGTCCTCGGCATCGGCTACCTCGGCTTCACCTCCTTTTGCGGCATCTACGAAGAGACTCGCTCAAGTCTAAAGCAGCTCCAGCCGTCCAGCGCGGCGCCCATCGGAGAGATCGGGACTACCGCCTACTGCGGGCTCGAGTGCTCTCCGCCCCTGACGGCTCAGGCGCTCGAAACATGTCTGACTATCCTACGCCACGTCCCGGACCGCGAGACGGGGCTCAAGCTGTTCGACAGCCACTTGAGCCCGAGCGACGGGTGGATCCGCCTAGCGGCAAAACACATGATGATATCGCTGTACAACACGTTTCCGCAGTACTTTCCCGCCGGCGAACACGGCCGACGGCCAGATGATGCCCAGCTCACTGCGCTTGCACGTACTATCTGCGGAAACACCGCAAAGTGCTTATCTGACGAGGAGTCCGACCCGGCTAGGTGGATGGCGTAGTTCACCGGCACCAATTTGCGATGGGAGTCACTGGGCGTGATGTTTGTGTACTTGGAGCTGGCGGCTCGTTATCTCGGACCGTACCGGCCGGACGTCGGCTCCCGATTTCAGTGCGTGGATGAGGGGACGAAGGTGGTCATGCAGTATCGGTACTGTCTTGGTGCTTGTATAGAGTTGACCAAGGCTGCCGGTAGTGGGGGAAACACGTTGCTCCTCTTCATGTGTTCGAAGCGCACCATCATCGAGTCGCTCTTCTCGGGCGATGCTAGTAAGTCGCGTCTTTCACGTCTTTACTTTAACCCTCGAAGGCTGTTTGAATCCCTACCAATGGTGTAAACAGTGTTCTTAATCTCTGCAGGAGTGCCTACTAAAGCTTCGTCGTAGGCTTCGCTTGCTGGCAACTCCACGCAGAGACAGTAGCCCTATCAACATTCCTCGGCTTCCACGACGAAGTCGCGGCGGCGCCGGGGGCAGGCTACAAACCAACCGTCTGCTCCGAGATCAAGCGCAAACTCTTCTCCTACGTCTTCTATGTAGACAAGGTCCTGGCCTCATTCGCCGGCCGACCACCCCTCATCAGCCGCCGATACGCGCGCACACCACCGCCTCTGGACCTAAAGGACGACCACCTCCTCTCCGACGAGGCCTCGCTGGCGCGCCATGTCGCCGCACTCGATGAAAACGGGTGGAACACCAAGGGCGAGCTCTACTCTGCCACCATCGTCCGGGCTCGCGTGATGCTGGCACATATCCGGGACGAAATATTCGAGATCGCGCTCGGACAGGGTTCCGTGACGCTGGTTGAGACGTTGTTGTGAGTGATGATTGTGGCAGTTGTCACTTACACCTATCTACGTCAAATACATGATTACGTTGCTAATACTCATCCTCCAGAGAAATCAAAGAAAGACAACTTCGGACTGTTGCTGGGTTCCCCGATATCATGACCCTGAGAGAAGAAGACGTGCAGAACAGGAAACTCGACATCTCGTTACTGTACACCCGACTCATCATGAAGCTGGAACACCTCCAAAACATGTTCTTCATCGAGCGGTTACTCGCGAAAAGAGGCCACGATGACGGCACATTGCTGTCTGTCAGCTTTGAAATGGTTTCCAAGACCCTCATGTTCTGGACAAACATGGATCGTCTATCTTGCATGAACGGTGACTTTGAATGGCTCGTACGTGTAGAACCCCCCCCGGAACACCCTTCCTCTTCCAATGCCTCTTGCACTTGGGAACAAACACGACGAACACTTACACATTCAACTAGGTAATGGCTTACGCGGCTCCCGGAGGCGGCATCCTATGCATGGAACTCCTTAAACCCACCCTCCAAGGCGGCCACCACCCGCAGAACCCCCAAGTCTCCCGCTCGAGCATTATCCAGAAGCTGAGCCTCCTCGTCGGCTTCCTCGACTGGGTCAGCCCCACGGCGCCCAACGGCGACCTCTGCGCCGACTGCAAGGTCATCATCCAGCGCGTCCTCGACCAGGCGCTCAACAGCCCCGCGGCGTCGGCCTCGTCCGCCGTCGACGGCGCGTTGCCCGCCGGGGTAATGCTGGATGTCCCCATGGACTGGGATTTCTCTACGCAGCTTGATTTCAACTTTGATTTGCTTGATACGTTTGATTGGTTGCGTCCTGAGGTGTCTTCGAGTCAACAGTCGTCGTAGTGGCTGCTTGGGGGTGGAAGTGTTCATGTTAGCTGTTGGTTCTTGCATTCTGTTTTCCTCTTTCCACGTCTATACCCCGGGTTTTCACATTTTTGCTATTATTGCATCAACTACTAGATGGCGTCGGAATTTCTGTCTCCAGTCTTTCTCCAATTCTACCTTATTCAATGTCATTTATAGACAGATTCAAGGGAAATAGGGTCAGCTCAATGCTACACAACTCAGTGTTCTCCTTCAGGAAAGGACGTAAAAATATATTGCCGCCGTCTCGAAGTTGAAGGGATAGAGTGCATAAAGTAGAATGACTGCCATAATCGGCCTTGGGATTTTTATATCTCCGTCAAACCTACTTCCTCGACAACTACGGTTCCACCTTCTCAATGCGCAACTGTTCAAACACCATACTGCTTCGAGATATGCTATGAATTTGAAATGTCTCCCAATCAGCAGAGACATAGATCCTGGCCAAGCCAGGGGCTGCTGGTCAAGTCACCTTACGGTTGAGGCACCACTTCTTACGGGTCTATCAACTGTGCGTTGATAAAAGGATGAGCCATTGATGTAGTATGGCACAACGGCGAAGACCTTTGCTTGGAGCACCTGCATCTAGGGAAAGGTTTGATATGTTGAGCGATCATCCTACCACTCGAAAAGATTACGCTCTCATGTAGCACGAATGCCGTCGTCGGGCTAGAGCAATAACCCCCGTGATCGCGGTCCAAGCAATCATGGACTAGATCCCCAACATACGCGAGGAATCGCGAATTAGCTTCCCGTCTACACTGGCGGATTCTACGTGAGACCTGTAACAGCCACGACAGGCCGGTACCACAGGACCATCACATCATATCTGGGAAATTCGCCAGGGTAGCCGCTGCTAAGCGATCCATCGGAACCCAGCCGATTCATATCCCACTCCTTCCGAACGAGATCTCTAAATGTTTAAGCTATCGAAAAAAGCACCGGGCCGGCCCTTGCTGCCGTTTCGTGGAGCGCAATGCCACGAGGACCTTCCCACCTTGATTGTAATGCGGTTCCCTTGCCCATGTCGTCACCAGGCACCTACCTAAGCCATGCGTGCCATCAGAGTCCCGGGCTGGTCATCTCGGCTCCGGGGAGAGCCGCCACTGATCACCGGTGGAAAAAAAGGTTGACCCAGAACTTCAGTGGAGTTTTAGCGTCTTTTTTTTTTGGCAGCCGAGAAGCACACATACGCGAGAAATCGCCACTTCAACTAAGACGTCACTCGACTTGACTGCGCGGAGAATTCCTATGTTGCAGCGTGGCCCCCGACTGTAATCCATCGTGCCATCAGAGCTATTCCATGGAATCGATGGGTATTTTTCAGCATCGGCCCGGTACATACGCCCCGTGGCCTGGTCAAGCTGACACGGGAGATTTCTAAAACTGCGCAAAGAAAAGATCGCTCGACTATAACTGCCTGCCAGTAGTCAGAAAAGACGTCTGGATGATGGCACACTCGCTCATCGAGATTGCCTAGACTTTTCAAATGTAGAGCAGCCACATGGCGATCCGGAAATAGCAGGCAAATGCTATGGGTATTCATGATATCGCACTTGATTGGCATCGGCTATAAACATGACGGATGCATTGCCTAGGCTCCAGAGACCTGGTTCGGAGGTAATTGAAACTGATGATGCCATAGGACGGTTGGGCGATGATCGTCGGGGACGATCCTTCTCCTTATTTTCTTTTCTTTTTCCGGACATGCACAACTGGGGCCCAGGCCCATCATCGAACGTTCAGTCGTATCAGGCTGGTTAATCAGATTACCTAGAATGGATGGGAGGCAGAAGGCAGAGAGCAATCTCTTAGAAAAACCGCGAATAGCGAATGCGCATGCATTTATCGATTCGAAGAGGTGGAGAGGGGTAGGTGAGGATTACCGCAATTCTAGCCGCCGCATCCCAGACATGATGATAAACCAGTGTCTGGGCTTGGGATATGTTCTTTAGCTTGGAAAATGTTCTATAGCTAATCTTACCAAGCTGGCGAGGCACCGTGAACGCATTCAATGTCGACAGAAAATTGAAGATTGAAGTCTACCAGACAATGTGCGGGTGAATGGAGGCTAGAATCTGAGCTAATGACGCGTAGGAGAGTCGGTCACGGTCGAGACTTCTTCTGCCAACCTGTTCGCATGCCAGGCACGCACGAGTCCTTGCAGCGGCGTTAAGTCTAAGACCTGCAGACAGGGATAGGTAAGTAAGCACGCGATAGGTGAAAACATTCAGGCTCTCGAAAACGCTGTAGCGTGGCGAGCACGCAGTGACGTGCGTGGCATGGAAAACTTGGAGTCTGGAATGAAAGTCGTTGTCGTTGGGAAATGTGAGACAACCATATTTCCTAGGTCGGCTTCGCAACCCCGATCCGGATGTCGATGAAATGTGGGACGGGAAGTCCGAGTCCGGTACCTCGCCCGGGTGTCACCGGGGATAGGCGGGCCTAGAATTTCGGCGCGGGAATGAGACCTCGTTCGACAAGCTGCGGCCCGGCAGAGTACTATCGGTGGGAAGAATTCGATGGTTAAGACTGCCCTACGGCATCTGCATCGACGGCATGGCATAGGTGTCAAATTCTGTGAGCAAGCAGCGAGATACGATGCACAGAGCCGATTCGAGATCGGCTTCCTTCGCAATGGCAATTCCTTCCTCAGAGTCTAGGCCCCTCGTGTAGCATTTGGTGTTGAGTGTGGGTTTCCGATACCAGCCTTGCCGCTACTCATTTGCATCGCGAGGCATGCTGTAGCGCGCCCCTTGTCGCATTCAAAGTTCTGGAAGAAGAAACAACATCCACGTTGTCAAAAAGTGAAACCCGCGACTGCAGTGCAACAGCAGGTGTTCGCAGGTGACGGCGGGGCGCCGTTTGCTTAAGAGCCAAGCACTAAGCCAACGCACGTTTTGTGGTGGAGGAATCTCCGACACGATTGCCAGTTCAGGATCAAGGGCCTAGAATGGGAGCACAAATCGGTGCCGTCGGAAAAGCCGTAACCAAGCAGAGCGTGGCATTTCTACCACAGGGCCACCAACGCAGATACCCGGTCCGATCCATCAGTATGGCTCTCTGAGCATCGAGCCCGCAGATCGAGGGTTGGCGCGGACGGCCGTCATTGGCTAAGTAATCTGGGGGGTTTCGGCGCAGCACTGACTGCCAGGCTGAGAAAGCGCGGTTGGCTTGTCACTGTCCATCACAATTACTCTCCGTTTACCAGAACTTGAACAAACTTGCAACTTCTTGGAGCTGTGATGCCGGGCGGCCAAGCTCTGAACGCAGATCGAGTTAAAGGGAGTCGTCGCCCTGGCCAGGGGTTCAAGTTCCGGCACCTAGTTGTGTATCAGCCCCGGACCATTTCATTGGAAGTAGTATGTGAACAAGGCAAGGCAATTTTAGCCTTTGGCGCACGCGGGAGCAGAGGCCGGTTACCGCCGCTTGAGAGCTATCGCGAAGTGCGGCTTTCTAGCAGATGAGTTTTGGAATCTCCCTCGGAAAATGGTGAACTTTCTTTTTCCTCTTATGACTCGACTTGACCACGGCCAGCGTTATGCAACCCGAATGGCGTATCTATACGCTCAATGATACAAGTAGCGGGTTGGGAACGATGTGCACCTTGACGAACAAGCGAAGAGTCTTGTCAGAACGCATGATACGCCAGCGAGTTTGAGCTCAGAAAATACTGGAGCTGGCACCCTGGTTCAGCTGGAGGTTGGCGTGATGTTGACGAATAACAGTCCATCTTCGAGGTCTTGGAGCTTGTCGAAACAGGGTGCCCAGCTGCATATTCATTCAGCTGAGCGACTCAAAGTAGGCTTGAAAGTATCAACCAACAATTCGTCTCTTTTGATTTTGGCTCTCTGGAGGGAGGAAGGGAGGGGCGTAGGGTAGGCAAATACCAAAGCTTCCGAATAAGTTGTGCGCGAAATAAGTGCCGCGCAGACTGCAGTGTTGATACCGTGAGTTAAAGCGGAGACTGACTCGATAGCGTTCATGAAGGCGCCGAAGCTTGCGAAGAGTCGGGAGTCTGGAGCCTGGAGGCTCTGCTCTCGTACCGAGCTGTCATTCCCAATCCATCAATGGATCGGCTGAGTGGCTGTGGCGTGTAATGGGCGTGTGTCCGTAGTAGGGGGCGGCGGCGGCGATGGCGGACGGCACTAAAGCCAAAGACAGAGTCTGGGAACAAAGCGGGAACGTTTAGTGGTGTCCGATGATTCATCATATTCCCAGGTAGAAGCCGCAATCCGCACCGAGCTCCAAGATCATTGCGACCTGCATTGTCAGGCAGGGAGGTGGATTGCAGATGGGTTTGCGCTCTGCCCGCGATGCTCGGTTGCTACAGCTTGACACACGACGATGGCATCGATCGGGTAGTTCTTCTTTTTGCTGATGGAGTCCGATGGATCAGGGAACATCGTGGTTGGGAATCTGCGTCGGCGAACACAGCGAGATGGTCAAGGGTGTTGAATTTGGTAAGCTCTTTCGGCAGCCTTGACGGTGCATTCCCATGCAGTGCCATGCCAGGGGCGATGCAGCTGGGAGTTCTGGGACTCGGGAGTATTCGTATCCCATTGCTGTCCAAGGCAAAGCAGATTTCGATGAATCAGAGATGTGACAAAGGCGAGCAGCAGGAATATCCGTAGGAACGCGAGGTAAGCAAGTGAGGTGTGAGGTGACTGGGAGTGCTGGGAGTGCTGGGCTTGTCGGTGGCCTGAGGGTTGTGTGGTCCCCTGGTAGGGCAGCATATACGTACCGACACAGTAAGGTACGTAGAGGTGGTCTCCACTAAAACTAGTCCCATGGATCCGTCCGGGTGGACTCGATCTCTGGAACCCCGGACTTTATCTCTGCATCAGAAGTACCTCTCGATCTCGGTGCACTGCTATCCATCTTTCCCATGTCCTCACCATCGCCATGCAATCCTGCGGCCCTTTCACCTCGCTCCTTGCTATGTGCCGGCACCAGCGCACTCCCCGTGCCACGTCTCAGCCTTTTCAACCATGGAAATTGCCTCCCATCCTTACGCAATATGTGTGAACTGTCAGATTCTAGGTATCTTATCACTTCTGTCTATGGTCGGGGAGTCGCGGAGTTGACCCCGGCAACCACCAAGGCCGTCCTCCTTGCCTCATTCAGAATCGGCCGACAGGCAAGAACACCCTTCCAGTTCGCAGACAAATGTACCAATTCCTGTCGAGGCTCTCCTGTCTCTTGGATATGCATGGCAAATCCAAATCTGGCGGCCACCCGAACAGACTGGGAAGGGGGGTGGCCGGGGGGGCCCAGACTCGGAGGGATCATGAAATTTCAGGGTCCAATGTGACTTAGTCTGTCTGCTTGCCAGTCGAGGAGGAGAACATTGAGAGGAGGCGTCATGACTACTCTAAGCCATCGGCGGTTTGTCCGTGCAAACTGATTGGACCTTTTACCATTCTCTTTTTCCGACGACGTCCATTCCATCCATGTCTTCTTTACGGACCTGACTGCGTACAACCTGTCGTCCTTCAGTCTGTTCGATATTACTTCATCTATCTCGCTGGATCAAATCTCGGGATAACAGTAACTATCCTACGGCCAAGTCTATCATCAACTTTCTTCCTTCTAGCACGCGGTGCCTATCTCACTGCATAGTACTCCACCCCTTTAGCGAGCTTGCGTCGTGAACCTTCCGGGTTTAGCTTAGTTGGGACGGTGGCTCGACCCTGCATTGTGTCCCAGTGTTCATCAATAACTGCGTAAACGACTCTCTGCGGTGCTCCGGCCAGCTTGAACTCCCAAGTAAAACGCCCCGGGATTTTGTTGCTCAACTGGACAAAAAACTCTGCCCTTCTTACCCGAACCAGAGGCGGCTCCGTTCCTGTTCCTCCTTTGTTATTACAAAGAGACAGATCGTCCTTCCCCCTTCTCTCTTTCTGGCCACTCCATACTCTTACTTTACTTTCCCATTTCACTCCCGATCGTCTAACCTAAAAGTCGATGCCGTAGCTCTCTTGCAGCCTCATCATCCGACCACCCTACCATCGCATCGCGGCAGGACCCCTGGACTAGCGGCTGCTGCGTCATTCTCTCTTCGGCCCCGACCTAACCTCATCTTCCCTTCCACTCCCAGCCCCCCCCCCTTCTCTCGAGAGACCCAGACCCCAAGGTTTCTCCTAGCTTGTTCCTTGCCCTAAGGGGAACCCTGTCTCCCGCTCCTCGCCTACCCTTCCCTTCCAGTCAACCTCCCCCTTCTACCTACCACCTCTTTGCAACTCGCCCGCAAATCATCTTTGCACTTTCTGTGGCGACTCCAAGACTAGTCTCTTTCCCAGCTGGTCGGGAGCTAAAGCAGATCTAACGGCTTCTCTCACGCCATGACTTTGGTTTAGACTCCTAACAACGCAAACTTGTCTTAACCCACTCCCTCCCTCTCAAGAACTTCCATCTGAGGCACTGTCTCCTGATCTCTATCTTGCCAACGAACCTTGGTCTCAACACAAACGAACACTCTATCAAATTACAAAAACAAGACCAGTGTCTATCTGACACTGCAACGAAAGAACTCGACTTTCCTATCCCGGCTTTTACTAGAAAGCAATACCCGACGAGCATCTTTCTACGATGGCGGCGTCCAATATCCTCATTTACCTGCTCCGGCACGATCTTCGCATTGCGGACAATCCTATTCTTCACCATCTCGTAACCGCGTCTGATCACGGATTCACACATGTTCTCCCTGTCTACGTGTTCCCAGCACACCAGATCGAGATTTCCGGCCTCTTACGCGAAGGAAGCAAGTCCCCTTACCCAGAAGCTCGCAGCGAGATTGGCAAGTTCTGGCGGTGTGGACCTCATCGAACAAAGTTCATTGCTCAGTCTGTTTGGAATGTCAAGGAATCACTCGAAGGCGTAGGAAGTGGCCTGGCTTTACGCGCAGGCAGGTTCGGTGATGTCGTTGGCGACCTTCTTCAAGGATTCGCGGACAAACGCCAAAAGGTTGGAGCGGTCTGGATGGTCGAGGAAGAAGCTATCGAAGAGAAGAAGGATGAGAAGGCAGTGGCCAAAGCCTGCGAGAAGCACGGTGTTGAATTCAAAACCTGGCTGGACGAGAAATACTTTATTGACGAGTAAGTGTACCCCGCTTGACAAGAAATTACGATCCTAACGATTCTCTCTCCAACAGCCGCGACCTCGGCTTCAAAACCCCCAGCGACCTCGCAGACGTTTTCACAGCCTTCAGAAAGACCCAAGAGCCGCTCCGCGAGAAACCGAGACCCACGCTGGCTCGCCCTGCAAAGGGTTCCCTTCCACCTTTCCCTGAGCACTCCGCTATCCCTCCCCAGCAAGCACCGTTCCAGATCCCATCCACCTACGATGCCCTGGAGTCTGGTCTTCTTACGCCCTTGAAGTGTCCCTTCGATCAAGAGCCAAAGTTTCCAGAGAAGGCGACTTCAGTTCATCCGTTCAGCGGTGGCGAGGATGTCGGAATTGAGCGTTTGGATCACCTTGTCAAGTCAGGCGCCATGTCTAGCTACAAGGATACTCGTAACGGCCTGCTCGGAGTCGACTTCAGCACCAAACTTTCAGCTTACCTATCACTGGGATGCTTGACGGGACGCCAGATCCATGAGGCTCTGGTCAAGTTTGAAGACGGACAGGATGCCAAGTTCAAAGATACGCCCGGTTACGGGAAGGGGGAAAATGACGGAACCAAGGCTGTGCGATTCGAACTTCTATGGCGTGACTACATGCGTCTTTGCACGAAGAAGTTTAGAGGACAGCTTTTCCGCGTCACTGGCTTCAAGGCCGACAAGACACCTAAGTGGAAGTCTGCGGACCCTAAGCACGTGGTTTCGGACGACAACCTCGGTGCTTCGCCGGACGAGATCCAAAAGACCCTGAACAGGTTCCTTGAGGGAAACACCGGCATGGGGTTGATTGATGCTTCGCAACGCGAGCTGTACCACACTGGCTACACATCCAACAGAGCTCGTCAAAACGTGGCTTCCTTCTTGACCAAGCATCTCGGTATCGACTGGCGGTACGGAGCCGAATGGTACGAGTATCTTCTTGTCGACTACGACGTTAGCTCGAACTGGTCCAACTGGCAGTATGTTGCTGGCGTCGGCAATGACCCCCGTGGTGACAACAGGATCTTCAATCCTGTTAAGCAAGCTTTCGACTATGACAAAGACGGAGAGTACGTCAAGGCTTGGGTTGTTGAAACTCGAAAGGTTGGAAAGCTGGAGAATGTGTTCCAACTCTGGACTACACCGGCAGATGAGCTCGAACGTCTCGGTTTGAATAAGAATGTCATGGTCACAGACCCCATTAAGAAGATTGATTTCTCGTTGGAAGGGAAACCAAAGACTGGCAGGAGGCAGTATAACAATCGCCGAAGGGGTCGAGGCAATTCCCATCAGAGTAACGGGTCTAACGGTGGGCCATCACGAGGACC
The DNA here is from genome assembly GCF_023278565.1 of Colletotrichum lupini. Taxonomy (NCBI): domain Eukaryota; kingdom Fungi; phylum Ascomycota; class Sordariomycetes; order Glomerellales; family Glomerellaceae; genus Colletotrichum; species Colletotrichum lupini. The sequence goes on along the minus strand of NC_064677.1, from coordinate 5,600,773 downwards.
TCCACCAGGATCAGGAAGCTCTAACGGAGGCTACGGTCACTCGAATGGTGCTTCAGACCAAGGTTCGACAAGCCACTCTTCATCTAGGTCGCCACCCAATGGCCCCCAGGGATACCGTACCAACAGAGGAAATGGCGGCTTCCGTGGCGATTCCCGCGGTGGTTATCGTGGCGGACGGGGTGGCCGAGGTGGAGGTGACGGCAGCAGCGGCGGAAGTGGAGGAGGTTACCGAGGGGGTCGTGGATCGTTTGGAGGTGGCAGGGGAGGAGGTTTCAACACCTACCACATTGCCAACATGTACCCCTTGGCAAACAATCAGCCGCGGCCACAGTGGACAACAGCGGCGTCTTTACAACAGTCGTAGGTCCTCTGTAGGTGCAGGAGGAGGGTTCGCGGCAGAGATGGGGAGCGGTATTGGCAACTTGACCCTCATCGCTGCCGATCGTTGCCCATCATTGCCCGTCGCCGCTCACCATTGCCTAGAAACCGACACTGACCTTATGTTCACCAACATGCTAGTATCTCTGGCAGGTGTGTTACGGTTATGAAATAGCAACCGACCACGTTGATACACGCTGGGTGTGGAGCACGAACGACGCAGAGATGGTTCATGCTTTGTTATAGCGCGGTGCGGGGTGCAATACGTCTTGGTAGCGGTGTTTCCAGAGAACTTTATGGCATTCTTCAATGACGGATGAGACCGGAGTGTTGTAGTAGAGTGTGAAGCAGTTTGATGGAAAGCCTTACCAACACTCGCAATGGCGGACCTCTACAGGTAGTGTACATTACGCACGTACGAATCGTGCATAGCGCTTTCTTACTTATGTATAAACTAGTATGTTGAACCACTACGTTCCAGTGCAATCTCGCGGGTTGGGTTTGTCACCTAATTAACAAACGCACTACGTGCACCTACTACTTGCAAGGTGATTAAGGCTTGTTGGATTTCAAGATATATACCTGGCCAAGTACTACTACGTTTGATCACAATACGGAAGTTGACGCGGCCTTGTCTATTTGAGGTCAACTCGACTAATTCCCTGGAAGATCAGGGCCAAAAGAATCCGACCATATGTCAAGTACCTACGTGATGTCCTCAGTGAACGGGACACTGCGCAGGCGAATTAAAGCCTCGCGATGTTAATTTTTGTGAAAGTGTCAGGTGGTGGGTGATAGAGGACGTTGGAATGATGGGTCTGGTATGTTGAACTGATTTTGAGGTATCACGAGTTTTGTCTATTTTGCTTCTTTTCTTGAGTTCCACATCTATCGATACATATTACTTTTCAGTAACTTCCGGCTCCCACCTTTGATTCGCCTCAGCTTCAAGGCCAGAGGCAACTGAGATGGCATGTATCCCTTTTGCAACGCCACTGAATGCACGTTGACATACTTTTACCCCCTTTTCATATCCTCCTCCTCTTCAAACAGCAAACTCTACATTTGACAAAACCTTCCCTCCCCCCCAGCTTAGAACCTCCCACCAAGAGGCTGCACCTCAATCCCCTTGGGCACCACAAAAAGGCCCTTGGCCTCAACGACAGTAGCACCATCCGGATCCTCCATCCGCCCAATAATCCACAACTTTCGATCCGTCTTATCCTCCTCGTCGGGCCTCTCCTTCTGCCACTCCGGCAGCGCCTTACCCACGCGAACGATATACAGCATCCCGGGCGTCACAGGCACCTTGAAGTCCATTGCCAGCTTGGCCGTGACGGCCGTGTTGGCCGTGAAATTGAGCGCCGCGAGCCGACCCATGGCCTCGTCCATGATGGTAGACAACATCCCGCCGTGCACGACGGACGGCCACCCGGACGTCCCCTGTCCGAACATGATGGCGAGGATGAGTTCGCCCGTGTACTTGTGCCGAAACACAATGTTGACCAGGCCCAGGCCGTTGGGGTTATTCAGTGCCGGGCCAGCGCAGAGGTGGTGCGCCGTTCGCTCGGGGGAGAAGTCGCGGTAGGGTTCCCAGTTTTCCCAGTCCGAGGTCGGGAGCTGGGGGATCGGGTTCGCCGCGGCGCCGGGGTCGGTGTTGGGCGGCATGCGGGGGGCGAGGGACTGGAGGATGGGGTAGTCTTCGATGGCTTGAAAGGTGGCGTGGGCGCGGAAGAGGGGGATCTGGTGCTCGTCTGCCTCGACGGGCGGGTAGAGGAAGGGGGCCGTGAAGCGGATGGTTGCGATTTGGTCGTCGGTGAGCTTGTAGCCTAGGGCGAAGAAGAAGAGGGCCCAGAGGGCGCGGCGGAGGAGGATTGAGCGGCGGGAAGGGCCGGCGGCGGAGGGGACTGCTCCGACGGCAGGTGAGCCAGGAGGGCCGCCGGGAATGCCTCCTACTCCTCCCGGTAGTGTTGACGGTGGTGTCGTCGAGAGGAGGGCTGTGATTTGTGCTGGGGTGAGGTGGGACAGGTTCGAGAGGGCGGCGTTGGCGGCGGCTTGCTGTTGTTGGGTTTGGAGAGGGGATTGCGCGATGGGAGGCGGCGGCGGCGGCGGGGGGCGCTGGGCTTGGAGGCGGGAGGAGGGCGTGGATGTGAAGGGTCGGAGGAAGGGTCGCGGCGCGATGCGGTGCGCGGGGACGATGTCCCGGAGGAGACGGCGGGCGGGCGCTCTGGGTATCATTTTGAGAGGCTTATCTGTCGAAGTTCTACGAAAGGCGCATGTGATTTGATGTAGTGGAAGTGAGCTCTTCGAGCGACCGGCTCAACTGGGTTGGAAACGTGCTGGATCTTGTCCCCCTGGATGGGTCGAGGTGGGTGAAGAGGGAAACTTGGCGATTTGAGCAGTTGTCGATGGAGGCTCTATTTTTGGTGGAGACCTAGCTATCTTCGTTTGGGTCCCTGGTTTCTCGGTAAGTCTTCACACTCGGTGAGCCAGCCAAATTTCGGTGAAGGAGCTTGGGCCAGATGTCCCCACTACGGGCCACGCACGGATCCTCGCTTACATAGCTCCCTGGAGGCTCGAGCAATCTGGATGGACCACGGAGCTTGACGTGATGTCACTGCTACGACGCTTCGATCGGACGGATCGATCTCTGTGGGGAACACGAAACAATTGCATCTCATCTTGGACCTAGTATCGAAGAAAGCGGCGTGGAAACGCGCCTTTTGCATCCTGGGTCACGTCTATGTCATACTGCTACCACTCCTATGGACGCCATGCTGTCTATTCGTGATGCCTTTATCAACGCCATCAAAAGGGCCTGAGTGGGTAGAGGGAAAGAGGAGAAGGAGAGGAGAAACCAAACAAAAGGCCAAACAGATCTAAGACGAGAATGCAAACCCCCCAAAGTCCAGTTCTGGGTGCGGAATCAAATCTAAGCGGTCATGAGTGTGCTCCAAGCAACCCAGATGCGACGCGACTTGGGTACCGTAGCTCGCCCACTCCCGTCCGCTGCAGCGCCGCCGTTGCGCATGAGAACCCGGCCAATTTCCATATAGCTCTCCACGGCGACGACCATGGGGCCGCGCGCTTCCGAGGGAATCCACTTCATGGAGTTCCTCGCCTCCCCGTAGTGGTCAAAGGCCTTTGCGAGGATGCGACGGCGCACATTGCCGGCGCCTTCGCTATTGGGGTTCGCGAGAACATCCTTGGGCGTCAGGCCCTCCTCCTTGAGCCAGGATGTGGGTAAATAGACGCGGCCAATCTTGGCATCTACTGCAATGTCGCGCGCAATGTTGACGAATTGCAGCGCAAGGCCCATCTGGCGCGCTGTGTTGCGGAGGTAGGCTTGCATGTAATCGGGCAGGTTGTGCTGGCAGTGACGGAAGACCAGCTCGAGGCAGGCCTGTCCGACGGTGCTGGCAACGCGGGCAGCGTAGAGCTCGAGATCCTCGGGATCCGTGATCGGGAAGGTGTCCTTGCTGAAGGAGAGATCCATCTCGAACCCCTTGAGGAGCTCGGCGAGGGGTTCGCGGGGTATGAGCGATGAGGGGAGGAGGTCCAGAGCCGAGAGAGCTGATTCTGGAAAGTTTTCGGCAGCGTACTTTGCGGCGAGCGGCGCCGAAGTCGCGTCGGGGTCCTTGTAGAGCAGGCTTAGATGGCGGTCGAGTTTGGAGATCCAGGATGCGGCCTCGTCAGGGGTCTCGGCATCGTCGACAAGATCGTCGGCTAGACGGCAGTAGGAGTAGCTGCGGAGAGGAGCAGTTGGTCAGCGATATAGGGTTACATTTAGGTTTGGGGCGCTGGAACTCTACTTACAGCAGCGTCAGGTCGATCCGTAGGCGGCCTGGGAAGACGGAGCTGGCGAGATGGAAGCTACGACTCTTTCTGGCCAGTCTGGTGACCGCCTGGCGGATGCCCAAGATGCGCTCCATGTCGTACTGAGATGAGGGGAAAACACGAGCTCGAAGCAATGACATGGATAGGGCGTCGGCTGGCTTGTCGAACTTGTCTGGGAATGCATCGCAGACCGCGACGGCCTTGTCAAAGGCTGCCACGCCAAAGACAATGAGCATGTTGGTGACAAGGAAGAAGGTCGCTTCTTCGATTTCGAGGCTGCCGAAAAGCTTTAGTTCAAGCTTCGTGCCACTCTCAATGGCCCAGGTGCCGCGGCCCAAGGCCATCTCATCGACGACCCATAGATAGATGGTGGGCAGTAAGATGGGTAGAGCGGTGCAAGCCAATGGCAGAGCCAAAATGAATTGCGCCGTGATAGTCCAGGTGAGAAGCGCAAAGGAGCACGCCCAAACCAAAATCAGGCCCAGGTAGGTGCCTTCACCCTCCTTGGCGATCAGCCATGCGCCTAAGACGACGCTGCTGAAGAGGGCTAGCTGGCCGAGAGGCTTTGCCGTTTTTATCCATTGCGGGAGCGTGGCGGGGGAGTTCAGGTACTGAGCATGAAGCACAGGCTTGTTGAGGATAATGTAGAGCTGAGCGGTGATGTACGTTTGTATGACGAAGAAGAATAGCTCCTCGATTGGGATGTCATAGAGGGTCGGTCCCAACACTGCGTTTGGGGGATATGTCCAGATGCCGGTTCTGATCAGGTACGAATCCCAGGGAATCGTGGCGGTAAAAGCGATTGTGACGATGAAGAGAGTCCTCACGACATCGAGGCGCGTAAACAGAGGGTATGAGATGAAAGTGAGTAATCCCGCCAAAGGGATGGTGTACTTGACGTGCCTAGCAAGGGATGAGCAAAGTGTTGCTGAAGAAGAGCTCAACGGTGGGATCACTTACACCAGCGCATAGTCGTAACCCATCTTGAGAGGGCTGCAGTTTCTGGAAGCCGTGACAGAATCACGAGAATGAGCAGATTCTCATAGGGTATCGAAAAAATAAGGACACGGGCTCGGCGACGGTGAGGGTTGATAAGAATTGAGGCTTGTCTTGGGGCGGCTCCTGCCAGCGGCGCTCGCCCTGTCTAGAGTCCGTCCGACTCCGAAGCAGGCCAGATTGCAAGCTGTTCCTGCGGCTAGGTTGCACAAAAGAAAAGACGGCACCTTGGGGCGTGTGTGAGAAGCAGGAAAGGTGAGGTGGGATTAGATCGGGCGGGTGTCAGCGCAATTATGACGGAGAGGTTAGCGTCGAGTAAGAAGGTAGGTAAGCGTGGTAGGCAAGTAAGGTGAAGAGAAGGTGAGGTGAGACACCACGTCGGCGTTGCAGCGTTACAACTTGCGCCCTAACCTGCCCTGCTGTTTACTTTATCGCGTCCCTTTTTGTTGTTCTGTTGAAGCCGGACTATTCACCGTTGCTGGCTGGACTTTGTATCCGTAACCCCAAGAGAATAACGGAAGCCGGTCGGCTAGTTCCCGGTGGGAGGAATGATGAATTGTCCCGAGTGGAGTGGGATAGAAATCCGGGTTAGTCGTTGTCTTGCGGGCACGTTGCTCCGGCTGGTGTTTCCAGGCGCTGTTTTCTTGCTCGGGGCTCGGACTTTTCTGAAGTTCAGAGATTCCAGACGAAGGCAATGAAGATGCTAAGGGTGCGGCCGGACTGTGGTGCAAATGTGGTGTAAGATGGACGTGGTGGCGCTTGCGAGGATCCTGTACACAGAGCTTCTTTCCAGATCCGGTAAGACAATGCGCTGAACCAGGTGGGGGAGGAGCTAGGGATGGAGCTTGAATTGGGATGAGATTGTTGAGGATCCAACGTGCAGCTACAACTCCCTTTGGCGTCTTGGTCTGTAAGCTACACAGTCTGACTCTAACAGTAATTAATTCGGAATGGAAGCTCCAACTTTCAAGGTGGCTGGTCCGGGCCGGCGTGGTTGGTTGGCCGAGTCCGAAGGGAATTTGGAAAGTCTATGACGACCATATGCGCGTCCCAACATGGGATTTTGCATACAACCAGCCCACTTTCAGGTTCTGATCGGACCAGGTACGGCAGACTGCAAGAGGCACTCCGCCAAAACCGTTCTTTCTAATAGACCTACGGCCACTATAAATTTTAAGTATTAATAGCGCGAATTTTTTATATATATAAATAAATATTATAATAAATCCTATATATTATTATAAAGAATTGCTTATAACTATAAATAGTAGTAGTTATATAAGAGCGGTTATACTATTTAATAAAAATAGGGTAATTAAGGAGTATATCCTTTTTATTAATTTCTATTACTAATTAATTTCCCTTTTTTCTTAACTAACTTAATATTCCTTAAGTAAAGTAAGTAATCTACTTACGCCCCTATAGTTACTTATTAACGACTATATTTTACTTTATTATATTTTATACCCTTTTCTATTTTATTTTTATTATTATTACCTAATTATATACGCAATTATAAGTATAATATTTATTATTTACTAATTAAAAATATTAATTAAGTATAATTAAGTAATTTTATACGTAATTATTAATATAATTTTTATTAATTAGTAATTATACTTCTTCTTAGGCTAATATATACGCAATTATAAGTATAATTACGTATATATACTTATTTATAATTTAATTCTTTTATTTACTTTTTTTTAATATTAACTATTTATATATATATATTAATAATTTCGTATAAAATACTCTTTTTTTTAATAATTACGTACGCGATATAATACTTATAATAAGCGCTTAATATAGCGTTTTAGCCCGTATTAAGGGTATATAGTTCTTAACGGTCCCTGTATACTAACTTATATAGTACCCTAACGACCTTACGTTTTATAAAATAACTTTTTATTTCCTTATAAGAATTAATATACCGGCATCGTAAATTAATATACTAGCGTTACTCTTATACTAGCGTCGCTATTTTATTTTTTAATTAGTTTAAAAAAATAGTACTTTTTTATAAAAGTAGTAAGAATAACTATATTAATATAGTTATTCTTATTATCCTTTTTAACTTAAGCTTTAGTTTAAGATTTTTAAAAATAAGAATACTACTATAACTTACGTACTCGTTTAGAATTATTATATTACTTATTTAAGATTTATAAATTTTAAATTAGTTAGTAATATAAGCTTTTATAAATCTTAAATAAATAAGGCTTTTTTTATTATATACTTAAAATATATAAAAAATAAATTATAATAACGTCTACTTAACTACTTTTTTTAATATAATTATAATAATTTATTATTATTATAAACTACTTTTTACGAGCTTTGTTTTTTTTAAATACTAAGTTATATTAACCGTTTATTTATATAATTCCTTATTATCCTCCCCTATTAAAAATACTAAACTAGCTCTTTATTAATTACTAAAATAAGCTTAATATTTAGCTTTAACTTAACTAACTTATTTTTTTTATAAACCTAGCTAGCGTTAACTTATTTTTATTTTTAAATAAGTAGCCTCGCTTCTTATTATTAATACCTTAATTATTATAAATAATATAAGCTTAACTAGCTAACTAGCTTTTTTTTAATAAGGCTAGTTATAATAAAATAAGCTATACTATATTCTTTAGCTTATTATAGAGGGATATAATAATTTTAAAATTAAGGATTTAATAATATAAATTTAAAAAAACGTCTCTCAAAGATATTATTAAAAGTATATTTCTTATTTATTAAAAATAGCTAAATTTAATATTTTAAAATAGATTTTATAATAGTATAAGATACTTAGTTTAATTAAAATAGTATAATTTAAATTATAAAATCCGAGGGGGTTTAGGAATAACCTCTTATTAAATAGTATTATTTTTTTTATAAACCGGCTTTATATCTTATTTAAAATAAAATATTTTTAAAAAAGTATTATTTAAAGTTTACTTAGATATTTAAAATAAGTACTTATATACTTTTAGTTTATAAATACCTCGTCTTTTATATAAGCTTAATAAAAACGTAGTTCTTAATTACTAATTATATCTTATATAACGTTAATAAGCTAATATAAGTAACTAAGACTATTTAAAAAATAACCTTTAATATTATTATTACTTAACTTAGTACTAAAAATAACGCGAGTACTAAAGTTTTAATATTTTTAAATAAAATAATTAGTTATTAAACTCTTTATAGAGCTTAGTCTAGGCTTTTTTAAAAGTATACTTAGTCTTAGTAAAAATAATAAGCTTTTATATTATAAAGACCTTATAATACGTATAAGGGGGGGGCTTATTAATAAGCGTATTAATATAGGCCTTATTTTTATATAGTTAATATCCCTCGTTATTAAACCTATTACTATTATTATTATAGCTACGGTCCTTAACTTACTTTTACTTAGCCCTAAGTATAATATTAGAGTTAATATAGTAAATATAGAGTTATTACTAAATATCCGGGAACTACTCGTTTAGTATAGCCTTTATTTACTTATTATAATTTATAATAATAATAATAGGGTAATAAACTAAGTATTAGTTTATAAGTTAGTAAATACTTATTAAGAAAAATTAGAAACCCTTTAATTTTTTGTTATTAATAAGGCCGAATATAGTATTATAAATAAATTTAAAATAGGTCTACTTAATAACCTAAAAAAGAAAGAGCTTAAAGCGATTAGTATTATAAATATTATTAAAACTAATTACTTTAAAGAATCGCTTTTATATTTAAAAATAATAAAGAAAGGTTTAAATAAGGCTAATAAAGTAGTTTAGCTCGTTATTTACCTATTTTATTATATATAAAATATCTCGTTTATTAAATAGCTTAATTAACACTATAATTAGCGAGTATTTAACTAGTTTTTTTTAGTTTATACGAGCCTTAGTATTATAAATATCTCGCTAAGTAAATAAGGATTCTAAGAACTATTTTTAAATAATAATATATATATTATAAGCCCGAATCCTAACTTATTAACTTATAATTTTAATAATATTCTTAATTATTTTAATAAGCTTACGATATAAAGGGTATATAAAAGCTTTAAACCCCCTAACGGAGTAATCCGCCGGGGCCGTATTATATATTACGTATTAAGGAAAACTAAGTATATTGCGCTCTATACTTAACTACTAATTAAAATAGTAATTAACTAACTTAACCGTTATCTTCTTTTTATTAATAGCTCCTAACCTTCCCCCGTAATCTTCTAAGTTCTAGCTATTTAGAGGGCGAGCTATACTTACTTTAATATATATAAAACCTCTTAGTACTAACTTATATAAATAGCTAAATCCTATATTATATACTCTTTTTTATTAAGGGTTAGGGGGCCCCTTATATATTCCTTTATATTTATAATATAGCCCGTATTAAAGGGATTTTTAATTTTATAAAGTATAATTTCTAAGCTAATATCGATATACTAGATCTTAATATCCGTATTAACCTAGCTATTTATAATATTCGTACTATTACTTAGCTAAATTCCGTGTTATTAAAAAGTACTTTACTAATCCTTAAGTATATTTATATTGGTTACGATAGCTATAGTGTCGAGCTAGCTAAGGGCGCCTAGCCCGAGAGGAGTAGACTTATTAATAAGTATCTTTAAAATAAGTTCTTATCGAAGTAATATTTTAACTAACTAACCTCTTAACTAGTTATCTAACTAACTATTTAAATAATAGTTTATATATTAATAAGTTTATTTAGTAAATTTATTTAGTAAATTTATTTAGTAAATTTATTTAGTAAATTTATTTAGTTTAAATAGAGCTTTGGGTAATATTAGAAGCGATAAAAATAAAAAGAATCTTTACGAGCTTTAAGTAGTAAATATTAGCTTATTTAGCCCTTTTTTTTAGAAACCTCTACGTTATTATTAAAGTTTAAAACCTCTATGGTTAAAAAAGGCCGCTTTTAATTATTATAGCTAACTATTATAACTAACTATTACGGCCGACCTCTACTATTAACCTTTCTAACCAGTACTATTACGTAAATATATTACTTAGCTTATTATTAATAAGTAGCCAAAGAGGGTAGCTTACTTATCCCGAATTATATAGCGGTTTTTATATTAAAATTACTATATTATATTAAGCGCGTACTTAGGGTATATTACGTATATTATATAATTAAAAAGTATACCGTATTATATAATTTCTTTTAAAAGCGTAATCCCGTTAAGGTCGATCTTTTATACTTATAAAGCTAGAAAAAAAAACCACTATATAAAAGCTTTAAAGCTAGGGCTATAATTATATTAATTATACTAAAGGTCTAAATAATAATATAATAGCTACTTATCCTCTTCTTAAGCCTTAGTAATAACTTATTATTTATAACCGTATTTATAAAACTTATATTATTAAATACTAGTGCTTTACATAAGCCTAGGCTTATTAAAACGATTATATTAAAAAGTATATTAAATAAGTTAGCCTCGAGCTTTATATTTATTCTATTTTATAATACTAAATCTATTAGCTTTTATAAAATTATTAACTTAGCTAAAAAGGGTATTATAAATTTATTTTAAATCGCTAAGAATTAATAAGTTTAGGATTTTAATTATAAAAAAAGAAAAGGATTAGTTATTTAGAATATAATAAGAGGCTATAATTTAAAAAAACGCTTTATTTTAAGTAAAAAATAGTTATAGGGGTAAATAGGTTAGTAAGTTAACTTAGGGACCCTATATTTATTATTATTAACGGATATATTCTTATTATTAAAGTAGTATTATTATTAACTATTAATTAATCTTAATAACCTATTTAATAAGCTAAAGAGTATTACTAAACTACTTTATTATAAAATAAAAAGGTTAGTAAGATTATTTATTAAAAACAAAGGGGTTATATTTTAAAAAAAGCTATAAAAAAGTAGTTCGCTAGGTTTTTATTATTCCCTTAAGGAAATAGTAAATAAAGTATAATATAAGCTCTATATTAAGGTAATTATCTATAAAAAGTTACGTATTTTATAATATACTAATTAGGAGCTCGGTAATAAGGTTACGCTATTTTTTAAAATTACCAACTTTATAAAATTAGTTAATATTAAAGTAACTACTTTTTAAAGAGGGAGATAATAATAATTAGCTAGATAATAATAAGAGGCCGTAATTAATTAATAGTCGTTTTTATAAAGAGGGAAGTTTTTTAATAAGGGTATTATTTTAAAATTAGCCTTAAAGAACGTTTTTAACTCTAATTATAAAAGCTATTATAAGTAAATACTATAAGTTAGATTTCGAAGCTTAATAATATAACTTAAGTATAAAAAGAGTAAAGGAATAAAGGCTTAGGATATTTTATAAGTATTTAATAAAATCTAACTATATTAATAAATTTTTTTAGACTAATTAAAAAGTAAAATAGCAATACTAGTATAAGAGCGATACTAGTATATTAATTTGCGACGCTAGTATATTAATTCCCTTCTTTATTAGTACGTATATTTTTATATAATAGCTTCTTTATTATACGGATTTTTATATTATTTATAGGCTTTTTATTTTCTTTTTTAAAGACTTTTTACTAGATTTATAACCTTAGTATTATATAAGTTAGTATATACTACTTTATACTATTTAATATTATTATATTAACCCGTATAATCTAGCCCTAGCGTTAAATTAAGCTTAACTTTAAAATTACTAAGAATAGTTATTATATACCCCCGGATATTACTATAACTCGTACTTAGGCTACTAATACTATCTAAACGACTATATATAATAATACTAAGACTAGTACTAAGTTATATACTTATTATAAGGCTAATAAAAGTATATTTATTAATTACGTTACTTTTATAAATAAGGGCTACTTTAGTTATAATTATATATTTACTATATATAAGTATATACTCGTTATACCTCTTATTATTACTTATACGTTACCCTATATTACTTTATATTTATTTATAGTTTATTAATAGTTTATATTAGTTTATAATACGCTTATTAAAATTATTAAGCGCGGTTATAATTATAAAAGTCGTAATAAAATCTATATTAGCGCTCTACTTAAGTCTTTAGGTACTATCCCTGCTATATACTTTTATATAATAGTAAAAGTTTTTAAATAAGTAGCTAAGTAGGCTAAAAATAACAAAAAGAGTATATATAATAATATATAAAATTATAAAAAGAGTTATTAACTTATATAAACTCTAAGTAAGGAGTAATTAATTTAATATTTTTATATAATATAGTATAGGAGTTTATATAGGTATATATTAAGATATAATATAGTTAGGCTTAATACTTAGGTAGTAAGGCCCTTATAAAGTCGTAGGGTACTTATTAGTTATAAATTAGAGTATATATACTTAGTTTAGTCCGTAAGAGGCCGTAACTAACCGTATAAAGGCTCCCCCTAAATTTTAACGTTTTTAGTAAAATTATAGAACTTTTATTTATTATATATTATTATTATATACTTTTTTGTTTTTTTTAGTATTATAAATCCCTATAAGCGTTTGATTTTTATATATATATTTATAAAACTGTATAAGTAAAAGGATACCCCTATATATTATTATAATTATATATAAATATTTACCCCTTATTTAAAATTTCTTTTTTAGTTTCTTATTTCATATATTACTACTTTTTTAAAATAGTACGACTATATATTAATCTTTATTATATTAAATAATAATTATTATAAAGTTAGAGAGTAATTAGACTTATAATATCATTATTATATATATTTTTATAGTTTTTAATATTAGAATTATAAAGCGAACTTTTAAATATTAACTTATGTGGTGGTTTTTTTTTTCTAGCTTTATAGGCACAAAAGATCGACCTTAACGGGATTACGCTTTTAAGGGAAATTATATAATATAGTATACTTTTTAATTATATAATACGCGCAATATATCTTAAGCACGCGCTTAACATAATATAATAATTTCGATATAAAAACTATTATTTAATTTAAGATAAGTAAGCTACCGCAGCGGCGCCGGCTAGAAAGGTCGATAGTAAAGGTCGGCCGTAATAATTAGCCACAATAGTCAGCCGCTATAGTCGGTCGTAATAGTTAGAGGCGGCCCTTAACTATAAAAGTTCTAAACTTTAATAGCGACGTAGAGGTTTCTAAAAAAAGGGCTAAATAAGCCAATATCTACTACTCTTTAGAGCTCGTAAAGATTCTTTTTATCCTCATCGCTTCTAATATTGCCCAAAGCTACTCTCTATTTAAACTAAATAAATTTACTAAACAAATCTACTAAACAAATCCACTAAACAAATCTACTAAACAAACTTATTAATATATAAACTACTACTCTATTCCTAGTATATAGTTAGTAATTAGTAAGCTAGAACTCTAAAAATACCTATTAATAAGTCTACCCTTCTCGGGCTGGGCGCCCTCTTTAGCTAGCTCGACGCTATAGCTATCGTAACTAACGTAAGTACGCTTAAAAAGTAGCGAAGTACTTTCTAATAGTATAGAATTTAGCTAAGTAATATTATAGGCGTTATAAATAGCCGGGCTAGTACGGATATTAAGATCCGGTATATTAATACCGGCCTAGTTATAATAGTTACGATAAACGAGCTAGAGGTATATAGGGTTAGGGTAATAAGCTAGCGCCTTAAATAGCTCCTACGGGACCCCCCGGGTAATAATAATACTTATATAAAAAAATAAATTATATTAAACCTAGCTACCCACGCGGGCTAGTACTAAGAGGTCCTGTGTATATTAGAGTAAGTAAAGCTCGCCCTATAAGTAGCTAGAACTTAAGAAGACTTTACGTAGCAGAAAGTTAAGAGTTTTAATTAATAGTTAGGTATAAAGCGCAATATACTTAGTTTTCCTTAATACGTAATATATAGTACGGCCCCGGCAGATTGCTCTATTAGAGGGAAATATTAACTTATAAAATAGGATTTATAATAAAAAGAGCGTACGGTCTTTTTTAAATATCTATTAATTTATATCTAAGAATTATTTTTTTAATAATACTTAAATAATAAAGATATCTTTTTTTAACTTTAGTCTAAAAGATTTATAATTATAGTTATAGGATTATTAATACTTCGTTAATAAAATTAGCTTTAGTAACGATAAATACTAAAATAGCTCGTAATTATATAATAATAATTAAAAGAGTTTTTTTTTAATATACTAAAGGTTACTTATTATATTAAAAAGTATAATAAAGAGTATTTTTATATATAAGTTCGTTAATAAGCTTATATTATTAACTAAAATAAACTTTATTTTATATATTATTAAACCTTTTTATAATAAGTTTAAGATTAGTTAAGTAAAATAAAATATTATTATAAAAGGTTTATAACTCTTAGACTAAATTATATTTAGTTTTTAGATACGTATAATAAGCTTTTATTATTTAGATTTAAGATCTATATTAGTATTAATACTTATTTATAGTTTATTATATAGTTCTATATAGGGGTTTTTATTTATATATCCCGGAATATACTTATATAATATCTTATTATTATTTAATAATAGGGATTTATATTATTACGAGTTCGTTTAAACTAAGGGAAAGAAACCGTTCTTATATTTAGTATTTATTATTACTTTTTATAATACTATTTAATAATAAAAAGTCTAATTTTATTCCGTAATTACTAAATCTTTAATAAAAGTATTTATAACGTTAAGATTAAGAGTTAGTAAAATCGTTTTTATTAAAATAAATTAGTATATTAGTAAGTAAATAATATATATTTTAATATATATAAGTATATTTACGTTTATAAAAAATACTTCTAACTACTTAAGTTCTAAGGGCTATTTTATATAAATATACTCTTTAACTAAATTATATTTCTATTTACGTATATATTACTAATTTATTTTAATTTTATTAACTTTATATAAATTTAGAACTCTTATTAAATTCGTTATTAAAAAGATTACCCTTATATTATTTTTAGTTAGTTATAGTAACTATATTATTAACTTATATTACGAATTATATAAAACTTTATATAGCTAATTAACTAAAACTAAGTTTAATAATTATTAAACACTATTTAGAATAGTAATAATCTAGATATATATCTTTTTTATACTATTTTATAGATTTATACCTTAATTATTAAGGGCTCCCTAACTACATTAGCTAAAAGTACGAAGTTTAGTAAGGCTAATTATCCTTATTTTAAAGCGTATTAATATTTTCGTTTTCGTTTAAAATGGTATATACGTAATAAGCTTTAACTAGAAGTTATTTTACTTAGTAAACTATAAAGTAGTATTATATAAGTTAAGTAAAAATTAAAAAACTTTAGAATTAATTTTAAAATATTAAATAGCTTCGTAATTATAAGTAATATTAAGGATAAAAAAGAATTATAAATATAATTATAGTTTATTTTAAACTATTTACTAACGAGAATACTCGTTTTTATTTTTATAATATATTAAGTTATTTATTATTATAAGCTTTATTTTCTTATTAAACTATTATAATCTCGTCTTTTTTATTGTTTTTATTCTTTTTAACTTTTTTCTTAGCCTTTACCTCCTTCTTAACGATCTTCTTTTTTTATTTAATTAATAATTCCTCCTTAATTTTTATTATTAGCTTAATATTAATACTTATTAAAAGCCGTGTTTTCGGAATATTTTTATACGTCATTTTACTTAAAGTTTTAGTTATAATTAGCTTTATACGACCTTTTCCCTTTTTTATTAATTAAAGTTTAATAACTAATAACTTAATTTTAGTTTAAAAAATAATAAAAAGTTAGTAATTTTTTTTATATAAGATCGTAGTTTTAAAAAAAAATCTTTTTAAATTTATAGCTTTATACGCTACTTTATAATACTTTAAAATATTATAAAGATTTTTTATATTAATTAAAAATATTATTTATTTTATTAAAAGAATTTATTAATTTATTATAAAATATAAAATAATAAATCGTATTATATCTTAATATAAAGTAAACGTTAAGAAGCGATTAAACTAAACTTCTTTAATAACCTTCTTAATAACTTATATATTAATATAAGTCGTTATTTAGAAATTATTAAGTTCGTTTTTAAAAAAGAATACGTTATATAATATAATAGAAATATTAATTATTAATAATTATTTTAGCTCCTTTTTTATTTATTAAATACTTCGTTCCCGCTCTTTTAAGTTTATAAAAAGAGATTTTATTAATATTAAAGTTTATATATTTATACGTTTTTATTATATAAAAAGAGTAGAGCTTATATAAGTATTATTATTAACTAGTCGTTTTAAAATAGCTTTATAAAGAGGTATTATAAAGTTAATTAGTTTAATAACGTTTTATATAAAAATTAGAAGTTATTATAAATTTATATTATAATATTTATAAGCGAGCTATTAGTTTAATAACTTAAGTAAAGAGTAGTTTTTATTTATAAGAAGGTAAAAAGTAGTAGTTACTTCTATAATAAAGTTATAAAAAGAAAAAAAACTTTTATATTAAAGTACGATATTACGCAATTTTATATACTATTATATAGTTTAATATATTATAAAATTAAAATATTTTTTAAACTATAAATCTCTATAACCCCTATTTATAGGTTATTATACTAATCTAGACCCTATTTTAGGTAGTAGGGTAATTATAAAATACGATTTCTACTTTAATATATAAAAAAAGTGTTTTAGCAAAGTGCCTCTTGCAGTCTGCCGTACTAGGGGTTAATAGACGGATAGTAAGCGGGCGCGGATCTAGTGGTTTTTTAGCCAGGTGGGAGAGGAGACACTAAATGCTTTCCTGACAATACTACCTAAGAGATGTATCCGTAGAGAGAGATGCGGCCATGTGTCAAACGTGGTGAGAAGGGGTGAGTAAGACAAGGCGGGATGGATGCTAGGTGCCGTTTTGCCTTTCAGACGAGAACAATTTCACAGAGCCTGTTGGAGGCTGAATTTTGGAACACATGAATTGTTTGGGGGCCGGACAGATGAATGAGAGCCAAGGTGATTCATCACCAACGTCTAATTGATGAAAAATGCCCACTTCGACTTATACACTTCACGGCAAATGGCAAGTTGGAAGACTAAAATGCTACAAATGTCCGAGTCCGCGAGCTTGGCTCTATACTCTGCTCCATCTAAAGCAGTAGCCGATGAAGCGGGACAACAACGATCGCGATCTGCGAATACGATATCAAATGTCTCAACAACCGTTTTGTTTGGTTGTACCTGTAGCTAAAGCACCGTATCAGCCTGTCACCCTGTTTGTGCATGAGCTCTCTCATGCGGCACGCCCCTTGCTTTCGCACGCCTTATGCTACCCCAAGCCAGTGGCAGCTCACCTCAGCAAGGAACACAAAGATTGGGGTGAAGTTTGTGCGCCATCCCGCCCGTCCTGTCTCTTCAACGTTCGTAAGCCAGGAGCTTCCTCCGAAGTCGAGGTGTCATCACTCTCTCAATTCTCAACCCCGAACCGGCCGGTGCGGAGCTCATCCTCGTGCGATTTCATTCCCACCCCCTGCACCTGCCGCTCCGTTGCTTTTGTGGATCCCATGGCATGCGAGGGACAATTGGCAGTCGCCGTCTCTCTTCACATGCTTACTGGAATGGTAGGATAATTAGTCTAGTATGAATGTTAATCAACTTCCCTTGCGTCAATCTTTCATCTTGCTGTTCAAGTTCTCTCATTGTCTTGTGAGCTGGTGATAATCTCCTGGGGGCACTTGATAATCCCAGCTATACTACCTCACGACAATCTCACAAGCATTACTTATCGCCTTACATCCAGTGCAGCCATCTATCTCATCTCACATATCTAGTAGAGAACCCATCACATAATATAGCAATGCCTCAACTCGGGGAAAAGCCCAAGAAGGCAATCATCGTCGGCGCAGGCGCCGGCGGCGTAGCCCTCGCCGCCCGCCTCGCAAAGGCAGGCTTCTCCGTCACCGTCCTCGAAAAGAACTCCTTCACCGGCGGCCGCTGCTCCCTCATGCACCACGAAGGCCACCGCTTCGACCAAGGTCCGTCCCTCTTCCTCCTCCCCCAGCTTTTCCACGAGACCTTCCGGGACCTGGACACGACCATGGCCGACGCGGGCGTCGACCTGCTGCGCTGCGAGACGAACTACAACATTTGGTTCCACGACGGCGAACTCTTCAAGCACTCGTCCGACCTCGCCGCCATGAAGACGCAGATCGAGCGCTGGGAGGGCAAAGACGGCTTCGAGCGGTATCTCAAGTGGCTCCGCGAGGCCCACACGCACTACGAGATCTCTGTAAAGGACGTGCTGCACCGGAATTTCGGCAAGTTTCTGGATCTCGCGAGGCCCGGGTTCGTCAGGCACGTCGTGAACCTGCACCCGCTAGAGAGCATCTGGAGCCGCGCGAGCAGGTATTTCTGGACCGAGAGGCTGCGGAGGGTGTTTACCTTCGCCGTCATGTACATGGGCATGTCGCCCTTCGACGCGCCCGCGACGTATTCTCTGCTCCAGTACACCGAGTTCGCCGAGGGCATCTGGTACCCCCGCGGCGGCTTCCACCAGGTCGTGGCGGCGCTGGTGCGCATCGGCGAGCGGCTGGGCGTCGACTACCGCCTCAACACGCCCGTATCCCGCGTCCTGACAGACGGCCAGAAGGCGACGGGCGTGGAGCTCGAGTCCGGCGAGTCCCTTACGGCAGACGTCGTCATCGTCAACGCCGACCTCGTCTACGCCTACGGCAACCTCCTCCCCAAGACCCCGACCATCACCGACTACACAAAGTCTCTCCGCAAGAGGGAGGCCAGCTGCAGCTCCATATCCTTTTACTGGTGCATGGACCGCAAGATCCCCGAGCTGTCCGTCCACAACATCTTCCTCGCCGAGGAGTACCAGGAGTCCTTTGACGCCATCTTCAAGCGCCACTCCCTCCCCACCCAGCCCAGCTTCTACGTCAACGTGCCTAGCAGGATCGACCCCTCCGCGGCGCCCGAGGGAAAGGACACTGTCATCGTCCTCGTGCCCGTCGGCCACCTCCAGGAGTCAAAGGGCGACGGGCCGGGGCTGACGTCCGACCCGAAGCACTGGGACGACATCGTCGCTCGCGCCCGCGCCGCCGTCGTGGAGATTGTGAGCGCAAGGACGGGCTGCGCGCCCCTGACTGATTCCATTACACATGAGATTGTCAACACGCCCTTGACGTGGGAAGAGAAGTTCAACCTCGACAAGGGTGCTATCTTGGGTTTGACGCATGGCATCTTCAACGTTCTTGCTTTCCGCCCGCGTACGCGCGCAGAGGGTTTGGAGAACGCATACTTCGTCGGCGCAAGCACTCACCCTGGTACCGGCGTGCCGATTGTCATGGCTGGCGCCAAGATCACGGCTGAGCAGATTCTCGACGATCGGGGATTGGAAGTACCCTGGGCCCGGGGCTTCGACGGTATTCTGAAGCCCCAAAGCCTGTCACCAGGGAACAAGAAGCTGGATAACGTACGGTACGGATTCCACTTCGGATCCGAGGAAGTTGCTGTCTTGTCTGTCGGACTGGTTTTGGCGTTGATTTACTTTATCTTCTGGCCTACCGTACAACCATGGGTTTGCTAAGTTTGTCATGTAAGCTATGAAAGGCACGATTTGTACTCGGGAGCATCTTTTTGGTCAAAATAGACACCTCACTTCAAAAACTCAATGGTATATTTCTGTTCTGGTAGAGCCACGCTCGCTCGAGTAATGCCCCTCAATGACGTTTATTCGCAAGTCCAGTCGCACGGGTGGCACCTCGGAACCATCCAGTTCATGGGAGCCTTGAGATCGTGATCTTTGGCTGGGTTAAATGGTAGGAGACAGCATACTATCGCCCTTAGATAACGAAATCAAAGATGGCGAACATGGAGGCTGGTGGTTTCATCTACCTAATTGGCCGAGTGGATAAGAAGGACGCATCGCACGGCTGGCTGAAATGAGAGGCCACTCGATGAACCGCGTTTATAGCCCATCTTGTGTGTGTGTGTGTGTGTGTGTGGGCAGCGGGATTCCCGCGGCTGCCAAAGTCCTTGTAAGCCCTGGTTATGAGGCAGCGACGATGCTCAGAAACATTCTTTTTAGTAAGGTAGCACTCGCCTTCCTCTATCACAGCCCGCAAGGTAGTCTTTTCGGAATATGCCCAGGACGATACTCAGAGCTAAGTCGTATTGTCCCCCTTCACACCGGCCCCAGTGAGACTTATTTGACTGCCTGCGCTGATATCAAAACTACGTCAGGGCGAGCTCGAACCGAACAGTCGAAGGCACAAGCGAAGGCACAAGCGACGGCAGTCCTTGGCATTCTCCTCGAAAGGTCCCTGGTGTTTTGAGCCTGTCATAGATCTGCCATGCCTTTTAGAGCCACGGGCCGCCCTGGATCCTACCCGTTTCTACTACAGGCTTTGCACTTCCACGCCTGGGCTCCTGGTGCCATCAGGACTGGCGTCAGTGCCAAGGGAATCAGCTTTGAGCTACGACGAACACAATCAATGGAAGAAAGCAGCATTCAAAGGCTTGGAGGAGCATCGAAACTCTCTGGGAGTGCCATTATGCAGCAGAAGATCTTCACCAACATCGCTTACGACCCCGAGATGACGGACCGTGGGACGGCGTGAAAATGGATAGATGAGTGCGCCCGCCCAAGAAGTCACTCAGGTGCGAAGTGGGCTGGCTTAGCAGGCTGGTCCTTCCGTGGCGCCATAAATGATTCCTAGATATATGGATGCGTTCTCGCCTTGTTGCAAGATTGGATCTCTCGACAGTCTGCCGGAAGAGAAGGTGATTGCCTCAGCGGCATCATCCATACAAGGTGCCCCTGAGTCCTATACCCCGCGATTCTAGAGAAAAAAAGCTGGATTATACACAGAAAGGAGAAGCCCAACAATCGACCAGTTGCGCGAGACCACCGTCGGATCAACCAGTCACGTAGCCCTAGTGATCTTCGTGAATGGCGTACTTGAACAGCTCATGTAGCCGAGGTCACTTGGTACGTAAGATCGCGGTATCGGGGTAGGTGACAAGTTGTCGCGTAGAGACTCATTCTTATAAAAGCAACCAAATGAATTGTTAGAGGATCAAGAATCCAAATATGCCCAAACATGGTCCACGAGCATGCAAGTGTCAGAGAAACGAAAGACTGATTGATTCTGTCTAGAGGCATGTTCTCGATACCGGTGATAGCCAAGGCCAGCTCTGACTATTCCATAGCTTGTTTGCCGCTCCGCTCTACACCCTTCGTGTCACTACGCGGCACTTCGGGCAGTATATAAAGGCTCGAATGCACGTGGAATACCAAAGTGAGTCTACAACCATCGTCGTATTGGTATGATATCCCGCGATTTCTTTCACGTCGACGTCAGACCCAGGGTCTCATCAACAAGCTGCCATTCTGCCGCGAAGCAACAGGGTGTCCACCTTTATGACTATCACCGTGACCATGTCCAAGGCAGGCTTACTCGGCCCCTTGGATCCTCTCAGCCAGACCGCAGTATGCCTGTCTTATATGCGTTTGAGGTTGTCCCAAAGTCCGTACCCATGCAGGTGGCTGGCGGCGGAACTGCGACCTTGAGTCGACAGCTGCAGGTACATATAGAAAGGCTGAGAGGCACCAAGAGGATCTTGCTCATAGCTGTATCCAAACACATCATCCTAGTCCTCTTGTTGTAATGTGAGGTTTCGACTTATGCCGAGATCCCAGGGTTACTCATGGCTGGCGGACATACTCTCTCCGATGATGAGAACCCGGCTATATTAGCGAGTCTCGATGACTTTCTGGCGTCATCGTCCCTCATGCATTGTGGAAAGGGGATACTCTCTTGCGCCGTCGATCTTTGTGTTGAGGGCCATGGACGTCCCAAGTGACCTAATAAGCAACTCTTCTCAGGCGACAAGGTCTGAAGCTCTGCATTCATACCAAAGCTCACCAGCATTGACCCAATATCGTGTTCAATGAAAGCCATTCCGGCGTCTTCTCGTTCTCTCCCAAGGGTCCAGTAACATGGCGACGAGTATTGGCAAGCATTGAAAACCGGACCACGCCGAGGCGGCAGTCTATGCTCCGCAGTTGCTGAGCATAAGGGGAGTAGGAGGAATGACATGCATGCCACAGATGGACGCGTCTGAGGAACTAGATAACACCAATATGCGAGGTGACTGCCCATGTCGACGCGGTGCCACGCAAGGCGAGTTGTACACTTTCACCTCCAGCACCGTCGCATCACCATAGGATCTCAGCGGATCTCTAACACCTCCCTACGTGGTACGGAAACTACACTGTGACTTGATAGATGTTTCATTGATCGTTATGAAAACCAGCCAAATGGCGTTTCCCTCTTCTTGCTACAACGCACAGAAGAGCCTCTCGCGACCCGCAGCATTCAGCCGCACTCTCGCATCTTTGCTCCATGTTTCTCTTCCTCATACGAAAGTTGCTCTCTCTCATCTCTGACCGCCCCTCGCCTGTGCCGCCGCATCGCGATTGATAGCCTCTTCCCCAAGGACCTTACTCGCAGCCATGAACCTATTTTCAAACCTCCGTCAGCAAAACGAAACTCATCGCCTCCAAAAGCATCCAGAACCCAATCCGAGCCATGCGCGATGCCTGTCCTGGCATCATATACGTACGGCAATACTGCGACGGTAAGACAGAAGCAGTGAAACTGGAAAACATATGTGACGAAGGCGGAGGGAAGAGAACAACTCACATGCCGCCATGCCACGCCCCCAAACCCCGCATACTCTCAGCCTGCACGCTCGTCATACGAACCAGGTTCTCCGTATCGGAAAGATTAGCAGACAGCTGCGCCAGCTGCGAATGAAGATGTGTCTGCGATACCGAGTCCAGTCAGCACGAAGAAATTCCATCCCGGAACCAATGCCCTCTCGGCCGAGCATCTCTTCGCCTCTCGCGAGCCCCTCTTCCTCTGCCCTTCGCGCCATCACATCTCACAGAGATAGAAACAAGCCCCATAAGGCAGGAGAACTCACCAGCTGCCGCGTCTTCATCGCGTTGCCGGAGCTAGACGCCATGGACGGCCTTGCCGTCTGACCCATGCTGATATTCCGTGACGCCATCTTTCTTTCGGCTTGTGTTTTGGCTGCTCGTCCTAGAAAACACGGGGTCAGCCAACAGTCCTTGAACTGCCCTCCTCACCAAATCGAGACCTCCGTTCCCGCCCATTCTCATTGCCACGGGAAAAGGTGAAGGGAAAGAACTCAAACTCAAAGTCCGCGATCGACTCTCTCATGCAGACGTCCTCACCACGAGTATCAATTGCAAAATACCACTCACCTCTTGCACCACGCGTCGTCAAATCCGAAACAAACAACCAGCAGAGCCTCAAACCCAAACCAGAAACCCCGTCAGGCAGGTACCTTAGCGAATAAGGTAGCCGCCAAGAAAAAAAAACAAAGGAGCGATAGTAGTAATCAACTCCTCTTCAGACGATTTCATGCAACCCCACTGCTTATTTCTCCCTTATGCTCTCTTTCGTCCAAACACTTGTCTTGTCTCGCGGCGGGAAGTTGGCTGTGGTGGTGATGGGTGGCGGAGAAGGATATCTTAACAGACGGCCGTTAATTCATGCCTCCTTCATAGTTCAAACATACACACGTCCCAAATGCTTGATTTTGTTTGGGGGGACGGGATGTCGTCGGACGACGGAGGTGGGGTCGGAGAGCAGGACCCTCCAAGTAGGCAGAAAGTAAACAAAAACCTCGACTTCTGATTCGCGGGTCTCTTCGTCATTGAGTTTCTTGCAGGCAGGTGCCAAACGCCAGCTGCCAGATGAGAATATGGTCCGTGCTCCAGCGCGCTGGCTTTTCCCATCACAGCGTCCCCAGCAGCAGCGCGATAAGATAAGGCAGGAGACAGACAATCTTGAATCAACACCCACGAATTGGAGACCTCACGCTCATTGAAGTGCACCTGCAAGGGCAAACACGGGAGGACAAAAAAAAAGTCTCGGGGTGGCTGTTCGCTTCCATGCATCTCTTCGCCAGGGCAGACTTTTGACTTTTTTTTTTTTTCCATGTCCCGGATCTTCGGCACGGCACATCCCTCGAGGGGGAGAAAAAACGCCCCCTTTGAGGTGCCCGGGAAAGAACCCCTCCATACCGAACATTCAAGCGTCGCTCCCTCGGTGAGCGGTGAGGGAGGGGGGACCTCCTGCCCGCCGTGGCAACAATCACATCATACCTATTACGAGGTAAAACTACCTGACGTGTATCATATCATACCATCAGATCATGTCGCGTGCAACCCTCCACCACAGAGGCACGCGTCACGTGTCAGCAACGCACTCTTTCTTTCCACGCTCCTTTGGTCTCCTCCTTCCCCCTCGGCTTCGGGGACGCGATGCCAGATGGTGGCTTTCGGCTGGCGCGTTCTGTTCCTACCAGTGCCCCTTCCCGGCCTTCCCCTCAGGTCAGCGACGACGGTCTTAGTTCTGAATCAACCAACATGCCAGCGTCTCATCAGTCGCGCCTGAACCTCAAGCCCGCCACAAGCCTCGGCCGGGGGCGACAGAACTCCTGGACGTAGACCTCCTCAACTTACTGCTTACTGCTTACTGCTTTGCTTACCTTATACTCAACCCACCTCGTCTGAAAATGTTCAAGGGCCAAAGTATAATACACGCACCCCTGGTGGAGAATCTTTCTAGACATCACGTTTGTTTTCACGATGCCAAGTTTCGCACCTGTCTGGCTTCCATTGCGTTCAATTGAACTTCCCTAAAGGGGCTGCCTACTTGCCCGCCCCCTAAACTTTTACATCCATACACACACCTCACCCCTTTCCTCCTCATCCCCATGGGTTGCGCCCGTCATCGCCCTTCTCTCATCATCGGGAAACTAAAAATTATGGAAAGCCAAAATCCCTTATCAAGAGAGGCTTCAGTCTGAGCATGTCCCCCAATCGTTGTTTGCTGCCATGCAATGATATTGCCCATCTTTGTATTGCCGGTTCAAAAACCACCTCCGGCTCCTCCCCCTGTCTATGCTCGTTACTTGTAATCCCCTCGACGTACCTAGCCTTGGCTGTGCCTTGGCTGCAAAAAGAAATATTTTTCGTAAAGGACAGACACAAAAGAAAAGGAAATTGCCTGAGAAGGGGCGTTTCGTTTTATACACATCCAACTTCTCGCTTTCGCCCAAGATGACTCGAGGATGGTCAGATCTCACGTCCCATCTTTTTGTCTTTGATCCGGGCCTTGGTGCGAGTTACAAGTCCGAAGCCATCGGGTTGCCGGGACGTCATCTGCTATCCAACCTCCAATGCTGGTCTCCCTTTGGTCAGCGGGAACATCGATGTCGTCCACGCCAATGCCTGCTGCTATTACCAGAAGTCGAAGGGAATTGGCCCCCATCGTCACAATGCCGTATGTACTGGACTTGCGTCCGATTGATGAGAAATGAGAAAAGTCGTCGAATTAACTATGTGTTGTGCCGCGAATGAAAGACCGATTCCTGTCTAATCGTTTCGTGTCGTCATCGTGTTGCCGCGCATCGATATGTGAGGAACTCCGGCGGAGTGACCTCTTGAGACCAACGGAATGCGATAGCAAGCCTGGGTCTATGAGTATGTAGAAGGATAGAGACGTAGTCGTCGAGTTCGTTTCGGATCGCAATCGGGCCAAGTAAGCTGATGTCGTTCCATATCGCTGGCCGTGACATCGTCAATGCCGTAGAGCGATCAAAGCAGCCTCGTGAGTGATGTTTACCGGACTCCTATAGCCGGTCTCGGCCCGAGACTGCTTTGGCTGCTGTGGGCTGAAGGCTCGGTGTCATTCTGTGATTCACCACTGCCCGCGCTGGCGCTCGCACTACCAGTCAGACTTCTCATGTTCTTCTGTTTAGGTGGAGGAACAAGACCGCTCACCCCGATATGTTGCTCAACCTGCTGTGGCGCGACTGCGTTACCATGGCCGGGAGGGTATCGGGGCACCGGCTGACGCATACCGTCAGGAGGAGACGGACGACCGTTCATCGGAGGGCCGTGATATCCATTGGGCGGCGACGGTCGGCCGCTGCCGCCCCGGATCGACGGACTGTAGGGGTTTCCGGGAGACTGGCTAGCTCGTCGCGGAAAGGCTCCGTTCATGCCCATGGCCATGGGGCCTCCGCCCATTTGCATCTCGTCCAGACGTGAGGCCGTCAGCGAGTTTGCTCTCGAGCCTGCCTGCATCGTACCTCTGTCAACGGCACCGTATCGATTCGATGAGTAGGAAAAGAGGGGGTCGTCTAGGATGTTCTCATTCGCAGCAGGGATACTAGCAATCTGGCTGGAACGATTGCGTCCAAAATTGGGGCGGAATCGGGATGATCTGGCGGGCGGTGCTCCTCCGGCATCGTAAATCTCGTTCTTGTGGTACTGAGCACGGGTGGGCGGTGCTGCGGCTGCCGCCTTCCGGTTCTTCCGTGACGTAACGCTCATCATGTCAAAGTTATCGGGGTCGATCATCGGGGCCGGTGGTCCAGAGTTGGGGTCGAAGTAGTCGTCGTCGTCATCCTCCTCGTCGAAAACCTGAGCGCTGTTGCGCATGGGGTGCGGGCCTCGCCTTGGGGGAGGACCTCTCGATCTCATTCGCATCTCCCTCTCTCTCAGTGCCAGCTCTCTCTGACGCAACTCCATCTCACGCTCGCGAATAGCCAACTCGGAACCCTCAAGGCCATAGCTGTAACCAGGTTCTCCACCTTCCGGAATATCATCATACATCATGAGATGTGAGAACTCCTCCAAATCGTTTCCCTCCATGGACCCGCGTCTCGAAGCAGCCCTAGATCCCGGAGGAGGCGGGCCACGAGGGAAGCCGTTGGGAGGGCCCCCGTTCATGGGGGGCCGACGCATACCGGGCGGTGGTCCTGGGCCCAAATTTGAGGAGTTGCGTGGGCGCGGTCCCCGGTTTGGTGGCATACCATTGCCATTCATCATGGGTCGGGCACCATTTGCTGATGACATCCTCGGGAGAGGTGACTGAGATGTGGGTGAGCCGGGAGGTGCCATTGTTACATCAATAGGCTTTGGCGGTTTCTGGCGGTTGACAATATTAAGGTTATGCAGAATAGCGTAAAGCGACTCGATGCGAGGAACAGGGACGTGAGCCTCTTTGGCCAATTTTATCGGTGAGCCCAGATACGTCTCAACTTCCATCGGTCGCTTTGCGATGTAGTCCTGCCACATGATGCTCTCGGGGTTCGTGGGCTTCGTCATTTCGTCAATGGTCTTTTGTTTGAAGTCGGGAGATAACTTGCAGCCGTGTGCGTCTGCCAAAGCAAGCAGCTCGTCGATTACGCCTGTCACCATATCCTTCACACCAACCTTCTCAAGCAATTGGGCGTGGCTTGCTGTCTCGAAAATGACGCTGGCGGGGTGGAAAGCAATAGGTCTGTCGTCAGGTCAGCAAGGCTACCAAACGGAATCTATTCATATGCAGGCTTACCCAATGACCCGCTCATACTGCTGCTGACGGATGTTCTGGGAAACTTTGCAGTCGACCTGGGCCGTGTTCAACGTCATCGCCAATGCCTCGGCCATATCGCTCTGGATCGCGCCGGGAATGTTATCATTTTTGCAGGAGGGTCCAACCCAGACTTCTGTTGAGCCCTTGTGTTCGAATTCGCTCTGGCCCAGTTGGGAGAGTTCGGCATTGGAAACCAGCGAAAGCACAACGTTGGTGGGGAATCGTTCCTCAATAGCGGCTTCGACACCGAGAGTATGCGTCGTGTTAACGAGAATGCACGTGTGTTGAGGGGTGACGACGGCGTCAATGACGGCGGCGAGGTCGTAAACGTCGGGGAGAGCCTTGATGCAAAGGATCACATAATCAAATGGGCCACCGCCGTGTGCGGCTTCTTCGGGAACGCGTACAACTGCGGGTTTAGACTGTCAGCAATCTTTACATTCCTCTGCCGACCATGGTGCATTGGGAACTTACCGTGTCGCGGCTTAAATCTTTCGTTGCCAAATATGGGAGACCTGCAAATGTTTGATTAGACGCGCGCCCGCAGGTCGCAGGAGAGAATAGGCGACGTACTTGAAGGATATGCCGTATTGCGCAACGTGATCGAATCCCGACTTCCACACCAGTGTAACGTCGCAAGCATTCGTCGCTTGTAATCTCCATGATAGAAAGGCAGAAACTGGATTCCCTCCCACTACACAGGTTTTCATTAGCTCGCTGTCGTCGGCCATGCTGAATTGCGGTCGACACGATGCAAGAGCACCGGTCCCTGTATTGACGAGTACTGTGTATATTAAGAAGGAAAAAAAAGAGAGGGGAAGAAAAACGAGTGTGGTCTGTGATGGGAAAGGTGTAGTATGGAGGAGAAAAGCCGGGCTGACGGATAGAGATAAAGGAACACAAAATTCCGATCCACACCGTCGCACTGATGCAAGAAGAAGCAATTACTGGAGCGAGCGGGCGGGAAGACTGGAAGCCAGGAAAGAAATGGGACGCACCTGAGAGGATCTTGAGCCGGGGCGTCATGGGTGCCATGATGGGCCCAATTGTGGATTAGCTGGTGGGCTGGGCCAAGTGGTCGCCTGTTGTACCCTCTGTACACCTCTTTTTCGCGACAACGCAGACGGCTTTTTGGGCCTTGTACAACGACGGCGAATGGAACAGCAACCAGCGTGTGGCTTCGTTCAATCGTCGATTGGAGTCGAACTAGGTGTAGCGACCTGTGTATCGCACAAACGGAAGTGGTGGATTGTTCCTATCCTGATTCCCGTGTTCCAAAACCCCCTACTAGGCGTAGGCGACAGCAGGTCGGCAGGTGGGCGCGTCTGTGGGTGCGTCGGGCGTCAGACCCATTCGACGCTGGCAAGTGTATCGGGGCGTGGATTTGGAGCGACGTGGAAATGAAGCGATTCGGCGACGGGTCGTCAGTCTCTCTTGGTTCTGGTAGCCTAGTGGCGCAGGATCGAAAACCAAGGCTTCTCTCGATGCAGCAGAATTAACGAACGTGTCGCCTGTAGTGGCTAGTCGAAGTCGGGGGCGGCTGGTCGAGCTGAAGTGGGCTAACTGAATGGGCCCTTGGAAACGGCGAGACGATGCAACAACAAGAACAGCTGGCTTGGAGCACGGTCAAGAGGATGATGCGAGGTCGATTGATACTTGTCGACAGCTTGCGGCAAAGGTGAATGTGTGGGTGTGAATGTGCAAGCAACTTTCTGTCTATGTAACGAATGGATTGGCTGCCCCGAGGTGGTGTCGTGTTTCGAAGACTTGCCGGTCTTGGTTCTTTGGGGAGGACAGCGAACGGACGGGGGGGGCGTGATCGTCGAAAGGAGATGACGAGATTTAGGATTACAAGAAAGAAAAGGAGACGGGATAGGTAGGATTGAGCTCTGTCTGTCGTTCTTTTCGTAGGACAAACACGGTCTCTCGCTCGGTGCGAAAAAACAACGAGGATATGGAGGGAAGAGGTAAGGTAGAGAGGGTAGAGAGGTTTGGAGAATTGGGACGGGATGATAGAAGGAGGGTGAGTGAGCCAGAGGTGGTGGAGAGAGCGGCAATGGCTGGAGGAGGCGTCTAAAAGTAAAGCAGGAGAGGCAGGTACCAAGGAACACGCGAGGTACCTCGGGCTGTGCGGGAGGTGTGTAAGAAGCGTGGTGTGTTTCGGGCAAAGACACCTCTGCGGATGCCAGCCAGGGAAGTCACGACTAGGTAAAAGGGAGGTAGGGGTGGGTTGTAGGGAGGGACGGTGACAGAGTTGGGATGATGGGATGAGGAGAGAGCCACGCGGTGCCAGCAGGAGCAGAGGGAAAGGAAGAAAAAAAAAAAGTCTCCAGTGTGGCCGTGCCGTGCGTACGACGTATCTTAGGTACGGAAGTACGTGGGTGAATTTGGGGAGGAGATGGAGGATGAGGTGGGCGGCGTCTGCGGAAGGCAGGAGAAGGACGGAAGGGACAGGGGGGTTCAGGGAGGACGGGCGTGGACCGTGGATGTAGGCGCCGGCGATGAGAGGATTGTGTCTTAATTACCTTACGGTAGGTACCTTAGGCACAGATGCTTGACAAACTACCTTACCAAAGTACTTTGCTTCTAATTGACTGGCGTCCAATTCGGTAAACGTAGACAAATTCACTGAGACAGATCCATACACACAGCTAGCTATCTTAGCAAAAAGAAGGAGAGAGAAACAGACTGAACGAGAGAAAAAGCGCAGGACAAACTCTAGGAAGAGGGCACGGAGAGTGAGATGGCGACAAAAAATATTGACATTTCTGGGCGTGTGTCTCAGAGCGGATTGAAAAGAGAAATAGGACAGGCCGGGATGGGCGAGTTCCTCACTCTACCGGTCCAGTCTCCAAGCAGTCACTTCACAGACAGACTCCCGGTCAGGCACCAGTTCACCGTTCTAAACGTGGACGGATGGGAGAAACTGGAGACGGGGAGAACGGATGGAATGGAATGGTATGGCAATCGGATCGAAAGTGGGTTGCGATTGGGATGGACTGGACTGGACTAAACTGACTGGGACCTGGCGCATATTGGATTGGGGCAGCATGGTAGGCACTTCTCTCTCTCAAATCCCAATGCCTGTCATCTCTGCTGCCATGGACTGACTACCTAGTACGCCGTTGTCTGCCTCCATCTCTTGCTGCCATGGTGGCGTTGTCACAGATAGGATCATGAGTTTCCCGTACCTAGTCCCAGGCTTGTGCTGTGCGTCTATCGACAAATGCATAGCTCGGAGAAAGTTCGAGGGAAACGTGAAGGAGAAAGAATTGCCAATGGTTTCCCGTATGTTTGATTTTCCCTTGCCAACGTTTATTCTCTTGCAGTAAGACCAATGAAGATGTAGGTACTTTGGGTAGATGCCTCACCTCTCCTCCTAGCGGTACAGATACTGCGTACGCTGTACAGCATCCCACCAAAAGTCGGTACCCATCCGATAGTTGAATACGTACCGACCCGGGCAGATAGTACATGCCTACCCTACGTACGCAGTATGTAGGTGCACTGAGGTGGCCCCGTTTGGTTCTTTTCTCCTCCCCGGGAACTCGGGAGGCATTTTGTGTCCCCATAGGTTGGACAGTCCACCTCCTTGCAGCTTTCGTACAGAGGCCCCTTCCCTGTACCAAAATCTCCGATTACAGAGTGTCCTAGACTCCTAGGTACTACTGCGTGGTAGGCACTTGGGTTAGGTCTTTGCAGGTACCCAGGCATCAAGGAACCCATAACCCCGGGCGAACATCCACACATTGTAACGATTTCCCAAGGAACATCTCATAGCGCTATCTACTCCTTGGCGGTCCAAGTACCCATGAGTAACGACACCGCCGGCGAGTGCGCGCGGGATCTTCCACTACTAGCTTGGGGGCCTACGTGGTTGTGAGTTGTTGACTGGATCGGGCATGTCTCCTCCCCTGTTTGGTCACTCTTGTATCCGTAGTCAGACTAGGCTGGATTGGATCAGAAGCAACAAGAAAATAAAGGGCTTATGAAATTTGCACAGGGCGATAAGGAATGGTTCAACCCCATCCAAATCCGACGGGCCGAATGTCACCAACTGGATCAGTAAGTGAGGCCCGAGGGGGAAGGAAAGCAGATTGAGAAGAATGTGTGCCCGAGAGAAGGCAGAGCCATCAATTGGGACTCAATGGCTCATTTAAAGCAATCGAGATTCAAGCCAGTATTCGAGGGGGACATGAATACGAAAAAGATACTCCTCCGTATGGTCTGCGTACTTTCGTACTTGTAGTCCCTGCTGTCAAGCCTGGCAGGGCAAGCTACAAGGAGCTAATCTGACAAGCCACAAGGCGTCTTTGGTTGCTGGATTCCATTTTCTGTGATGCAATGCAGAAGCAAGGCCTTGCAGCGCAAGAGCCGGGCAAACAGGGCGGACGAGTCGGAAGTTGGGATGGCCGTGAAGAAAGAAAAGAAATGTCCAAGCACAACGCTGCTGTACTGCGTAAGGTAGCCTGTATTTGTACGCTCCAGCTTGGTAAGGGTACGGCAGACAACGGCAGCCCTCAGACTACTGCAGCTAAGTCAGTAGAAAAATGCAACAAGGCACCCCATTCCAACTCGTTAGCAAACGAGGGAACAGACACTGGGGATCTGTAAGCAACGAGATACAGTAGACCAGCAGCGTTAAACATCCCACCTCTGCTGGCCACCAGGGGATGGA
The DNA here is from genome assembly GCF_023278565.1 of Colletotrichum lupini. Taxonomy (NCBI): domain Eukaryota; kingdom Fungi; phylum Ascomycota; class Sordariomycetes; order Glomerellales; family Glomerellaceae; genus Colletotrichum; species Colletotrichum lupini. The sequence goes on along the minus strand of NC_064677.1, from coordinate 5,568,430 downwards.
TGTTAGCTCGGTGCCCGAGCGTTGGTAGTAGGGCCCGCCTGGCAGATGTTGGACGCCATCCCGCCGGTCTTCCTCTGCCACCTCTGTACTGTGTATGCGTGGTTGTGCATGTCGTGGCGTGGCTTCCGCAACTCTTCTGACTATCCTGCAGGTCGCAGGCCGGACGTCCGAGCCAGAACAACGCAACGCCTAACCACTGCAAAAACGGGGTTCGCCGTATGTCCTATCCGTATAGAGTTGAGAAGGGGATGGCATCCACCCGCCCTGTTCGCAGTACGGCTTGATACCCGCAGATCTGAGGCACTCACGTACTGTAGTCTGTCTTTCCCCGGCAAGGTCAGCAATCGCTTCTTTCTTTGGGAAGTGAAGAAAAAAATGGACAGAACCCGCAGACTTGCGTGTTGAGGCATGGCCAATAGCTGTCAACAGCGTCTGCCAATGCGACACTACATCATGCCTCTGCGTTCGCGTCGCGGCCACTGGCGTGCTCACTGCTCAGGGGTTGGGCAGAGGGGCCGTATTCTGGTATTCCAACGTGGGGCAGAACAAAGGTATACGACGCAGTCAACGCACTCTCAGAACGCGAGAACACGTCAAAACCATCCTTCTCCTGTGGCTGTGTCGGACCTAGCGTGGGACCGTGAGCCCGCAACCTTCTGGTTGGATTCTTTGAGGTGGGGAGGGGAGGGCGAGGGTCTACGCAGTGCGATACGGACTTGGCAAACTGTTGATCTCCGTAAGCAAGTACATACATAGACAGATGACAGACGGATTGACAGGCCAGACAGTTTGGGCCTATCCCATGTGGGAGATTATAGGTTGACGTGTTGAAGGGGATAACGTATCCCCAGAAGGCAGCCGAGCTCAAAGTCTCGGGCGAGTACTTTGCTGGCGGCTTGCAAGTTTTCTTGACGCAGATACTTCCCACGTCAATCGGCGGGCGGGACGGAACCGTTGAGAAGACCTGGCGGGCCCGGCGGGATCCGGGTCTCCGTGGGAAACCGATACATCGGGAAAGACAGCACCAAGGTGGAAAAGCCAAAGGGCAACCCTGAATGCCTAAGCTTGTGTCAATTTCACAGACAGAAGAACGGTGTCTCGGACCACCTTTCTCTTGGTTTTCTTCTCCTTTGCGAATTGAGTTTGCTTGGCAAGAGAAAATTCCTCTTCCTGATGTGGGACGGTCAATCAGGCAGCGACAGAGAACAAGAGAGAGCTGCGTACAGTGGACAGAAGACCCCGAACAGATTGAAATAAGGTGATAGGAATCTAGATGATGGTTGAGCTTGTGCCGAACTTCTATGCTTGCAGAAGAACAATAGAAGGCATTGGAAGTGCCTACTGTATCAAATGGAATACCCCCGCCTCGAGAAAGGTACCTAGGTACGAATACCTTGCGTGAAGACACTTGCTCAGATCTGTTCCTTCCAGAATGGAAGACGAATCCACTCCTCAATCAACCTGAAGTGTCTGAGAGAACAGATGAACTGGGAAGGCAGCTGTTCGGTCAGGTGCACCCCAAGGTTTCATGGTACCTTGGACGAGGAAGCAAGTCAGAAGTCCAACGAACATGATGGAGGTGGCTCTTTCCGTCCGAACCATGGCAAGACGTTGCCAATGAATCGTCTTGTTTCGTGTCTCCTTCCCTATGACCAACTGAACACTATCGGGCAGTTGCGACGAGTGTTCCAGCCATTGGGGCTTCCTCGCACCTATTGCCTTACGGTACAGTAAGGGAGGTAGGCTGAAGCAGTGTTCCTTCCTTACCTTACTCAAGGACATTAAAAACGGACCGACGAACCTCCTTCATCTCCCTGTGTACGGGGTTAGGTACGGACGAACAGCATTGCGACCAAAACGGTGCCATCCAACGTCTACTGTGTATGGGCTATCCGTCATCTTATGCACGGTCCAATGCCTACCGTTCCAACATTCACAATCCTATCCCATCCCCCAGTGCCCACAGGCAGCTCATCATCGGTCATCCACATGCCAGTCAATGGCCAGCTCGGATTCCTCACGGCAACAACTTACCAATGTCAACACATATGATTCAGCAAGAATAGCAGAGACCGCTGATGCGTAGCTAGCTCGGTAATTATGGCACGAATTCTCGAATCTGTTCGCATCATGGCTCAATTGGGTCACGCACGAAACAGGTGTTTCCTCCCCAACTCCTTCTTTCTGCCCATCGGCCGGACCTTCGGACGCGCTGCCATGATCTATCGACGGGAGTGCCTTTCTAACCTGGTTGGCAAGCCGCAAGCACGACCTGTCCCACTCTTTCGATCGCCTCTGCCATGGTTTTCCCTCTTTTGCATGAGACGACGGCCGAAGCCAGCCAGGAGGACCACAGATGCCCGCCTGCTTGCGACCCTACCGGCATAGACTGGTGGACCGAAATCCCCATCTCCAAAGACTCCAATTCCCCATCCTGCCTGGCGGTGCCTGTTGTTGGCGTCCCATTCCTTGCACAGTCCCACTCGACCGCCAAGACTACCAACGGGATGCACAACAAAGGTGGATATCATAGGTCCTGGAAACACCGCCAAAGGCCTTCGACGGCATTTATCCCGGTTGGCAGACCACAGTTACACAACGCCATAACGCCAGGAATACAATCGAGATGAAGACACATCCCAGAGTGGACAGTCCAGTATTATTGTCGAGCACATGACGATCTATCAACATTCGACACCGGCCTTTCTCGTCCACTTACATTCCAAACGCCATCAACGCCAACTTAATACACACGGAGGCCATGCCGTTGCTCGGATACCAGACCCGAAGTTATGGATGAAGAATTTAGATCCGCTTGCCTCCGCCTGAGGTGCTAATTATGAGCCATGCGACAGGAGAACCGGATACAGATATCAGAGAAGCAGCTTCATCATCCTGCGGCGCGTACCGGCTATGAGTTTTGGGCAGACACAATACAAATTATTACAAAGCAGTCTTCCAAGCGAAGGATCGCTTAACAGATTTGCATCCTACTGCTGCTCCGGCCCATAATCAGAATTCGGTTGCACCAGCATTGTTGGATCTTCGATCGCCCATCGTTCCATCCCAATTGCAATGCCCATGGCCCATTGCACTTAGGCTCCGCTCCACTTGCAAGTCAAAAGTGGCGCCCCAAATCGGTATGCCGCACCCCAAGCAAAAAGATACTCCATCAACGATCCCCTAGGCTCTCCCACATTCCCACAACCGCTGTTTATTTCGAACATGATGAGCACAAACTACATCACCAGCCTCAGTGCTAACAATTATGACTTGTCTCTGTAGGCTCCGCATGCGCTTCTCTCGTGTCGATGCCGCCAAGACCTGGTAAACACCATCAGGGCGCAATAGGAGTCGTACAAGGTACCATGCATCCCGTTGTCGCTCTGCCTTGATACGGACCATGTTGCAATGCAGCAGCAATAATGTCCCATGGCGCCCCCACTGTTATCTATGTATCTTCGGGCCTTGCGATCGCATATCAACAGAACACGCTCGGAGAACGGAGGCACAGCAGAAGTCGCATCGGAGTCTAGAGGCTGGAAAGACTGCCAAGCAAGGGTGAGGCGTTTCCACGAATATCGATATACGCGTGTTTATGGCTGCTCGCTGCGTCCTTCGGGTAGCAACCGCACCACCATGTACGGATACAGGTTGTCGGCGACAGCAAATAACTCAAGATACCAAAGAAAGGCGATCCGGAGCCCCGGCAAAACATGAACTAGGCTGCCCCATTTGTCAATCATACCCCTGGCTGTCGGCGTGCCTGGCGAGCCCGGCCGCGGGATTGCAAATCAAATGTCTTTTGAAGCTCCCCTGCATGCGCTCCGGACGACTTCCCAGGCCTGACGAATTTGTGAAGATGGCCTTTGCCCGTTTCCTCTTTCAGGGGGGTCATCAATAGGATGGCAATTGTCATAGATACAATATACGGATACCTCGCGACCAAAAGGCCCAAGGACACCTCGGAAAGGAGAGCAGGCTGACATGCAGGCATTCTGCGGCCCCAAAGCAACATCAGAATTCGGTTGTTTTCCCGGCCATGTGTGCTGCTGCATCTCAACCTTGGAAGGGAAATTAGCAAGAGACCATCCAAGATGCCAAGTTGTGGTGCAGTGCTTGAAAAGGTGTGCCGCGCATCCCTGCACCCGAGTCGCCTTAGCATCAAAGTTAGACACAGCTTGATATGCCCCCCGGGACTGCTGGTCGCCATCCTGGCCTGCTCTCCACTGGCACCTGGCTTCGCCGCTAGGCTAGGGAAAGCCCTCCGTGGTCCCAGGCTTTTAGCAGCAATCCTTCAGCCGTCCTGGTCTTGTCATCAGCAATTCGTCATATTGGCAGCCGTCAAATCATCGTCTGTGCCACCTCCCTCTCCTTCTTGACTCGGGCGGCTCGATTTTTGGAGAGACAGACAGGACGCTAGCCAGGGCTAGTCGTTCATGAGCTCCGCGAGGGAAATACTTTTCTCTCGGAGTGTATACTCTTCAGCTGTCTCGGCCCTTGCAAACTTTTTCAACGCCGCACCGCACCCCGACTTGTCTTTTCGATTGCTCTCGAAATCTTTGGCATACCAATCGTCTTATCCTTGATGCTTTGGAGCTGGCAGTGCGGCCGACTCATATCTCAAGCCTCGAAGCCCAGAACACCGTTGTTTCCCCCACTTCTCCCGGGAGAAACCCGCTCCCAAGGGCACGCGAACTCGTTTTGCTGAGAGCTACCTTGCCCCCTGGCCAATCTCTATTAAAAAGTTGACCTTGTTGATGGATGACGCACCGAATGCTACTCACGGACACTGGACGTAACCTCTTAGGGCGACAGGCCGCGCCACAATCATGGATCCCCGTCTATATTAGATGCCCTCCTAACGCTCATCCCAAAGACCCAGAAACGGGCGGCTTCTTCGGGGACAACGCCACGAGCTGCCTAGCCAAGACACGGTCTCGCGCGTTCAATGCAACCGACAGCCATTATCAAATCCGCCAGCGCTGGCCGTTGGATGCCTTTAATGCCCAGGGCCGTTCCTCAGTTCGCAGGAGCGGCAACGGCAAAGAAAAAGCAAGACATCGCGAAAGGAAATCGAGGCTGAGAGTCAGCATTTTGTCTGCAGCCAGCCGTTCACACATTTCGGCAATACGAGTACGCGCTTGGATTCCTTGGCGGCAGCGTTCCGTCCCTCTCACAACGCACTTCATCATTGCAATACTGGACAAAACCATCTGCACCACGGCCTCAAGTCGAGTGTGCTGCTCAGCTGAGATTTCTATGGATCGATCTTTACATGATGACAGTCAATGATTAGAGGCAGACAGGCCAGAGATGAGCGTTGACTCGTCGTTATTGGCTACTTGTCGCCTCAATTAACAACCCTTGTCACAAAATTGGCGGGACACTGATCGACCACCGCTTGCGCCGAACGGAACACCAGGCTTGCCCTCAACAGCGCATACTTGCATCGTTTGTGTTGGCATACGGTGCCTGCAGCGAGTAAACCCAGCAAGCATTATGGAATCAACTTTGGTACCGCGTTGACATGAATATTTTGGCCGGCGCTTTCTAACTTAACTCTCGCTCCTCATCTCCAACCTCCTACACATCAATCTTGACCCAGTTACAAGACCGTATGCGCTCTGTATTCCCTCGAGCGCCGACACACTGGCCATTCGCCCGGATCGAGAGGAGACTACACAAGTGCCGGCGAATAACTCAAACCTAGTACCCAAAGACTCAGTAGAACCAAGTAGTGCCCGAATCGTCGGCTTGACTGGATGTAAGAAAGGAGATCTTCGATGTGGATCAGCAAATGGCACAACCGTTGTGCCTGCGGATACCAGTCAACAAGCCACCGAATGGCGCATGGCATCCCTGCTCGGGCTCTCTTTATTAGTGAGGTGACTTTGACCTGTCAAAAATGCTTGCCTATCGTTCTCCTTTCACTAACGTATCGTGGCTGTGCTGTGCCTGCATGCCGAACCCTCCAAAGTTGGCGACGGCATCAGCTCGCTTCCTCATATGGCAATCTGGCTTTCGGTTCAGGAGCTACTGGTGTGGCGAACACCCCTCAAATGTCTATGGCTTTTCTGGGGTAAGAACGAAACGCGTCCCGTGAAATCCTTTGACTTGTGACAGAAGTATTGTCGTCAATCTGTGGTTTCCAATGAGACGGTCCAGATCCCAGACCGAAGGGCGGTCCAAATTCTCCGGTCCTGGCGGGGACCTTGCTGTGAACTGGGGGTTGTTGTCGACGTTGCAGTACCGCCCTGCCGTTACGCGAAAGAACCAATTTCGGGACCACGCTCAAACGACGGGTCGTCGTCCAAACCCTGCTCTCTATCTTTTGATGCACACGCTTTGCCTTTTTGGCGATTCTTGGGACGTTCAAATGAGTTCGGCCCCTCCAACGCGGCCACCCCCAGACTTTTGCCTACTGCATCCCAACTGCAACGAAGATCATTCAGCAAGGTCACGGATGTCCACTGATCCGGCTCGTTGCGATATTGGCTTCATTGGCTGTCGTTTGTCGCGAGACCTGCGGCTCAAGATTCGACTACTGGCGGTATGGCACTTTGATGTCTGCTGGTTGGACCGAGAGACTTATAGCAGCAGCCTTCTCATCTGCAACTTTGCCGCCTCGTACTCCAAGCATGCAGCGAAGCACCATCTGCTCCTCCACAGCGATGACAATCCGAATACGCTGATGTGAAATTGCCAGGACCAAGTTGACGATCCCACGTACCGTGGAACGCCCGATGTTGGTCCAAGAGAACGAGGCCCTGGACTTGCCACGCCCGCATCTCAGGCACCTCACTTGGCCGCCGGTACATCATACTCGCCAATGAGATACTAACAGCAAAGTGCCGGACCAGAGCTACGGCCGCTCTCCTTCAGCTTCAGGGTTTGTAGGGCTCAGGATCAAATCCTCCGATTCGACTGCCTACGGCCAGCTACTTCTGTGCCGTGCTTGAATGCGAACAGCTGACGACTTCTTGTGTTGGAACCTGAATCAAGATGTCTTCTCGAAAGGGTGAATTGCTCTTTGGGAACTCGTGGCGTGGTGCTATCCCGGGAAGGTGCAGAGTCGAGAACCCGGTCTTGTCTGCCGTATGAAAGGAAGATAAGTCAGACGACCGAGTCTTTGCGGATGCCTGCCTTGGTGAGCTCGCCTTGAGGCTTGGCGTGGATGGAATTTCGTCGAAGACTACTGTGAGAAAGCCTTGGTTTTGGCTACATGTGGTCTTGCTTTCTGGCCAGGTAGGATCTCAGTGCACCTTGTAGGTTGAGGTCAGACATCAAAGAAGGGAGAGAAGTCTTGTAGTCGGTGGAATGCCTGGTTGTTCCTGTTGCGTTACCTTGGTCAGTCTTTTTTGCGATGAGCCCCAGCCCCGGCGTCTATTGCCTTCTTAATTGCGTCCTCTTTCGATACCCCGGATACCTGATCCTCAGACTTCTTTTCGCAGGCGCTCTACAATCAATGTTGTTATTGACTTGAACGATTTGAGGTGCCAATTTCCGCAATACACATGACTGTCATGTCCGTTGTGATGTGTCCAAGTTCTGGAAAAACTGAGGAAAGCTAATGGCTTTATCTCATCAAATACTTTGTAGGATTGATACACATACATACATGTAGATACTTTGTAAGAGGGAGTCATAGATCTTACATCAACCTAACCTTCTCTTATACTCACATGTGAGCCTCATCCCATTGAAATCGATCTCTTACGCCTGTCAAGCCGGAAAAAGACCATCACATATCTACCTGTGAAAAAGATGCAAATTGAGCAGATTTAGAGAAAGACTGAAGGCTTGAAACTGGTTTGTCAATGCAATCTATACTCCTGGTTGATGGGATAATGCTAAAAGATGCATATATTTGCTTACCAATACTTGTTATGCTCACCTCGGTGATTAACAACGTTCCTAGTTAGCTTCCCATTTCGCCTACGCCCTTCTGAAGATGTTCCTGCACGACACTGTATCGTGTTTGTGCCGCCAGTTTGAACGTGAGACATTGTAAGCTTGAGAGGCCGCGAAAGCTCCCCTGGAAGAGATGCTCCCGCCAAGCTGCTCAGGCTCTGACTGTCGATTCCCGAAAAGGTCGAGACGAGGCCGAATCCCTTGCCCAGGGGCTCCGAGTGACGCATGGAAGATAGTCCCAGGATGATGACTATCAAGAATGACTGGATGGCAAGCACCAGATATAGCCCAGGTGATTTCCGTAACGTTGGTCTGTTATAGAATATGATCTGCTCGGCTTGATGGACTCTGTACTTGACTCGGACGTCTTTGTACGGTACCTTGGTCTCATTTTTCAACTCCGAGGGCATAGAACTCACATTGAACTCTTCCGAGTTGAAAGGCCCCCGAGCCTTTCATGACTGCGTTCCTTGACCACAGCATCGCAGCGACCGATGTGGCCATATATGGCTGCATCCAACGGGACTGAATGCCTCTATTACATGTTTTGTTGTTTCCGCAGAATGGGCCTAGCATTTCTATTAAGGGGGGCATGTACCAAGACCCAGTGCGAGATATGTGAATGTAAATGGAAGTTGCTGAGGTCAAGCCAAAATTTCATCGTCGCAACGGCCGCTCAGCAGCTGAAAACGGCCTTGTGTGACTGATCAAGTTCCGTTGCATTGTTGCCGGTAGGTGTTGTACAGACAGACATGTTTGGAAATGGACTCACATTCCGGGTTGGTTGGTTCCAGTCCAATATACTGTATCGATTGATCCGAGTCAGATTTCCGGTTCGTGAGTGTGAGTGACCACCCGTTGAACATGTCTTTGGTATCGAAACCCCAGGCGTTTCTGTTCAGGAAATGAGACACGAAGTCGCTTTCGAATGTCTGTCGATCCGAGTCCATCATCTTATTGAAGGTGGCTACTGTCCCTGTCACCGGTGCAGTGATGGTCCATGATTCACCTATTGCGAGACGCTCCTGTATTGCGATCACATAAAATGCCTGGATAGTATCAAGCGCCGCGGCGCTTGTTACATTCAACAGTAAGATATTGTAGCCATATGTGCTCGGCAGTGTTGGAAAAGGTGGCTCAGAGCCATTTGAGCTGAGTTTTGTGGCTTCCCGAAAAGCCGTGGCTGCGTTGAGAAACCCAGAGACGCCGTTGAACGAAAGTATGCCAGGCGGCTGGAACATGCCATAATAGGTCTTATTGGAGATGTAGTCAAAGCTGTCGATCTCCATCTGACTCTCGCCACCAGTGAAGGTCTTGTACGCGACGCTGAGAGCAATTGGAAGAGCCAACATGAGGATGAGTGCCACTCTCCAAGACATACCAAGTCTCGAGGCAGTAGGCTTGTTGCGCAGAAGCCCGTCGTAGTTCTGGATAGTGGACTTGCCAAATCTGGCCTCTATGAGAATGAACAGGATCGGCGCGACGCTGCCTAAGCATAAACTCGTGATGCTGAGCAGGAATCCGACGACAATGAGCTGGTTGTTACCGACACCGAGATACCAAGAGATGGATTCATGGGAAACCACCAATATTCCTAAGGCGAGGTAGATGAAGGACAGTATAGCCATCCCTGGGTCCGAATAGTAGAATCTCTTCTTCATCGTTGGTTTGCCAAGCAGTGGAAGATCTCAGAAAGCTGACTGAGGCGTGTATAGGAACTTGTGGGCGTGATGCCAGGTCTGCTGTGACTGCTGCTTCTATGCAAAAGATTCCGCGATACGTCGCGGTCAAGCATGTCATGTTCTTCTGTGCCATATGAACGAAGAGGTATCGGCGACATGCTGTGACCGTGAGAGGAACCGTCTATCGGACTCCATGTTGAGGCCATTGAGATGGAAAGTGCGGCCCCTCGACGGACTTGGTGCGATAATGCCGTCGTCTAATTTCGGGACCCGGACGATAGGCTTTCCAATTGATGATGCTCCTGTCCTCAAGTGGGCGGTCTCAAGTCGCAACCATCCGACTGCCTATGGTCTCGAAGTGGCATTCACGGCGAAAGTAGCTGGCTTCATAGGGATAAGCCGCAAGATCTTATAGCCTGATCTTGAGACGACCTGGACGGTGGGCAAGTGACATGCACGAATGAGGCCCAGCAGAAGGACGTCGGAATTTGCAACGACTAAACCGCAAATCCGAAATACGCCTGACCTTTGGAGAAGAATGCCTAGCTCAAGATTTTGGATTGATTGCTCTTCCAATGAGCTCCTGGTTGCATGCCACACAGCCTGGCACACCTCGTAACCAGCGTTCGCACAATTGCAATCATTTCTGGTCTGCCGTCACGAGAAGTACCCTCCACGGGCTATATCTGATGGGAAGTATTATGTGATGAGGCCCAAATTCAGCCCATCGACTGCTAGAAATAATAGCGTCAGTATGTTCGGCACTACTTTTTCTCCTGGTAGCCCTATTATACTTCGAAGTTATTTACAAAATAGATTGAATTAATAGGTAATTAAGAATCGCCCTCTATGAGAGTACTTATATTTATATACTATTTAGTATTTATTATAATAGCTTTAACTATCTATAACCTTACTATACGTTACGTAACCTTAGTTATATAATTACTAAAGCCTACTTCGCTCGTACCCTCTATATTAAAATAAGCTTCGTACTTATTTCCTATTTTTAATAAATAACCGTTCTTTTTATATATATTAATACTTTTATAACAACTTTATAATAATTATAAACTTAGTTCTAATTTAAACCCCTATATTTTTATTAAAAAGTTATTTTTTAAAAACTATAGTTTACTATATTTTTTTTAAAATATTATTTAACCCTTATTACGTTTATTAATCTTATTTTTAAATAAATTAATATTTTTTAAAAACACTATTAATATTCTTAAGTAAAAGCTTAATTATTAATAAAGTTAGCCTAAATAATACCTTATTCTATAAGTTAAGGCCTAGTTAAAAAACGTCTAGGACTTATTAAACCTAAATAACCTTATTTTTTTATTAAATCCGTTACTCTTTATTAAGTCTATTTTTTTAATTAAGGAATATATTAAAATACGAAATATTACTTAAGATTAAATATATAAAACGGCCTTAATTAAATATGAATAAAAATTTAAGGAGTTTATTTAATAATAAACTAAATAGTTAAAAAGCGAGGTTATAATTAAATCTTTAAATAGAAACGATCGAATTAAATAACTAATTATTTTAATAAAACTAAAGGCTATAATAGCGAATTAAGTACGTCTTATTAAAGAATATACTTCTTTTATTTAATAAACCGTGTTTAAAATAATCTCTTATTTATAAAAAAGAGATCGTACGAATTAATAAATTACTAAATCTCTTTTATAATTATTTAAAGAATCTTAAAAAATATAAAAAAAGAGCTTATTAATTTTTTAAATTACTTTTTTTATATTATAATCTAGGTTTTTAAATAGAAGTACGTACTAAGTAATTCTAGTTTATTTATAATTATAAAAAAAGAATTTAATACGGTTATAAATAAAGCGAACTCTAGTATTAGCTTATTAACCTAAATTAAAAACTTCTTTTTAACTTATTATTAAGTAATATAACTTAAATTACTTAAAGTCTAGGGGACCTTTGCTTTAAAAACCTTTTATTATATAATTATATATTATTTTATTTTAAATTAATCTAACTAAGAGCTTATTAAAATTATTAAACTAAAAAAAAAAAAGCGATCCTTAATATAAAGTATTATACTAAGATCTTTAATAACTTTTTATATAAAAAAGTAGTATATAATAAGAGTTATAAACGAACCCCTATAATATTCGTAATATTAATAAATTATTTAAATTCCCCTAAGTAGAACGAAATAATTCTTAACTCGTTTATTAACTACCTTTATAAAGGGACTTATTATTAAAAACTAATAAATTATATAAAAATAGAGCTTATTTTAATAAGTAAAATAAAGTTAAAATATATTTAACTAGGTAGTAACGATACTTAAAAAATAATTTCCTATTTAAATTAAAAAAAAGTATATTAACTTCTATACTAACCTTATTTAGAAAGGTTAGATTTATGTAAAACCCCTTTTAAAATAGAATAATAATAACTAAGGTCGCTTTAAAAAAATAATTAAAACTAATAATTTAAGTAATAAAAAGAATTCTAAGGGAACTTACCCCTTAAATATTATAATTATAATTATTAACATTAGTCTACTCCCTAAACTAAATATAAAAAAGAATAAAAATAATAATCTTATTATTTTTTTTATCCCCTTTATTAACTTATACTTCTTTTTTAAAAATATAGTTATAAATAATTATAGTACTATTTACCTCGTTAATAACTAATTACTTTTAGAACCGGATTTTATTTAATAAAGTAATAGTTTAGAAAATATAAATTCTAAAACGGCCTCCTATTTTATTATTACTAAGAGAACGAGGATTATATATAATATTTTTATAAAACTAAAGGGGCCTAAGATAGAGTACTTTATTTTTTATAATATTAGTTTTATTAAAAACTTTTATATAAACGTCGTATTAAGAATACTCTTTCAAAAAACTAATATTTAGTACTTAAGTTTTAACTATACCCTTCGGTTTAATAATAAATCTAAAAATATTATTATTAAATAGCTCGAGAAAAAGGTTAATCTAGTTTTTTTAAAATATAAGCCCTATTTATCCTATTTTCTATTTAGAAATTAGTTTTTATTTATTAATATAATTTTAATACGTAGCGCTTAGTACTTACGTTCTTTATATAAATTAAGGAATAACTAATTAAATATAGCTTAGTTTTAATACTTTAAATCTAAATATTTTATATTAATAATACTTAAAAAGCTCGTCTTAGCCGCTCGGGGAGTAAGGATTAAAAAACTAAGCTATTTAAAATACTAATACTATATAATTACTTATATAAAATAAGTTATTTTATAACGTACCTTAGAATAAAGAGTAACCCGACCTTATTTTAAAATCTTATAGGACCTCTTTAACTACTTACTAACTTATAAATAAAGTAAGTAACTAATACTAATTAAAAACGAGTATTTAAATAGGATCTTCGTCTTTTTATAAGTTATAAAGATTTATAATATAGTATTTAAAATCTTATATTTTTTTAAATAATAAGTATTAGAATAGGGTAGGGCGATTAGTCCTAGTAGTCCTTTTTAAAGCTAATTAAGTCTAGAGATTTATAAGAGAGCTAATTAAAGTAAAATATAAAAAAAAGGGCCCCGATTAGAAATAAGAGCTTAGTAGCGCGGATTTTTATTTTAATTATATATATACTTTTTAAAATTAAACTAGAGCCTTTTTAAATAATTTATTTTTATATATAATAATATAAAACGATTAAGAAGTTTACTTTTTTAATTTAATTAATACTATCCTCTTTTCCTTAGTTATAAATCTATTAATTATGACTATATTAACCCGATTAAAAGAGGTATTTTATATTATTTTTATAAGTATTAGTAGTTTTTTTAAAGTACCGTACTACGAGAGTTTTTTATACTTTATATATTTTTAGTATATATATAAAAGGGTATAGCTATTTATAAGATTTAATAAGACGTAAAACGTATAATAATCGTAATTAATAATAAAACTCGTTTTTAAATATAAATACGGGAGCTAAAAATAAACTTAAAAACTACTCCTCTATATATAAAAAACCTAAATAGAGGAAGAGAACGAGCTAGTTAAGAAATTATTAATAAAGCGATTAGTATAATATTAATAACTAGTTTACTAAACGAACTCTAAATAAAAGCTATATTAACTATAGCTTACTTATATAATATTAACCCTAAATAACATACTAACTAGTTATTATTAGTTTAAACTAAAGAAGTTTAGTTTACTTATTATTTTAAGTAATAATAATTAATAAATATACTAAAGCTTATTTATAATTTACGTTTTTATTAAAAGTAGACGTATATATATAGTTATAGAGCGTATCTTTTTAAAAAGGATTATAAAAAAGGAATTAATAAGAGACGTTTTAAAATAAAATAGAGGGAATATATCGGGTATTTTATAAATTACGTAATAAATATTTATAACTTATATAAGATCTAGATCCCCTTATTTTTAAACGTTATTATTATTTAAAATATAACGTTTAATAAAATAGTTTTTTATTTAAAAAATAATATTAAAACTGTAATTTATTTACTTAAGTTAAGGGCCGTAATAAATAAAATTTAATAACTATTTATAATAATTAAACCTAAGCTTTAATTATTTAGATTATAAATAAAAAAAGGCCGTATTAATTAATAATAAAAAATAGCTATTATTACTTATACTCGTTTTATAAAAAGTAAATAAGGCTATAAAAAAGCCTAGTTTATTTTTAAATAAACAAAGTAAGTAGCTACTTATTCCTAAACTAACTTTAAATTTTAAAAATCCGGAGTTAAATACGAACTTTATTTAGCTAATTAAAGTTATAAACGAGGTTATAAAAAAATCAACTTTTTTATTAAAAACATTAAAAATATAATATATATATAAATAGAAATAAAGATTTTTAGAGCTTTTATAAAAAGGATCCTTTTACTTAATTAGACTTTAATAAACCTTTTTAATAAATAAGTTTATATTAAGAAATAAGAATAATAAACAACTTAGTTGATAATTTTAATATAATTAATATATATAGTTAAGAAAAGGACGGGTATACTAAATAAAACTAAAAGTTAAAAAACTAATTACTAAAGGTATTTATTTAAAACCTAAATTAATAAGAGCAACTTAAGTAATACTCTTTTTATATTTAAATAAAAAGAAACTAAGACTCCTTTTTTAATACGTATATATTTAATTAGTAAAAAGTAGTTAACGAGGTAACTTAGGGATATTAAATACTATATTACTATATTTATATTATAATTAATAAAACGAAGTACGTTTTATTAATTACGGTCTAATTTAACTAAATCTACGTAAATTAATTAATTACCTCTCTAAGGAAGTAAAAAGATATTTTTAAAATACTAAAACTTTTAAAAAGTTAATTTATAAAAGTAGTATAGTTAAAAATCTAGAAGCTAAAAGAAATAAATATTTAAAGAGTAGTTAATAAGGCGTTAGTTATTTCTAAGCTAATACTCCTTAAATAAGTATTTAAGTATAAACTTAATAATAATAATTACTTCAATTATTATAAAATAAAAATTTATATTAAGGAGGACCTTTAAAAACGATACTCTTTAAAAAGGATATATATAGTAACGTTAGTTATTAAGATATTTAAAATAACTATAACTATTATTACTTAATTCGATTTAAAAATTATTAATATAATATTATAAATACCTTTTTAAATATAATTATAAAACTAAATAACCCCCCTATTATTTACGAGTTTTTAAACGGCTTTTATAAGCTAAGAATATATATTGAACTCGAGCGGGCCCTATATAGCGCCCGTAATGCTCTATTATTATAATACGAGGAGCTAGTATTAATTTTTAAAAGTCTAGGTTTTTTATTTATAAATAAGGACCCGTACTTATTCTAAGATTTTATTAAAAAGGTCCTAATCCTCTTTAATATAAATAATATTCTCGTTTTTTATTATAAAAACTATATTTATAAGGCTAGTTAAGTAATTCCAAAACTTAAAGAAAAGTATAAAATAAAAAACTACGGGCTAGTTTTATAATATTTTAAATAAGGGTCGTTTATAATTAACTAAATAAAAAGATCTACTTAGTTTATAATTAGTATTTTAAAAAAGTAATTAAGAAGTTCGATTTTATTAACTCTACTATTTTTATAACCCTATTATTAATAATCCTAATTAAAAAGAACTTAAAAATTATATTTCTAAATAAGACTAAGTTTTTTTTAAAAAAAGGTCGGATTAATATTATATATAATAATTATAATTCGGCCCGACGTTATTTTTATATATACTTTACTCTCTTATTTCTTAATAAACCCGTTTTATTAATATTATTTTATTATAAATTAGGTTATATAATACTTTTATTATATATAATACTTAATAATATATTTTAAGATCTTAGGGAGTAGCTAAGTATTATTAATTATAAATAACGCTTTATTTATAAATAATAAAAAGACCTAAAGATCCTTATAGGGTTTTATAATTTCCTTTTTTAATAACCTTATTTAGTAAAAAGTAGCTCGTTAAAATATAATAACTATATTAATTATAAAAACTAAATTACTAAGCTTGGAATATATAATTAAAAAGATACTCGTTCTTAAACGCTTTTTTAAAAATATTTTATTTAAGCTTAGTAATATATAAAAAGTATATTATAATAATTATTAAATAATTAAACTCGTAATAAAAGAAAGGGAACGTATTTTAACTTATTTATATTACGTTAATATTTAGAATATATAGCTATATAATAGTTTTTTTTTCAATTTTATAAGTATAAAAGATCGACTTTAACGGGATTACGCTTTTAAAAAAGATTATACAATATAATATAATATATATAATATACCCTAAGTACGCGCTTAACGTAATATAATAATTTTAATATAAAAACTACTATATAATTTAGTATAGGTAAGCTGCCCTCTTCGGCTACTTATTAATAATAGGCTAAGTAATATACTTATATAATAGCGCTAATTAAAAAGGTTAATAATAGAGATCGGCTATAATAGTTAGTTATAATAGTTAGTTATAATAATTAAAAGCGGCCCTTAACTATAGAGGTTCTAAACTTTAATAGCGACGTAGAGGTTTTTAAAAAAAGGGCTAAATAGGTTAATATCTATTACTCAGAGCTCGTAAAGATTTTTTTATTCTTATTACTTTTAATATTACCCAAAGCTCTATTTAAACTAAATAAATTTATTAAATAAATTTATTAAACAAACCTATTAATATATAAACTACTACTCAAATAGCTAATTAAATAACTAATTAAGAAGTTAGCTAGTTAAAATACTACCTCGATAAGAACCTAAAAATACTTATTAATGAGTTTACCTCTCTTGAGCTAGGCGCCCTCGGCTAGCTTAATATTATAACTATTATAATTAATATAAATACGCCTGAGGATTAGTAAAATACTTTTTAATAATACAGAATTCGGCTAGGTAATAGTACGAACGTTATAAATAGCCAGGCTAATATATATAATAAATTTAGGATACGGCCGGTAATAAGACGCTAATAATTTAGTAATTAGTATACGGATCGTATTATAAAAAAGCTTTTTAAAAAATAAAGCCCTTATAAAAAGTTCTATAAACTTTAGTTTTATAATATACTTATATTTATATTATAGCCTTACTAATTAAGTATTTATAGCTTAATTTTTTATAATTTTAAAGCTTTTATTTTTATAAAATAATTAGTATAAATAATAATAAATTATAAAAACGAACGGAACGTTAATAAAATAACGCCTAGTTATTAATAAAAAATCATTAATATTAACGAGCTATAGTTATTTAGAGTTAACTACTTAACCCTATTTTATTTAAAAAAACGAGCTTATTATAAAGCGAGTCTTATTTAAATACTAACGTTTATAAAAGAGCTAGATAAAAAAAATAATCGGGGTAGATTATTTTTATAGGTTAGTTACCTTATTAATACCCTAAGGACCCTATTTATTATAAACGGGGCGTTTATTAATAACTAATTACTAAATATATAAAGTTAAGGTATATATAAAAACGCGGGTAATATTAAAATAGCTAGTTTAAGAAACTTTATAAGCTTAATAATAACTTATTTTTATAAAATAATAGAGATAATAATTAAAAATTAAAACTAAAAACGGCGTCGATACGAAGAGCTTATTTAATAACTTACCGAGCCCCCCTAATAAAGTAATCCGCTAGGGCCGTACTATGTATTACGTATTAAAGAAAACTAGGTATATTACGCTCTATACCTAATTACTAATTAAAATAGTAATTAACTAACTTAACCGTTATTTTCTTTTTATTAATAGCTCCCGACTTTCTTTTACTTATTTAGAGGGCGAGCTATACTTATTCTAACGTATATAAAACCTCTTAATATTAACTTACGTAAGTAGCTAGATCTTATATTATATACTCCTTTTTATTAAAAATTAAGGGGCCCTTTATATATTCTTTTATATTTATAATATAGCCCGTATTAAAGGGATTTCTAGCTCTATAAAGTATAATTTTTAAACTAGCGTTAGTATATTAAATCTTAACGTCCGTATTAGCCTAGCTATTTACGGTATTTATATTATTATTTAGTTAAATTTTATATTATTAAAAAGTACTTTACTAATCCTTAAGTATACTTACGTTAGTTATAATAATTATAGCGTTAAGCTAGCTAAAGAGGGCGCCTAGCTTAAGAGGGGTAGACTTATTAACGGGTATTTTTAGCTTATTAATTACTAATTATATACTAAAAGTAAAGTAGGTTCTCGTTAAGGTAGTATTTTAACTAGCTAACTTCTTAACTAGTTATCTAACTAGCTATTTAGGTAATAGTTTATATATTAATAAGCTTATTTAGTAAATTTATTTAGTAGATTTATTTAGTTTAAATAGAGAGTAGCTTTAGGTAATATTAGAAGCGATAAAGATAAAAAGAAGCTTTACGGGCTCTAGTATAGTAAAAGAGTAATAAATATTAGCCTATTTAGCCCTTTTTTTAAAAACCTCTACGTCGCTATTAAAGTTTAGAACCTTTATAATTAAGGGCTATTTTTAACTATTACGGCCGACTATTATAGCTAATTATTACGGCTAACTTTTATTATTAACTTTTTTAACTAGTACTATTACGTAAGTATATTACTTAGCCTATCGTTAATAAATAGTAGGGTAGCTTACTTATTTTAAATTATATAATAGTTTTCGTATTAAAATTACTATATTACGTTAAGCGCGTACTTAGGGCACATTGTGCGTATTATATAATTAAAAAGTATACCGTATTATATAATTTTTTTTAAAAGCGTAATCCTATTAAGGTTAATTTTTTGTGCCTATAAAGCTAGAAAAAAACCACTACATAACTTACCGAGCGGCTAGTAATATATTTAGGTTAATAAAAATATAAAAAGCCTCTTTTTTATAACTATAAACTAATTAAAAAAGAGTTTATAAGTACTTAAGTAGTAAACTAGATTATTATTATAGAAATAGGTAATAATTTTTATATAAAAAGTATTATAGAATAGTATATTAAATAGGCCCTATTTAAAATATCTTTATTACTATAAAATAATAATATAATTATAAAAAAAGCTTCTAAGATCCCCTCTTTTAAAATAACTTCTTAACGTTCGTTTATTAATAATACGTAGACCCCGAGACTTAAAAACGGGAATATTATAAAAACCTAAGAATAAAGAGGTTAAAAAAGGGCTAGACCCTTACTTAGTTCTTTATTAAGTACTTAGCGATTTATCATAACCTAGGTATAAAAAATATAAAGAATTTAAAAATAGAAGTATATTAGTTCTTTTTTAAATTACTATCTTAACTATAAAATAATCTAATTTATTATAAAGTTTTAATTAAAAAAGTACGTAATATAGCTTACGAAGTTAATAAACTATAGTTATTAAATTAGTAAAAAAGTAGTAACTAGTTATAAAAAGGTAATAAAAAGGGGCTATATTTATTATTAAAATAACTATATTAAATATCTCCTTTTTATAAAAAAAAGAATAGGGAGAGTTTTAAAAAGCTAGGCTCTAGGGACTTATTAAGAATAATATTATAAAAGTTATATAATAAAAGTACTCGTACTAAGCTATTATAAAAGCGTCGTAGTAATAATATTAAATACTTTATATATAATAAAATAAGCTATATATTTAGTAAGTATTAAAAAATTAAGTTAAAAATAAGGGTAATAATAAGCTAATATACCCCTAATTAAAGCTAACGTTAGTAACTATCTAATAGGTTATTATTAAGCTAAGAGTTATAGAAGTTAACTCGTTAAAAAATAAGTAAATATAAGTAATATACTTAATACGCTTATATTAAGTATTAAAAAGGTACTAATAAGAATAATTATAAAAAGTAGAGTAATAGTTTTATAAAGTATTACTAAAAAATTAATAAAAGTTAATATAAATATATATTTTAAAATAGATATTATTAGTACTAAGCTCATAACTTACTTAGGGTTAACCTTAACTATTACTATAGCTCCTTTATTAAGGGATTTTTAAAATAAAGCTATAAGCTAAAGAAAAGCTTACTAATTAATACTCTTTTTTATTAACTACTATAAGTAACTAAAAAAGATTTAGTAATTATTTATTATAGTTAATAAAAAAAAAAATAGTAAACCTCTTACTATTATAATTATTAATAAGTTAAGAAGGTATTCGTATTAATATAATAATAAATATATAGTTATACAAGCTTATTTTAGTTACTAAACTAAAAATAATAACTCGTAATATTATTAAGAATTGTAAGAAGGCTTACGTATTATATATTACTATTATAAAAAATATTGCGGGGGTAACGGAGACTAAACTATAAGGGGGTCTACTACTAAAACTTTAATTAGAAATAGAAACGTTTAACAAGTAGTTAATAAAAAGACCGTAGTTATATAGCGGGGTAGAATACTTAATTAACCTAGTTCTAAGTACTAAACTATTATATAATCCTATTTATTTATTAAATAAGAAATAACTTAATAAGCTTTATATATATATTATTAAAAACTTAATAAACGGTCGTATTATATTTTTAGTTAGTAAAGCTAGGGTACTAATCCTCTTCGTATTAAAAAAGAATAGTATACTACGCTTTTATATAAACTACTATGGGCTAAATAAAGTAATTATAAAGAATTAATACTTACTACCGCTTATTAGCGAGTTCCTAAATAAGCTTTATAAAGTAAAATAGATTTTAAAAATAAATATTAAGGATACCTACTGCTATATCTAAATTAAAAATAAATAAATAAAAAGTAGTACTCTAAAGCTAATACGGTTACTTTAAGTATATTATTATACTTTTTAGGCTAACGAACGTACCCATAACGTTCTAAGTATATATTTACTAAGCGCTTACTAACTTACTAAATACTTATTATATAATATATATAAATAATTTAATAATTTACTTAATAATAAAGGAGTAATATATAGAGGATATTAAAAAGGTCCTCTAACATTTATAATTATATAGGCTTTTTATTAAACTATTAAAGTACTCGTTTTATTAAAAAAGGGTCGAGTTCTTAGGTTATACTATTATATTAAAAAGAATCGAAATTAACTCGTTATAAATATAAACGATTATTAACTAAAAGGCGCTAAAGTTTATTAGGGATATTTAAATATTCCTAGGGTTTTATAATTTTTATTAGAAGTTTATTACTAAATACTCGGGTATTATTATATTAATAATAATACTATTAAAAATAGAAAAGGGGTAAATAAAGGATTTTTAATAAACTAAGGAAGTAAACGAGGTATTTAATTAGCTAAAAGTCGCTTTTACCTTAGTAACTATACTTATATACTAAAACTTATAACGTATTATATAAATAAGAATTAACGTTTTAGTTAAAGCTATTGCGGTAATCTTATTATAATAAGCTAATAAAAAATACTAACTTATTATTTATTGATTATAAAAGCTTTTAAATACGGAGTAGTAATAAACTACGGGCTAATAAGAACTACTTACTATAATAAAAGGGCTAGAGTACTAAGCTTATTATTTTTAAAGTTTTTTATAAAGGTTTATAGTTCTAACGGATTATTAAAGACTTAAAAGAATAATTAGCGTATCGGCGCAGGACTTTTAAAAAAGGCTCGTAAAATAAGTATATAAACTATTAGTATTTAATTTTAATTTAGAATATTAGTTAAGAAAAACGAACTTAATAAACAGTCTATTTAAAAAGCTAGATTATATAAAAAGAGAAGTACTTTATAAAAATATTCTCCTTATACTAGTTTAAAAACTACGTCTTATTAATAAACTACTACTTAACGTTTAATAAAAAATAGTTAGTTTAAAAAAATAAAATAATATTATTAAAATATATATTTAAGTAATTAAGGCCTCTTTTTATAATCCTAGCTAGATATTAATTAGTTTTAAGAATAGGGAATCCTCTTTTTTATATTAATAGCGTATTATAGGGCGTATTAATAAAATAATAATAGTTATTATTATAATAACTCGAGGTAAAAAAGTAAAAGAGTTATTAATAAATGCTTATTAATAGTTTAGTAAGGATAAAGAGGAGTTAGATAGAGCTAAGGTTATTATATTAAAATAGTATATCCTACGTCTTATTATAAAAAAGTTTATAAAAAGTAAAATAGTATTCGCTTCCCGTTTTTTATTAAAAACTAAGGAGCTCGTTAGACAATTATGAGCTAAAAACGAGTTTTATATATTATAATTAATAAAAGTTTATATTATAGTTAGCGAGCTAAGAGTATATTTATTTAATAAATAGGGTATACTATTTTTTTAAAAAAGACTTATTATTTTTTAAATAAAGTCTTTTTAAATAAAGATCTTTTACTAATATTACGATAATTATAAAGTAAATTATATAGGAGCTACGAAAACTCTCGAGCTAATTTAAAAAAGTTTTATTAAGAAGATATTTAATAAGATATTTAAAAATACGTTAAGAACTATAAGTATTATTTGAGAATTATAATCTTAAAATATAAGCCGTATGGGTAACTATAATTATTATTACTACCCTTATATCTATTTTAAAAAATATTTATAAACTTTATTACGGGGCTATTACTAAGTATTTATAATAACGGCGCAAAGTATAATAGAATTTTAATTATTATTTATTATATAATAAAGTTTATAAAGTTCTTATTTATTATTAAAATACTTAATATAATATAGATAATAAGTATCCTATATTAAGAAGTTAAATATAAGTTTAATACGCTAAAAAGTATTATTATAAATAGAAATTAGCTTTTTATAAGTATATTTTAAAAAGAGTTTACTAAGGAACGGGTAATATATTACTAATTATTTATTATATATTATTTATAAACGGATAGCTAAACGGAGTAGACTTATTAAATATTAAAAAAGTATTTAAAAGTTTATACCGAGGGCTCGCTAAATAACTAAGTAGTATAACTAGAAGAAGCCGAGTTTATATATAATAATAACTAATATTTTATTATAAAAGTATCCCTATATATAGTACTATATAGTTACTACTTTAAGTACGTTAAATATATACTTAATTATAAAATTATAGTTTAGGGGGTTTAAAAAAGGGTTTAGAAAATTAAGGAAATTAGGGCCTAAGCTATGCGAGCGTAAGTATAAGCTTTTCAAAACTAAATAGCTTATTATAATAAAAAATATACCCTAA
The DNA here is from genome assembly GCF_023278565.1 of Colletotrichum lupini. NCBI lineage: Eukaryota > Fungi > Ascomycota > Sordariomycetes > Glomerellales > Glomerellaceae > Colletotrichum > Colletotrichum lupini. The sequence goes on along the minus strand of NC_064677.1, from coordinate 5,545,124 downwards.
AGGAGTTTAATTATAAAAAGGTTATTAGCTTATTAATAAAAAATATATAATTTAAAAATAATAAACTAATACTAAGATATATTAAAATAGTAATAGCTAAAAGGGTAAAGAAATAGGCTTACTAAGTATATTTACTAAAATAATATTAGAAAATATATAATATTTTCTTAGTTTCCTAATTTAAGTTATAAGGAAATTACTAAACGGTTAGTAATTAAATAGTACATTTCCCAGAGTTAGAAAATAAGTAAGACGTTTAAAAAATAAAAAGAATCGTTATAAAGTAAAGTAAAAGAAGAAACTTATAATATTTTATTAAATAAGCTAGGTAGCTTATTAAGTATAATATATAAGAGCTTATTAAGTATTTTAAAAAAGTAGTAAAAATAGTTAAAAAATTCGAACGTTATAAAAAAAGGGTACATATAAAATAAGATAATAAACGTTAAGTTCGTAGTAAAAAGTCGTTAAAGATAAGTTAATTAATAATACTTTATAAAACCCTTTTTATTTAGCCTAGCGTAATTTTTTTAAAAAAAATATAATATTATAACCCTTAGTAATACGTTACTAAAAGATTACTAAGATTTAATTATATAAGAAAAATAACTTACGTAATATTAGTAATAATAGTAGCGGCTTTAGTATATATTTTTAAAGTATAATAGTTAATAATAATAATCTATTTAGTAAACGAAAAGCGGGGAGGCTTTATATACGTACTTAGTTAATTACTTAGAGTAAGGCCGTTAACTTTATTAATATTATAATAGGTAAGAGGGAGGTAGTTAAAGTTATGTAGAGTATTATATATGTTAATAATAGTAGTTTATAGAGCGTTTATTACTTAGTTATTATTAAAGGCTATAATAAGAAATATAATAAGGGCCATAATAAGAAGTATAATAAGAGTTATAATAAAAAGTATAATAAGAGCTATAATAAAAGGTATAACGGGAGCTATAATAAGAGATATAACGGGAGCTATAATAAAAAATAAAATAAAAAGTAAAATAGGGGGTATAATATTATTATTATTAATAATAAGTCGGGGATAGGGAACGTTATTTAAAATAACGTTATTATAATCTTAGTTAAGCTAAGGGACCTTAGTAATATTAATATTTATAAAAAACTTATTAACGTTAAACTATTAATTACGATTTATAGCTTTAACTTTAGTATAAATAATAGTTTTATTAAGCTATTATAGAGCTTTTATTTAAAATAAGAGGAGCGTAATACTAGCTTTATTAAGATTTAAAATAATATAATTAAAAACTAAAGTACTCTTACTTATATTAAAAAGAGCGTTATAAATAGGAGTTAATAAGTTATTAACGTTAAAGTAATAGTACTTATTATAATATTAAAAAAAAGAATTTTTTAAATTATTATTAAGCTCTTTAAATTTAGTATCCTCGCACTAAGACTTATTAAACTTAAACTTAAAATCGTCCCGCTCGTTATTATTATTAAAAATATAATTAATAATAAGAGTACGCTTTTTAATAAGAGTCCGAGTCTTAGGACTATAAGAAATAAAAATAGTACTATATATAGTAACTATATAAATAAGTACTTTATTTATTAAAAACTTAATAACGCGTTTATAAAAAATAAAAAAAGTAAAAAACTCTTAAATATATATAATAATAACGCTTTTAAGAGTCTTTTTATAATATTAAACTAGAGCGTTAAAGTTATTTTATAGAGCGGTTATATAGTTATTATTATAAAAATAAGCTAGTTAGAAATAACTAAAATAAGAAATAGTTTTAACCTTATTATTAGTATTAAAAATACTAGCCTAAGAAAAGAAATCTAAGTTAATAAAAAGAAAATTCGCTAAACGATTACTAATAACTTATTATAATTAAAATTAATAAGTTTAGATATTTATAGTTAGTAGTAAGCTCTTAGAAAGTAGCTTATTTAAAATAGACCTTTTTTTTTATTACTTATTAATAAGTTAGTAATATAAATAACGACTTTTTTTTACGTATTAGTAATATAGCTAAAAATATAAAAAACGCGGCCGCGCTTATAAGAATTAAGGTTAATTTATTTTTTAATATTATAAAACTTTATAAGGGTATTCTAAGTAAATTAAGTAGCGCTATATAGCTCCTTAAGAACTTAAAAAATATCGTTAGCCTAATATTTTAATAACGGATTAGCGAGGACTCGACGATTTATAATAAAATACTTCTTTTTATTAATTTAATAAATAATATACTTAGTAACGTAAGTATTAATAATATAAATAAGCTCGTTAATATCGTAATATATACTAACTAAGTAGCGTATATAAAAAGTACTATTATAAAGACTATAGAAGCCCTTTTTAAGATTATATTTTATATTAAATATATTCTAAATATACGAAATAGTAAATATTTTAGTAAATACTTAGTAATAGTATAATAAGAGAGTCGTAATTAAAAAACGATATAAAATTAGAATATTATAAAAAAAAAAGTATAGTTATATAGAAAAGAATTTATAAAACGGTTACTAAATAAAAGGGGAAAAAAAAGATAAACACGTAATTAGTAATAAATTTTTTTTATTATACTTAATAACCTAGTAATAATAATAATAACGAGGTTAAGTAGGCTCTTATATATTACGACGGTTAGAATACTTTATTATAAATACGTACTACTAACTTAATAACTAATCGGCGCGCTATTACTAAATAATAATAATAAAATATCCGTTAAATAAAAAGATAAGAGTAATACCTTATTCCTAAGTAAAAAAGGATATTATTAATACCTTACGGAATTTATTATAAATAACGACGTTAATAGCTTTATTATTAATATTTAAAAAAGATATTATATAATAATTTTAAAAACTAAAGTTATATAAAAAGGGAGTAATTATAATAAATTCGGGATATAGTTAGTAATAAGACGCTAATAACTTAGTAATTAATATACGGATCGTATTATAAAAGAACTTTTTAAAACATAAAGCCCTTATAAAGGACTTTATAAGCTTTAGTTTTATAATATACCTATACTTATATTATAGCCTCGCTAGTTAAGTACTTATAGCTTAATCTCTTATAATACGGACGTTAAGATTTAATATATTAATATTAACTTAGAAATTATACTTTACAAAGCTAGAAATCCCTTTAATACGGGCTATATTATAAATATAAAAAAATATATAAAGGGCCCCCTAACCTTTAATAAAAAGGAGTATATAATATAGGATTTAGCTATTTACGTAGGCTAGTATTAAGAAGTTTTATATATATTAAAATAAGTATAGCTTGCCTTTTAAATAGTTAGAACTTAGAGGATTATAAAAGAAAGTTAAGAGTTTTAATTAGTAGTTAAGTATAGAGCGCAATATACTTAGTTTTTTTTAATACGTAATATACGGTACAGCCCCGGAGGATTGCTCTATTAGGGGGGATATATAGCTATAATAAAAATACTTAAGTAGCTTATTTTAAATAGTTTATATATTAACAAATAAAATACTAATTAACGGTTTTATAAAGAACCTTTTTAAAACGAAGTTTAAGTATTTTATATTATTTTTAAATATAAAAAATATATAAAAGATAATTATACTAAATAAGGGGACGTTTAAAAAGTAATAAAACGGCCCAGGGGGCCCAGTTTTTAATTAAAGAACGTAGCCTATAGCTAGGGAGTATAAAAGTCGCTCTAATAACCCCGTTAAGTTACTTAAAAAAAAGTTATTTACTTAAAAAGGTAAGCGCATATTTATTTAAAAAAGACTTTAATACGGGCTATATACTTAGAAAGATATATAAATTAATAAGAATATTAATTCCGATTTAAGTACTATTTATTTTTATAAATAAAGTAGCTAATACCGTTATATCCTTAATAAGTTTTTTTAATAACGCTTTTAATATAAAAAGAGCGCTTATAAACGCCTCTTTTATTAAAGCCTCGTTTATATAAACCCCCTTATTTTTATTTTTATTTAAAAAACTATTATACTTAAGGGCTTTATATAATATTATTATTATATAAGTTAAGGTTTATATTTTAAATTATAAATAATAAATAGAACGAGAACGGCTTAGAATTTACTTTATAAAATATAAGTAGTTTTATATTAATAACTATAGCTATTACTAACTTTCTTATTACCTCTCGCTTAAAATATAAGAACTTTATACTTAAGAACTATATATACTTTTTAAGAATAGGGGTATAACCCGACTTTTTATAAATTTAATAATATTAATATTTATTATTAATATATAAACCCGGGAAGTATATACCGTCCGAACGGTTATTAAAAGCGCTCTTAATATATTTAAAGTATTTATAACTAAATAAGGGAAGTAAAAGTACTAGCTTATATTAAACCTTAATATTAAAAATAGTACTAAGAAAGTCTATTATTAAGAATTAGTTCTATAAATAATAATAATTAAAAAAATATTATATATATAATTAATTATTTTATACCTTCTAGAAGGAGGTAAGGGAGGGGGCTATAAACTTATTTTATTTTTTTAATCCCTTTAAAAAAAGTCTTTTTCTTTTTCTTCTTTTTTTTTATTTAAAAAAAGGTAAGAGAAGGGGCTATAAACCCTTTTTACTTACGCCGTCTTTTTAAAAAATAAGGACGTCTTTTTAATTTTTAAAAAAGAGTAAAAGAGGGGATTATAAACCCTCTTTATTTTTATTACTTTCTTAAATAACTTATTTAGTTATAAAGTTATTACTTATTTAATAAAATAATTAAATTAATATTAAATAAACGAGGCCGTATTATAACTAAAGTATAAAATAAGGGAATATTACTTACTTATTTTAGGCTTATAAGGGGGGCTAGGGGAGCTATTACTCTTTTTTAAAACTATAACTTTATACTTATACTTTTTAATTTCTTATATTATAATAATATAAATACGGTTTTTAGCGAATCGTTTTGATAATATTTAAATAAAAACGATATTATTAATAAAGATCTTTTCTTAACGATATATATATATAAAAACGTAAGTATAAAAATAAAAAGTAAGGATATATATATATAATAATATAAATATAAGTTAAAGAGGAAAGGAAAGTTAGTATTATAAATAGTAATAAGAAATTTCTATATTTATTACGCTTAACCCGTAAGTTAATTATTTAGTTAATAAAAAGCCGTCCCTTAGTTATACTTTTTATTAATAATATAATTTTAAAATTATTTATAATAACGAATATAAAGGTTAATTCCCCCCCGACGGAGTAATCCGCCGGGGCCGTACTATGTATTACGTATTAGGGAAAACTAAGTATATTGCGCTCTATACCTAACTACTAATTAAAATAGTTAACTAACTCGACCGTTATTTTCCTTTTATTAACAGCTCCCGACCTTCCCCCGTAGTCCTCTAAGTTCTAGCTATTTAAAAAGTAAGCTATATTTATTTTAATATATATAAAACCTCTTACTACTAGCCCGCGTAAGTAGCTAAATCCCGTATTATATACTCTTTTTTATTAAAGGTTAAGGGGCCCCTTATATATTCCCTTATATTTATAATATAGCCCGTATTAAAGGGATTTCTAACTTTATAAAATATAATTTTTAAGTTAGCGTTGATATATTAAATCTTAACGTCTATACTAACCCGGCTATTTATAGCGTTCGTACTATTACCTAGCTAAATTCCGTATTATTAAAAAGTACTTTACTAATCCTCGGGCGTACTTATATTAACTATAATAACTATAGTATCGAGCTAGTTAAAGAGGGTACTTAGCCCGAGAGAGGTAGACTTATTAACGGGCATCTTTAGCCTACTAATTACTAACTATATACTAAAAAAGTAAGTTCTTATTAAGGTAGTAGTTTATATATTAATAGGTTTATTTAGTAAATTTATTTAGTAAATTTATTTAGTTTAAATAGAGAGTAGCTTTAGGCAATATTAGAAATAATAAGAATAAAAAGAATCTTTACGAGCTCTAAGTAGTAAATATTAGCCTATTTGGCCCTTTCTTTAAAAACCTCTACGTCGCTATTAAAGTTTAGAACTTTTATAGTTAAGGAAGGCTGTTTCTAACTATTATAGCCGACTATTATAGCTAATTATTATAGCTAACCTCTATTATTAACCTTTTTAACTAGCGCTACTACGTAAAAAGTAGCTTACTTATCCCGAATTATATAGCGGTTTTTATATTAAAATTATTATATTACGTTAAGCGCGTGCTTAGGGTATATTGTGCGTATTATATAATTAAAAAGTATACCGTATTATATAATTTCTCTTAAAAGCGTAATCCCGTTAAGGTCGATCTTTTATACCTATAAAGCTAGAAAAAAACCACTATATAAAGGTTAATTTATAGCTAATTTACCCCTTATTTATAACTTTATATATAAACTCATTTATTTTATAATTCTTTTTATAAATAAATTCTTATATAGTAATATTTAGTTTTCCGCTTTTAATAAACCTTTTTATAATAATACGGGTAATTAAGTACGCTTTTTTTAAATATATATTTATTTAGAGGGGTATATTATAATAACTTTAACTATTTATAACCTTACTATATATTACGTAACCTCGGTTATATAATTACTAAAGCTTACTTCGCTCGTACCCTTTATATTAAAATAAGCTTTATACTTATTTTTTATTTTTAATAAATAACCGTTCTTTTTATATACGTCGATACTCTTATAATAACTTTATAATAGTATTTAATAAGATAACTTAATAAGATGTTTTAAAGAAGCTCCTAGGAACCTTATGTAATATATTAGGGACAGTAACACCGATCTTAGTTAGTATATAGGCATGTGTTCTAAGACCGTGTAATGTTAGTATTGAGAAGAAATCTGGTATATATACCCTAAGGAGTAATTGTTTACGGCTATTACTACGGCTTCGCTTTAATGTTTGACTTTTAACATCGCCGAACACAAAGCGCCGCATTCAATGTGCGATCATTTATGACTGAAACATGCTACTCAAGCACATCAATATGTAAGACGCAGCATGTGGAAACATGCATCTTTTCTTCCTTGAGCTAAGCTTAGGGGAGAAGGCTCTGAAGTTCCTTTATCTGCTATCGTCATTGCTCAATTCACCTTAACTCCCCGGGATCCCTCTCTCGTCGAGGCAAGACATCATGCAGTCGCCAGCAGCGTTGCAGGCAGTCAGTGACAAGCTCTTAGGCTGCCTCACCGTTTAGTGTTTACCAAGGAAGCATTACCGCTGTTTTCTTCGTAACTAACCAGCAAGTAGAACCCGGCAAAATGTTGTGGCAGGTGATGACACGCAGCAATGAGTATATAAAGGTATTGAAAGCAACTGGTATTAATCCAACCAGAACGAAGAAAAGATGATAGTTTATGTACTAAGCGAATGGAATTCACGTGTTAAAGCGCGTGATAGCTTGCCTGACGAGTGCTGAAACCATCCTTGTTCCGTGATAGATGTTATATGTCCATCTTGACCTTACGGATACTTGGGACACGCAGGAAACTTTTCTTCTCTGGATGCTGATGTCTGCTCAGAAGGGTGGGATTATAGCAAACGTGCTAGTGGGTTACCGGTGGGCTGCCGGTGTCTCCGATATTTGGCGGATAATTGATTGCTTCCGGGGAAGGTTTCAGGCGGAACTGAACATTTCCTGACGTTTGAGGTCAAGCTCTGTCTTGTTGTGGCGGTGTAATTAGTGGGTGTACGAGTAATGTCATGACGTGCAATCCTCCTCACTGCATTGTTCCTAGGACCTATTGACTATTCAATTCGTATTGCTCAAGCATAGTCGCCATTCACGCTGAGGAAACCGCGAGACCGAGTCTTGAAAACTAAGATTCCGCACGGTTTAAGTGAGTTATGAGTCATGCGGTATGAGAGTAATCAAGAATGATTGCAGATACAGCGTTGATAGACATTCAATTGCGTAATTAGTTGCCGGTCGAATCCTTATTGAATCTCGAGAGCTATCATTACAGCCCGAAATAAGGGTTCCTTTGAAGAGAGCAAAAAAGCCGTGCTCCTTTGATATCACGAAAACTGACGTACTTCATACATGAGGGCTCTTGACTCTCACGTCAACTACCTAGCCTTCTTATTGCAAGAGGCTGGGTTGAAGTGAGAGGTCTTAAAATCGAATGAAAAAGAAAACGAGCATTGTTGAGATTATGGACCTATGCAACATCAATATGATGTTGCTATGCGAAGTTATTTCGACTAAGGACGGCCTGAGCCTACGAGTAATAAGTAAAGAGAGATGGGGCAGACCGAATTTCTTCATCAAGGCCTTCCTTCTTTGTCTCACAAATTTGATAACCGAGCTATTGAAATGCTTGACAAAAACTCTATTCTTGCCCTGCTGATTGTCGCGTTGTCCGGATGAACTACCTGACTCAGTGACCCAGTGTGCTGGTCCACCAGTGATGGCCGAGAGTTCGTCTTGACAATGGTGCCGGAACGTGAAAACAAGGGGGTTTTCACGTACAGAACAGGACTACAGCGTACCAAGTAGGCCACTTGATCACCAGAACATCTCTGTTATGCTATCATTTCGCTGGATCCTTGGCAGGCACTTTCCGAGACTCAACCGTGCCTTGTGTCAGGTTTGTGTCAGCTGTCCAGAACATCTAGTCAGGCCACCCAGACCTAGACAAACGTCGAAAGAGCCCCTGCCAAAAACTCCATGTAGGTATTCAGTTAAATACTTCCGGATTGTTCTCTCAGGATACCCAGTCAAGATGAGTTACGCATTCAATCTCTCTCAAGCTTCAAGGAACACTGTATATCTGTTCACTCTCTAAACAAAGTTGTTAGCAACTCTCTCTTTTATTCTCCACTATTGCCAAGCTGCGAAATCTTTCGTTGACCGAAGATATTATACCATTACAAAATGCAACTGTCTACCATTATTTTTGCTCTCTTTGCAGGCGTTGCCTTCGCCAGCCCTGCTAGTCTCGAGATTCGCCAGACAACCAATACAGCTGTACGTTAGCTATGCCCCCTGCCTTTCTAACGCAAACGCTGACCAACATGTTATAGTGCGATCTTTGCCGCAAAGATTGCTTCTTTGGGAAAGGAAGCAATGCCGTCTTTGAGAAGTGTTTGAACACATGCAATAAGGACTTGGGTTGCACGCTTACACCTTAACAGCCGCAAGGTACGGTTCCCTAAACTACATTTGAAATGACTGAAATCGGCTGACACGTAGGGCTAGAAATATTTGCGGTATGGAATTATGTATAAGGAACTCAGGCTAAACCTAATATAAATATTTGGTTCACTCAGGATTGCGACCTCTTCCTCCTCTTGCTCTGACTACCTACGACGCTATCTCTGTGATGTCGTTGTGCCCCCACAGTACAACGGCAAATAGCATGTCGAGGTCGCCGGGCAGAAACTTGAGACAGAACGTGATATGGTAGCCGGATTGTCTGCTAATGGTCTAATTTCATCAGACTGAACATGCAAACACCTAGTGCCCAAAACAAGATGACCAAGTCGAGCTATAGTACTGTTCTGCATTCTGAGATCGAGACATGATGAAGCTTTTGGTCTCATTTAGAACGCCAAATATCAATAAGTCCAGAGCTAATGGTCCGTCAGGTATCTACGCCAACGTTTTGATACTCTTCCAGTAGGAGACATATGCCCTGATCAAATTTTCCCCCACCGACGTCATATTGGCCAAGGTCGAACTCACATTGCGAGAATTGCTGGTATCTAGGACAACAAATCCACACGACATTTTGGCGAAATCCTCTCGAAGGAATCGTGTGAGACCTGCAGCAGGGTTGCCTGGTTCCGGTATAGTATCGACCAAGTCGAGCCAGGCCTCGAGCGGGATGATGGACGACCTGCTTATCCGTAGTTCCTCAGACATCAGTCTGACAACTTCCTCCCAGCTCTGCCGGGCTGGGTTCTCTAGATGGTAGACTGCACTGAGTGGTTCTTGATGGAAGAGAATCTCGCTGAGGGCTTCGGCAGCTATATCGACCGGCAGCCACGACAAGGTCTAGCAAAGTTTATTAGCAAAATGGAATTGCCCCAATGTTCAAGCTAGCAGAACAGCCTTTTTGTTGGTATACACGTAAGCAGGTCAGACCTTTTGGTCGCGACTAGGTTAATAGGTCAGTATAGGTCTATTGCGTGTGTATAAGAGGGGAAGATCGTAGGTAGAGCCCGCGGTCCCTTAGTAAGTATAGGTAAGTAGAAGGGTCCGTTTACACGGGCCCAGACTACCTACCTACTACCCCTACCTAACTACTTAATAAGGCCCCTTTTTTACCTCGTAATTTAACATTAGTAGTCTTCTACTTTTATAATAAAAAAGGCTAGAATAGGGGCTAGGTCCCCCGTTAATAAGAACTAATAATAGAATTTATAATTAATCCCCTATTTAGAAGTACCCAAAGCCGTATACTAAAATTTTAATATAGCTTCTATTATAATTATTTATATAGAAATTTTAATATCCCCTCTTTCTAATTACTTCCTAATCCTCTAATATATATAATCTATATACCTAAACTCCTCGGAAATTATTAAATTTAATATAGTTAAAAAAGAGCTTTTTATTAGTTTAACTACGCCCCGAATACGTACGTTTTTCTCTAAGCTAAAGCTTAAGAGGCGTATACGTTCGCTAGATAATTTACTACTTATAATATACTACTATTTTAACTACGTATTACCTATCCTTTTATTTTAATTATAATAATTCCTTTATTAACGAATCGTTTAAAGGACTTATTTAGTATGCTTTTTATAAACTTATTAGCTAGGTTATTATTATTACTAATCTAACGGATCTTATAAAGCTCGTGGTATTTATATAATTACCTAAGTACTATAATATTTATTATAAGGCGCTTTTCCTTCGTAATACTTAGCTTAACGAGGTATTTATATAATAAATATAAATCTATATAGATTATAATAGGGATTTTTAGAACGATAAGTTATTTAGTAATAAGGTCTAGGGTAATTAAGATAGTATAAGTAACGTTAACGCTTATAACTATTCCGTAGACCTCTAATATTAATACGCTCTAAGTAATCCTTTTACTCTTTATAGAGCTATAGTAAATAATATTACTATTAATTATAAAGCTCTCGTTAGTTTATTTTTTATTTATAAAAATAATAATATAACCTAGTTATAAAGTATAATTAGCGTTATTTATAAATAACCTATTTATAAAAACGAAGAGTTTAGCTATAGTTAGATTTAATAATATAAATATAAGCCCTCGGTCTAAGTATTTTATTTACTATTTAATATAATAGTTTAGTATAGCGTAGTTAGTAAACGACGGATTTACTTAGTATTAAGTAGTAAACGACGTATTAAAAGCTATTTTTAATTAGTAAATTAATATAATATAAGTACCTCGAGCTCGCTACTTAACGAATTATTATTTAATATCTAATACCGAGGGGTTAACTTACTTAAGCTTTTTCCCTTAGTTCTTCTATTTAAGTACTATATTAATACCTTTTAATAAAATAATCCCGCTATTAAAAATAAGCGGCTCGTCGGTTAATAATTATTACTTTAGTTTAGCTAGTAGCTTAGCGCGCTTAAGCTCGGTTTTTTCCTTTTAACTAAAAATCTTATTTAATAATTTAATAATATTATCGGTTTATATATTAATAATACTAAATAATCCGCTTTTTCTTATCGAAATTAGTAAGTATAAATCGAACGTAAATATTATTATTTAAAGTATTTTTAAATAATACTTATTATATATTACTTATTAATAAGTACTAAATTCTATAAGACTATATAATAGCTATATAACGTATAAAATAGTACCCTTAGGGTATAAATAATAAATCCGAGTTAGTAATTAGGCAAAAACCTTATAGTAAAGAGGTTAGCTCGATTATATATATACTTAAATAATATTTCGTAACTAAACGACGTAGCCTTTTTAAATTAGGGTCGGGGCTAGGGTAAGGATTAGACGTTAACTAGTTTTTTAAATTATCAGTAACTACGTAAAGATCTCCTTTTTTCCCTTATTATTATACTCTTATATAACTAAATAAAGCTTTTTAATAAGGTTAAGTCCTAGGTTCTTAATCTCGTTAATAAATCGAGACTTAAATATCCTTATATCCCTATATTTAGGGCTAAATTAAACGAATTTAATTACCCCTCTCTCTACTAGTCCTAAAAGCTCTTTATTAATAGATTCTATAAAAAGTACTCTTAGGGTAGTAATAATACCCTTATTATAGAGCTTAATAACTAGCTTAAGATTTACCTCTTTTTTAAATATAAAGTAGGTTATAATTATAAAAATATTACTACGGCCGCGCTATATTAATATTTTTTCAATCCTCTTACTTTATAATAAAGGGTCGTTATTAATTATAATAACGATCTCGTTAAGGACTTTATTTATAGCGGCGCTATTATTAGTTAGTTAGTTAACTACGGGGATTAATAAATAATTAATATACTTTATTATCGTAGCTAGCGGCTCGGGGTCGACCTCTTCTAAGTACTAGGGTTTAATTATAATAGCTTAAAAGCTTATTAAGCTATAAAGTAACTTTATTACGTAAGTAGTACTATTTATTAAGACGAGCTTAAATAGGCCTTTTTATCCCTTACCTTTTTACTAAACTTTAATATCTAACTATAGTAATAAATTAATAATATAAGAAATATTTAGTCCGTTTTAAGTAGCTAGTACTTCGCTTACTTACTTATTAATATAAAGTCTACGGACTTCCCTTATTACTTTTTTAACTACTTTTATACATTAAGTAATATCTAGTAATAGTAGAGATTTATTAAAAGTGCGTAAAAAAGCTCTAAAAACGAGGAATATAAGAACGAGGCTATTTAAGCTAATTATATTATTAACTACCTTAATTACGGCTTAAAGTATAGCCTCCGCGCTTATTAATAAGCACTTATTTTGAATAATATTATATACCTTTTTAAATACTATGTAGTATTTCTTAGCCTTATTAATATTATTATAAGCTTCGATAAGTACTTCCTTAACCTTAATAAATATAGATTTAGTAAAAGATTTAAACTCTATAGCGCTAAAGTTCTTATTAGTATTTATAATAATCTAGTTTAGCGGACTGAGGTAGATATCGATCTAATATAACTAAAAAGCTTTTTATATATACTTCGTAATTATATCCGCAAGGAACCTTACTACTTAGAAAGAAGTAGTAATATTAATAACGTAAAGTACTAGTTAATTAGTGCCCTTATAATTTATTAAGTATATTATATTAATTACGACTTTATAATTAAAATTATAATTATCTCGTAGGGTAAATTTAAATTAGCTAAGGGTAGTAATATTAAGTTAGTATTATTAATAGATTTTCGTAAGCTTCTTAAGGGCTACGATCTTTATATCGTTACTAAATTACTAAAGTAGTTTTAAGAAATAAAGAACCGAAAGATAGCCGAAGCGCCGATATAGGTAGCGCAATTTACCCTTCGTTAAGTAATTAGTAATAGCTTTCTTATTATCGAAGAGCAAAAGCTAAGAGTATCCCTATTTATAAATAATAAGTATTATAATATCTCTTTTAACTAGTAAGTTATTAATATTATTAAAGTATACTCCTAGCTTATCTATATCCCTTAGGTAGTATAAAAAAGGAGTATTAGTTAGTAAGACGTAAAAAGTAATATTATTAAATAGGGTACTAATAACTGTAGATTTTAATAACCTTATGGGTTTACTATTATTAAATCGAATACCTACTTTACTAGCTCTAGAGGTATTAAAAATAATTTTAAGTCGTTATTATTATAATACGAGGAGTTAAAAATAGCCCGTAATTAAGAATTCCGTAGCGCTAGTATTAAGTATAATACTTTAAAAGTCCCCTAATAAGTACTTCTTATTTAACGAAAAAGAGGTCGCTAATTCCGTAGGCTTAGTTAACTCGTTAATAAAAATAGTATTAATAAGGCTATACTCTATTACTTAAGTAGTAAGGATATTTATAAGGGTTCTACTATTAATAGTAATTATAAAGTATATTATTAAGATCTAAACTTCGTTCTTATAGTTATCCTTATAATTAAAGTCGAGGCTATTAAAGTATTAAATTATAATATTATTATTATTATTATTAACAGGGGCAGTTCCCTTATAAAAGGTAAGGAACTATAAGTATAAGCTTAATATAAATCTCTTATTTCTTTCTTTACTATTTTTATACTTCTTATATACCTAACGTTACTCTTTTTTTAAGTACTTAGTTAACTAATAACCGGTTTTATAATAAATAAAATACTTTTTATTAATAATACCGCGGCTATGTTAATTCTATTTATTAAATCGGGTCTCTCTATTAGAGCTATTATAAGTGCGGTCGGTTTAGTAAGTAGTAGGGACCTCTTTATTATAAGTACTATTTTAGAGATACTACTATTTATTACGGTTACGCTCTCTCTTTATAGTATTAATTAAAGTACTAAGCTAGTAGTAAATATTAATAAATATAAGTACTAAGTTAAGTATAATAAGTTTATATTCTAACACACTACTTACGTAATAGAGGAGTTAGTTACTTATATTAAAAATAAATCCCTAAGTAGCTAGCGCCTCGTAGAGGATTATAATACGGTTAATTAGCGCTTATAAAATCTATTAGTTTAACTTACTTAGGTTCTCGCAAACTATAGAGTACTAATAAAAGTTATAGAACTTAGCGAGGTAGTTTTAATAGCTCGTAAGTAGCTCGAAGTATTCTTAAGTCCTCTAGTATATTATATTAAAGCTAAGTAGGTTAGAAATATTACTAAGTTAATTAAAATAAAAAGTTAATGCCCTTCTTTTAAGCATATTTAGGAAAATACTAAAATAGTATTGTTTACTAATTCCTACTTATTAGTATAGTACTTTAAAAATCCGAAGCTTTTTATTAAAAATATTATACTTCTTACTACTATACTTATTCTTATTATTATAAAGCTTAGCGAGGTTAATTAATTAGTAAGTATTAGGCATAATATTGTTTTTAGTTTTTATATTAAAGTATAGTATTTAACGGGGTATATTTCGCTATTAAGTAATAATAACTTTATTTTCTAGTTCTTCCTCCTCTTCTTCTTAAAAAAGTAGTAGGTCGGTTAGTTAATAATAAAGCTAAGGTTAAAATCTTAATTATTAAAATTAAGCGAGTTAGGGTTATAAGGATTCCTTTACTATCTTTTTAACTTATTAAATAAGATTATTAGTATTTACTAACTATGAGAGTAGTAAATAAAAGAAATAAAAATTATAATATAATATATTAAAATATTTAATACGGTTATAGTAAGCTACGATCTCTTTAAAAATCTAAGTAAAGAAGTATTAAGTATTAAGGGCGTTAGTAATTTTTTTTATTATTTAACTACGATCTTTAATCGTTAAATTAATACCATTATTTATAAAAAAGTCTCTTAGCTTTTTAAAAATTATACTTTTTACTCTTAAGAAGTCCCCTACCTCTTAGCTTTAGAAATCGGTCTTAAAGTCCTTTTATAGCTCCTCGCCCGTTAGGCCGTCTCGATAGTAATATCTTATTATATAGAGGATAAAGGTATTAAGCTTTTTATTATTTATAAGGGCGGGTATAATATTAAATAAGCCTTATTAAGTTAGGTTAATATAGTCTTATTAATAAATTAGAATTAGGTATAGTTCCGTAATTTAAAAATATAAATAGGCCGGAGGTAATATTAACTAATTATTAAACCCTTCTTACTTATTACTAGGGCTAATAGTTATTATAATATATTTATAAAGTAAGTTATATAATAAAAGATTACTATAGAATATAATTATTATATTATAATTATAATATAACGTTAATTAAGTTAAAAAGAGTAATAGGTCGGTCGTAATAATCGTTTTAATAATAATAAGCGGGCTACTATTACTAATTAAAAAATTCTACTCCTTTAACGAGGTATATAAATAAAAGGTTACTAAGGTTAGTAAAAAGTTATAAAAAAAGAAAAAAGGCCTTTTATAACCGTACTTCTAGTAGTAAATAGAAGATTCCGTTAGTTACTAATTAGTAATTCTTTTTAGTACTTCTCGTACTTTATTTTATTAGTCTAGTCTCGGAGCTTTTATTAAGTTAAAAAGAGGTAGATTTATTAGTAATATAAAATAAATCCCTATTATTATTACTATCGAAATCGTTTCCTTTCCTTAGTATTTTAAAATACTTCGCTATTAGTAAGAGATTTACTATTAACGTACTTATAATTCTAAAGGTTTTATTATTATTAAGCACTAGTACGCTAATAATTATTAAATTAATCTCTTAGTAGTTAATCTCCTCTTACTTATTACTAGTTTAAAATAGCACTTAGTTATAATATATTTAAAATAAATTCCTTTATAAGTAGTTCGATTAAAGAGAAGTTAATAGTAGTAATAAGGCTAGTAAAAATAATATTAATAATAGAAGCGAGGTTAATAATAATAGTAAAATAGTTAATCTTTTTATAGTAGTAGTCTTAATAAAAGAGATCGTATATAATAAAGCGTACTTTTAACGGCCCGCGACTAGTTAATTAGTTATTAGCTAGTAGTAATAAAAGAGAGCTAAGGTAATATAAACTAAGCTACTTATCGTTAGTTAGATAAACGGAACTAAGTTAATAAGTTAGAATAGCTAGTAAAATAGGTCGAGGCTATCTCTTTTATAGTTATATCCTTACTAACTTATAGTAGAAATATATATATAATTTAATTACTAATTAGTATTAGTATATATATAAGTAGGTTAGACTTTTTAGTTATAACTAGGTTAATAGGTTAGTATAGGTCTATTACGTATATATAGGAGGGGAAGATCGTGGGTAGAGCCCGCGGTCCCTTAGTAAGTATAGGTAGGTGGAAGGGTCCGTCTGCACGGGCCCAGACTGCCTACCTACTACCCCTACCTAACTACCTAATAGGGCCCCTTTTCTGCCTCGTAATCCAACCCTTTTCTTTGACATCTTGACTTACCCCACGCAGGTCGGGAAATTTCCCTAGCTTTTGAGAAGAAGCACAAAGGGCTACAAAGTGCTCAGAAGCGTTCCAGTAGCCGGTGGTAGAGCCGGCAATCTGGCCGACTCTGACCACCGCCGCCTCTATCTCAGGATGGTCCTGTGCTGTGCGTTCGATGATTTTCTCGCAGACAAGCTTGGCTTTGGCATAGCCGAGATCTAGCGTCCAGCTTTGATCCTCGACAGACGTCTCGGGAATCAAAGTCTGTCCCTTGATTGACGGATAGTTCCCCACCGTAGAAATGGAGGATACCAGTAACAGCTTTGGCTTCTGTGCCCGGTGAATGCTCGCTTGGCGCGCTAGCTGGATGAGGTTCAGCAAGCTTGAGAATGAAGCCTCGAACGACTGCAGACCCATTTTGAAGTTCATGGGCCACGCAATATGTACGATGTGAGTTACCCCAGCCGCGAGACGCAGGTACTCGGCCTCTGGCAAGCCGAGCCACTGATCTGCAGTATTTGTTTCGTGGACTTGCAACTTCTTCCAAGCGTTCTCATCGACAGAGACTTTTCGTAACGTTACCGCATGTTTCTGAGCTTCTGTAGGGTTTCCTTTTCTAGGTCTATTCAAGCAAATGACATTGCTCACGTTATCATCCGCAAGGAGCCGCCCAACGAAGAAAGACCCGAGACTGCCAGTGCCGCCTGTGAGCAATACCACGGATTTTCGCTGCTCTCGGTGAATGCCTCTGCTGGAATACTTGTCTACCAGCTGTTCGATAAGCTTTGTTTCGGTAATGACTCCATTTGTCTTGGACGAACTGGGAATCAGTGCCTCAACCAGCTTATTCACAGAAGGGTTGCGGTAGACGATGTCATCTTTAATCATGTCCGCGGAGAGGAGGTTGGCTGTCTCAGGCTTAGAGGCGGCATACGTTGCGCGCAGTGAAGCCGTCAGCAGTCTTCGTAGTCTCGTCGCTTGAAGGCTATCCATGCCGCCTGAAAAGAAATCATCGTCGTCCTCCCAATCACGGCCGTTGTCTAACCCCAGAACGTCCTGGGTAACGAGATTTCTGATACTGGACGCAGGCGAGGATAGGTCGATTGGTGGTGCAACCATGCTTGCCTCAAGATCACAGTAGACTGCCGCCATCTCATCGGCAAACTTCCTTGACACTGCGCTCCGGAGAACAGTGCCCTTGTCTGATCTCGGGAGCGCTTCGGGAGCGACGACGAGAATCGCGGTAGACGATGTAATTCTTGCATGAGCATCCATTTGACGGCCTGCTTCCTCAATTGCCGGCCAGATCGACGCCTTGAAGTTGGCCATCTCGCTGGGTTCGACGGGTCTGACAGGCTCTACAATGACACCGAGTTCGAATTGTCCTTCACCGAAAGCAGTTGCGTCTCTCACGTCCTCATGCTGTCTGAGCAGGGATTCCAATATCGTTGGCCTCACCTTCTCTCCGGTGGCAAGACAGATCAGGTCGTCTTTGCGGCCCGTAATCACAAAATCCAGCTGTCCCAGGTCATCGGCCGAGGCGCATTCCGTGCGTGCTACGATTATATCCTGCAGTTCGAAGCGCTCCTGCCACCCAAACGGCTTCATGCTCAGCTTGTAGCTGTAAGATCGTTCTGCTTCGGATTCGGTCTGCGCACTCTCTTCTGCATCTGCATCGATGAGGTCAAGCTTCACTTGAAGCGGTCCGAGTATATCAGCACGCAGTCGCAGTCGACGCCAGTCGTGTTCCTTGCCGGGCACGAAAAAAGGTGTCATTGGACCAGTCTCTGTCGCACCGTACTGGCCGACGAGTCTCACGCCCGAACGTTCAAGTCTCTCGCCGACCGAGGTTTTGGGTCTGCCGCCACCGAAGCCCGCGTAATCTAGCTTGCGAAGGATATCATGTCCTCTGCCACCTGGCAAGCCCTCAATTTCCTCCAAGATAGACGGAACTGTCAATAACGCCTTCGCTTGCGAGTCCTCTATGAGGGCTGCGATGCTGGCACCGTTGGGGATGGTGGAAGGTACAGGGGCGCAAAATGTCTTGCCGATATTGAGGGACAGGCAGACGGATACGAAGCCAAAACCCTGCCTCTGTGGTCAGATGCGACACTGGAAATAGATTCGTTTCTTCTGTCAACTTACGTGAAAGAACGGTAGTGTAGAGACCGTCAGTCCATGAGCTTCTTTGGTCGATTCGAAGTTGTGGCATGTGGCGTAGCTCAGAAAGTATCTATGAGAGCAAGGTATCGGCTTTGGGAGACCCGAAGTCCCTGAGGAATGTAGGATGAGAACCTGGCGATCATCTTCCGAAACGTAGTGATCCGCATCGGCAGCGCGAAAGGTGTGACTCTGGTCTTCTGCGGGCTCATCTGCAAGGAACGACTCGTAGCCGGATACAGAGCGGATCATGATCGTGCTCTCATCAGGGATCTCTTTTCCATCTTGAGTTTCAGCACCAACTGCCTCGAAAGCAAGGGGCAATAGGCGCGGAGACACAAGAGCAAGTTTCACGCCCGTTTCGCGGATAAGATGTCGTGCGGACGGCGCACTCAGACGCGCCGACAGGAGGACAACTGGCACGCCCATGCCCATACAGGCGAGCACACAGATGACCAAGCCAACATGGCTCTCCATGAGCACCGCGACGGGGGCGCATTTATTCACGCTACCATCGGCTTCAGTCTTCGGTGCATGAAGACTGGTTGCCTGTTCCTTGAGCCATGCCTGGCAGCGGATGATGGCGCGCTGTAGCGTCTCATAGCTCAAGGGCACAAAATTGTGGCCATTTCCAGCCGCATTTGCGTCGGCTTGGAGACAAAATAGGTGCTTGGGGTTGCTTTTGGCGTGGAAGTCGACCAATTCGGGAAGCGTTCGCAGGCCGGACGTTGAAGCGGGCTCTAGGCTCACCTTGGGCGTTCTGAAAGACGACATTGACGCATAGGTATCCGGATGACAGGGGAAGATGGGTGAATAGGATAACTTGGATTGTGGCAGCCAACGCGTGTATTCTGAAGTGGTATGCCAGTGGCACCATCAAGAACAACTCGATATTTGTTGTCACACTCACTGCAAACAATAGGGCATTTGATTGAACTAATCAGATGTACTTGGACCTAAGTCGGGCTACTGCGCTGGGCGCAGAAGTAGCAGAACTCGGGTCCTTGCTGAAATTCCTGGACCAGAATTATGACGATGTCTATTGAGGATTATTAGCGCTTATACCTATATAAATAAATTAAATATGAGGTTCGTATTTAATTATTTGGCTCATTTCTCGCGCCATATTTGATTATTTAATAATTAATTAATAGATTTGATTAATTTCTTAATTAGGAATTAAATAAAGCTATTACAAAAGTCCTTATAGTACTAATTTATAGACTTTACCTCGATTAGCTTTTCTAATTAAAAAATTAACTTCTTATTTCTATAGTACCGCTGCGAAGCTAGTTTTTAAGATATTAGACCTCCTTTAGTATAAAGGATCTTATTAATAATTACTATAAGGTTAAAGTTAATTTTGCGAGGCTAAATGTCCTTTCGTAGTCTATTACTATTATAAGGATTATAAAAATATTAAGTATAAGCTTACTTAACGTTAAATAGGTTGGTTAATAGTTAATTTATTATTAGATTAGGTTAAGGACTAGCTAAGGGATAATTTGTGAATAATATTAATTAAGCTTAGGCACGTAGTTAATTACTATGTTTATTATTTAAGATATTAACTATTATTAATACTACGAGTTTTTTATAATACTCTTTAGAATCGTAAGGGTATTAAAAGTAGTTTATAACTATTGTAATAAAGGAGGAGGACTTAGATAATAAGGAGGAGGAGGACTTATTATCTTATTTATATACTATTTTTATTAATAATCGTAAAGTCTTTTTTTTTATTAAATAGCTAATAGCTTTACTTAGGTATATCTTACTTTTTTTTTAGCTATCTTAATCCTTACTTAGGGTAAAGAATAATTATTATAGTATAGAGCGGAGAGTTACTTAACTTAGTATAATACTTATTAAAGACTTATTAAGTATTAATAACTAATAGTTAGAAGTATCTTTACGAGTTAAAATTATTATTAAGAAGTAGCTCTACTTACTCCCTAAGTATATACTTAGACTAAATATAACGAGGGATATTACTTAAGGTTAGAGGTTAAAAAAGAGGTTAGGATATAAATTAATAACGAGCTAACTATTAACGAGGTAGTATTATTTATATTAATTATAATTATAACGCTATAATTTAAGAAACCGTAAGATCTATCTCTTTTTTAAAAGGTTTATTATATAACTTCTTTTACTCCTTAAGACGGTTAATAAGGTACTTAAGACTTATTATTACTTCTTATAAATAGCTAT
The DNA here is from genome assembly GCF_023278565.1 of Colletotrichum lupini. Taxonomy (NCBI): domain Eukaryota; kingdom Fungi; phylum Ascomycota; class Sordariomycetes; order Glomerellales; family Glomerellaceae; genus Colletotrichum; species Colletotrichum lupini. Next base: position 5,523,764 of record NC_064677.1, on the reverse strand, counting down.
AACCGTCTCCTTTACCCTAGCCCTAGTATCTTATTATTTAAAAGTAAAATAGCTTAAGTATTACTTTTAGCTCGACTAGTAGTTATTAATCGTTATTATTAAGAACGTCCTTAATAGGGATCCGTTATTTTAGATCTTTATAAGCTCGACTAGTTACTAAAAAAGTATAAATCTGCTTTTTTTTTTATAAAGAGCGTTATATTATAAAGTATATTAAATTCTATTTTATGTTATTATTAAGCGTTAGTATAAGCTCTTATAACGACTTTTTAAAAAAAGTAAATATATCGTTCTTATCGGTCTTATTACTAACCTCGAGGAAGGCTTTATATCGTTAAAGTAATAAGTAAATAAATTTAATAACGTTCCGAAGCTTATTAATAGGGCCCTTTATACGCTAGAGGTTAAGATTTTCTTAAAGTTACTTAGTATTAATTAATATATCTAATTCTTATTTAAATACCTTTTTATTATTACTAAATAGAAAGGCCCTATTAACGAGGTTAAGAATATAACCGTAGTACCTTATTCTCTAGTTAAGAATATCTTCTTAAGTATAAGTATAAGATAATATAGGATATAAGTAACCTAGGTAAGTATTATTATTTAAAGTATTATTATAAATAATTACTCCGACTTAGTTACCTAATTCTTAATCGTTTATTACTAATTTTATAATCTAGGTAATATTAGCCTTATTATAAGTACTATACTATTATCATAGAGTAATAAGGTATTATATTTATTACTTAGTATAGTTTAGAAAGTAAGTAAAGACGGTAATAATAGTATTCTATATTAGTAAGGTCTATAGATTGAATAATAAGTAGACTTTTATTATTAACCTCCGGATCTCTACCCTAATTATATTTTTTTTTCTTAGCGAAGATCTTACTTAGCTCCTTTTTTATATTTCTATATAATAATAAGAGTTCGTTAGTAATATTATAATCTAATTAATAGAGGAGGGCCCAGAGGTAAGGATTATAAAAAGTTATAAATAGGCTATTATTATTAATAATATACCCGATTACTAATTCCTTAATTCTCGTTACTTAGCCCTTTATAATAGTACTAGAGGTAAGTTTTTATTTTTTTAGTATAAAGTCGTATTTAGAGGATTTTAATAAATATAACGACTCGCTAGAGCTTAGATTTATTACTTAGTATTTTAATTTTAAGTAAGCCGTTACTAAGCTCGTAATTACTATTTTAAAATAAGTAACGATACCTATTTCGTTATAGTAATAATGAAACTAAAAGATTTTATTTTAAATATTTTTATTATAAATCTCTCGAGTAAAGACCCCCTCTAAGCGGATCTACGACTTCCTTAGCCTTATGCCTTTTTATAATATTAAATCGTTATTAATAAAAGTCCTCTTTTTTTAAAATTATTTTTAAAAGGGTAAGGAGGCTATTACGATTATTAAGATTAGTTAATAATATAAAGCTAGCGTTAATTAGGGTCTATAGTTACGAGGTAATCCGAAATAGTAACTACGTACTAAAGATCGTACGACTTATTACTAATTAATTAATTACGATATAATAAATCGATTAATATATAATTTAATTAATATTAATAATAATTATAATAGTCGCAAAGGGTTAGAAATAATAGTACGTAACTTCGCTAGTTTTATTAATATTAAGAAAAGGGGGTATTAGAGGTTTTTTAGATTCCTAAATATAATAAAATACTAAATTCAGGGCTCTATAATACTTGGGCTTTTTTTTTTTTATAATAATTATTAATAATCTATTTAGTTAAGTAGTATAATACCGAACTTATAATTATAAATAAGGAGTCGTAGGTTCGAATCCCGCTCTAAGTATTTATATTCTTAATTATAAACTTTTATAGGGTATAGTTAGGAATATCGATTTTTAATTAGCCCGGCCCCGGATTTTCTTTTTTTTAAGCGACTTTATATTTAATTAAATACGTTAAATATAGGGCCTTACGATATTTAATTATTTAACTTGCTAAAATTCCTATATTTGACTGTTTATTTGACTTATTTGTTTGATTAATTTGAATAGGTATAAGCGCTGAGGATCATGTGTGCAAAGATATAGCATATTATTTTAGTAGTATCGAGAGATAAAAAAGATATGTCACGCCATTAATTTGCCTTCTATGAGGAGTTGTCATGAGTTCATCTATTCAATATAGTCGCGTATGCGCGCTACAAATATATATACATGCGTATTATACACTACTCGAGACTTATGGGTGATTATTGACGGTACAGTTGATCTTGAGACCAGCGCTGTGCTTCATGACGCTTCCTATTATCTCGTTGGCGATTATCGGGTCTACTTGGTCCAGAGACAAAGTGACAAGACCCATCTGTCCATTGTCCTTCGATGGGTTCTCAGCGCGAGTCACTGACCCGAGAGAAGCTCTTGGAGAAGCCTCGCCTTTGACACGTTTCCTTGCTCTTGAGATATGAATAGTATCCGAAATACCAGCCGTGTTGACATCAAAACTTCCATAGCTGGAGTCATGAAAGTAACTTTGATCAGTGGGACCTTCATCCCACCATGAGGGCCGGGATTCCAGCGAAACTGAGGTGTCATTCTCAAGCGAATTGAGCCAAGACATCCAATCGCTATCCGGAGTTTGAATAGCCGAATTCCCCGATGAGTGATCTGAGGTGCCTATGCAGCTCGGGTCGAACATGTCGAAAGTAGTACCTGGCAACTCCAGAGCGGGTACTGCCAAGAATGTGTCTGAGTGACGGTAGTCTGGTATGATCGTAGACGTGGGCCCGAGTTCTGTTGCCTCCACTGGTTCTTCGGACAGGAGACTCATGTCCATCACGAGCTGATGCTTCTGATTTCCGCTTGAGTCGGTCATTTCGCACTCGGAACCTTCATCAAATCCGTCGTCACCGTCACCCTCGCAACTCTCGTCCTCATCATTAACGTCAGGACTACTGCTGGCCATTTCCTCGTCATGGGTCTCCGGTAATGACCGTGAAGAGGAATTCGAGTCATTAGCTTGTGCATGTCGACTTCTGCGGCCGAGAATGAGACTCCTGTGAGCCATGGTCAGCCGTATATCCATGCAGATGGCTCAGACTTTTCGACTTGCCTGTTGCGTAGATCGTGGGTGGAACGATCCGGCAGCTCGGTAAGACCAATCTGCTTCCAGTTGTTTCCAAACTTGCCCATCGCGTCCAACAACTTCTTGTCCTCCTCGGGGGTCCATGAACAATGCTTAACGTCGGGTCCCAATACATGTTGCCAACGTTTCGCGCATTCTGCAGCAAGGATGCACCTCAGCACTGAAGGGGAAACAATGGTGGGATATTAACGACGCTGACTTCTACTTACGGTCGGCATTTCTACTTTGAACCATGGCCCCTACTTGTGACCATCTATGACAAGGGTGGAGGTTAGCATTGATGAGACCCAAGAAATGGGTAGTAGGGAAGCGTGGGGTGAACCAACTTGCACCCGAGTTGCACCACGGCCTTCTGCAACCTCTCGTCTTCTTCTTGTGTCCAAGCACCTTTTCGAATATCGACTTGGATCTTTGCCCACCGCTTGCGGCAGTCCTTGTTGGTACGGCCCGGTAATGACATGGCGATGTCGTTCCAGTTTTGGACGCTCCCGCCTTGGCGCACTGGGAGATGGAGATCTTTGTTAGATTTGGCAGCACGCGTAACAAGGGGGGAGATGGGGTTGGTACTTTTTCCCTGCACCTCTCGTTTGAGTATGTCATCTTCTTGGCTCGTCCACCATCTTCTTTCTCTGGTAGGAGCCATGTTGTTTTCCGGATTTTATGTAAAATCGAGGATAAGATAAGCAGATGCCAGTAGTGTTCTATGAAGACAGCCTGAAGCTTGAAATGGTCTACAAAGGTTCACTGTCTGATTCGCTCTTATGGAGAGGGACGTACCGCATGTGAGCTGGTATCTAGATAGATATATGATGAACGGGGGCGATGATTAGAACGCGCCTCCATTGTTTCCCAGCGCAGCCTACTTTCGAGGACCTCCACTGTGCCGCGCCCTGGCTCGTAAGCGAAGGAATCAAATGAGCGCAGTTCTGCATGCAGAACTTCGGTTCAGAGGCTGGAGCTCGGTGTATTCTGCAACAGCGGTAGCGACAATAAGCAGGGGTCGCCTTTTCCGGGCAGAGGAGATGAAAGCCAATGCTACATGTATGCGCCAGTCATCACCTAATCCTACCGAGACCATTTCTACAGGCTCCTAGGCAAAGGGGTTTTCTTTTTGGTATGTAGTAAATTTGCTTGGTGTGGCACTATGCAATCCTTCCACTTCCTCGAATCGGTTGTATCTGCAGCATTCTAGATGAACCATCCTGTCGTATGATTTGATACCGCAACGGGCGCCAGACGGCTAGCCCTATACGGGAACCCAAGAAGGTAGCGTCACATTAGGCAGCTCAAGCAAGCGCAGAAGAGCCGCTTAGAATATGCCCAATTTGATCCAGATCCTGTCAGACCATAGATTTCGCCATCGAATTTCGTGCAAGCCTGGGTGATGTGGATGTTGCTTTCCCCGTTTCGTCCCCCGCAAGTTCGCGACACGTTTCCGGATCAAGGGTCCAATTCCTCCGGGGGACGACGGATAAATTAGACGAAGGTTCCCGACCGGTAAGGCACGGTATGCACGCCCTGCCGCGCTAGCTGTATGTCAGATCCACGTACAGGCCAGCTCTCCCTGACTCAGCCGCCGCCTCCGGGCGAGCTGGCTGGCGCAGGTGACATCTCGGAACGACAAGGGACGAAGTTGAATCTGATAGCTACATGGAGTCAGAAGAGGTCTGATTTGTTGGAAATTCTATCTGAGAAATGTGTTGGTTCTTGGCGCTCTCGAGGATATTAGGACAAGGGTCTAGAGCTAGATAGACAGGGACCCGTTCGGATGCATGGAGGGAGGATGGTCTTATGGGCCACACGCAGTACGAGAGTAGACTGCGCCGCAGGTCAGAGAAAATGTAAGGCATTCAATGAATCATTGTTTACACAGAGGTGATCACGCTATCAAGGCTTGAAAGTCTTCAATGTGCATATGCAGGCACGGAGGAGCCTTGGGCCAAGCCGCCAATAGGTGGCGGACGGGTAAGGCGATAGGACCCTGGTCCCTGTTAATACACCGGGCGGGCTGGGCCTGCAGTCGCCCGTACAAAGTACTTCGATTGAGGCTGGCGGGATCACGCAACGCAGACTACCTTGTTTAGGTAGCTTAAAGTATCATTTCAAGGGTTCTACGACGTGGAAGGATTCAATACCCCTTCATGTGCAAGTCTACGGATACATATAAGCTGACAGTGGAGCCGCAAGCTAAGTATCCGAGAGGTGGATACTATCGTCTTATCTGAGCATATTTCATTGGACAAAAGTCCGAGGATGGAGGAACTTGATCTTTGTATTTCCCCGTCCGCTTCCCGAAGAGGCAATCAATATCTGATTGGCTCGGGGTACAGGGCGGCAGGAGGGACCGGTCCGTAGACGCTAGTCTTAGAGTGGAAAGCAATATCTAATTGGCCGCCGAGAGACCCCCACATTGGATAGATCTAGATCTATTCCTGTGATTGGCCACTTCTAACTTGAACTCACATCCTGACTGAACAAAATGATGCCATGTGCTTTGGATCCATTGTGGTTCCGAGACCATGCCGTAGCCTTGACACTACCTTCGTCTCTGGAAGACTTCGTAAGATGCTGCCTGCTTTGGATATAAAAGATGACAGCCGTGTCGTGAACACGCCGGTATCGTGTCTTCCGGCATACCCAAGACTCCGTGCACATCGCCCTTCTTGAATTCGCCCCAAAGTCTACTTTCTCTGTCATTCCGAGAAATCTTTAAATACGTGGATTCGTTTTTTGAATAATACTTGCAAAGATGGTGATGCTCCGGTTGACTGCAGAGCAGTACAGGAAGCTCCCCATCCTGGTGGACGAGTCCTCCTGCGTGGGAAAAACCTATGTCATCACCGGAGGCAACTCCGGCTTGGGCCTGGAGACTGCGCGACACCTCGTCGCTTCTTCCGCCGCGACAGTTGTCCTGGCAGTGAGGAATCTTAGCGCTGGAGAAACAGCTAAGGCAGATATCGAGAAGTCGACGGGACGCAAGGGCGTCGTACAGGTAACCTCGATTTTCCCCAACCACTGACGGCCGAGAAAGATAGACTAATATTAGAACCCTGGTGGCAAAAGGTGCGGCATCTGGATTTATCAACCTATGCTGCCGTTCAAACCTTTGCCAAGCAGATCTCACAGGAGTTGGACAGGATTGACGGCTTCGTCTGCAATGCCGGCATCATGATCGACCAGTGGGAGACTTTCGAAGGCGTCGAGAGCAGTATCTTCGTCAATGTCGTCAACACGTTGTTCCTTGGAGCCTTGATGATGCCCAAGCTGAGCGAAAGCGCTCGCAAGTTCAGTATCGAGCCAACGCTCGTCTTCATTGTGAGCGTGTTGGGATACACCGTCAAGGCGGAGATGGACAAGAGTCGCAATGGGAGCGTCTTTGACGGACTCAACGACGAAAAACGCGCAAACATGGACTCAAGGTACGTCAGAGGAAGGTCCAAGAAAGAAAAGGCGGCATGTTGCGGGACTGACGAAAAATCACCAGGTACGCTCTCACAAAGCTCGTCGAGGAATTTGCTGTTCGTCAATTTGCGGCCCAGTTTCCCGTAAACCGCACGGGCGTGGTCATTACTATGGTTGCCCCTGGTCTCTGCACCACCGGATTGGGACGTGATGCGAGGACATTTACCAAGATCATGCATGAGGCGGTCCGGGCTATGATGGCCCGCACAGCGGAAGTGGGCAGTCGCACCATCCTGCACGGCCTGGTAGTTGGCGCGGAGGGTCATGGAAAGCTTCTTTCAGGCTGCAAGATCAAGGAGTTCTGGGTGCCAGACTGGGTTAGTAACGATGAGGGCCAGCGCTTGCAGAAGGCGACATGGAAGGAACTCGTTGCCAAGCTGGAGCAGGTGCAGCCTGGGTGTATTTCTCAGATTTCGTAGACGTGATATTGACTTTTAGGAAGTTAGGCTGTAGGGGATATAAGATACCCTGATTAATTTACTTGTACTCGAATGCATTCTCTTCTGGCAAATACTTCACATCAATCCTAAATCTTGAATGCTGATGCTCGTTTATAGATGTTGGCTGCTTTCAAATAAGACTACTCAATGCTATGTACCTTAGGTAAGTAGACCATAGGAGCTGGCTGTATCCTATGATGTGTTTCAGAATATATCAAGTCTACTAACTTTGCAAAAAAACGTTTATAGAGTGGGAACGATCACATTGTTATCAAAGTCCCCGGTTATAAGCCTTAAATACAACGTCAATAAGAAATAAAAACACCAAAGAAACAGCCTACATTTGTAGATAAAACGCCGGTTACAGTTCATTCTGAGTTCCCCTGACATTGCCCATTAAGTCGTGCATGCCTTAACCAAGAAAGACCACCAGTCCTCGGTAGAAACGATATACTAAATTTCTCAGTAACTACTACGAGGCACTCTTCCCCTCCTAGATGTCCAGGACGGCACAAAAGTTTCACTTTTGAAAGGAACTATCTCAGTTGGAGGCTGCATCTTTGGAAGAGGATTGCCATCCAAGTCTTCGTCACGGACCTGCAGCTCAAGCAAGTCCTCCACGCTCCCAATATGTCTCCCTGCAAGCCATTCGCGCCGCTTGCCGGCCAAATGGACAATGACATCGCCGCATTCAGTATTGATTACTGGCAAGTATCAGCATTAACCCAGAACATTCTTATACTTTGGAACCTGGATCGTCACTAGCTTTACTTACCTTGTCTCGTGGCCTCTGGCATTCTTCCCTCCAGATTGATTTCTGGGTTCACAGAGTAAACAAGGACGCCCTCATGCGCGAAGTCGAGCATCAAACTCTCAGAAAGCCGCGTAGAGGCCAACATGGACAATTGATTGTCGCTTGGAGGCGCCGCGGGATTGACGGAGAACACAGGAACCGCATTCACGATCGTCCTTTCACAGCTGCGCGAAAGAAGGGGCACCAGGGCCCGAGCCATGAGGCTGATACCCTTGACGTTGGCCTCCCAGACCTTCCACCAGGTATCCACGTCTCTCAATCCAGTTACATCGCCCTGAGGGATGACGGGTTTAGGCGAAGAAGCTGCGATGTTGACAAAAGTGTCGACATGACCCCACATCGAGCTCACCTCTCGCACGCCTGCTTCGACGCTCGCGGCATCACAGACATCGATGGTCAAAGCAAGCACATCGGGTGCCGGTTTACCGACGTCGATGGCTGCCTGGACCACCTTTTCGTGGGTATCCGAAACGTTGACGTGGTCAACGAGGGCAAGACGGGCAATTCCTGCGGCAGCAAACGAGATTGCAGTCGCTTGGCCGAGTGTCCCAGCTGCTCCAGTGACCAAGACGGTCTTTCTAGTGTATGCTGGAATCTCTGTGGCTGAACCCATGGCTTGCTAAGGTAGGAATTCTATCAACGTCAAAGTTGGGGAATGTGAGGGTGGTAAGAATTGTGTTCGGAATTTCGATGTCACCTCTCGAACAGCTTGATTTACCAAATAACGATGGGTTTGATTGCGCAAATTAGGCTTCACTTGACGTCCGACTAGGCATTCGACAGGTTCCGGTCTAGTGCGGAGTATGCTTTGCCGGAAACTAGTGCCCCGCGGCCCGGGACCCGAGTTAGATTTGTGGGTCTCGGGCCCGAGTTGTCAGCCCTGCGGACCCGAGTCAACGATCAAGAAGCCCAGTAAGCCACAAATCTGTGAGAACTCGAACTAGGAACAAGTGATACTATTGTTATCATGTTCTTCGCTCTTCGTTCCAGACCGGTCCCACCTTTTAGAGGCCATGCGAAGCGATTCGCTACTTCGGGCGGAGCAGGAGGGGGGTGAGGGGGGTGAGAATCTTGGGACGAACGCCCATCTTTGTCGCCCCTCGTCCTCCGGATCATCGATGCTGGCTACGCCGCCCTTGAAGAATCAACTGAAGTTCCCTCTCGTCCCGGTCAGTCTCACACAAGGGCTATCCGCTCTAGGCAGGCACCCATCGGAAAACGCCTCCGGCTGATGCGTTTGGCTCCTCAGTCCCGAACGGCTGTCACGGCTTCGCCTTAAGCGCCCAAGCACTCACAGCCCTGTGTTACAAGCTTCATATGGTCTTAGTATATCCGCTTATCGGGACGGAAGGATCGGTGAATGCGGCTGCCTCGAACTAGTGATCCCTCAGGGACGTATACAATGCCTCTGGATTGCGCCTCGGGGCCTCGATTCGACCAAAATACATTACATCTCGCAAAGTACGGCTTCTGGATTGAGACTGGGCCCTATTCTTCAGCTTACCGAGGCCCCCAAACGAAAAACCATTCCCAATCGGGTTGGGAAGGATAGCGGCTGAACCCTGACTGAAGAATCCTACAATGTTCTCATCCAAACTATCACCACTTCGGGGCACACAGAAGAGCCTGGCATCGCTTGAAAGCGCTGCGCCCCGTCTCAGGAGCAAAACAATCTATCCACGATGGCCCTACAATGGCTTCATATCTGATGATGGGGGGCCTGGCGGCTGAGGCACAGCAAGCCACCATCGTGAACAGTTACGAGTGGGAAGGATATAAAAGTTCAAGGACCTCGTTTCAAAATCTAATCTTTTTGATGTGTTATCCAAGAAACCTGAACAGCAAGAAGACTCACGCACATTCGTTCCCATAGTAGTTGAAATGGCCCGCCACGCGATCTTTCAAGCCCTACCGGCTCTTTTGGCCTTCATCCAGACGGCATCAAGCACGCCCCTGACTTTCTCAACATTGTATCCTCGCAACGATTCTCAAATCGTATGGCCGACGGAAGTTTCTAGCCTGGTACACGATAAGTCCTGGGCTAGCTTCGGCGAAAAGACGACGCGTTGGTCGTCCTACAAGTCTCCTACCTTTGATGAGGTTTTCCTTCCCGAAACTGAGGAACAGCTCTCCCTTGCTGTAAGTTGGCACACATAGTATTGTTCCATTTGGCTGGAACTATTTGGACAGCAAGAAGCTTTGACTGATAGGATTCCGTGAATATAGCTTGAGTACATGTCCGGTAACAACATGACCTGGCTGGCCAAGTCTGGAGGTCACGGATATGCTCCGTCTCTCCACGCCATCCAAGACGCCGTCTTGATAAATTTGGAGAACTTCAATTACGTCAAGCTGCAAGACGACAACACAGCGGTCGTGGGGACTGGTGTCCGTTTCAGCGATCTCATCGACACCGTAGCGGCCGCTGGGCGAGAACTAAGTAAGCCACACCAAGATGAGAATGAAATGCTTGTATTTTCTAACTCGTGAGATAATAGCTGTGGGATCATGCCCATGTGTGGGTTCAACAGGCGCTATGTTGGGCGGTGGCCTCGGTCGCCTTCAGGGCCTGCACGGCTTGACTAGCGATGCCCTCCGCAAGGTCCGCTTGGCTCTGTGGAACGGAACCATCATTGAGGCTTCCAACAACGTCAACCCCGATCTTTTCTGGGGAATCAGGGGGTCTGGCCAAAACTACGGCATCGTCATTGAGTCGACGTACGAGACCTGGCCGGCGACGAATGGAGGAAAGCACTACAGTGCGGACCTCGTCTTCACCAAGGACTCCGTGCAACGTGTAATGGAGATCACCAATGAACTGACCGCGGGAGGTCTGGATGAAAAGTTGGCCGTCCTCATGTTCTTCGCATTGGATGCTACGACATCTCAGGTACGTCGGGGTGTCATTATCAAGCTTATCACTATTGTTCCTTGCTTACCTCTCCAAAGATCACCGTCATAGTCAACCTGGTCTACTCTGGACCGGAGGAAGAGGGCAGAAAGTATACCGAACGCTTCTCTTCCTTCAGCGTCGATCTCCAAGAGAACATGCTGGGCTGGGAAGAGCTGCCCACGAAGACGGTCCATGGTCTCATCCCTCAATCTTGCGCGACTGGACCGCGATACAACCTGCGCGCCCTCAACACCAAGGTCCTCAACCCAGCTACCTGGGTCAGCTTCACCGACGCATTTGAGACGTTCCTAGTAGCGAACCCTCTCGCTGCCGGCTCGGCCATGATGATCGAGACCTTCCCCGTGCAGGGAGTCAAGGCGCTTGCCGATGACTACTCGGCTTTCCCCCATCGCGACCACTTTGAGAACGTGATTGAGTCTATTGGCTCGTACACGGACGACTCTGTTGCCGACGCTGTGAACAACTTCTTCGCGGAGTGGCGCGATAAGTTTGCCGAGCCTAGCTCTTCGGGCTACGACAAGCTCTACGTTTACCAGAACTATGCCAACGAGGACGAGCCTCTGTCAGCTCTGTACGGATACAATGAGTGGCGTCATGAGCGTTTGACGAGCTTGAAGAACAAGTTCGATCCTCGTGGCTTCTTCAACGGATACCACCCAGTTCCTTCTAACGTTGCGGGCTGGAGCTAGAGTGGCCATGATCTATCGAGAACATTTTCGAGGGATGCATAGACTTTTTGTTGGTTACTGAGATTGTTGTATTCGCTACTGCTAGAAATTGAGTAATGGCTTGTATCAAATCCCATCAAAGCGTGTTAGAAAATCGCGAACTAGCCACATGATATAAGTGAAGCCATCATCTAAATATTCCTCCTAAACTTTCTTCAAGATCTCCATTATTGTTGGTATCCCTATGACAGGGTAGTTGGTTCGAACCGTAGTTGACGAAGAGATCAATTGAACTATATGAATATCTGCGTAGTAGGTGTAAAAAGGAGGTTCCAACCGTAGGTTGGGCTGGCTACGATAATCGTAAATAGGGCCCCCAATTGGCCCCTGCGCAGTCGGCTGTATGCCGCGGTCGAATTGGACTTCCAATCCGACAATTATACACCGTGCCCTGCTAGCGCCTACTTTTGGTATAGCGTCGATCTTGAAGAATGACTAGATTTGGACTGCATGAGCCTCTTTGATTGAGCAGGACAACAGGCTTAAACTTGTATCACCATAAAGATGTAATGTGAGGTTTCGCCCTTTGTGATTGGAGCAAGGTTGGATTAACATGTAAGAAATCCGACATGAGGTTAGCGTAGTCTAAAAATAGCCCATCCCGTTGGAGACAGGCAACAGCTGAGTTCATGGACTGCCAAGGGAGAGTACCCCGCCTGCCGTAATCTTCACTACCGACATCGAACAGACCGTTTGAGCGACCACGATGAGCCCTGCGTTGGTCTTCATTGAACAGAGTGCGGCCGGGATAGGCAAGTCTGACCGTCGTGCCCTTCGGTCTCATGTCATGAGGGGCAAGAATGCCGGCAGACCACGGCCCTCGACACGAAAACAAACGAACAATGTCCCCATCAAGCGTCAGCTGAAGATACCGCGACGGGTTTTCTGGAATGACTTCTGTCTAACATCGTTCCCGCAAGAGCTCGATCCTGACTCCACTAGGCTCATGCATCGGTGTACGGCTCACCCAACCCCTTGCAACCACCCTAGCCTTTATCATGAAGCTTCTCTAACTTGCTTGTTTCTTCCAGGGTTCCTAGACATCAGTGACGCGCTATTTCCTCCCCAGTTCTGCTACAAGTTCGATATATTGAAATCGATCTGGGTCAACTGCATACTGGTAGATGAAGCTTGTGAGTAACTCATGGCCGACGAATTCCCATTTCACACTGAACTCACCGCCGCCCTAGACTTTCACTCGACCTTAGCTGTGTCGGCATCCTACGTTGACTTCTTTGAACGAAAGCCTACCACGTCGTCAAAGACTTTGCATCACATATGTCAGGCATATTCGCTGGTCAACCTCAAACTTTCAGGCCCCCAAGCCATATCGGATAGCGCCATTGCTGCTGTCGTCACCCTCGCCATCTACCAACAGATACACCAGCAACACTCCACCGGCCTCGTGCATCTCAGAGGGCTTCATCGAATGATTGAGTTACGCGGGGGTATCGCCAGATTGATGAAGGAGAACCGTCCATTGGCCCTCAAGCCACTCAGGTAAGCAGCTTCTTCACAATCTGACATCCAATCTTCGACGCACAGAATATAGTACTCACAAACAGCAGGCTCGATATTGAATTGTCTATGCAAAACGGGTCACCTACGATGTTTGATAGTCTGGAAGTACCGGTGACAACTGTCTTGTGCAACTCTAGCACCGTCAAAGAGCAGCTTTCTGCCTGTCCTCCTGGACTGCCCCGCATTATGCTAGATCTCATCGTTTTCGCTGGCATCCTCAATGACAGAGTGAAGAACGGACGATCCAAGCTCAACCCTTTAGACTACACAGAAACGCTCATATCACTCCTATACCGTCTCTTGGAAGGTGAACCTTTCAGTCAGCCCCTGCTTGCTTCGGAAGGCCTCTACGACGACGCAGCACGTCTCGCTATGCTGGCTTTCATGGCCGGCTTGCTTCCCAACTACTGCCGTGATAACTTCAGTTCGTCGCTTCTATGCACTCGTCTAGTGAACGCCGTTCGAGAGCTCTATTCGACGCACAAAGACGCGCAAACTGGCGATTTTTCACTGCTGCTGTGGATCCTTTTCATGAGCGCTATCTCGGTTTTGAAAGTCAATGACCACAGCTGGCTGCTATTTGCAATCGCGGAGACTTGCGACCGTTCTGACTTGCGCGACTGGGCAAACGTTCACCACCATCTCAGTGGATTTCTGTGGATATACACACTGCATGATAATACCGCGCGGTGTCTATGGGAGGAAGTTCGTGAAGTGAAGTTAGAGGATCGCGGCACCGCTCTTTCACCACCCGCAAGATCGACTCAACGCGGGCTTTGAAAACTAATTATTCGTCATTCGGAACCTAGCTAGACATTCCTAGGCGGAGAGGTACCTCGCTTTATGATACAACTCGGGAGAAATATAAGACTTGATATCCGGCTCACCCTTGTCGGTGCACTGGTAGCTGATGTACGCGTGCATGCCCTTACCGTTCTCCAGCCCGCGGTGGACGGCGAGCTTCTCTAGCATGGCGAGATACTCGTTGCAGTAGGCTCCACGGCCACGCTCCCGGAGCCACGCGATCAGGTTCCTCGCAATCGTCAGGTCGTCGGGGCCGTATTTACGCGTGGGCAGGTAGAACTTTACGTCGGGCGTGCCGCTCGAGGGTGCAATGTCGAAGAAGTATGTGAAGCCCTCACACAGCGCATCAAAGTCGTCCCACTTTTTGTCGCCGCTCGCGGACGCCGGAGCGAACTCGGCGTCCTCAGGGTAGTCCTCGGGCAGGCCGAGGATGGCGAGGATGAGGGAGCGCAGGTCCTGCAGGCTGGCCTCGGAGACGTCGCGGAGTCCACCCATGGTAATGACCTCCCGGACCGAGTTGAAGCAGGTGTGGCGCGAAGTGAAGTACATCTTGAGGCGCGATTTGGACGGCGTTACGTTATCCATGCCCATGACGTTGGGCTTCATGAGGCGGCCCTCAGGGCTGTTGGCCAGGAAGTGCATCAGGGCGTCTCTGCCCGGGTGCTTGCCATCCGGATTTAACTTCTTGATCGCGGCGTCCCATTCCCCTAGCGTCGCGGGGTCACCGCCCTGGAAGAGCTTCCGCGGGAGGAAGTACGACTTGAGCCCGAAGCTGGCTTTCTTATTGTACTCAACGGCGTGCATCAGAGTCGTCGCTGGCGGCTCGCCGTCCTCCAGCTCCTTGGCATAGACGGACCTGTCTGGGTTGTACAGCTCTGCCAGGAAGTGGCGGTACCATGAGAAGTCGACGCCCGAGAGGGCGCTTGGCACTTTCTCCATATAGTCGAGCGTGGGATCATGGTTCAGAGGGTCAGCGGCGGTTCCTGAGGAGTTGTTGATCGCCTCCCAGGAGTAGCGGATGTCGGGTTCGCCGGACGTGGTGTTCCATTTCCACGAGTACTCAAATGGCGAGCCGTCGTAAGCGACCAGAGACTTGAAGACCGCAGTGCCATCAGGGTGAGGCGCTGGGCCCAGTCTAGGGACCTGGATAGTTGTTGAGTTAGTGTCCAACCCGTAACAAAAGATGCGAAAGAGCACGAAGCAAGCTGCTTACAATCCAGTGATAGTGGAAGAGAAGGGTCTCATATTGTAGCTGGGTAGAGTAACCTGCCGCGTCGATCATAACTGCGAGATGATACCCAGTGAGATTCCACCAAAATTCAACATCCTTGTTTTCCGCTGGCGGAAGACATTTCTTGAGTGACTGCCAAACCACGAGTGGCTTCTCAGGCTTCTCAGATTGGACTAAGGTTTGGGTTGTAAGTCCAGGCATCATGGGCTAGGACAAATGAACACGGACTAAAGAGTAATCATTCAACTCAGAGAGGCACGAAGGCGTTTACTGTACAAATACTTTCCAGCGCAATGTATGGTGGTGGAGATGAGCTGATGTTGGCCGATTTGCGACCGGTCTAACTGGGTTGACGGGACCCGAGTTAGTATAAGGACCACATTGGGCAATTATGAACCGGAAGAGTTGTTCTGAGGCAAGTGCCCCAGCTAGTGTTGGGACATGCCAAGTAGGATGCGAGGCCTGTCAGCACATACTGTGTAAGCCAACTAATAACACCAATGCAAATACACCGAGGGCTTAGTCCAAGTCAACTCGGCCCCGGACCCGACAACCTGCACCGCCCCAGTCTACACAGCTGCTTCACGAACGAGGGATGGCGCACGGTCAGATGAGCTACAATTAGACAATTGAAGCCAACGGAAATTTCTTTCTCAGAATCATGTGATGAGAAAATAGTTCTCCAGTCCAGACCACACGCACGTCCAGTTGAATAGGGTTGGCAAACTGCATCAGTGATAAGTTATGTTTGAGAGAAACTGTGTGAGAATAACGAACAATGTCCGTCAATGATCCGTGGTTGTGAACTTTGCAGGAGGGAAAGTTGAAAAGTTGGAAAATCCAAAAAAAATAGTCTATCGAGACAGTGGGAGTATCCATTAATACTGTGTATTAATACCGTGTAAACGACATCGAGAATCGCCCGAGCAGCCAGCAAAGGCAGAAATAAAAAAACAAATAACGAACAATGTCTGTTCAGGTAATTCATTTTACTTGCTTTAAAACCTAATTAATTTATGATTTCACTACTAAGTTCTCGTAAACTGTTTATATAACCCTAGCTACGAGTTAAAAGCTTAACGCTATCGGATTAGAAGTCTAATTCGACCGCGGTATATAGCCGACTGCGCAGGGGCCAATTAGGGGCCCTATTTACGATTATCATAGCTAGCCTAACCTACGGTTAGAACCTCCTTTTTATACCTACTACGTAAATATTTATATAATTTAATTAATCTCTTTATTAATTACGGTTCGAACTAATTACTTTATAATAAGGATATTAATACTAATTAGTAATTAAATTCTATTATTATAGATTAGTAAGGTATCTCGTTATATAAAAAAGACGACCTCTTAATACTATATAGGATAAGAGATTCGTATTAATTAACTTTATAAAAATAAACGAAAAAAGAGGCGATTTTTAAATACCGTACGGAATTAAGTAATTATAGCTTTTTATTATTTACGAGAGGTCGACGTTTATTATATTAAACTATATTAATTAACGGAACTACTTAAGTAATTAGCTTTTTACCGTCGCCCCGAGTAGCTTTTTTATTAAACGACTTTTTTATAACCGGCCTATAATTAGAAATTAACTAGTTAAATTAGTAAAAAGAAATACTTACGTAACGACTACCTACTTAATTAATTAGTATAATAAACGAGCTTAATAATATAATATAAAAGAGTACTACGTAATTAAAAAAGGGGATTTTTAAACATAAATATTCTTATTTAGTAATAAAGGTAACTTTATAAGAGTTATTAAGCTAAGAGATTTATAGTATATAGAAAAGTTTATTATTATAAAGATTTTATAAGTATAATCTTAAGCCCGCGATCTAAATAACCTCTTTATAGCTCCCTTAACTACCCCCTGGGTATTATTTAAAAATAAAGTATAGGGGACGGTTTAATAAGGGAGGAGGGGATTTAGAGGTCTTAATAATATTAAGTTAAGAATATTATAAATCTTAGAGATTGACTTAAAAAGAAGGTAGCTACCCTAAAGTAGTCCTACGACCTCTTACTAAAGTTATTATTAGCTTAAGAAAAGGCTAAAAAGATAAGGATTTAAAAAGAAGAAAAAGAATCCTCTAGAGGGCTACTAAAGGGCTTCTTTTTATACTAGCTCCCGGCGCGAGATTATTAATTTTAAGAAATTAATTAAGTAATAAAAGGGATTATTAATAAGTAATAATTACCTAACTATAATTAAGTTACGAAAAAGACTATTTAAAAAATATAAAATAGGGTACCGAGAGGCTATAAAAAATAAGATTTCTAAAGTATCTAACCCTACTACGTACGAGTAATAAATAAGTATTTTTAGTAAGTTTTTAAAATTTACGATTTTATAAGAAAGAGGGCTTAATTTTATTAACTATACTTAACGGCTTATATAGTTCTTAATAGCTTATATAGCTTTTTTATAAGCCGTATAGTATTTATTTTTAATTATTTTTATAAAATACTATTTTAAAAAAGGTAGGTTAAAAAAAGAAGCTATTTAAAAATTATAAATAGTACGAGGCTTAGGAAGTTAGAAATATATAACATAGTAGAAATTAATAATTAGTAAAGATCCCGAGACTAATTATTATATTTTTTTATAGTAATATAAACGTTTACTACTATTATTATTAAAAAAAACTACTAAAACTTACCCTTTTATATTAAATAAAAAGGAGGATCTTAGTAAGTACGATAGTTAGCGATTTAAAAAAGTAGTAGTAATTATTAAAAATAGTAAAAACGAGAGTAATAATAAGACGGCGAGAGGAAGTAAGAATTTCTTAAACTTTAATAAATTCGCTAAGTAATAAAAATACAGATTTACTATAACTAGCGCACAGATTAAATATATTCTTATTAAAATTAAATACGCTAGCGACTACTAATATAAATATAAGCTAGAGCACGACCCTTAGTAAGTTAGGGTAAAGAAGAAGAGGACAAAACCCGATCTTAAATAGAATCCTAATCCTTTATAAATAAGTAAATATTAACCCGGATTATTAAGGGACGTAAATATATAAAATTACGAATTAGCTTAATAATAAATAAATTAACGCGGTATTAATCTATTTAACTAAGGTTTATAAGAAAAAGGGGCTATAGGGGTAACCCCTATTTTATAAAATCGTAAACGACCTTAGTTACTTATTAGATAAATAGTTTACGAGCGTAAGCCTAAGAATTATAAAAGTAGTTAATAGATTTTTTTATAAGTAAGGGGTATTACTAATATAATTATAATTACGAGAGCTATATAAAATATTAATAATAATAATTATAGAAGAGGAATTCGTATTATAGAACTAGGTATAGGTCGATAGAGCGTATAATCGCTTTAATAAATTTAAAAAAAAGGTAAACGACCTAGATTTCCTTTTTATAATTACTAACGGAAATCTATTATTATAAAAGGGTATACTAAGGTAAAATATAGTATTAGAAATACGATAATCGATAATTCTGCTTATTTTAATTTATAACTCGTTACTATTACTAATACGAAATTCGGTACTAATTAGCTAATAAGAAAGGAGGTAAACGACCCGAAGTTATTAATAATACGTAGCGACGTAGGGATTATATATAGATATTAAAAATTTAATAATAAATACGAGGTAATTTATAAACTTTAAAAAGATCTTTTTAAAAAAGAAATTATATTCTGGGGGGAAGTATAAGGTCTTATAAAAAACCCTAACGATATTTTATAATTATTATAAAAAAGTTAGAATTAGGGAATACTAGTACTATTCGGTAATTAATATCGTACTTATAAGTAAAGCCTTTAATTATTATTACGAAGCAGTACGTAATTTCGATTAAAACAACTTTTTTAGTATAATTAACGTAATCCGAAGCCGCTTTAAGACTTATAATAAGAACTTAGAGCTCCTATTTAAGCTATAAGCAATTTCTTTTATATTTATAGCTAGGATAATAGAGGGTAAATTGTAAATAGAGATCTTCGAAAAGCTTATTAATCGAATTAATAAGCTAGTAAAAACCTAGCTAAATAAGGGGATAAATAAGCGGAAAGTTAAATATTTTTATATTATAGTTTAGCGTATACTAGAGGTAAAAATAACCCTATATTAAGTACCCAAAGATTATAAAACGCTCTACTTAAGGCTAAGATCTAGCTTTAATATTAAGGTAAGAATACTACGCTAAACTTATTTTTAAGTATACGACGGCCCTTATTAATAATATTAAGTTGATTAAACGTATAATAAAAAAAGAAAAGAGGCTAGATACGGTAATTATTAATAAAGAGGCTTAGATTCGTTAAATAAATAGAGATTTAATTTATAAGTAGGGTAATAAAAGAGGTAATACTATATTTATAAAAAGGATAGATATTAGTTAAGTAACCATTCTAAAGAAGAGCGTACTAAATTATATAAATAGTATAGAAAGTCGAGGGTAGTAAATAGTAAAACTAGCCTTTATTAGTTTAACTAATTCTTTATTATATATAAGGGTAAATCCGGGGGTATAGAACCTAGCGACGGTAGTTAAAATAGTAGCTTAAAGTATATACCCCTTATAAGAGATTTAAAAAATAAGGAAGATCTTATCTTTTATATTAACGAATTAGATTATAATAAAATTAACGATATTAATTACTCTTTTTTTGCCCCGTTAGCCTTTAGAGGATATACGAAGCTAAACGAATAAAGGGTAATAAAAGCTTTTAATAAGTAGGCTTTTATTTATAAATAATAAGGGAAGGTCCCTTAGATAACGGATATAGAGGAGGTTAAAAAAGCGAATTTAATAAGGCTAAAGCCCATTTTCTTAACGATTAAAGAGAAGATGCTATCTTTTTTAATATTTAAAAAAAAGGAATATAGTACTAAGTAAATCTAAGGGTAGCTAGAGGGGTCCTTTTTATACTACCTAGATCCCTTAAATACTAAGCTTATATAGGTATTTTACGTAAGTAAAAAGTACGGCCTAGATAATTTCTATAAGATTATCTTAAATACTAAGGTATTATAATAGTTAACTAAAAAAAAAGGATAATTCTAGGTGCTATAAAAGATCGCGTTAATAATACTTAATACGTTAACGGCGGGTATTACGAGGATTAGTTTTAGTTTAAGTAAGGAAATCGTTACCCTAGGTATAGTAAAAGTAGAGACGTACTTCGGAACGATAACTTTTTATATTTTACTTATTAATACCCTATTTTTCCTATATTTAAAGAATATAGATTAACTAGGTATTATATTCGATAATACGAGGAATAAAATCTCTAGCGGTAAGTATTTTAAAATAGTTAAACGACGATAGGGGTATACGTTTATAAAGCTTATTAACGATACGAAGTCGATTAATTACCTAATAGAAAGTAAGCTTAGAAGATTATACTAGAGATTTAGGTACCCGTAGTTACGAGGCTATATAACTTCCTAAAGTAATTAGGTAATAATAATATTAAAATAAGGGCGCTAAAGTAGTTAATGAAAGTATATTATTAATACTAGATAAATGCGCAGAGCCTACGTAAATTTAAATTTAAATTACGTAATAAGCTTAACTTTAACTAGGAAATCGTTATTAATATTTTCTATTTAAATAGTCGGCTAGTACTATATATAATTAACGTAGCTATATTTTTTTAAGTAGGGTAATTCCTCCGGGATTTATAAATAAAAATAGTATAAGTAGCTTTATAAAAAAGCTAGATCGATATATACTAGGTGTTAGTATATATATAAATAGGTTAGACCTTTTAGTTACGACTAGGTTAATAAGTTAGTATAGGTCTATTGCGTATATATAAGAGGGGAAGATCGTAGGTAGAGCCCGCGGTCCCTTAGTAAGTATAAGTAAGTAGAAGGGTCCGTTTATACGGGCCTAGATTACTTACTTATTACCCCTACCTAACTACTTAATAAGGCCCCTTTTCTACCTCGTAATTTAATATTAGTAGTCTTTTACTTTTATAATAAAAAAGGCTAGAATAGGGGCTAGGTCCCCCGCTAATAAGAACTAGTAATAAAATCCATAGTTAATCCCCTATTTAAAAATACTTAAAGCCATATACTAAAACTTTAGCATAGCTTCTATTATAATTATTTATATAGAAATTTTAGTATCCCCTCTTTCCGATTACTTCCTAATCTTTTAATATATATAATTTATATACCTAAACTCCTTAGAAATCGTCGAATTTAGCGTAGTTAAAAAAGAGCTTTTTATTAATCTAACTACGCCCCGAATACGTACGTTTCTCTTTAAGCCGAAGCCCGAGAGGTATATACGTTCGCTAAACGACTTACTACTTATAATATATTACTATTTTAATTATATATTACCTATCCTTTTATCTTAACTATAATAATTCCTTTACTAACGAATCGTTCGAGGGACTTATTTAGTATGCTTTTTATAAACTTATAAGCTAAGTTATTATTATTACTAATCTAACGGATCTCGTAGAGCTCGCGGCGTTTATATAATTACTTAAGTACTATAATATTTATTATAAAGCACCTTTTCTTCGTAGTACTTAGCTTAACGAGGTATTTATATAATAAGTATAAATTTATATAAACTATAATAAGGATCTTCGGAACGTCGAGTTATTTAGTAATAAGGTCTAGGGTAGTTAAGATAGTATAAGTAACGTTAACGCTTATAACTATTCCGTAAACCTTTAATATTAATACGCTCTAAGTAATCCTTTTACTCTTTATAAAGCTATAATAAATAATATTGTTATTAATAGTAAAGCTCTCGTTAGTCTATTTTTTATTTATAAAGATAATAATATAACCTAGCTATAAGGTATAATTAGCGTTATTTATAAATAACCTATTTATAAAAACGAAGAGTTTAGCTATAGTTAGATTTAATAATATAAATATAAGCCCTCGGTCTAAGTATTTTATTTACTATTTAATATAATAGTTTAGTATAGCGTAGTTAGTAAACGACGGATTTACTTAGTATTAAGTAGTAAACGACGTATTAAAAGCTATTTTTAATTAGTAAATTAATATAATATAAGTACCTCGAGCTCGCTACTTAACGAATTATTATTTAATATCTAATACCGAGGGGTTAACTTACTTAAGCTTTTTCCCTTAGTTCTTCTATTTAAGTACTATATTAATACCTTTTAATAAAATAATCCCGCTATTAAAAATAAGCGGCTCGTTAGCTAATAGTTATTACTTTAGTTTAGTTAGGAACTTAGTGCGCTTAAGCTCGGTTTTTTTTTTTTAATTAAAAGTCTTATTTAATAATCTAATAATATTATTAGTCTATATATTAATAATACTAAATAATCCGCTTTTTCTTATTAAAATTAGTAAGTATAGATCGAACGTAAATATTATTATTTAGAGTATTTTTAAATAATACTTATTATATATTATTTATTAATAAGTATTAGATTTTATAAGACCGTATAGTAGCTCTATAATATATAGAATAGTACCCTTAGGGTATAGATAACGGATCCGAGCTAATAATTAAGTAAAAACCTTATAATAAAGAGGTTAGCTCGATTATATATATACTTGGGTAATATTTCGTAACTAAATAACGTAGCCTTTTTAAATTAAAGTCGGGGCTAGGGCGAGGATTAAACGTTAACTAGTTCTTTAAATTATTAGTAACTATATAAGGATTTCTTTCTTCCCCTCGTTATTATACCTTTATATAACTAAGTAAGACTTTTTAATAGGGTTAAGTCCTAGGTTCTTAATCTCGTTAACGAATCGAGACTTAAATATCTTTATATCCCTATATTTAGGGCTAAGTTAAACGAATTTAATTACCCCTCTTTTTACTAATCCTAAAAGCTCCTTATTAGTAAATTCTATAAAAAGTGCTCTTAGGGTAGTAATAATACCCTTATTACAGAGCTTAGTAACTAGCTTAAGATTTACCTTTTTTTTAAATATAGAATAGGTCGTAGTTATAAAAGTATTACTACGGCCGCGCTATATTAATATTTTTCTAATCCTCTTATTCTATAATAAAAGGTCGTTATTAACTATAATAACGATCTTATTAAGGACTTTATTTATAATAGCGCTATTATTAATTAGCTAGTTAATTACGGGGATTAATAAGCGGTTAACGTACTTTATTATCGTAATTAGTAGCTCGGGGTCGACCTCCTCTAAGTACTAGGGTTTAATTATAATAGCCCAGAAGCTTATTAGGCCGTAAAGCAATTCTACTACGTAAATAGTGCTATTTATTAAGACGAGCTTAAATAGGCCTTTCTATCCCTTACTTTTTTATTAAACTTCAATGTTTAATTATAATAATAAATTAATAGTATAGGAGATATTTAGTCCGTTTTAAGTAGTTAGTACTTCGCTTACTTATTTATTAATATAAAGTCTACGGACTTCCCTTATTACTTTTTTAACTACCTCTATACGTTAAGTAATATTTAGTAACGATAGAGATTCGTTAAAAGTGCGCAAAAAAGCTCCGAAAACGAGGAGTATAAGAACGAGGCTATTTAAGCTAATTATATTATTAACTACTTTAATTACGGCCTAAAATATAGCCTCCGCGCTTATCGATAAGTACTTATTTTAAATAATATCGTATACTTTTTTAAGTACTGCGTAGTATTTCTTAGCCTTATTAATACTATTATAAGCTTTAATAAGTACTTCCTTAACTTTAATAAATATAAATTTAATAAAAAGCTTAAACTCTATAGCGCTAAAGTTCTTACCGGTATTTATAATAATTTAGTCTAGCGGACCAAGATAAATGTCGATTTAATATAGCTAAAGAACCTCCTATATATACTTCGTAATTATATCCGCGAGGAACCTTACTACTTAAAAAAAAGTAGTAATATTAACGACGTAAAGTACTAGTTAATTAGTACTTTTATAGTTTATTAAATATATTATATTAATTACGACTTTATAATTAAAATCGTAATTATTTCGTAGGGTGAATTTAAATTAGCTAGGGGTAGTAGTGTTAAGTTAGTATTATTAATAGATCTTTATAAGCTTCTCGAGGGCTACGATCTTTATATTGTTACTAAACTACTAAAGTAGCTTTAGGAAACGAGGAACCGAAGGGTAACTAAAGTACTAATATAAGTAATATAATTCGCCCTTTATTAAGTAGTTAGTAATAGCTTTCTTATTATTAAAAAGTAAAAGCTAAGGGTATCCCTATTTATAAATAATAAGTACTATAATATCTCCCTTAATTAGTAAGTTATTAATATTATTAAAATATACTCTTAGCTTATCTATATCCCTTAAGTAATATAAAAAAGGAGTATTAGTTAATAAGACGTAAAAAGTAATATTACTAAATAGGGTACTAATAACTATAAATCTTAATAACCTTACGGGTTCGCTATTATCGAATTAAATACCTACCTCGCTAGCTCTAGAAGTATTAAGAATAATTTCGGGTTATCGCTACTATAATACGAAGAGTTAAGGGTAGCCCGTAGTTAAGAATTCCGTAGCGCTAGTATTAAGTATAATACTTTAGAAGTCCCTTAATAAGTACTTCTTATTTAATAAAAAAGAGGTTACTAGTCCCGTAAGCTTAGTTAACTTATTAATAAAGGTAGTATTAATAAGGCTATGCTTTATTACCTAAGTAACGAGGATATTTATAAAGGTTCTGTCGCTAGTAGTAGTTATAAAGTATATTATTAAGATCTAAACTTCGTTTTTATAATTATCCTTATAATTAAAGTCGAGGCTATTAAAGTATTAGATTATAATATTATTATTATTATTATTAATAAGGGCGGTTCCCTTATAAAAAGTAAAGAACTATAAGTATAAGCTCGGTATAAATCTCTTATTTCTTTTTTTACTATTTTTATACTTCTTATATACCTAACGTTGCTCTTTCTCTAAGTACTTAGTTAACTAATAGCCGGTTTTATAATAAACGAAATACTTTTTATTAGTAGTACTGCGGCCGCGTTAATTCTACTTATTAAATCGGGTCTTTTTACTAGAGCTACCGTAAGTACGGTCGGTTTAGTAAGTAGCAGGGACCTCTTTATTATAAGTACTATTTTAGAAATATTACTATTTATTATAGTCGCGCTCTCTTTTTATAATATCAATCGAAGTACTAAGTTAGTAGTAAATACTAATAAATATAAGTACCGGGTTAAGCATAGTAAGTCTATATTTTAATATACTACTTACGTAATAGAAGAGTTAGTTACTTATATTAAAAATAAATCCCTAAGTAGCTAGCGCCTCGTAAAGGATTATAATATAGTTAATTAGCGCTTATAGAATCTATTAGTTCGACTTACCTAAGTTCTTACGAATTATAAAGTACTAGTAGAGGTTATAGAGCTTAGCGAGGTAGTTTTAATAGCTTATAAGTAGCTCGAAGTATTCTTAGGTCCTTTAATATATTATATTAAAGCTAAGCGGGTTAGAGGTATTATTAAGTTAGTTAAAGTAGAAAGTTAACGCCCTTTTTTTAAGTATATTTAGGAAAGTACCGGAATAGTATCGTCTACTAATTCCTACTTATTAATATAATACTTTAAAGATCCGAAGCTTTTTATTAAAAATATCGTACTTCTTATTACTATACTTATTCTTATTATTATAGAGCTTAGTAAGGTTAATTAATTAGCGGGTATTAAGTATAATATCGTCTTTAGTTTCTATATCGAAGTATAGTATTTAACGGGGTGGATTTCGTTATTAAGTAATAATAACTTTATTTTTTAGTTCTTTTTCCTCTTCTTCTTAGAGAGGTAGTAAGTCGGTTAGTTAATAGCGAGGCTAAGGTTAGAATTTTAATTACTAAGATTAAATAAGTTAGGGTTATAAAGATTCCCTTACTATCTTTTTAGCTTATTAAATAAGATTATTAGTATTTATTAACTATAGGAGTAATAAATAGAGGAAGTAAGAATCGTAATATAATATATTAAAGTATTTAGTACGGTTGCGGTAAGTTACGATTTTTTTAAAAGTTTAAGTAAGGAAGTATTAAGTATTAAGGGTACTAGCGATCTTTTTTATTATTTAACTACGATCTTTAATTATTAAATTAATACCGTTATTTATAAAGAAGTCTCTTAGCTTTTTAAGAATTATACTTTTTATTCTTAAAAAGTCCTTTACCTCTTAGTTTTAAAAATCGGTTTTAAAGTCCTTTTATAGCTCCTCGCCCGTTAGGCCGTTTTGATAATAGTATTTTATTATATAAAAGATAAAGGTATTAAGCTTTTTATTATTTATAAGGGCGGGTATAATATTAAATAAGCCCTATTAAGTTAGGTTAACGTAGTCCTATTAGCGAATTAAAATTAGGTATAGTTCTATAATTTAAAAGTATAAGTAGGCCGGAGGTAATATTAACTAATTATTAAACCTTTTTTATTTATTACTAGGGCCGGCGGTTATTATAATATATTTACGAAGTAAGTTATATAGTAAAAGATTATTATAAAATATAATCGTCGTATTATAATTATAATATAACGTTAGTTAAGTTAAAAAGAGTAATAGGTCGGTCGTAATAATCGTTTTAATAATAATAAGCGGGCTACTATTACTAATTAAAAAATTCTACTCCTTTAACGAGGTATATAAATAGAAAGTTACTAAGGTCGGCAGAAGGTTATAAAAAAAGAAGAAAGGCCTTTTATAACCGTATTTCTAATAATAAATAGAGGATTCCGTTAGCTACTAATTAGTAATTCTTTTTAGTACTTCTTATACTTTATTTTATTAGTCTAGTCTCGGAGCTTTTGTTAGGTTAAAAAGAGGTAGATTTGTTAATAATATAAAATAGATCCCTATTATTACTATTATGAAGATCTTTTCTTTTCCTTAATATCTCAGAATATTTCGCTATTAGTAAGAGATTTATTATTACTATATTTATAATTCTAAAGATCTTATTATTACTAAGCGCTAGTACGCTAATAATCGTCGGATTAATCTCTTAATAATTAATCTCCTCTTACTTATTATTAGTTTAAAGTAGCGCTTAGTTATAATATATTCGAGATAGATTCCTTTACGAGCGGTTCGATTAAAAAAAAGTTAGTAATAGTAATAAGGCTAATAAAAATAATATTAATAGTAGGGGTAAGGTTAATAATAATAATAAAGTAGTTAATCTTTTTATAGTAGTAGTCTTAGTAAAAGAGATTATACGTAATAAAGCGCGCTCTTAACGGCCCGTAACTAGTTAATTAATTATCGGCTAGTAGTAATAAAAGAGAGCTAAGGTAGTATAGACTAGGCCGCTTATCGTTAGTTAAATAAATAGAACTAAGTTAATAAGTTAGAATAGCTAGCGAGGTAAGTCGAGGCTATCTTTTTTATAATTATATCCTTATTAACTTACGGTAGAAATATATATATAATTTAATTACTAATTAGTATTAGTATATACGTAAATAGGTTAGACCTTTTAGTTACGACTAGGTTAATAGGTTAATATAGGTCTATTGTATATATATAGGAGGGGAAGATCGTGGGTAGAGCCCGCGGTCCCTTAGTAGGTATAGGTAGGTAGAAGGGTCCGTCTGCACGGGCCCAGACTGCCTACTTACTACCCCTACCTAACTACCTAATAGGGCCCCTTTTTTGCCTCGTAATCTAATACTAGGGACCGTTAAATAGTATTAGAACCGACGCTAATACTAGCTTTAAGTTAATAGAATTTAGCGATAATACGACGGCTTATAGTATATAGCTAAAAGTCGTACTTATTAAAGCGTATTATAGTATTAAAAAAGTAGAGAGGGTATATTAGTAGTTAAAAAGGGCGTTTAGAATTATTAAAAAGGAAAATCCGGATTCTATTAATAACGAATACCTCTAGATAGTACTTAAATACTATAATAATACTATGGGGCCTAACGGACTTATATTAATATTATTAGTATTTAGAGTATATTTAAGAACGACCTTAGCCTCGTTATTATTACTAAGTATAAGTTAACGAGCCTAAGTAGTTAAAAAAGTAATATAAGTATTGCGCAAAATAAGTATAAAAAAGTAAGTTAACGAGGTAATTACTATACGTAATAGGCCCGATATAGGGGATAATTTAAATATATTACTAAATTTAGATATATAAGTATAGTACGAAATTACTTAATAGTAGGCTGGGCTATATAAGTTAATTTTTATTAACGAGCGCTCTTATATAGTTACGAGAGATTACGACTAGTTACTTAAAGTATTAATTACGGTAGTTAGACCGTATTATATAGATCCTAACGAAGTAATTTCTAACTTATAAAAAGAAGAAGAGCTAGGGGAAACTATATAACCCGCAGTAGAGGTATAGGAAATTATTTTTAATAAAATCGTCGTAGTAGTACTAATAGACGACGAGGAAGAGGAAATTGCTAAAAGGGTATTAATACTACTAATAAGACGTTATAAAGAACTACGACAGTAAGCCTTAACGTAGTAATTTATTACTAATAACGAGGTAATTAATACCTTTTATATAATAAAAGAAAAAGCTAATTTCGAGCTAGTAATTAAACTACGTAAAAAAAGCGTAATTATAACTATTAAAAAGCTATATAAGGGATTAGATCTTATTAAAGTAGATACTCTTTACGATCGAGGGGTTTATTAATTTATCCTATATAACTTAGAAAAATATATAAACCTCTATATATTTAAATTACGAATAGTTCGTAAGATTAAAAAGAAAAGAATACCCTAGCCGTACGAGAAGTTTAGATACGTAATTTAGGGGTATAGTAATATTAAAAAAGCGACACTACTTATATAATTACTTATTATATAGCGCTATAGCTAACGATTAATAATAGTATTAATAGTATTATTATAAAAGAAGGGATACGAGATTTAGAGCCGTAATATTACCTAGGCCTATACTTAATCGGCTATAGGGCTTATAAGGAAAATCCTAGCCTATTTACCGAAGGAAATGGCTAGTAAGTACTTAGAAAGTACGATTATTAAAGTGCTTAAGCTACTATATAGGCTCGTAGAATCGGGTACTTATTAGTAAGCTACTTATTACGACTTTTATATTAATTAACTATTAATAATTACTTTTATATACGACCTATGCTTATTAGTTACGGAGTACGAAGGTAACTAATTTAGGATCGTTAGAATATAAACTAACGATATATTAAGCTTATTTAATATTAATTTTATAAAAAAGGAGGATAAGGAGCTTTAAAAAGCGGGCTTCGTAGCGAAACTAAAAAAGGTCTTTATAATAAATACCCCCTTAGTATTTAATAATAGGATTTTTATAATCGAAAAGAAAACTATCGTTTTTTAATAAAAAGGGTAGGGTAAGAAAATTAACCTCGTCGATTTAAATATAATTAATATTAAAAAGCGGTATAAAGCTAAGCTCGCGCGAGGGGTATATATTATAAATATTTATTAGCTTAAGGCGACTTTTAACTACGCTAGGGTAATATAAGTTATAGATCTAATTAAATAAAATATCGAAGTACTTAATAAGTAGCTTAAGTAATAATAAACGAATTTTAATCGAGGTCTCGTTTATTACTTAATTAACCTTATAATTAGTAAGCTCTACGTCTTTATTAATAAGTTATTTACGAATAATAACGACCTTATTTTATAATTAGGGTATATTATTATCTTAGTTAATAAGAGTATAAGTAAGAGCGAATTTATTATATATAGTAATATAATCTATTACTTATTAACTAAAAATAAGTAAGTAATAAGAAGTGTACTAGTATTAGAAGTATATAGTATAGTTAATAGCGTTAACCTCTTTTATATAATTTTAATAATACTAAGGAAGATTACTAATCGAATTAGCTTTTTACTTATTTTAATAGTTATTTATACTAATTCTTATTTATTATATAAATACTTTATTAAATTAGGAACGACGAAGAAAAAGAGGCTTATAATTAATATTATAACTTTTTAAATAATCGTACAAAAGGTATAAGATACTTAAAATCCGTTAGATTAATAGTAAAAATAACTTCGTAAACGCTTTTATAAAAATAATACTAAATAAGGGATTAAAGTAATTTATAAGTAATAAAAAAGCTATTATATAAATAGAGGGATAGGTTATATAAAAAGAGTAGAGAAAAGGGGGAAAGGGAGACGACTTAGTAAACGGGCCCGAGGTCGAATTATACCTCTAACTATAGTAGTTAAATTAATAAAAAAAAGAGAAAGTTAGTATTAAATTAGAAGTTTAATTTAACCGTAGTATATAACTAACTACGCAGGGGCTAATTAGGGGCCTTATTTACGATTATTATAGCTAGCCTAACCTACGGTTAGAACTTCTTTTTTATACTTATTACGCAGATATTTATATAGTTTAATTAATCTCTTTGTTAACTACGGTTCGAACTAACTACCCTGTAATAGGGATACTAACAGACGCGGAATCCCGAAGGCTTGGCAAGCCACTTGTTCTCAACAGTCCACTCCTCATTTTGGTTTACTAATTGTATCTAGTGCGGGGGCTTGATTAATTTCAATTCTCAAAAGAGTGGCAATGCTAGTCTACTCACGTTGTAGCGTTGCAACAACGAGGGAATGAGCTTATATATCTCAAAATAGGCGAGATGTTTCCCGAGGCAGCTTCTGTGGCCAGCGCCAAACTTGTGAAGCCAATAACGTCAACGCGAATTCCAATTGAGATCTTTCTTGTTCGTCAGACTTACAGTCAGAAGTGAATTGTACATGGAGGCGTGCTTCTCTTCATCACACAACCATCTCTCGGGTCGCCAGAGGTCCGGTTCGGCGCCATAGAGTGACACTTCGCGGTGCAGCGACCACGGGTTCTGGGGATTTGGGGTAAATTGTCAGCATCAGAGTGTCTTTAAACTCAAGCCATAAAAAGAAGACGAAAAGAATTGTCGCCTTACAATCCCGATTCTTGTTCCCGGGGGAATGTGGTACCCGTCGATCTCCAGTCCACAATCAGGAACCACGCGCTCGAACGGGAGGGCAAATGGTGGATGCATCCTGGTGGCCTCTTTGACACAGGCGTCAAAATAAGTAAGAGATTTGGATTCTTTCCAAGTCGCGAATTCGGAGAGTCGCCCCGCGGCGGTGGCATCGTCGATCTCCTTTTGAAGCTTTGCGAGCGACGCTGGGTTTTTGAGGAGATGGTATATTAAGGCGCCAGATAGAATACTTGTCGTGTCTGCACCTGCCACGATATTAGAATTGACCCAGGTGGGGAGGAACCTATTGCGAGTTGTGTCAGTCCAGACTTTTTCATTACTACATGCGAGGCTCAAAATGCTACATGTAGGCACATACATTGCTGGTAGAGTATGGTCTTTGGCATTCTCAGAGATGAAGCTGGAAAGGAAGTCTTTTTGGCCGAGGTCACCTTTGCCGCTCTGGAGCAGATTCATTCGCTCCCTGATTCTAGCGGCACCGAATTCTACGAGCGGGTTTCTTTTCGCCGAGACGGGAATCAGAGGGTTGTCTCTCCACAAGTAGTCAAGCCAAGGCATTTGCGTATTCTGTTGCATGCCAAACGATTAGCATAGCGTTCCATTATAATCATACTGGGGATCATAGATTCTCACGTACTGCAGCAATCATGTTGAAATAGCGCCAGTTGTTCTCAATGACGCCTTCAACATCGCCACCTTTATCGAGACATTCAAGTTCCTTTGAGAACGTGACTTCCCCAAGAACGTCGAACATGAAATATTGCATCCAATTGAATAGGCCGACTTCAACGTTCGTGTCTAGGAACAGCTCGTCTAACCGCTCGAACAGATGTTGCATAGTAGAGTTCACGACCGGCTCAAACGCCATCAGATTTGTGAGCGAGTACAGATTGGCGACGGGACGCCTCATTCGCCGATGTATATCCTCGTCTCGAGTAGCGAAGACATCTGGAATCTTGCCGCCCTTAATCCTCGGCATTATTGAGTCGTAGAACTCGGACTGCACTGGAGGTTAGTGTTGCAACGATATGAACATCGGAGAGTTCTAAGGACGTCGGGCTCCAATGCCAGCGTCGCGTACCTTCTCAAATCTTCTTTTGAAACCGTATATCTTCTCAATTGCATCGGGCTGGGAGACCATGACGGCATTGGGACCAAACCGTACAACGGTGCCATATTTGCTGTGCAAATTGGTGTGAATTTCGTGAGCGTTGCCAGTGTTGACCCACGATCGACGGATGAAGTTCGTGAGAGCTGCCGCAGGTGGTCCGGGGATGTGTCTCAACCGGATGTAGGAACGCGCATTGTCCAGAACGAGGATGAATATGCCTACGACCGCCAGGAATCCAACGATACGACAGGCTCTGTCATCGAATTTCTCAAAGAGCCCTTCCGAAAACATTGCGGCGGTGGTAACGGATGTGTGGATGGATGGCTGATGATCGTCAGCTTGGTATTATCCCCTTCCGCTCTCGCGACGTATGATACTGGTGGTCAACTCTTACGCGATGGAGACTTAAATGTGGTAGCTGGATACCAGGCGTAGATTGCATCACTCGGGTTATTGGCTGCGCCTTTCCTGGCCGGCTCATCGAACAACTCGGGTCCGACTAGGTCAGCTCGGCTGTACCTGACGAGAGACAAGGTGTGTCAGGGATCACGTTCCTGGGATGACACCAGAAGGAGAGATATGCCACTTCTCCCAAGGCTGGTGGAAAGTAGAACAGGGGCGAGACGGCAGAAACAGTCTTTTCTCCCAAAGTCCTGCTTCAAGAGTTATTGTTTTCTTCTCAGCATGTCCGAAGCGAAATTTCAGCAAATTGATTAGTCGTAAAGATATGGTTGTGAAAGTATGTTTCTTGTACAAAAGAAGAAAATGGCGCCAAAGCTAAGAAGCTTCGTTTGCTATAGTCTCACTTGATATCTCTCCCAATTCTTTCAAGCAAAAATTTGTAGCCCTCCATGACATAGCCCCAACGGCTCCCATCGGGATCCCGAAAGAGATCAAACAGATGAGGTTGACCAGGGGCAAGAGTAAGCCCTGACTGAATGCCCGCATCTCTCATCGCATCGACTGTACGCTGGGCCTGCTCCCATGGAATCAGATCGTCTCCAGTGCCGAAAACAATGTGCGTCGGTGATTTGTAGTTGCCCTTGACAACCTGGGCATAAGGGCTTGCGCGCACTACCTCATCTAATGCGGGTTGCTCCAGCTTGTTATATGCGGTCGCCGCGTGTGATGGCACGTCCGAGCCCGAAGGCAAGCCACGGAAAAGGACGGGTAGTGTCTGTCCGTGCCAGTTCATGTGCAGCACGACACGGCTGCGAGGGTCTTTTGGTGCTATCCAGCCCGCTGCTGCCATCATCTTTGGAGGCACGTTGTATGCGGTGATGGGGGCAGGAGAGACCCCGTCAATAACATTGTAGGTCTCGTTTGCGAACCCATTCGAGTGGTCTGGGACATTTGGCTTCCTCCAGAATTCGTCCTCATAATCAGTCGGGCAATAGAAAGCAAGGATCGCATCGGGAGCTGGGATGCCACGCGGTACCGAGGTCCAGGCTAAGGACATGGCCAAGGTGCCCCCGGTCGACCAGCCAACTACCACAGCTTGGTTGCGATCGAGAAGGTTGTTAATTTTCGTTTGAGTCAGCTTCAGGTCTGGCAGGGTATTTCTTGCCCAAGCATATGCTGTGACAACGTCAACAAGCGGCCCACTGAGAATGGTCGTCTCCGGGCAAAGCCTGTAATCCACGCTCACGGGTAAGACACCATTGTCTAATAGAAGTTGGATTTGACGCAGCCGTACGTCCTGACGTGACAGCATCACATGCCCTCCTCCGTGAACTATCAGACCTGTAACGGAGCATCGTCAGCTCCGGTGTCTATGTACAAAATGCGAGCTTCTTGATTCAAACCATACCGGTAACCCAATTCCTATGCGCTGACGCCTGAGATGGTGAAGGGTAGTGAATGTCTGCTCGGAGCGGCAGTCGCTTATCTGTGTGCGTGAAGACGACTGTTTCAACGCCGCCAGCCTTCTCCTGGGGTATGCTGCGGTGTTGTGATGCATCCTGAACAGGCTGCTTGAAACCCGTGATGACCCTGCAGACCTCAGACTCGCGTTTGTGGCCGCCCGTCCAAGAAACGTGTTGGAACCCGACCTGCCTCATTGTATCATCCCAAAATTCTGGAGTCGCCAGCACGTAGGGGCGGCCGTCGTCGTATAGCCACCAACCGTCTAAGAGACCGAACACCATGTCCAGCCAGTAGTTTCGCGTCGTAAGTTCAACGAGCGACACGAAGCCATGAGGCCGCAGGAGCTTGTTGATGTTGCTCAGAGAGTTGTGCAGGTTGGTAGTGGCGTGGATGCAGTTCGTGGCTAGCACGATGTCGTACTGCCCAAGATGCTGTGCCGCGGGCGGCTTCTCGATGTCGATAGTGCCATACTTCATGCAATCGAGCCCGGCAAACTTTCGCTTGGCCCCCGAAACCAGTGCGGAGGAGATGTCGGTGAAGGTGTACTCGATAGGTATCCCCTTCTGCACAAGCCTGTCCACTACCCATTGCGTTGTTGCGCCTGTTCCCGCTCCCAGTTCAACAATGCGATACTTCCCGTCAGGTCCAGGGGTGGACTTGGACAATGCCTTCTCGAGGAAGGATGTGAGAAGCTGGGAATTTATGATGAACATGGGGGCCGTCGCGTACACGTCGTCAAGCACGCTGCGGTTCGCCTTGGTGCCGAACAGAATCGACAGCGGATCCATCTTGCCACTTAGAATCGCAGCCATCTTTGAACCACAGATATTCAGGAGGTTATGCTCCTTGGCATGCTGGGGGAACTCCGCAAGGATGTCCTTGAAACGGCTGCTAGAGGGCGTGGTGTCGACAATTGTCTCTGAGCGGACGTACTGCCTGCCATCGTAGTCGGCCAGCTTGCCGCGTTGGAGGATTTGGTGGAAAACACCCAGCATACGGTCATGTCTCGCTATCACTGGAATCTTAGGAATTTTGTCGCCGGGCCTCAGCGCACTGAGGTCAACGCCGAGGTCCGAGAAGGCCTCTACGACGTAGGCGAGAACCAAGTCTGCTTGCTTGTCGGCTACCTTGGTATAGAAGTTACTGAAGCCGTACATTGCGGCGAACTTGTCGAAATCATCCTTGATGCCCTCAAACTCCTGAGCTGCACTGGCAAGGGCTGGGCTGGCCGGATATGAGAGCAGCTGCTCTGTCTTGAGCGGGATACGAGTGTTGTCGATGATGACGCTAGAGTCAGTGCCGTCTGTCGAGTAGCCAGAGGACGGCGTTGGGGACGAGTCGGCCGTGCTGGGCTCCGTCGTTGCCGCATTGTCAACGGGTGCGGCGGCGCTAACGAGAATGTCGGTGAGGTCCCCGAAGGTGCAGGTGTCTGTGAAAGAGGATGCGTCGATGGAAACTCCGAACATCTCCTCCATGTCGCTCATAAGTTCCATGCAGAGAAGAGAATCCAGGCCGCGATCGATAAGATTCGTCAAGCGATCAAATTCAGTAGCCGGGCACTCGAGATGGTTTCCTAGCAGTTCTGCTAGTCGCGGTATCAAATCACCGCGCTCGTCTTGCTCTTGTAAGACGGCTGGCCCTGCCACTGACGCGTGAGGCTGGAATTCAGAGTCAGAGATGATGTTTCGATCCGCCAGATTCGTGGGTTGGTCGAAGGGAACAGCTACAACGGGATTCTTCAAAACCTGAGGGGTCCCCTGAAATCTCTGAGATGCTTGTTGAGCTCCATAGCCATCGAGGTAGGCGCAAAGGGCTGAGAAGGTCTGCATATCCTGAAGTTGATCCTGCGGGATCAAGATCTTGAACACCTCGTTGACCTCAGATACGATTTCCGTAGCCATCAGAGAGTCAATGCCTAACTCCTCAAGCGTGGTGTCATCATGGAATTGATCTGCTGGAACGTCTGTCATCTTGCTCAGCAAGTCACGCAGCTCATCTGCCACACTCGGAGCAATCGCTAGGCGGACCGGCGGTGAAGATGGCAGTATGCTATTGACTGCAGCCGCGATGCTTGGAAGAGAAATGGAAGCTGGCGATGGAGCCTTTAAAGGCGTTGCCTCAGTTGTGGCGGGCTTGATAGCAATCGCCGAACTTCGTTGGGATGTTTTGGAACACACAACCTCAGAATTATCGGAAGGGTTCGCCCGGGACAGAATCTTGGCGAGAGATGCCATCCTAACTCTGCTGAACTTGGCCCCGGAAGCAACGAAAACGAGCTGTCCAGTGATCTTATCTGTGACAAAAATGTCGTTGCTGCTCTCCCTGTCGCTCGTAGCGGTGGATATCGCAAAAACATCCCAGCCAGGGCTGCTCCCTTCGGCCTGTGCCTTGCCAAAATCAGGCGACAATTGAATGCGGTCGACGTATGTAGAGACGAGCACATCATCTGGCGGACAAGGAGCAAGGCAGTTGGCGTATAGACCGGGGACCTGGAAGAAGTTGTCGATAGCGACGGGTGTAGAGACGAGATCTTGTGTGCAGGTAGGCTGTGCCTTGGGCAAGACAACATCGGCAACGACGGCACCGTCGCTGTTGCCGGCGACTCTGCGGACGCCTTGGTAAATGTCGCCGTATTGAACGACCCTGGAGAACACCTTATACACAAGCTTGCCTTGGACAGCTTCGCCTCCAGGCTGCGTAGCCATCTCGGTAAACATCTGACCCATGTCTTGGTTCTTTTGCATGCGATGAAGGAGCTTGCTGGTCCGTTCTAGTTCAGTCGTGATGCTCTTGTCGGTTGACGGTACTATTTCGCACTTTCCGGTAGCATGCGTAGTAGTGACCTGCGATTGTCTACTTGAACGCTCTTGTGAGACGAAGGCAAAGTCGAACTTGCAACCAATCTGATCCAACGGACTCAAAACAAGCTGAACGATCCTATCCTCCCCCATTCCGAGGGGCGTGGAAATCTCCAGATCATCTACACGTGCAAAAGGCGCACAAGCGATGTTCTCAACGGCCGCGAGCTGCTTGGCGGCCTGCATGACTAGCTCGATATACATAGTCGCTGGACAAAGTGCCTTGTTCAGCACAGCATGGCCACTGACGAGCACCCTCCAGCATTCGGAACGAGGATCGATGGTAAAAGTCGCATTTCTGGGACCACGGGATGCCCCATCTTGGAACCCAGATAGCGTAATGAGCACCGGCTCTGGCTCTGGCTCGACGACAAGAGACTCGGGCGCTTTCGCCGGCACTTGGGACAGCTCAGATGAGATCCCCGCCTCAAGGTCGAAGTCCAGCCAGTGTCGCGTCTTCTCGAACTGGTAGGGAGGAAGATTCAGGGCTTGATAGCTTTGCTGCTGGAAATGGTGGAAATGCCAGAACTGAACATGGTGGCCATGCCTCCAGAGATTGACGGTTGTGTCTGCTACCGAATTCAACGCGTCATCCCGAGTCAAGTTAATGGGACACAACAGGTGGTCATCGGTGTTGCTGGTAGAAAGAGCGCGTCTAGCGATGCTAGTAACCGCTGAGTTAGACCCAGCTTCCAGCCATGTGCATGCGCCGAAGCGGGCCTCAATACGTTTCACGGCATCTTCGAAGTAGACGGGTGAGCGAGTGTGATTGGCGACTTGCTTGGCCGTGATGTCGAACCAGGTCTCTCCCATCGAGCAGGTCTCGAAGTGAATCACGGGCTTGTTAAAAGACAAATTCTCGACGAGCTTCTCCAAGTCCGCAAGAATCGGGTCGCTGAACCTCGAGTGGAACCCGTGCGTGACATTCAAGACCTTGGCCCTGCCCTTAGGACTTCTGCTCATGAATTGAACGTGAGCAGCATCGACTGCAGCAGAAGACGCCACGAGAACATGACTTGAAGGCCCGTTGAAGCAAGCTATCTCGAGACGGTAGTCAGAAGAGACGTCCAGCCTCTGTACTGTTGAGATTAGGTCCTTTGTGGTCTCGTAATCAGCCTCTAGAGCAATCAAGGAGCCCCTTTCCGAGCCCCATTTCTGGCGCATCAAAAGGGCTCGCCCATACACCAATTTGAGGCCGTCCGCAAGAGACAGAACGCCAGCAACGACCATAGCGACGAGCTGACCGAAGGAATGACCCAAAACACAATCAATTTGTAAGCCACAAGCGATCCAGGACTGAGCGCAGGCATAGTGAAGGGCAAACTGCATCGTCTGCAGCGAAACCACATCATCAACTGGCTGGGTCGCAAATATACCCGGATAGATCCCCGGGTGTGCGAAGCCTTGTATTATACCGTCGCATTCGTCAAGATACTTTCGAAGGAGTGCCGAACTGTCATAGACGTGCTTGCTGAGGCCCACAGAGCGGGAGGTTTGGCCGCCGAAGATGATGACAACTGGATTGGGCTTGGGGTTGATCTGGCAGAGAGGGGACTCGGGATTGAAAGCCACAATCTGAAGTTGATTTTCCAACTCTGAAAGGCTCGAGGCTGTTGTTGCAAGCATGTTTGGGAGAGTCCGATTCTGCCTCTCGCTCAAGTTGAACCCGATATCAGCCAGTATTTCGACCTCTGAAGCTGAGCCCCTGCGGAGAGAGGAGATATAGTCTAGCAGCTTGGCGGCGTTCTGATGGAGGCTCTTGACACTGTTCGCCGTAATGATTACGGGGAATTTATCGACGTTACTTGATGCGGTGTCTTGGTAGCTCCGTGCCAGGGCGGTCTTCGAAGGCGGCTCCCTGACGAGCATGGCGGCTATACTACCAGCTGCCCCGTAATTATTCACACAAGCAATGAGTGTCTCGGCAATCCAAGGGATGGTTTCTGTCGGGATCGACATTCGCCCGGGAACCAGGCTAATCTTGGGATGAGGAGATTGAAAATGCGCCTGTCTGGGAATGGCGCGATACTGCATCATCAAAAGAGTCTTGATGAGACCAGCGACTCCAGAAGCCCCTTCAGTATGACCGATGTTTCCTTTTACAGACGCAAAATGAAGAGGGACATCTCTCTCCCCGCTAGCAAAGACCTCCTTGATGGCGCCGAACTCGAGGGGGTCGCCAACGGGCGTCCCCGTACCGTGAGCTTCAACGTAAGTAACGTCTTCAGCCGCGATACCAGCCGTAGTTAAAAGCTTGCGGTAGAGTTCCGTTTGTGACGGGCTATACGGAACGGTGATGGGCACTTTG
This sequence comes from Colletotrichum lupini, assembly GCF_023278565.1. Classification (NCBI taxonomy): domain Eukaryota; kingdom Fungi; phylum Ascomycota; class Sordariomycetes; order Glomerellales; family Glomerellaceae; genus Colletotrichum; species Colletotrichum lupini. The sequence continues at coordinate 5,484,619 of NC_064677.1, read as the reverse complement.
CTGCTGCTCTGCCTAACAGCGGTAGCGAGTATCGTACCAAGCACATTATCGCCGTCGGCAACCGCATCAGAAAGTCGCTTCAAAACGACAAGGCCGACTCCCTCGCCACGGCAGTACCCGTCAGCACTGGGGTCAAAGGACTTGCTCGCGCCAGTGGGGCTAAGAAATGAGGCGGCAGCCAGGTTCTGGTAGAAGAATGGGCTTGTGAAAATGGAGACACCACCGGCGATGGCGCTCTTGCAGTCGCCGTGCAGGATTGCTTTGCAGGCAGCGTCGATGGCGACTGCTGATGATGAGCAGGCCGTGTCCAGGGCAATTGAAGGTCCAGACAACCCGAAGAAGTGGCTGATCCTGCCGGGGACGAAAGCTCTCAGAGTCCCCAGAGCAGAAAAGGCGTTGGCCGGATGGCTGGCTACGTTGTCATTGTAGTCTGACGCACATACGCCGATGAAGCAGCCGACGTCTAAGTCGGGCTTGCGGGGGCCGAAGAAGCCGGCCGACTCAAGAGCTTGGTAGGAAACCTCTAGCAGGAGTCGTTGCTGAGGGTCTAAGGACGCTGCTTCGCGGCCTGACTTCTTGAAGAAACGATGGTCAAAGCTGGCAATGTCGTCAAGGTAGTTTCCGAAGTATACCGTCTTGTCCGTGTCACGTTGGTGTTCGTGAGCAGGGAAGCGTCCGCTGGGTGGTTCGCTTAGCTTCGACTCTCCCGCGTCTAGCATGCGCCAGAAATCCTCAACTGAGTCGGCGCCGGGAAATTTGCAACCCACGCCGACGACAGCAATGGCGTTGGGTGGCATGTCCTCCGTGAGGAGGCTGTCTGTGCTAGTGGTAGACATTGTAGGGTGTGATTTATAGTTCCTTGTTAAAAGGAGTTAAAGAAAGTTGAAGGTGCCGGTTGACGTTTGGAGAACTGGAGTTTCTTCAATGTGGGCACAAGGCCATCTCAAATAACTCATTTTCTAAGAACTCCAAATCCGGAAGTAATTCATCGTCCATCGGTTTGCAGGTGCAATTGTGCCTCCAAGACGACTTGAGATATCTGGAACCAATCATAATGTCTCAACCGAGTTGCAAGGGTGCTAGGCCCGCAGAAGGACTCATCGAGGGCACGTTGAATGCACGAACTCGGGTCTCTCTGACTTGCCCCAACTCGGGTCCCGCGTCCATTTAACACTCCAATAGCGTGAATATACAACATATTTTATTATTGGCCTTAAATTCCCATTGTAACTCATAATATCTAGATTGGTGAGGCTCATATCATTCGTTGCAGATGGGATCTGAAGCAAACACTCCGTAAGATATGGCCTGGTTGTAATTTCCTCGAACATAGCCAGTGAATCCCCGATTTCCTTTCTTAAAATCTTTTATAGGTAGTCTCATGAGACCTTTGCAATATATGTCTTAGTAGTGCTTCCAGTTCAGTGGCCTGGCTTCGTGCCTAGATCTATCTTCGTACTTTAACAAGTACTAACCCAAGCAGTGTTGTATATTTTATTTTGCTCTATGTCGGATTAGAAGTTTAATTTAACCGCGGTATACGGCCGACTGCGCAGGGGCTAATTAGGGGCCCTATTTACGATTATTATAACTAGCCTAACTTATAATTAAAACCTTCTTTTTATACTTATTACGTAAATATTTATATAATTTAATTAATTTTTTTATTAACTTATAGTTCGAACTAATTACTTTATAATAAGAATACTAATACTAATTAGTAATTAAATTTTATTATTATAAATTAGTAAAGTATCTTATTATATAAAAAAGACGACTTTTTAATACTATACAGAATAAGAAATTCGTACTAATTAATTTTATAAAAATAGATAAAAAAGGAGGCGATTTTTAAATACTATACGGAATTAAGTAATCGTAGCCCTTTATTATTTATAAAAGGTCGATATTTATTACGTTAAACTATATTAATTAATAAAACTACTTAAGTAATTAGTTTTTTATTATTATTCTAAGTAGCTTTTTTATTAAATAACTTTTTTATAGCTAGCTTATAATTGAAAATTAATAAGTTAAATTAGTAAAAGAAAATACTTATATAGTAGTTATTTACTTAATTAATTAGTATAATAAATAAGCTTAATAATATAATATAAAAGAGTACTATATAATTAAAAAAAAGGATCTCTAAATATAAATATTTTTATTTAATAATGAAAATAACTTTATAAAAGTTATTAAGCTAAAAGATTTATAGTATATAAAAAGGTTTATTATTATAACGATTTTATAAATATAACCGTAAGTTTATAATCTAAATAATCTCTTTATAGCCCCCTTAATTACTCCCTAAGTATTATTTAAGAATATAATATAAAAAATAGTTTAATAAGAAAAGAGGGGATTTAAAAGTCTTAATAATATTAAGTTAAGAGTATTATAGATCTTAGAAATTAATTTAAAAAGAAAGTAACTACCCTAAAGTAGTCTTACGACTTTTTATTAAAGTTATTATTAGTTTAAAAAAAAGGCTAAAAAGACGAAGATTTAAGGAGAAAAGAAAAGGATTTTTTAAAGGTCTACTAAAGGGCTTTTTTTATATTAGTTCTTAGTACGAAATTATTAATTTTAAAAAATTAACTAAGTAATAAAAAAGATTATTAATAAGTAATAATTACTTAACCGTAGTTAAATTATAAAAAAGACTATTTAAAAAATATAAAATAAGGTATTAAGAAGTTATAAAAAAAAGATTTTTAAAGTATTTAACTTTACTAAGTATAAATAATAAATAAGTATTTTTAATAAGTCCTTAACGTTTATAATTTTATAAAAAAGAGGGCCTAATTTTGCTAATTATATTTAATAGTTTATATAGCTCTTTTATAAACTACTTAGTATTTATTTTTAATTATTTTTATAGAATACTACCCTAAAAAAGATAGGTTAAGGAAAGAAGCTATTTAGAGATTATAAAAAGTACGAGGCTTAAGAGGTTAGAAATATATAAAATAATAGAAATTAGTAACTAATAAAGATCTTAAGAATAATTATTATATTTTTTTATAATAATATAAACGTTTATTACTACTATTAAAAAAGAAAACTACTAAAACTTACCCTTTTATATTAAATAAAAAAGAGGATCTTAATAAGTATAATAGTTAGTAATTTAAAAAAGTAGTAATAATTACTAAAAATAGTAAAAATAAGAGTAGTAATAAGATAGCGAGAAGAAATAAGAATTTTTTAAATCTTAATAAATTCGTTAAGTAATAAAAGTACGGATTTATTATAATTAGCGCGTAGATTAAATATATTTTTATTAAAATTAAATATATTAATAATTATTAATACGGATATAAGCTAAAATACGACCCTTAGTAAGTTAAAAAAAAAAAAAAGAAGAAAAAACCCGATCCTAAATAGAATCCTAATCCTTTATAAATAAGTAAATATTAACCCGAACTATTAGGGGACGTAGATATATAAGATTATAAATTAGCTTAATAATAAGTAAATTAATATAATATTAATTTATTTAACTAAGGTTTATAAAAAAAGGGGCTATAAGGATAACCCCTATTTTATAAAATTATAAACGACCTTAGTTATTAGCTAGATAAATAGTTCGCTAATATAAGCTTAGGAATTATAAAAATAATTAATAAATTCTTTTATGAATAAGGGGTATTACTAGCGTAGTTATAGTTACGAGAACTATATAAAATCTTAGTAACGACGATTATAAAAGAGGAATTCGTATTATAGAACTAAGTATAAGTTAATAAGGCGTATAATTACTTTAACGAATTTAAAAAAAGGGTAAATAATATAAACTTCCTCTCTATAATTACTAATAATAATTTATTATTATAAAAAGATATATAAAAGTAAAATATAGTAATAAAAGTACGATAATTAACGATTTTACTTATTTTAATTTATAGCTCGTTATTATTATTAATACGAAATCTAGCGCCGATTAGCTAATAAAAAAGATAAACGACCCGAAGTTATTAATAATACGTCCCCCCGATAGAGCAATCTGCCGGGGCCGTACTATATATTACGTATAAAAACAAACTAAGTATATTGCGCTTTATACTTAATTATTAATTAAAATAGCTCCCGACCTTCTCCCATAGTCCTCTAAGTTTTAATTATTTAGAGGGCGAGCTATACCTATTTTAATATATATAAGACCTCTTAATATTAGCCCATATAAGTAGCTAGATCCTATATTATATACTCTTTTTTATTAAAAATTAAAGGGCCCTTTATATATTCTCTTATATTTATAATATAGCCCGTATTAAAAAGATTTTTAGTTTTATAAAATATAATTTCTAAATTAGTATTAATATATTAAATCTTAACGTCTATATTAGCCTAGCTATTTATAACGTTTATACTATTACTTAATTAAATTCCGTATTATTAAAAAGTACTTTACTAATCCTCGGGTATATTTATGTTAATTATAATAGCTATAGCGTTAAGCTAGCTAAGGGCGCCTAGCCCGAGAGGAGTAAACTTATTAACGGGCATCTTTAGTTCTAACTTACTAATTACTAACTATATACTAAGAGTAGAGTAGTAGTTTATATATTAATAAATTTATTTAATAAATTTATTTAGTTGAAATAGAGCTTTAGGTAATATTAAAAACGATAAGGATAAAAAGAATTTTTATAAGCTTTAGTACGTAAATATTAGCCTATTTAGCCCTTTTTTTTAAAAACCTTTATGTTATTATTAAAGTTTAAAACCTCTACGGTTAAAAAAGGCTATTTCTACCTATTATAGCCGATTATTATAATTAATTATTATAGCCGACCTCTATTGTTAACCTTTTTAACTAGTACTACTACGTAACGAAGAGGGTAGTTTACTTATCCCGAATTATATAGCGGTTTTCGTATTAAAATTATTATATTACGTTAAGTACGTACTTAGGGTATATTATATATATTATATAATTAAGAAGTATACTATATTAAATAATTTCTTTTAAAAGTATAATCCCGTTAAGGTCGATCTTTTATACTTATAAAGCTAGAAAGAAAACCACTATATTAATAATACGTAATAATATAGGGATCGTATATAAATATTAAAAATATAATAATAAATACGAGGTAATTTATAAACTTTAAAAAGATCTTTTTAAAAAAAAATTATATTTAAAGGGGAAGTATAAGGTTTTATAAAAAACCCTAACGATATTTTATAATTATTATAAAAAGGTCGGGATTAGGGAATACTAGTATTATTTAGTAATTAATATTATACTCGTAAATAAAGCCTCTAATTATTATTATTATAAAGTAGTATATAATCTCGATCGAAACGACTTTTTTAGTATTATTAACGTAATCCGAAGCCGCTTTAAGACTTATAATAAGAACTTAGAGTTCCTATCTCAATTATAAGCGATTTTCTTTATATTTATAATTAGGATAATAAGGAGTAAATTATAAATAAAGATCTTTAAAAAGCTTATTAATTAAATCAATAAGCTAGTAAAAGCCTAGTTAAATAAGGGAACTAACGAATAAAAAGTTAAATATTTTTATATTATAATTTAGTACGTATTAAAAATAAAAATAACCTTATACTAAGTACATAAAAACTACGAGACGCTTTATTTAAAGCTAAAACTTAATTTTAATATTAAAATAAAAATACTACGCTAAACTTATTTCTAAATATATAATAACCCTTATTAATAATATTAAGTTAATTAAATATATAAAATAAAATAAAAGAGGCTAAATATAGTAATCGTTAATAAAGAGGCTTAAATTCGTTAAATAAATAAAAATTTAATTCGTAAGTAGGGTAATAAAAGAAATAATATTATATTTATAAAAAAAATAGATATTAGTTAAGTAACTACTTTAAAAAAGAGCGTACTAAATCGTATAAATAGTATAAAAGGTCGAGGGTAATAAATAATAAAACTAGCCCTTATTAGTTTAACTAATTTTTTATTATATATAAGAATAAATTTCCCCCCGACGGAGCAATCCGCCGGGGCCGTACTGTGTATTACGTATTGGGGAAAACTAGGTATATTGCGCTCTATACTTAACTACTAATTAAAATTAACCGACTCGACCGTTGTCTTCTTTTTATTAATAGCTCCTAACCTTTTGCTACCCGCTTATAGGGCGAGCTTTACTTACTCTAACGCGTATAGGACCTCCTAGTACTAGCCCGCGTAGGTAGCTAAGTCTAGTATAATCTATTTTTTTATATAAGTATTATTATTACCCGGGGGGTCCCGTAAGAGCTATTTAAGGCGCTAGCTTATTACCCTAACCCTATATACCTTTAGCCCGTTTATCGTAGCTATTATAACTAGGCCGGTATTAATATACTAAATCTTAATATTTATATTAGCCTAGCTATTTACGGTACTTATAATATTACTTAGCCGAATTCCGTACTATTAGAAGGTACTTTACTACTTCTTAGGCGTACTTATATTAGCTACGATAGCTATAGCGTCGAGCTAGCCGAGGGCGCCCAGCCCGAGAGGGGCAGACTTATTAACGGGTATCTTTAGTTCTAGCCCACTAATTGCTAACTATATACTAGGAGAGTAGGTTCTCGTCGAGGTAGTGGTTTATATATTAATAGGTTTATTTAGTAAATTTGTTTAGTGGATTTATTTAGTAGATTTGTTTAGTAGATTTATTTAGTTTAAATAAAGAGTAGCTTTAGGCAATATTAGAAGCAATAAGGATAAAAAAAATCTTTACGAGCTTTAGTATAGCAAAAGAGTAGTAAATATTAGCCTATTTAGCCCTTTTTCTAAAAACCTCTACGTTACTATTAAAGTTTAGAACCTCTGCGGTTGAGGGCCGCTTCTAACTATTGCGGCTATTTATAGCGGCCGATTATTATAACTAACTATTACGGCCGACCTCTATTATTAACCTTTCTAGCTAGCGCCGCTACTAAAGAGGGTAGCTTACCTATCCCGAATTAAATAGCGGTTTTCGTATCAAAATTATTATATTACGTTAAGCGCGTGCTTAGGATATATTACGCGTATTATATAGTTAAAAAGTATACTATATCGTATAATTTCCTTTAAAAGCGTAATCCCGTTAAGGTCGATCTTTTATGCCTATAAAGCCGGAAAAAAAACCACTACATAAGAATAAATTTAAGAATATAGAACTTAATAAAAGTAATTAAAGTAGCGGCCTAGAGTATCCGCTCCCTATAAAAAATTGAAAAAATAAAGAAAATCTTACTTCTTATACTAACGAATTAGATTATAATAAAATTAATAAAGTTAACTACTCTTTTTTTATTTTATTAACTTTTAGAAAATATACGAAGCTAAATAAATAAAAAATAATAAAAGCTCTTAATAAGTAGGCTTTTATTTATAGATAATAAGAGAAGGTCCTTTAGATAATAAATATGGAAGTAGTTAAAAGAGTAAATTTAATAAGGCCGAAGCCTATTCTCTTAACGCTTAAAAAGAAAATACTACCTTTTTTAATACTTAAAAAAAAATATATAGTACTAAGTAAATCTAGAGGTAGTTAAAGGGGTCCTTTTAATATTATTTAGATTATTTAAATACTAAGCTCGTATAGGTATTTTATATAAGTAAAAGGTATAGCTTAAATAATCTTTATAAAATTATTTTAAATACTAAGGTATCGTAATAGTTAATAATAAAAAAAGGGTAATTCTAAATACTATTAAAAATCGTACTAATAATACTTAATACGTTAATAATAAGTATTATAAGAATTAGTTTTAATTTAGGTAAGGAAATCGTTACCCTAGGTATAATAAAAATAGAGACGTATTTTAAAACGATAATCTTTTATATTTTATCCGTTAATACCCTATTTCTCTTATATCTAAGAAATATAAATTAACTAAGTATTATATTTAATAATATAAAGAATAGAATTTTTAGTAATAAGTATTTTAAAATAATTAAATAACGATAGGGGTATACGTTTATAAGGCTTATTAATAATACGAAGTTAATTAATTACTTAATAAAAAGTAAGCTTAGATAATTATATTAAAGATTTAGGTACTTATTAGTTACGAAGCTACATAACTTCTTAAAATAATTAAGTAATAATAATATTAAAATAGGGGCGCTAGAGTAGTTAATAAAAATATATTACTAATACTAAATAAATACGTAGAGCGTATATAAAGTTAAATTTAAATTACGTAATAAGCTTAATTTAGATTAGGAAATCGTTATTAATATTTTCTATTTAAATAGTCGGCTAGTCCTATATATAATTAACGTAGCTATATCCTTTTAAGTAAGGTAATTCCTCTAGGATTTATAAATAAAAATAATATAAATAGCCCTATAAAAAAGCTAGATCGATATATACTAAGGACCGTTAGATAGTATTAAAACTAACGCTAGTACTAATTTTAAATTAATAAAATTTAAAAAAGAATATAACGGCTTATAGTATATAGTTAAAATTCGTACTTATTAAAGCGTACTATAATATTAAAAAAGTAAAAAGGATATATTAATAACTAAAAAAGGCGTTGAGGATTATTAAAAAAGAAAATCCCGATTTTATTAATAACGAATGCTTTTAAATAGTACTTAAATATTATAATAATACTATAGGGCCTAACGGGCTTATACTAACGCTATTAGTATTTAAAATATATTTAAGAACGACTTTAGCCTCGTTATTATTACTAAATATAAACTAACGAGCTTAAGTAATTAAAAAAGTAATATAGATATTACGTAAAATAAATATAAAAAAGTAAGTTTACGAAGTAATTATTATATATAATAGGCCTAATATAGGGGTTAATTTAAATATATTATTAAATTGAAATATATAAGTATAGTACGAAATTATTTAATAATAAGCTAGGCTATATAAATTAATTTGTATTAATAAGCGCTTTTACGTAGTTATAAAAAGTCGTAACTAGCCTCTCGAAGTATTAATTATAATAATTAAATTATATTATATAAATCTTAATAAGGTAATTTTTAATTTATAAAAAGGAAAAGAGATAAGGGAAATTATATAACCCGTAATAAAAGTATAAGAAATTATCCTTAACAAGATTATTATAATAATATTAATAAATAACGAAGAAGAGGAAATTATTAAAAAAGTATTAATATTACTAACGAGACGTTATAAAAAACTACGATAATAAGCCTTAATATAATAATTTATTATTAATAATAAGGTAATTAATACTTTTTATATAATAAAAAAGAAAGCCGATTTTAAATTAATAATTAAACTATATAAAAAAAGTATAATTATAACTATTAAAAAGCCGTATAAGGGATTAAATCTTATTAAAATAAATACTTTTCGTAATTAAGGGGTCTATCGATTTATCTTCTATAACCTAAAGAAATATATAAACTTCTATATATTTAAATTACGAATAGTTTATAAAATTAAAGGGAAAGGAATACTTTAACTATATAAGAAGTCTAAGTATATAATTTAGGGGTACGGTAATATTAAAAAAATAACGCTACTTATATAATTACTTATAATATAGCGCTATAACTAACGGTTAATAATAGTACTAATAATATTATTATACAAAAAGGGATATAAGATTTAAAGCCGTAATATTACCTAGGCCTATACTTAATTAGCTACCGGACTTATAAAAGAAATCCTCGCTTATTTATTAAAAGAAAATAATTAGTAAGTACTTAAAAAATACGATTATTAAAGTACTTAAGCTACTATATAGGCTTATAAAATCGGGTATTTATTAATAAGCTACTTATTACGATTTTTATATTAATTAATTATTAATAATTATATTTACGTATAACCCGTACTTATTAATTTCTAAATATAAAAATAACTAATTTAGGATCGTTAGAATATAAACTAATAATATATTAAGCCTATTTAATATTAATTTTATAAAAAAAGAGGATAAGGAGTTTTAAAAAGCGGGCTTCGTAACGAAACTAAAAAAAGTCTTTATAACAAATACCCCCCTTAGATTTAATAATAGGATTTTTATAATTAAAAAAAAAACTATTGTTTTTTAATAAAAGGGATAGGATAAGAAAATTAACTTCGTTAATTAAAATATAACTAACGTTAAAAAGTAATATAAAACTAAGCTTATATAAGGGGTATATATTATAAGTATATATTAGCTTAAAGTAATTTTTAATTATATTAAAATAGTATAAGCTATAGATTTAACTAAACGAGACGTCGAGGTACTTAATAAATAGCTTAAGTAGTAATAAATAAATCTTAATAGAGGCCTCGTTTATTACTTAATTAACTTAGCGATTAATAAGCTTTATATTTTTATTAATAAGTTATTTATAAATAATAATAACCTTATTTTATAATTAAGATATATTATTATCTTAATTAATAAGAGTATAAATAAAAACAAATTTATTATATATAGTAATATAATCTATTACTTATTAATTAAAAATAAGTAAATAATAAGAAATATACTTACGTTAGAAGTTTATAATATAGTTAACGGCGTTAACTTTACTTACGTAATTTTAATAATACTAAAGAGGATTACTAATTAACTTAGCTTTTTACTAATCCTAACGGTCATTTATATAAACTCTTACTTATTATATAAGTAATTTCTTAAATTAAAAAAAAAAGGCTTATAATTAATATTATAGCCCTTAAATAATCGTATAAAAAGTATAAAATACTCGAGATCCGTTAGATTAATATTAATAATAACCTCGCCGACGCTTTTATAAAAATAATACTTAATAAAAAGTTAAAATAATTTATAAATAATAAGAAAGTTAATATATAAATAGAAAAATAGGTTATATAAAAAAATAATAAAAAAAGGGAAAAAGGAGACGATTTAATAAATAAAACTAAAGTCGAATTATATATTTAATTATAATAAGTAAATTAATAAAAAAAAAGTTAGTATTAGATTAAAATTTAATTTAATTATAGTATATAGCTAACTATATAGGGGCTAATTAAGGGCCCTATTTATAATTATTATAGTTAGCTTAACTTATAATTAGAACCCCTTTTTTATACTTACTATATAGATATTTATATAGTTTAATTAATCTCTTCGTTAATTTACGGTTCGAACTAACTACTTTATAATAGGGATACTAATACTCTAGTGTGGTTCTTGTTAATATACTAACTATCCGTGGCCTAAGCCGTTAACTTATAGAGAATTGTGTTGCTCTAGGCATTACATGGGTTCTATTTTATCGATATATAATATTTTTAGAAAGTACATAACTGACTGATCTGCAACTGTCATCGCGACTTACCATCAGCACGCATATGAGCTCAAGCTTCTAAGCTCCGGTGATGACAATCTATCCCATCAACTGTCAGAAGGTGCCAGGATGTCTCAGCTGTCTCCAGTCTTTTCCCGACTCCCAATTTATCTCAAATCCATTCATAAAGTAGGTGGATAAAAAGAAAACAGGGTCGGATAGATATGCAGTTCGTTCTTACCCACAAAGCACGTACATACATATTGACGCTATCTAGTAGTTGATAGGATTTGTAAGCACGTGTTCCTTTCTTGTCTCCATAAACTCTCAAAGTGCGGCTTATTGACAGCCAGAAGCATTGCGATACTTCTACACTACATGAAAATCTGCTAACAATTTGAACAACCTTGTAGTCGTACGGGGAAGCTGAGCGTTCGCAATTGGAGCCTGGGTACTCAATATACGGGCCTCAACTCCTGGACATCTCATTGAAGGAGCACAGTCAGAGTCCTGGAAAAGGTCAGCACTTTTTTGAGTCTGGGAACCTTATTAATGGTGCACTTACTCCAGTTTCCGACAAGTTTATAGTTGATGTTCCGGTGAATGGTACCGAGAGCCATGCGGAAGGTACGTCGGCTTGGGTATGGGTTCGAGCCAGAACCAACAGCCAAGCCGTTGTCGACACGAGACAGGCCGGGATCGCCGTTACCGCGGTCAGACTGTGCACCAAAGTTGACGAAGACGTTGGCATAGCCAGTAACTTGGACCTCGAGATGGACGTTGAAGATACCGTCGCGGCCGGTGGTTCTCCAGGCGCGGTACTCCAGGCGGTGATCACTAGCCGAACCGGCCCAGGTGTTCAAAGGAAGCTGTGAAAGAGTGGGAGTGGCACCATCAAAGACGTGGGCTTCAATGTCGCCGCGAAGGTCGATGCTAATGGCGGGGAGTTCGGCTGGGGCACCGCGGTAACCGACGCATGTCAGGCCACGCTCCTGTACCAGAGGTTGGAGAACTGGCGAGCATGAAGCCAGAGCCATAAATAAGGCAAGAAGCCAAAGCATCTTCAAAGCTGAATACAACGAATGTCTTGTACAAGTAAGAGAGAATGTTGTGCGTTGGTAACGAGCTGGCGAGATATTATGGCTGAAGAGCTCTCATCGTCCGGGGCTTTGAGTTCATACCTATATACTTCTATTTAGCTGTACAGATATCATAGAACTCGGCATCTTCGCATGGTACAACATCTACTATCTCTGTAATTTTCCATCGCAAATTCAGATATATGACTACGGAGTTCTCGGTGTTCAATATTATGCCTTGTTCTTCCCGAGTCTGCCCAGTCTGGAAATGAGGCTCACAACACGGGCCTAAAGGCGCCCACGGCCAAAAGCTTGCGACTTCACTAGAGGATTGGTTGAAAGCTTAGTATATTTTTACGTCAGCTGATTGATTCCAGAACGTTTGCGATTCCGGCACGCCTTTCCGAACTGGAGTGGCAGCTTCTGTTAGTGGAATATTTACAACTCTTAGTTCAGAACTTTGAGTGAAGGCACTGACTCTTGCAAATTATCACGAGAATGCAATCAAACTTACGCCCAATGCAATGATTGCTTGCGAACGGAACTCGCGGGGTTCGCAACTTCGCTATTCCATAGAGCATATAAGTCCCCAGCCGCTTTTTGCCGGAATTGCGACCTACAACATTTGATACATCTCTTCAGTCATTCCAGAACAACTATCAAGTACGCTCTCTGACCATCAAGCATTTTCACTACCTGCCTTGATTCAGTCTATCGCATTTTATCGATCACAGTCAATTTTCAACATGCGTTTCTCAGTTCTTCCTGCCATGGCCCTTTTCCTGTATGTTCTTAAGATTCATCCTTGAAAATTCGTAACTTAAGGTCGCTAACGCTCGCGAGGGGTTTTTCCATGGCTGACATGCACGACTACTGCGCATGCCAATACAAAACCAACTCAGCAGTTGACTATGCCGCCACTGATCTGCTAGCCGGTGACTGCAGGTTCGGCTACACCTATGGTAGGTCTTGCGTTTCTTGCCAATCAGAGTCGCGCAGCTAAAAGCTTTATAGGCCAAAACTCGGGGCAATTCTGGATTGGTCGATCATCTGGTTCGGGACCAAGGTTCCAAGGACGATTCGTGAGTTCACGTCCAGCTAGATCAGTACCCAGGGAAACGGCACGACTGACTTGTGAAAACAGCTCAAAGCGATTAGTGGCCAAATTGATGGACAGGAGTTCTACAACAACTGCAAAAGATATGCTGCGAATGATGCCACTTGCTTTAATTGTGAAACCAAGTTCGAGTATCCTGATGGGTCTATTCTGTGTCGGTAATTATTTGACCTAGATAGAGTTTGTTTTCTCATTTCTCAACATTTCATCATAATAAAGTGCTTATGCGACTGCAGTGCTATGGAGCAATTGGGCCCCAGGCGTCGCCATGAGTCACTTTCATAGTCAGCGCTGTTCGTGGTGCTGCTTTGCAGCCATTCTTGTGCATAGCTTTTGTGTCCTGTCTCAGAGCTTTTGTTACTCTCTGGGCATGGAATTGTGACAGATTACTTTACCTATCTACAAAACTTACCCATCGGCGCTACCTATAAGCGGGAGCAGATATGAAGCAGCGAACTATGGAAACTATATGAAATCGATACGGAACTCCTCGTGAAATGAGAAGTGATGCTTGCCGCACTATCCGGTTCTAAGAGTATGTATAATTTTCAGGGTGGGTAGAAGTGCCTTTTTCTTAGCATCTAAGAACAACCCTAGTGAAGCATCTCGAGCTAATTACTAAAAGTGCTGCCTTAGTATTAGCTTTTATACTTATTAGTATCTCTATTATAAAGATATTAGTTAATTAGTTCGAACTATAAGTTAACGAAATAGGTTAATTAAATTATATAATTTATTATATAAATATAAAAAAGAGGTTTTAATTATAAGTTAAAGAGCCCCCCGACGGAGTAATCCGCTAGGGCCGTACTATATATTACGTAGTAAAAAAACTAGGTATATTGCGCTCTATACTTAATTACTAATTAAAACTCCGAACTTTTTACTACTTTTAGCTATTTAAAGAGCGAGCTATACCTATTTTAATATATATAAAACCTCTTAATACTAATTTATATAATAGTTTTTTTCCCCTTAACGAAGTAATCTACCGGGGCCGTACCGTATATTATATAAGGAATTAATATACGGGCGTCGTAAATTAATATACGGGTATTACTCTTATATAAGCGTTGCTATTCTATTTTTTAATTAGTCTAAAAAAATAGTACCTCCCTATAAAAGTAATAAGGGTAACTATATTAATATAGCTATTCTTACTATCCTCTTTAACTTAAGCTCTAGTTTAAGATTTTTAAAAATAAAAATACTATTATAATTTACGTACTTATTTAGAACTATTATATTACTTATTTAAAATTTATAAATCTTAAATAAGTTAGTAATCTAAGCTTTTATAAATTTTAAATAAGTAAAGCTTCTTTTTATTATATATTTAAAATGTATAAAAAATAAATTATAGTAACGTTTACTTAATTACTTCTTTTAACGTAGTTATAATAATTTATTATTATTATAAACTACTTTTTATTAACTCCGTTTTTTTTTTTAAATATTAAGCTATATTAGCTATTTATTTATATAATTCTCCGTTATTATCTTTTTATTAAAAATACTAAACTAGCTCTTTATTTATTATTAAAATAAGCTCGATATTTAGCTTTAACTTAGCTAACTTATTTTTTTTATAAGCTTAGCTAGCGTTAACTTATTTTTATTTTTAAATAAGTAGCCTCGCTTTTTATTATTAGTGCCTTAGTTATTATAAGTAGTACGAACTTAACTAACTAACTAGTTTTTTTTTAAATAAGGCTAGTTATAATAAAATAGGCTATACTATATTCTTTAGCTTATTATAAAAGGATATAATAATCTTAAGGTTAAGGATTTAGTAATATAGATCTAAAGAAACCGTTTTTTAAAAACGTTACTAAGGGTATACTTCTTACTTATTAAAAATAGCTAAATTTGATATTTTAAAATAAATCTTGTAATAATATAAGATACTTAGCTTAATTAAAATAGTATAGTCTAAACTATAAAATCCGAGGGGTTTTAAAAATAGCCTCTTATTAAATAGTATTACCTTTTTTATATAGTAGTTTTTTTCCGACTTTATAAGTATAAAAAATCGACCTTAACGGGATTACGCTTTTAAAAGAAATTATATAATACGGTATACTTTTTAATTATATAATATATATAATATACCCTAAGTATATACTTAACGTAATATAGTAATTTTAATATAAAAACCGCTATATAATTCGGGATAAGTAAGCTACTTTATAGTAATACTAGCTAGAAAGGTTAATAATAGAGGTTAGCTATAATAGTTAGCTAAAATAGTTAGCTATAATAGTTAGAAGCGGCCTTTTTTAATTATAGAGGTTCTAAACTTTAATAATAACGTAGAGGTTTTTAAAAAAAAGGGCTAAATAGGCTAATATTTATTATTTATACTAGAGCTCGTAAAGATTTTTTTTATCCTTATCGCTTTTAATATTACTTAAAACTACTCTCTATTTAAATTAAATAAATTTACTAAATAAACTTATTAATATATAAATTATTACTTTTTTAGTATATAGTTAGTAATTAGTGGGCTAGAACTCTTTAAAAATACCCGTTAATATGTTTACTCTTCTTAAGCTAGGCGCCCTCTTTAGTTAGCTTAACGCTATAACTATTGTAGTTAATATAAATATAACTAAGGATTAGTAAAATACTTTTTAATAATACGGAATTTAATTAAGTAATAGTACGAACGCTATAAATAACCGGGCTAATACGGACGTTAAGATTTAATATATTAATATTAATTTAGAAATTATATTTTATAAAGCTATAAATCCTTTTAATATAAGCTATATTATAAATATAAAAGAATATATAAGGGGCCCCCTAACCCTTAATAAAAAGGAGTATATAATATAAAATTTAACTACTTATATAAGTTAGTATTAAAAGGTTTTATATATATTAAAGTAAGTATAGCTCGCTCTTTAGATAAGTAGGGGAAGGTTAGGAGCTATTAATAAAAAGAAAATAATAGTCGAGTTAGTTAACTACTATTTTAATTAGTAATTAAGTATAGAGCGTAATATACTTAGTTTTCTTTAATACGTAATATATAGTACGGCCCCGGCGGATTGCTCTATCGGGGGGATTACCTTTTTTATAAACTAGCCTTACGTCCTAATTAAAATAAGATATTTTAAAAAAGATATTATTCGAAGTTCGCTTAGGTACTTAAAACGAGTACTTATATATTCTTAGTTTATAAATACCTTATCCTTTATATAAACTTAGTAAAAACATAGCTCTTAATTACTAATTATATTTTATATAACGTTAATAAGCCGATATAAATAACTAAGATTATTTAAAAAATAACCCTTAATATTATTATTACTTAACTTAGTATTAGAAATAATACGAGTACTAAAGTTCTAGTATTTTTAAATAAAATAACGGGCCTATTATATTCTTAAAAATAAGTATATTACGTAAAAATACTAGAGAATTAGGTATTAGTTATTAAACTTTTTAAAGAGCTTAGTCTAGGCTTTTTTAAAAATATACTTAGTTTTAATAAAAATAATAAGCTTTTATATTATAAAAACTTTATACTACGTATAAGAGGGGGGCTTATTAATAAGTATATTAATATAAGCCTTATTTTTATTACTTAGTATAGCTATTACTTATATTAATAATTAATATCCTTTATTATCAAACTTATTATTATTATTATTATAGCTACGGTCCTTAACCTACTTCTACTTAGCCCTAAGTATAATATTAAAATTAATATAATAAATATAAAGTTATTATTAAACGTCCGGGAACTACTTATTTAGTATAGCCTTTATTTATTTATCGTAGTTTATAATAATAATAGTAGGGTAACGGACTAAGTATTAATTTATAAATTAGTAAATACTTATTAAGAAAAACTAAAAACCCTCTAGTTTCTTATTATTAATAAGGCCGAACGTAGCGTTATAAATAGATTTAAAGTAGGTCTATTTAATAATTTAAAAAAGAGGGAGCTTAAAGCGATTAATATTATAAATATTATTAAAGCCAATTACTTTAGGGAATCGCTTTTATATTTAAAAATAGTAAAAAAAGGTCTAGATAAAGCTAATAAAGTAGTTTAGTTCGTTATTTACTTATTTTATTATATATAAAATATTTCGCTTATTAAATAGCTTAATTAATACTATAATTAATAAGTATTTAGTTAGTTTCTCTTAGTTTATACGAGCCCTAGTATTATAAATATCTCGCTAAGTAAATAAGGACTTTAGGAACTATTTTTAAATAATAATACGTATATCGCAAGCCCGAATCCTAACTCGTTAGTTTATAGTTTTAATAATATCCTTAATTACTTTAATAAGCTTATAATATAAAAAATATATAAAGGCTTTAAAACTAAAGCTATAATTATATTAATTATATTAAGGGTCTAAATAATAATATAATAACTACTTATCCTCTTCTTAAGCCTCGGTAATAATTTATTATTTATAATCGTATTTATAAAACTTATATTATTAAATACTAATACTTTATATAAGCCTAAGCTCGCTAAACTAATTATATTACAAAATATATTAAATAATTTGGCCTCGAGCTTTATATTTATTTCGTTTTATAATACTAAATTTATTAGCTTTTATAAAATTATTAACTTAATTAAAAAGGGTATTATAAATTTATTCTAAATTACTAAGAATTAATAAGTTTAGGATTTAGGTTATAAAAAAAAAGAGGATCGGTTATTTAGAGTATAATAAGAGGTTATAGTTTAAAAAAACGTTTCGTTTTAAGTAAAAAATAGCTATAGGGGTAAATAAAATAATAAGTTAACTTAGGGACCCTATATTTATTATTATTAATAAATATATTTTTATTATTAAAGTAGTACTATTATTAATTATTAATTAGTTTTAATAACCTATTTAATAAGCTAAAGAGTATTACTAAACTACTTTATTATAAAATAAAAAGGTTATTAAAACTATTTATTAGGGAGAGAGGGGTTATATTTTAAAAAAAGTTATAAAAGGGTAGTTTACTAAGTTTTTATTATTTTTTTAGAAGAATAGTAAATAAAATATAATATAAGCTCTATACTAAGGTAAATATTTATAAAAAGTCGTATATTTTATAATATACTAGTTAAGAGCTCGGTAATAAGGTCGCGCTACTTTTTAAAATTACTAATTTTATAGAATTAGTTAATACTAAAGTAGCTACTTTTTAAAGAGGGAAATAATAATAATTAATTAGATAATAATAAAAAGCTATAATTAATTAATAGTCGTTTTTATAAAAGGAAACGTCTCTTAATAAGGGTATTATTTCAAAATTAGCCTTAGGGAACGTCTTTAATTTTAATTATAAAAACTATTATAAATAAATATTATAAGTTAAATTTTAAGACTTAATAATATAACCTAAGTATAAAAGGAGTAAAGGAATAAAGGCTTAAGATACTTTATAAATATTTAGCAAAATTAAATTATACTAATAATTTTTGTTAAACTAATTAAAAAATAAAATAGCAACGCCTATATAAGAGCGACGCTCGTATATTAATTTACGACGCCCGTATATTAATTCCTATTATATATTAAAAAAGACTAAGTATATTACGTTCTATACCTAATTATTAATTAAAATAGCTCCTAACCTTTTATTATTTCTAGCTATTTAAAAAGCGAGCTATACCTATTTTAATCTATATAAGACCTCTTAATACTAGCCCGCATAAGTAGCTAGATCTCGTATTATATACTCCTTTTTATTAAAAATTAAACAACCCTTTATATATTCTTTTATATTTATAATATAGCCCGTATTAAAAAGATTTCTAGCTCTATAAAATATAATTTCTAAACTAATATTAATATACTAAATCTTAATATTTATATTAGCCCGGCTATTTATAGCGTTCGTATTATTACTTAGCTAGATTCCGTATTATTAAAAAGTATTATATTACTTTTTAAATATACTTATATTAGCTACGATAACTAGGGCGTCGAGGGGGCCTAAGAATTTATCGAGCCTTAGAGGGGGGGACTTATTAAGGGGCATTTTTAAAGAGTCCTAGCCCGCTAGTTACTAACTATATATTAAAAAAGTAAGTTCTTAACGAGGTAGTAGTTTATATATTAATAAGTTTGTTTAATAAGTTTATTTAGTAAATTTATTTAGTTTAAATAGAGCTTTAGGTAATATTAAAAGTAATAAGAATAAAAGGAATCTTTACGAGCTCTAAAAAGTAGCTAGATATTAGCCCTTTTAGCCCTTTTTTTAAAAAAGCTTTTATATTATTATTAATGTTTAGAACCTCTATGGTTAAGGGCCGCTTTTAACTTTTATAACTAATTTTTATTATCGACCTTTTTAGTTAGTACTACCGTAGGGTAGCTTACTTATTTTAAATTATATAGTAGTTTTTATATTAAAATTACTATATTACGTTAAGCGCGTACTTAGAGTATATTATATATATTATATAGTTAAAAAGTATACCGTATTATATAATTTCTTTTAAAAGCGTAATCCCGTTAAGGTCGATCTTCTGCGCTTATAAAGTTAGAGAAAAACTATTATATAAAACGATTAAGAAGTATATTCTTTTAATCTAGTTAATATTATTCTTAATCCTTTAGTAATAACTTAGTTAATTAAGGCCGTATTAAGCTAATCGAAGGAGGTATTTTATATTACTTTCATAAGTATTAATAGTTCTTTTAAAGTATTAATAGTTCTTTTAAAGTACTATACTACGAGAGTCCCTTATACCCTATACGTTTTTACTATATATTAATATTATATAATTAATATTAAGAACTACCTAAGTAGTTAGTAAAAATAGAATATAAAAATAAATAACTTAGTTATTTTAATATAATTAACGTCGGCTTTTTATAAATAATTAAATTTTACGACTTTTTTATTTCGTTTTATTATAAAGATTTATATTTTATTATCTATCTTTTATAAAGTTAAGTAGTACGATTCTTTTATTATATCTTATTTAAAACAGTCGTCTTTTTTATATATAAAATACTTTACTAATTTATAATAATGGAATTTAATTATTAATTAATTAGTTTAAACTATAAATTAATAAATAAGTTAAATAAACTATATAATTTATTATTTTGTTTTTTTTAGTAATTACTCAAGCGGTTCTTAATATCGATTATATAGTATTAATATATAATATTAATAAATGTTCCTACTATTTTAATAAACTATTATTTTTACATTTTTTACCTTTTTAACTTTCCTTTTTATAAAGTTTATAACTACGAATTATTAATAATAATATTAAGTACCCGACGCTACTACTTTATAAGCTACTTACTTAGCTAAGTTTACTACTTAATAATATAATATTAAAGATACCCTCGTTACCGTTATTAAAAATAATACTAACCTTATTAATATCTACTACACTTTTAACTTTACTCGTATATATACATATTCGTTACCTCGTTTCCTTTATTAAAGTTGAAAAACGCTACTTCCCTTACCGTCTATCGCTATCGTCCTATCGCTATTAACCTATTACTATTACCCTGTCGCTATCGCCCTATCGCTATCGCCCTATTACTATCGCTATTAAATCGTCTACCTTAAATACATACTATCGAAATACCGAGACGCCTAGTTATTATTAACCCCTAGGACTTTTTTAATAGAAGTATTATACTAAAAGACCCCGAACTATAGTACGATCGTCTTAGGGAATACGGATTAGATATTATTAACTCAAAAATCGGAAAAATATATATCGATATAGCTATTACCTTAACTAGTACCTAGTTTATATAATATAATAGCCTCGAAATACCTAACTTACTTTAGAATACTATTAATATTTTAAAAATATAATATAAAAATAAACTAAAATAGACTAAAAGAGATATTCTAAAGTTATTAAATAAAGTAAAAAGTAAAGGGTAGTTTTTAGCTATTTAGAGGGCGATTAATGTATTATAATAGCGGGGTCGTTAGTATTTAATAATAGCTATAGCTAGTTATAATTAGTTATAAAGTTTCATTAAAGTACGTAATAAAAATACTATCGTAATAGCTTTAACTATTTATAGCCTTACCGCACGTTACGTAACCTCGGTTATATAATTACTAAGGCCTACTTCGCTCATATTCTTTATATTAGAGCGAGCTTTATACTTATTTTCTATTTTTAATAAATAACCGTTCTTTTTATATATATTAATACCCTTATAATAACTTTATAATAATTATAAACCTAGTTCTAACTTAAACCCCTATACTTTTATTAAAAGGTTATTTTTAAGGACTATAGTTTATTATATCCTTTTTTATAATATTATTTACCCCTTATTACGTTTATTAAATTTTATTTTTAAACGAACTAATATTTTTTAAAGAAATTACTAATATTCCTAAGTAAAAGCTTAATTATTAATAAAACTAGTTTAAATAGTACCTTATTTTATAAGTTAAGGCCTAGTTAAAAAACGTCTAGGACTTACTAAACTTAAATAACCTTATTTCCTTATTAAATCCGTTACTTTTTATTAAGTCTATTTTTTTAATTAAAGAGTACCTTAAGATATAAAATACTATTTAAAATTAAATATATAAAACGGCCTCGACCGAATATTAATAAAAGTTTAAAGAGTTTATTTAATAATAAACTAAGTAATTACGAAAACGAGGCTATAATTAAACCCTTAAGTAAAAACGATTAAATTAAATAACTAGTTACTTTAATAAAATTAAAAACTATAATAGCGAATTAAGTACGTTTTATTAAGGAATATGCCTTTTTTATTTAGTAAACCGTATTTAAAACGATCTCTTATTTATAAAGAAAGAGATTATATAAATTAATAAATCGCTAGATCTCTTTTATAATTATTTAAAAAGTCTTAGAGGATATAAAAGAGGAGCTTATTAATTTTTTAGATTACTCTTTTTATATTATAATCCGGGTTTTTAAATAAAAATATATGTAGTGGTTTTTTTTCCGGCTTTATAAGTATAAAAGATCGACCTTAACGGGATTACGCTTTTAAAGGAAATTATACGATATAGTATACTTTTTAATTATATAATACGCGCAATATATCCTAAGTACGTACTTAACGTAATATAGTAATTTCGATACGAAAACCGCTATTTAATTTAGGATAAGTAAGCTGCCTTGCAGCGGCGCCGGTTAAAAAGGTCGATAGTAAAGGTCGGCTATAATAATTAGCTATAATAGTCGGCCGCTATAGTCGGCCGCAATAGTTAGAGGCGGCCTTCCTTAACCGTAGAGGTTCTAAACTTTAATAGCAACGTAGAGGTTTTTAGAAAAAGGGCTAAATAGGCTAATATCTATTGCTCTTTAGAGCTCGCAAAGATTCTTTCTATCCTTATCGCTTTTAATATTACCTAAAGCTACTCTCTATTTAAACTAAACAAATCTACTAAATAAATCCACTAAATAAATCTACTAAATAAATCTACTAAACAAACCTATTAATATATAAACTACTACCTAGATAGCTAGTTAGATAACTAGTTAAGAGGTTAGCTAGTTAAAATACTACCTCGACGAGAACCTACTCTCTTAGTATATAGTTAGTAATTAGTAGGCTAAAGATGCCCGTTAATAAGTCTGCCCCTCTCGGGCTAGGCGCCCTCGGCTAGCTCGACGCTATAGCTATCGTAGCTAACGTAAGTATACTTAAGAAGTAGTAAAGTACTTTTTAATAGTACGGAATTTAGCTAAGTAATATTATAAGCGCTGTAAATAGCTAGGCTAATACGGATATTAAGATCTAGTATATTAACGCTAGCTTAGTTATAATAGTTATAATAAACGGGCCGGAGGTATATAAGGTTAGGGCGATAAGCTAGTACTTTAAATAGCTCTTATAGGACCCCCTAGGTAATAATAATACTTATATAAAAGAATAGATTATATTAGACCTAGCTACTTATGCGGGCTAGTACTAAGAGGTCTTATGTGCGTTAGAATAAATAAAGCTCGCCCTATAGGTAGGCGGCGGAAAGTTAGGAGCTGTTTTAATTAGTAATTAGGTATAGAGCGTAATATACCTAGTTTTCTTTAATACGTAATACACGGTACGGCCCCGGCGGATTGCTCCGTCAGAGGGAAATAAAAATATATACTAAGCGACTTTAGTTCGCTTATAATTATAAAAAAAGAATTTAACGTAATTATAAATAGAGCGAACTTTAGTATTAGCTTCTTAACTTAGATTAAAGACTTTTTTTTAGCTTATTATTAAATAACATAACTTAAGCTATTTAAAGTCTAGGGTATTTTTATTTTAAAAATATTTTTTTATATAATTATACGTTATTTTATTTTAAATTGGTTTAATTAAAAGCTCGCTAAAATTGTTAAATTAAAATAAAAAAGGGATGCGGTTTTTAATATAAGGTATTATACTAAGATTTTTGACGACTTTATATATAAAAAAGTAGTATATAATAAGAGTTATAAATAAACTTTTATAATATTTATAATATTAATAAGTTATTTAAATTCCCTTAAATAGAACAAAATAACTCCTAACTTGTTTATTAACTATTTTTATAAAGGGACCTATTACTAAAAGTTAATAAACTATATAGAAATAGAGCTTATTTTAATAAATAAAACGAAGTTAGAATATATTTAGCTAAGTAATAACGAAGCTTAGAAGATAATTTTTTATTTAAACTAAAAAAAGTATATTAACTTTTATATTAACCTTATTTAAAAAGGCTAGATTTATATAAAACCCCTTTTTTAAATAAAGTAATAATAACCAAGGTCGCTTTAAAAAGATAATTAAAACTAATAAGCTAAGTAATAAAAAAAACTCTAAAGGAACTTACTTTTTAAATATTATAGCTATAATTATTAATATTAATTTACTTTCTAAGTTAAGTACGGGGGGGAATAGGAATAGTAATCTTATTATCTTTTTTATCCCTTTTACTAACCTATACCTCTTTTTTAAAAATATAATTATAAATAATTATAATATTATTTACCTCGTTAATAACTAATTATTTTTAAAACCGGATTTTATTTAATAAAGTAATAGCTTAGAAAATATAAATTTTAAAATGGCCTCTTATTTTATTATTATTAAGGGAACGAGGATTATATAGAATATTTTTATAAAACTAAAGGGGCTTAGGATAAAATACTTTATTCTTTATAATATTAGTTTTATTAAGAACTTTTATATAAACGTTATATTAAAAGCTCTTTTTTAAAAAATTAATATTTAGTACTTGGGTTTTCATTATACTCTTGAGTTTAGTAATAAATTTAGGAATGTTATTATTAAATAGCTTAAGAAAAAAGTTAATTTAGGTTTTTTAAAATATAAGCCCTATTCGTTCTATTTTTTATTTAAAAATTAGTTTTTATTTATTAATATAATTTTAATATATAGCGCTTAGTACTTACGTTTCTTATATTAGTTAAAAAACGACTAATTAGATATAGCCTAGCTTTAATATTTTAAATTTAATTATTTTGCGCTAATAGTACTTAAGAAGCTCGTTTTAACTACTTAGGAAATAAGGATTAAAGGATTAAACTATTAAAATAGGGTAGGGTAATTAGTCCTAGCGGTCCTTTTTAAAACTAATTAAGTCTAGGGATCTATAGGAGAGCTAATCGGAGTAAAATATAAAAAGAAGGGCCCCGATTAGAGATAAGAGCTTAGTAATACGGATTTTTATTTTAATTATATATATACTTTTTAAGATCGAACTAAAGCCTTTTTAATAATTTATTTTTATACGTAATAATATAAAACGATTAAGAAGTTTACTTTTCTAATTTAGTTAATACGATCCTCTTTCTCTTAGCCGTAGCTCTATTAATTAAAACTATATTAACTTAATTAAAAGAGGTATCTTATATTACTTTTATAAATATTAATAGTTTTTCTAAAGCACCGTACCGCGAGAGTCCCTTTTACTCTATACGTTTTTACTATTTAAAATATTAATATTATATAACTATTTATATAAAATAGATTATTTTATAACGTATTTTAAAATCAAAAATAACTTAACCTTATTATAAAATTTTATAAGACCTTTTTAACTATTTATTAACTTATAAACGAAATAAGTAGTTAATATTAATTAAAAACGAGTATTTAAATAAGATTTTTATTTTTTTATAAGTTATAAAGACTTATAATATAATATTTAGGGTCTTATACTTTTTTCAATAATAAGTACGTATATAAAAGGGCGTAGCTATTTATAAAATTTAATAAAACGTAGAACGTATAGTAATTATAATTAATAATAAAACTTATTTTTAAATATAGGTACGGGAGTTAAGAATAGACTTAAAAACTACTTTTTTATATATAAAAGAACTAAATAAAAGAGGGGAACGAGCTAATTAGAAAATTATTAATAAAGTAATTAGTATAATATTAATAACTAGCTTACTAAACGAACTTTAAGTAAAAGCTATATTAGTTATAGTTTATTTATATAATATTAGCCCTAAGTAACGTATTAATTAGCTATTATTAATTTAAATTAAAAAAGTTTAGTTTACTTATTATTTTTAGTAATAATAACTAATAAATATACTAAAGCTTATTTATAATCTATATTTTTATTAAGGGTAGACGTATATATATAACTATAGAGCGTACTTTTTTAAAAAGGACTATAAAAAAGGAATTAATAAAAGACGTTTTAAAGTAAAGTAAAAGGGATATATTAAGTACTTCGTAAGTTACGTACTAAACGCTTATAACTTATATAAAATCTAAATCCTCTCGTTTTTAAAAATTATTATTATTTAAAATGAAACGTTTAATAAAATAGCTTTTTATTTAAAAAATAATATTAAAATTATAATTTATTTATTTAAGTTAAGGGTTATAATAAATAAGATCTAATAACTATTTATAATAATTAAACTTAAGTTTTAATTACTTAGAATTATAAATAAAAAAGAGGCCGTATTAATTAATAATAAAGAGTAGTTATTATTATTTATATTTATTTTATAAAAAGTAAATAAAGCTATAAAAAAGCTTAGTTCGGTTTTAAATAAACGAGGTAAGTAGCTATTTATTTCTAAACTAACCTTAGATTTTAAAAGTTTAGAATTCAATATAAACCTTATTTAGCTAACTAAGGTTATAAACGAGGTTATAAAGGAAGTTAAATTTTTATTAAAAGAATTAAAAACGTAATATATATATAAATAAAAATAGAGACTTTTTAAAGCTCTTATAAAAAAGATCTTTTTATTTAACTAGACCTTAACGAACTTTTTTAATAAGCGAGCTTATATTAAAGAATAAGAATAATAAATAACCTAATTAATAACTTTAATATAATTAATATATATAATTAAAAAGAGAATAGGTATATTAAATAAAGCTAGAAATTAAAAAACTAATTATTAAAAATATTTATTTAAAACTTAAGTTAATAAAAGTAACTTAAGTAGTACTTTTTTTATATTTAAATAAAAAGAGATTAGGACTCTTTTTTTAATATATATATACTTAATTAATAAAAAGTAGTTAACGAGGTAACCTAGGGGTATTAAATACTATATTATTACGTTTATATTATAATTAATAAAACGAAGTACGTTTTATTAACTATAGTCTAATTTAACTAAATTTATATAAATTAAGTAATTACCCCTTTAAAAAAGTAAAAGGATATTTTTAAAATATTAAAACCTTTAAAAAGTTAATTTATAAAAGTAGTACGGTTAGAAATTTAAAAGTTAAAAGAAATAAATATTTAAAAAATACTTAATAAGGCGTTAGTTATTTCTAAACTAATACCCCTTAAATAGGTATTTAATTATAAACTTAATAATAATAATTACTTTAATTATTATAAACCGAGAATCTGCGTTAGGGGGGACTTTTAAGAATAATACTCCTTAAAAGAAATATATATAATAATACTAATTATTAAGACGTTTAGAGTAATTATAGTTATTACTATTTAATTCGATTTAAAAATCTATTAGTATAATATTATAAACGCTTTTTTAAATATAATTAAAAAACTAAGTAACCCTCTTATTATTTACGAGTTTTTAAACGGCTTTTCTAAGCTAAAAATATATATTAAATTTGAGTAGGCCCTATATAGCGCCCGCGACGCTCTATTATTATAATATAAAGAGTTAATATTAATTTTTAAAAGTCTAGGTCTCTTATTTATAAGCGAGGACCCTTATTTATTTTAAGATTTTATTAAAAAGGTCCTAGTTCTTTTTTATATAAATAATATCCTCGTTCTTTATTATAAAAACTATGTTTATAAAGCTAATTAAATAACTAAGGGACTTAAAAAAAAGTATAAAATAAAATATTAGGGGCTAGTTTTATAATATTTTAAAAAAGAAATCGTTCGTAATTAACTAAATAAAAAGATTTATTTAGTTTATAATTAATATTTTAAGAGGGTAATTAAAAAGTTTAATTTTATTAATTTTATTATTTTTATAACCTTATTACTAACGGTCTTAATTAAAAAGAACTTAGGGATTATATTCCTAAACGAGACTAAGTTTTTTTAAAAAAAGGTTAGATCGATATTATATATAATAATTATAATTTAGTTTAATATCGCTTTTATATATATTTTACTTTTTTAACTTTTAACGAACCCGTCCTATTAATATTATTTTGTTATAAATTAGGTTATATAATACCTTTTTTATATATAATATTTAATAATATACTTTAAGATTTTAGGGGGTAGCTAGGTATTATTAATTATAAATAACGTTTTATTTATAAATAATAAAGAGACTTAAAAATCCTTATAAAGTTTTATAATTTCCTTTTTTAATAACCTTATTTATTAAAAAATAGCTCGTTAAAATATAATAATTACGTTAATTATAAAGGCCGAATTACTAAGCTTAGAATATATAACTAAAAAGATACTCGTTTTTAAACGCTTTTTTAAAAATATTTCGCTCGAGCTTAGTAATATATAAAAGGTTTACTACGATAATTATTAAATAATTAAACTCGTAATAAAAAAAAGGGAACGTATTTTAATTTACTTATATTATATTAATATTTAAAATATATAGTTATAATAAACGTACGTAAGAAGTTTATTCTAAGTACTTTATATATTAATAAATAAAATATTAATTAATAGTTTTATAAAAAACCTTTTTAAAACGAAGTTTAAATACTTCGTACCGTTCTTAAATATAAAGAATATATAAAAAATAATTATATTAAATAAAAGAACGTTTAAAAAGTAATAAAACGGCCCAGGGGGCCCGGTTCTTAATTAAAAAACGTAGCTTATAACTAAGGAGTATAAAGTTATTTTAATAACTTTATTTAGTTATTTAAAAAAAGGTTATTTATTTAAAAAAGTAAGTATATATTTATTTAAAAAAGACTTTAATACGGGCTATATATTTAAAAAGATATATAAATTAATAAGAGTATTAATTCTAATTTAAATACTATTTACTTTTATAAATAAAATAGCTAATACTATTATATTTTTAATAAGTTTTTTTAATAATATTTCTAATATAAAAAGAGCGCTTATAAATACTTTTTTATTAAAGCCTCGTTTATATAAACCCTCTTATTTTTATTTTATTTAAAAAACCGTCGTATTTAAGGGCCTTATATAACGCTATTATTATATAAGTTAGGGTTTATATATCGGATTATAAATAATAAATAAAACGAGAATAATTTAGAACTTATTTTATAAAATATAAGTAGTTCTATATTAATAACTATAGTTATTATTAACTTTTTTATTACTTTTTACTTAAGATATAAGAACTTCATACTTAAGAACCGTATATACTTTTTAAAAATAAGAGCATAACCCGACTTTTTATAGGTTTAGTAATATTAGTATTTATTATTAGTATGCGAATTTAGGAGGTATATACTATTTAAATAATTACTAAGGGCGTTCTTAATATACTTAAGGTATTTATAATTAGATAAGGGAAGTAAAAGTATTAGTTCGTATTAAACCTTAATATTAAAAATAATATTAAGAGGGTCCGTTATTAAAAATTAGTTTTATAAATAATAATAATTAGAAAAGTATTATATATATAATTAATTATTTTATATTCTTTAAAAAGAAATAAGGTATTACGGCTAACTAGTTATAATAAGTATATTAATAAAAATTAAGGCTACGAATACTAAGTAAATAGTATCGTAATTATAAATAGCTTCCTTAAAACTATATTTATAAGTCGTAAAATAAATAAAGCTTTAGTAATTAATTATAAGCTTATTAAAAAGGGTTCTTAATAAAAATAGTTAAAAACGATTATAAAATCTAATACTAAGTTAATTATTAAAGAGCTATAAGAAGTCTATTTTTAAACTTAACTTAAGTTTATACTATATATAAGTCCGCTTATAAACATATCTTTTATTAATAATTACTCTTATTTATTAAGTAATCGCTTAGTAAATATTAATAAGCGATTATTTAGAATAATTATAATAATTACCTTATTATATAATTATTACTTCTTATTTATGTATGACTTATTTATAGTTTTTTTATTTTATAAGAGTTATTTTATATTCCTATATTCTTATATATATAATATATTATAATTATTATAAGCCTACGGGGCAGGCCCTAGTTTTAGTTATATATATTAAATCGTAATATTAAGTCTTTTTTTAAAAAATCTTATCTTTATAAACCTATAAATAAGTTATTATAGCCTAGGTTAGGGCTCGTTAAGTAGTTTTTTTAAAAATACTAAAATATTTACTAAATGTTTAATATATTATTAGTTAAAGCTTATTTTTAAAATTAAGGAGCGAGGATTCGAAATTAAAATACTTTATTTATTTTATTATTTATTAAGGTAAAGGTATAAAATATTAAAGGGTAAATTAAAATATTATAAATATATACATTATAGTCGTTCTTATAATACGATTACTAATACTATATATAATTATAAATTTTTTTTTTTTAATTAGTACTTTTTATATTAATTATGTTTATAATAAATCGTCTTTTATCTAAAGTTAATAAGTTAAAATATAAAAAAAAAATTAGAAGAGCTTTTTTTTAAAAATAGGTAGAGGCCTTATATCGTACGTAGGCTAAAATAGATTAGTCTCTATCAAAGTTAAATTATTTAAAAAAGAAAAAGGATAGTATTTAAGAAGGGAAAAGTAATTCCTAATCCTCTTAATATTATTAATAAGGATAAGTTAGTTATTACGTAAAAGGTATAGTTTAGTAATACTTTTAAAATAATTAATTAGGATATTATAATAACTAAGAGTTCTAGTTTTAATTTTAACTTTAGTATTTTAAAAAAAATTCCTAAGAGTTCTAAAAGTTTATAATAAGTTCTTATGTATTTTCTTCGTATTCATAATTTTTCTATTTAATTGAAAATTCCTATATTTTATTCCTAATTCTATAATCGATAATTCGTTTCACTTCGTACTTTAATTAGTTTAGTTTAATAATAATATAATCTTCTATATATAAACTTCTTAATATAAGTTTAAGTAATAAAATATAAAAAATAAAATAATATCGTATCGTATTTAGTAATTTTAATTCGTAATTAATTAGTAAAACTTTTTTCATAATCTTAAAAAGTCTAAGTTTTTTATAATTTAATTTATTACTTAGTCGTTTTATTTTAATATTATAAAAAAAAAAATACTATCCCCCTTTTTTAAAAATAGTCCCCTAATCCTTGATCTATTTATATTCTTTTTTATATATTATTATATAAACTTAAAGTTTAATAAGGCTTACTTATAGATCTTTTTAAGTTTATTTACGTTTATTATAGCTTTTATAGCTTATAGTCCTTATTATACTTTTTTATATATTATTAATTAAAATCCGTAATTAAAATAAAACGGAGATTCTTTTATACTTTGCTAACTATATTATTATATATAAACTAGGCTATTAATAAAAGTACTACTTAATTATCCTAATTATAATTTATATAATAATAAAAGTATATCTCGAGGATCTAATTAATCTTTTCTATTTATTTATTAGTTTATAAATAAAATAATATCGATAGTTTATAGTCTATACTAAGTTATAAATTAGGGATTTCTAAAACTGTAAAATAAATAGCTTATTTTTATTAAAAATAATTTCTTTTAGTAAACTATAGTTTAAAAATATAACCTTAGTAAATACGTATACTAAGTTTTCTATAGTACTTATTTCTTTATAAAAAATAAAGTATACGAACTTAATAAGTTAATTAACTATACCTAAAATACTATTATATTATATTTTAATAAATAGCTTTTTAAACTTTAATAATTTAATAATAAAGTCCTATATAATTAATTATTATACTTCCATTAGTAATTATAATAGTTATAGCTCGCTATAAGGCTTATATAAGCTATTTTTACTTTTTTTATAAGTTACGTAGTTCTTAATTATTTCTATAATTTTAGCGTATATAGCGGATTTATCGTAGTACTAATAAATCCGTTTTTACGTTTTAATAATTCCTTAGTAGCCGTATACTAGTATATTATAAATTTCTATAATAAGCTTAGGGGTTATTTTTTTAATCGAGCTAATATTAATCCTTTTAGCTATTATAAAGAGCTTTATAATTAATATAAAGCTATTATCTTTTTCTTATTTAAAAATAACTTATATTTTTTTAAAAACCGTAACTTCGTAATTAGGCTTTTTATTAAGAGCGTTTATTTTACTATTTTCTAAACCTTTTTAATAAATAATTTAAAAATTATACTTAGATAAGAATTCGCTCTATTTAATTTATTATTTATTAAGATTTTTATTTATTATAAAGTTCATAAAGTTTTTATAATTTATATAAACTATAACTCCGTATTTAGTTCTAAATAACTATAATTTCTATTTTTAAAATACTTTAATAATCGTTATTAGTTCTTTATTATAAATTTATTAATTTAATTTTGCTCTATAAAATGCTTTAAAATAGAAATAATATACGTAAAGTTTTTTTTATTTATTTTATTATTTTAAAACCGCTCTTATAGTAAAGTCCGAGGTATTAATCTCGATTTTAAAAAGTTTTTAAGGATCTAGGATTATAATAATTAGTTTAAAAACGACTTTATTCTTAATTTTAATAAATATTTCTTTATACTTAAGATCCTAAATAAATAGGGTATCCTTTTATATTAAGTTATTAAAAAGTCTAACTATATTAATATAGTCCTTAAGGAATTATTAATAAAAATTAACGAATTTTAAAAATCCTTATACGTCCTTAATATTTTATAATATAGGCTAGTCCCTAACTACTTCTATTGTTAATACTTATATATAAATTTATCTTAATATAATAGTATATTTAAAAAAGTTTACTTTTTATATATAAAATTCGTATTTAAATAGTTTAGTATATAGCTTAGCGTTTTATAACTTTTAAAATACTATATAAATATACTTTTTATATATTTTAAAGTTAGAAAAGAAAATAAGAATATTATTAATATAAATAATAATAAAAATATTAACGTACTCCTAGAGTATATAGTTAACTATTATTTAAAAAGTTATTAGAGTATTAATAAGTCCGAAGGGTATAACGAGATATTTAAAGAGTTTTTTACGAATTTAAAATACCGTTTTTTATTCGTTTCCTTTTTTAATCTCAATCTAATTAAATACTTTTTTAAAATCTATAATAATAAACCAATTAGCTCTATAAAATAAATCTCTAAACTTAATAATAAATAATAAGGGATAGTAATTTTTTTTTATAATTTCGTTAAGTCTTTTATAATTAATAATAAGTCTTAATTTTCTATTTATTTTTAATATAAAACATAAGGGGAATCTAACGAGAGAATTCGATAATTAAATATATCCTTTCTCGAGTTTCTTATTAATATATTTATTAAAGTACTCTTATTTCTTTTTAATTTATTAAGTATATTAAATAGAACCTAAGTTATATCCCTTTTTTAAGTTCGATTTTTATACTCTAATTACTATATTTTAATAATCCTATTTTTTTAAGTTTTATAAATAGTTTTATATATATTTAGTACTCTTCAGGTATAGTTTAGAGTTATTATAATTTTTAATCGTTAATATTAATTATAAACTTCTTAGAGCTTTTTACTATTTTAATAAAAGCTATATATCGTATTTATTTTCGTTCTTTAAAAGTTTTTAAAAATTTATTTAAACCCTTTTTTTTTAAGTCGTTTAATAACTAGATTTTTTTTAAAAATCTAGTTAATAATTTAATTTATCTATAAGTTATACTTTTATAATTACGAGAGTCCTAGGATAATATTAATATCTCCGATTTTTATAATATTATATTATAATATTCTTACTAATTATTAATATATATTAAAAAGTATACGGTCTCTTAATTAATATATCTATAATTATAATTAACTCGTTCTCCTTTTACTATTTATAATTAGTATAATTTATCCTTATATACCTATAATAAGTTAAGTTTATTTACTACTTTTAATAAAATATAAGTTTTTTATATACTATTATTAATAATAGCGTTTAACTTTCGTTCGTAAATATCGAGGTTAATTTTTAAATATACGTTATTACGTTATATAGTTATATATAAGAACTTCTTTTTTATTTTTTCCTCTCGTTATTCTTTTATAATTAGCTTTATTAGTTTTTTATTATCTATTTTTCTAAATAGGTTTCTTATTTATATTTTTCTTAATACTCTTTTTAAGCTTTAGTCTTTTTAATATAATAAATTTAGTATTAGTCGTATTTATAATCTTTCTATTTTATATATTTACTATTAAAGCACTTTATAAAAAAGTTAGGGTTTAGACCAAATATAGCTCTATTATTATTATTAAAGCTTAGTAACGTTTAGTTAAGTAATTAATCTTCTACGTAAATATTGTTAATAATTTTATTATTACGTTTTTATAAATAAAAACGACTATTTTAGTTAGATATAAAATATTAAAAGTATTTATTATTTAAGTATTTTATTTAAAATAATTTTTTATAAAAGGGGTCCTTAGGGTTAAGTAAAAAGTAATCTTTATCCGTATAGGGGGTTATTATAATCTTTTTACGTTCTTTAGTTTTATAAAACTAAATAACTTAATTATTTTTAAATAAATAAATATATTTATACCGTAGTTTATTATTATTCTCTTTAGAATTAGTATTATTAACGCTAAGTAATACTTTATAATCGATTTCTATTTAAGTACGTCGTTAAGTAACGTTACGAGGTTTATCTAAATTATAAAATAATTCTATTTTATTAAAATAAAAAGAACTAGTTCCTATTTCGATATTTCTTTTTCGATTTTAAAGTCGATTCCTTTTTTATTAATAATTTTAAAATTAAGAGTCGGTTTCTTAAGTATTTTAATTTTATTTTTATATACGAGGTCCTTAAACTATTCTTTAATTTT